>NC_082739.1:10020220-10689551 GCF_030144855.1 Hypanus sabinus | reverse complement strand
CACTAAATCATCAATATAAGCATCAGTATCTTTCAATCCCTGAATCACAGAGTTAATCATCCTCTGGAAAGTACCTGGGGCATTCTTCATCTCAAATGGAAGAACATTATACCCATGTACCCCAGATGGAGTTACAAATGCAGAAATCTCTCTACCTCTGTCCGTTAATGGAACACACCAATACCCTTTCAATAGATCAATCTTTGTAAGGAACTTTGCTTTTCTAACTTTATCTACACAATCATCTACTCTAGGAATTGGATATGCATCTGTTTTCGTTACAGCATTCACCTTCCTATAATCCGTACAAAACCTAATACTACCATCTGGTTTTGGCACCATAACACATGGCGAACTCCAATTCAAGTTAGAATGTCTAATGACATTATTCTCTAACATATATTCAATTTCTTTCTCAGCAAGTTCACATTTTTCTATGTTCATCTTATATGGATGTTGTTTAATAGGTTTGGCATCTCCAACATCTACATCATGTGAAGCTATAGTAGTCCTTCTCGGAACATCTGGAAACAACTCCTTATATTTAAAAATTAACTCCTTCATCTGTTGTTTCTGCTCTAGCTGTAAATGTGCTAATTTCTCATCAATATTTTCCAGAATGGTTGAATTTGGTAATCTAACAGAAACAATGTTGGATTTAGAATGAAAGTCAAATGAATCATCTATCATGTTCCTAGTTAAATCAAATTCATTCTCACTAACCACAACAGTCACAGTATCAGATTGTTTCTCAAAATATGGTTTTATCATATTTATATGGCAAAGTTGTGTTGAACTTCTACGATCTGGAGTTTTTATCACGTAATCCACATCATTGATTTTATACACAATTTCATAAGGACCATGAAATCTAGCTTGTAAAGGATTTGTCTGTACTGGGAAAAGAACCAACACCTTATCTCCAGGCTTAAACATCCTCATCCTATCTTCTTTATCATACCAAGTCTTCATTTTCTCCTGAGCCAACTTTAAATTTTCCTTAGCTAAGCTATAAGCTTTACGTAACCTGTCCTTAAGTTTCAAAACATACTCCAACAAATTAGTGTGTACATCCTTACTAATCCACTGTTCTTTCAATAGAGCTAAAGGCCCTCTAACTCTATGCCCAAACACAAGTTCAAATGGACTAAAACCTAAAGATTCCTGTACCGATTCCCTTACTGCAAATAAAAGTAAGTTTATACCCTCATTCCAGTCACTTTCATTTTCCACACAAAATGTCCTAATCATATTCTTGAGGGTAGAATGAAACCTCTCCAAGGCACCCTGCGATTCTGGATGGTATGCAGACGAAGTGATTTGCTTAGCTCCCAATTTATAAACTATCTGTTGAAACAATCCAGACATAAAATTACTGCCTTGATCAGTTTGTATCTCCTTAGGTAATCCAAAATAAGTAAAAAAATTTGTAAGGGCTTTTGTCATAGTCTTAGCTTTTATATTCCTAAGTGGTACTGCCTCTGGAAACCCAGACGAAGTACACATGATAGTCAACAAATACTGATAACCAGTTTTTGTCTTTGGTAATGGACCAACTCAACCTACAATAACTTTAGAAAATGGTTCACCAAGTGCTAGGATAGGTTGTAATGGAGCTACTGGTGTAACCTGATTTGGTTTACCCACAATTTGACAAGTATGGCACGTTTTACAAAACATCGCCACATCTTTTCTTAGACCAGGCCAGTAAAAATGTTTTAAAATCTTGTCCACAGTTTTCCTTACCCCTTGATGTCCAGCTAAAGGCACACTATGAGCTAAAGTCAAAATCTCATTTCGATAAACTTTAGGGACAACTACCTGGTAAACAACATTCCAATCCGCATTTCCAGGATTTGTAGGCGATCTCCACTTCCTCATCAACACTCCTTTTTCCAAGTAATATCCTACTGGCACCTTCTTAATTTCACTATCTAGTAAAGCCTGCTCTCTTAATTTTATAATCTCAGAGTCTCTATTCTGCTCTGCTATCATCTCCTTCCAAGACAGAGATAAATCTTTATAGTCAGACTTACTCCAAGAATCGTGTTCAAACAACAAAGATAAGAAAGTCTCTGACACATCCTCCAAACTCAAATCCTGAGTTGAACAGTCCTGAGTAACAACCTCATTCTGCGCATCAATCTTTTTAGCCATAGCTCTAGTCACAACACAGGAAGAATCTGTGTTAGAATTCAACTCTGGTTCCTCTGACTCCATTGTCAAATGCACTTCAGGAAAAACTTGTCCACCTGCCACCTAACAATAAAGAAATACCCTTCACAGGTAAACTATGCTGTAATCCTACTTTAACAAATCCAGTAACTAACCCTGACTTTAAATTTACTTTATGTAAATGTACAGGCATAAAATCACTCCCAACACCTCTTATGTAATTTACCTCACCAGTATCAGACTCTTCATTAAGCTTCAACACACTGTCTAACATCAGTGATTGAGAAGCACCAGTATCCCTAAGGATTTTTATTGGCACCAGGGTAGATCCTTCTTTCAAGGATACAAACCCTTCAGTTGTAAAATGATCATAACCCTTTCTAACTTGGTCAGACTCGAACAAAGCCTCATTTGTGTTTATCAAACCCTGTAACTTTACAGGTGCTTCAGTATGTTGCACACAAGCATCTGGAACTGCTTCCTTCTCTTTCTTTTTCACTCTGAAACAGTTAGCTATTACATGGCCAGGCTTCTTACAATAGTTACAAGTAAGACCAAACTGTCTTTCCTTCACAGGCTTTCCTTTCTCATTACCTTTCTCATGAACCTCTGATTTAATTTCTGATTTACCTTGAGTCTCCATGTTATTTTTCCTCTTAAAATCTCTGCCCTGAGGAAATTTATTCTTATGGATTAAAGCATACTCATCAGCTAATCTAGCACAGTCCTGCAATTTATCAGTACCCCTCTCATTTAAGTAGGTCCTTACTTCAACAGGAATGCTTCTTTTAAATTCCTCCATTAAAATCAGCTCTCTCAATGTATCATAGTCCCCATTTACATTTTTAGAAGAAACCCATCTCTCAAAACTCATAGCTTTATCATAGGCAAGTTCCACATAAGTTTTTTCCACAGACTTTTTCAAACTTCTGAATCTTTCCCTATAAGCTTCTGGGACTAATTCATATGCGTTTAAGATATGCCTCTTCACAATATCATGATCAAGTGCTTGCGCAGCAGTTAAAGCTGTGTAAACTTGTTGTGCTTTGCCTTTAATTACGCTCAGTAACAACACTGACCATTTATCTCTCGGCCACTCTGACATCTGAGCAATAGTTTCAAAATGTTGAAAATATCTTTCCACTTCTGTTTCACTAAATGGAGGGACCAATTTAATTTCTTGACTAGCAACAAACAGTTTTCTTGAACCAGAAGACTGATTCCCAGACCTTAATTCCTCCATTGCATAGTCAAATTGCCTCTTCCTTTGATCCGCCTCCAATTTACACCTCTCCAAATCAGCTTTACTCTGTTCCAACCTCATTTGTTCGATTTGCAACTGCATCTCCAGATTACTTATTGGAAGCGACTCTAAAACCGAATCATTAAAAACACCCGAATCCACATAGTGTGACGCGGTTTTTCTCTGTACAACAGCCTTAGATGTAGTCTGCAAACTACCTTTAAGTTGCAATCTACGAGCTATTTCAAACACCTCAGCTTTTTTCGCCTTCGCTAACAACTCCACATCTGGCAAAATCAGAAACTCATCAATATTCATTGTTGCCGAATACCATTCACAAGCCAATCAAGCAAAAAGAATCGAGTGTTCCCCTTTTCTAAAACACCGATTTCGAACGTTAGCAAGCATTTAAACTCAAACAATGCAATCCAGACGCAGCCCCCATATTTAATGTTACGTATCCAGGCAACAATAAATATATGAGTTCGGCAAGGGTTTTTTATAACAAACAACACGTTTATTAAGCACAGAAAACAAACGCCCCCCAAAAGTAAACAAACACTAACGTAACCGGAAACAGCTGCTGAGCGGCAGCTCAAGCAGTTCTTAAAGCTATATTGCAAAAACAGTTCTTTAAAGTAGTATTGCCAAAAGTTTGATATGCTCACAGTCCAGTTAAAAGGAGAGACTTTATAAGACGGTGTTAATTCTCTTTCACTTCGCTTGCTTCGATCCCCGACGTCGAACTTCCCACGAAGAATTTACCAAACAGAACGGCTTAAAGGCACTGACCTTTCCTTCCTCACTATCTTCAATCCTTTCTGGTAAAACCCAGGGATTAACGCGAAGATAGTCAACGAAATCCTTCCAAATAAGGATCAAACAAAGGTTGAACCCGTTTCACCGTAGAAAGTGATTCTCCTCGATCTTTAACTCCCGAACTTCGATCTTCACTCTCCACTGTCTCGAACTAGCAGAATTGTAAAGAACCTGCTGGCAATGACCTTTTAAAATTTAGGCATTAGATAAAACTTCATCTTTCAACTAAACTGCGTCTTCACTTAAAACACGCTGCGGCATGAAGTCAACTTGGCAAATCCAGCCACGAGCTGCCCCTCCTCACAGGGTGGGGTCTTCCTTTTATAACCTGTAAAAAAACCTGTCACATGATCTCTACTGGCGGGAAAATGACATCACTCCACCATCACAAGACCATTACCTCAAGTCCAGTATAGTTTCAACCCCAGTCACGTGACAAGGGCACCACTGTCATGTGTCACGAGTACGTAACAGAGGATGTAACAAAACACATTGATGAAGGTAGAGCAGTGGATGTAGTGTATATGGATTTCAGTAAGGTATTTGATAAGGTTCCCCATGCAAGGCTCCTTCAGAAAGTAAGAAGGCATGAGATCTAAGGAGACCTTGCTTTGTGGATTCAGAATTGGCTTGCCCACAGAAGGCAAAGGGTGGTTGGGGATGGTTCGTCTTCTGCATGGAGGTCGGTGACCAGAGATGTCTCACAGGGATCTGTTCTGTTTTATAAATGACCTGATGAGGAAGTAGAAGGGTGGGTTAGTTAGTTTGCTGATGACACAAAGGTTGGGGGTGTTGTGGATAGTCTGGAGGGTTGCCAGAGGTTACAGCGGGACATCGATTGGTTGCAGAACTGGGCTGAGAAGTGGCAGATGGAGTTCAACCCAGATAAGTGTGAAGTGGTTCATTTTGGTAGGTCAAATTTGAAAACAGAATATAATAATAATGGAAGACTCTCGGCAGTGTGGAGTTTCTGCGAGATCTTGGGGTCCGAGTCCATAGGCCACTTAAAACTGCTGCACAGATTGGCTCTGTGGTTAAGAAGGTGTATGATGAGTTGGCATTCATCAACCGTGGCTTTGAGTTCAGGAGCTGTGAGGTAATATTACAGCTATACAAGACCTTACTTGGAGTACTGTGCTCAGTTCTGGTCACCTCGCTACAGGAAGGATGTGGAAACTATAGAGAGAGTGCAGAGGGGATTTACAAGGATATTGCCTGGATTGGAGGGTGTACCTTATGAGGATAGGTTGAGTGAACTTGGCCTTTTCTCCTTGGTGTGGGAGAGGATGAGAAGTGACCTATAGAGGTGATAGAGAAGTGACCTGATGAGATGATGCGGGGCATTCATCGTGTGGACAGTCAGAGGCTTTTTCCCAGGGCTGAAATGGCTAACATGAGGGGGCACAGTTTTCAGGTGCTTGGAAGTAGGTACAAGGGGGATGTCAGAGGTAAGTTTTTCACACAGAGAGTGGTGGGTGCGTGGGATGCACTGCTGACGGTGGTGGTGGAAGCGGATACAACAGGGTCTTTTAAGAGACTCTTAGATAGGTACATGGAGCTCAGAAAAATAGAGGGCTGTGCGATAGGGAAACTCTAGGCAGCTTCTAGAGTAGGTTACAAGGTCGGCACAACATTGTGGGCCGAAGGGCCTGTAATATGCGGTCGATATCTATGTTCTATATTTTAATAATAATAATACAAAGCCAGACTAAATGGATATATGAAATGCGCCAGGTGAAGAAACCAGAATCATCAGTTCAAGAACAATGAAAAGGTTTACATAGGACATTGAAACTAAATTCAACACACCAAAATATCACCAACCTCAGAACAGAATTACCAATAAACACAGAGACAGTGAACCTTTGGTTTAATATCTGGTCAAACAGGGCAACACACAATCAAGGAGCACACTGGATTAGGGAGGGAATAAACAGCATTCACACAATTGAAGACAATGCATGTAGTTGTAATGGATATGCTGAAAGTGGTTCTAAAAATTACCCACAACTGGAAAATACTGGCAGTGAAAATATTTGTAATCGTCAGTATAAAATTTTGCTTGTCTTCATCCATACCTATTAATACATATCAACAATTTTCTTAAAAATCCTGAAGGAATGTCCTGTCGTGGGCTGCATCAAAAGTGATGAATCAGCATACAGGAAGGAGACTGAAAACTTGGCTGAGTGGTGTAATAACAGCAACCTCTCACTCGATGTCAATAAGACCAAGGAACTCATTGTAGATTTCAGGGGAGGGAAACTAGAGGTCCATGAGCCAGTAATCATCAGAAGATCAGAAGTGAAGAGGGTCAGTAACTTTAAATTCCTGGATATCATTATCTCGGAGGACCTGCTCTGGACCCATCATATAAATATAATTGAAAAGGAAGTACAACGACGACCCTACTTCCTCAGGGGTTTACAGAGATTTGGCATGTCATCGAAAACCTTGGCAAATCTCTGTAGATGTGTGGTGGAGAGTGTGCTGACTGGTTGCATTACAGCCTGGTATGGGAACACCAATGCCTTTGAGCGGAAAATCCTACAAATGGTAATGGATTCTGTCTAGTACGCCACAGTTAAAACCCACCCTACCATTGAGCACATCTACATGAAATGGTGCTGTAGGAAAGCCGCGTCCATCGTCAGAGATCTTCACTACACAGGCCATGCTCTTTACTCACTGCTGCCATCAGCTAGAAGGTACAAGAGCCCAAGGACTTGCACCACCAGGTTCAAGAACCGTCAGGCTCTTAAACAGAAGAGGATAGCTACACTCATACTATTTCTTGTATTCCCACAACCAGTGGTTTCACTCTAAGGACCCTTATCTTTTTATTTAAAGCTCGTTATTTATTGCTATGTAGCGGTGAGCTACACGCAGTGCTGAAATAACGACACGTAGTTGGTGAGCTGCAGTTGCAAAGAGATTTATTCAAACTTCGCGGCCTCGATTTAAAGCCTTCCTGTTCCCCCCCCTCCCTGGGAATTCACAGTCCCGTCCCGTGCGCGGGCTTTTCCCCTTGCTGGTGAAGCAGGCTTGGTGCCCTCTTTGGGACCGGCCTCCATGCCGGCGCGCGCCGCTTTGTGAGCCGGTTCGAGTGCGCTGGGAAGTGGTCGCCACAGCTATTTATTTATATCTGCATTTGCACAGTTTGCTTCCATTGACCCTATTGATAGTTACATGCATGTACTCGGATAATAAAATTTACTTTGAACTTTGAGATTTGAACTTTTGGCAGCAAGTAAAACATACCGCTTACCTAAAGGAGAGAGCACAAATGACCCATCAAACTATCGTCCCATTGCTTGTTTGCAAACTATATATAAAATTGTAACATCATGCACATCACGACTAATCACCACACACTTAGATAACTACAACATACTTACAGAAGAGCAGAAAGGATGCCATAAGAGTTTGAAACGATTAAAGAAAAACAGATCATAGATTCTGTAATTCTAAATCAAGCTCGGAGGAAAAGCAGAATTCTTTCATGTTGCTATATTGACGAGCAAAAAACATTTGATTCTGTCCCACATTTAATATATAAGCTACACCCAATATTTGTAAAATTTCTACAACATCTAATGAAGCCTTGGCATATTATAATCACCCTATCTATTAATAAGCAAAAAAGAGCAACCACTATTATCAAAATAAACAGAGGCATTTTCCAGGGTGACTCTCTAAGCCCATAATGGTTTTGTCTCGTTTTAAAACTGTTCTCTAATCTACTGAATCGGACAAAAATAGGGTATCAAATCAGATGCAATCAAACAAATTATACCTTGACACACCTTCTATACATGGACAATTTGAAATTATAATCTCCATCTGTTAAGCTAAAGCAATTAATTCAATTAGAAGTTCAATCACAAAAAAGAGAAAATCTGCAGATGCTGGAAATCCAAGCAACACACACAAAATGCTGGAGGAATTCAGAAGGCCAGGCAGCATCTATGGAAAAAAGTACAGTCGACGTTTCGGGCCAAGGCCCTTCTCTCGTTCCGCTGAAGGGTCTCAGCCTAAAACGTCGACTGTACTCTTTTCCATAGATGCTGCCGGGCCTTCTGAATTCCTCCAGCATTTTGTGTGTGTTAATTCAATTAGTAGAACTATTTTCTAAAACAGATAGACTGGATGTTCCTCCCTGCTTCAAAAGGGCAGCAATTACTGTATACCAGTGCCCAAGAAGACCAGTGTAAGCTGCCTTAACAACTATTGTCCAGTAGCACTCATGTCTATGGGGAATAAAATGCTTTAAGAGGCTGTTCATAGCTAGAATCAATTTCTGTTTCAAGAAGGACCTGGACCCACTGTGATTTGGCTGTTGCCCCAATCTGCCTACAGCAGACGTGATCTCAATGGCTCTCCATGTAGCCTTGGATCACCTGGACTATACAAATACCTATGGTGTTTATTGCTTATAGTCAACATCATCATTCCTGCAGTCCTGATAGAGAAGTTACAGAACCTGGGCCTCTGTACCTCCCTCTACAACTGGATCCTCAGCTTCCTAATGGGAAGACCACAATCTGTGTGGATTGGAAATAACATCTCCTCCTTGTTGACAATCAACACTAACATAACACAGGGCTGTGTACTTAGCCCACTGCTCTACTCTCTCTACACCCATGACTGTGTGCCTCGGCATAGCTCAAATGCCTAATTTGCTGATGATACAACCATTGATGGCAGAATCTCAGGCGGAGACAAGAGGGTGTACTTGAGCAAATTTTACCAGCTAATTGGGTGTCATAGCAAAAAGATTGTCATAGCAACAATCTTGCACTCGACGTTAGTAAGACCAAAGAGCTGATTGTGGACTTCAGAAAGGATAGAACGAAGGAACACAAACCAATCCTCATACAGAGATCAAAAGTGGAGAGAGAGAGCAATTTCAAGTTCCTGGATGTCAATATCTCTGAGGACCTAACCTGGTCACAACATATCCTGTCACTAGCTGAAATTCTGCCAACAACAGTTGTATCACTGGTAAGTTTATAGAATGTTTTGGATCGAAGACCCTTCACCAGGTTTGAGGACTTTGGTCAATTGGCAAGAGAAATAACCACATGCAAGGTTTTCCAGATATGAGGAAAGTCAGAAGCACACTACAGTTGCATGAACAAAATATAGCTAGAAAAGATAAAGATTAGCTTTATTTGTCACATGAACATCAAAATATTGAAACATACAGTGAAATCCATTGTTTGTCTGATTGACCAACGCAATCTGAGGATGTGTTGGAAAGCAGCCCGCAAGTATTGCCACGCATCTGATACCGCCATAGCATGCCCATAATTTACTGACTGTAAACTGTACATCTTTGGAATGTGGGAGGAAACTAGGGCACCTGGAGGAAACCCATGTGGTCATTGGGAGACTGTACAAACTCCTTACAGGCAGCAGCAGTAGTTCAGCCCCGATTTAGGTTGCTGGGGCTGTAAAGCGTTTCGCTAACTGCTACACTACTATGTTACCCATGAAGTGTGGAGTCACGGGCTGGAGTGGAATTACATAATGGCACATGTAGAGATGTTACTCCCAGACATGAATTGGAAACTGTAGTGTTCTCGCTCGGGTGTAACGGAACGACGAGCTAAACACCGAGATAAACCTTTGTCAATGACGACAGGATCACAGTAAGATTAACCGTTTACTGTTCACTCTTCCACATTGACGTATGGTGAAAACGGTTGACAAAACAATACAAGATTTGTACAGCATTTGTTTCCTTCTTGATATTACATTTACATCATAAATACTTGCAAGGTAAAACAACTACATTACATTAAAGTGCAGCATACAGTCAGAATCTACCTACGCCATTGACTGCTTTAAATACACTTCAACGCAAACTATCCGCAACTCTTTAACTATCGGAAAAATAAACATTATCGACCGTCGTTACTTTTAACAGGATCGGCGTTAACATTTTAATTCAACATATCGATTATCTCATAACTCACAGCGTTGCTTTCACAATGTTTCTGGTGCGTAGAGAGAAAACTTTGCTGCTGCTTGCTCGCACCTTTCCGTTTTCCGGATAATCTGTAAAGATCTCTAGTCACCACTAAAAATATTCCCACTGCTAAGAAAATAACAGCCCTCTTGAGCTTTCAGTTTTCTGTCACATTAAGTCTCCAATCCACTCCCCCTGTCTTTTCAACCTTTAGCGACCTACAGTGCTGCAAAAATGTACAATCTTGTCTCCTGTCTGCACAAATTACAGCCCTTGTGACTTCAATATTGAAAATAACAATGTCCGGTAAACAGCCTTCCCCTTGCTATTCAGGAGGAGTTGGAAGTTCTCTTTCACTTTCTTTTTATTTCTTTTTTCTTCTGTCCACAGTTGCCTGTTTTTAAAGTAACTTTCTCCTTATTCAAGATTGTTTAGTATCATTTCCTGTAGTCAAGTGTAAGAAGAATGAAATAATTGTTACTCTGGGTCTGATGCAGCACAATAAAAGCACCAAAGATAAAGAACACAATAATATTAATAATAATAATAAATGAAAATAAGTCTTCTCCATGTATGTGAAGAGCAAGAGGATGAGCCGTGTGCGAATAGGACTAAACAGGTGCGATAGTGGAAACGTGCATGGAGTCGGAGGAGGTAGCGGAAGTACTTAATGAATACTTTGCTTCAGTATTCACCAGGGAAAAAGGCCTTGGCAATTGTGAGGATGACTTACAGCGAACTGAAAAGCTTGAGCATATAGACATTAAGAAAGAGGATGTGCTGGAGCTTTTGGAAAGCATCAAGTTAGATAAGTCACCAGGACCGAATGAGATATACCCCAGGCTACTGTGAGAAGCGAGAGAAGAGATTGCTGAGCCTCTGGTGATGATCTTTGCATCATCAATAGAGATGGGAGAAGTACTGGAGGATTGGAGGGTTGCAAATGCTGTTCCCTTGTTCAAGAAAGGGAGTATAGATAACCCAGTAAATTATAGACAGTGAGTCTGACTTCAGTGGTGGGCAAGTTGTTGGAGAAGATCCTGAGAGGCAGGATTTATGAGCATTTGGAGAGACATAATTAGATTAGTGATAGTCAGCATGGCTTTGTCAAGGGCAGGTTGTGCCTTATGAGTCTGATTGAATTCTTTGAGGTGTTACGTATCCAGGCAACAATAAATATATGAGTTCGGCAAGGGTTTTTTTATAACAAACAACACGTTTATTAAGCACAGACAACAAACCCCCCCCAAAAGTAAACAAACACTAACGTAACCGGAAACAGCTGCTGATCGGCAGCTCAAACAGTTCTTAAAGCGATATTGCAAAAACAGTTCTTTAAAGTAGTATTGCCAAAAGTTCAATATGCTCACAGTCCATTTAAAAGGAGAGTCTTCATAAGACGATGTAAATTCTCTTTCACTTCGCTTGCTTCGATCCCCGATGTCGAACTTCCCACGAAGAATTTACGAAACAGAACGTCTTAAAGGCACTGACCTTTCCTTCCTCACTATCTTCAATCCTTTCTGGTAAAACCCAGGGATTAACGCAAAGATAGTCAACGAAATCCTTCCAAATAAGGATCAAACAAAGGTTGAACCCGTTTCACCGTAGAAAGCGATTCTCCTCGATCTTTAACTCCAGAACTTCGATCTTCACTCTCCACTGTCTCGAACTAGCAGAATCGTAAAGAACCTGCTGGCAATGACCTTTTAAAATTTAGGCATTAGATAAAACTTCATCTTTCAACTAAACTGCGTCTTCACTTAAAACACGCTGCGGCATGAAGTCAACTTGGCAAATCCAGCCACGAGCTGCCCCTCCTCACAGGGTGGGGTCTTCCTTTTATAACCTGTAAAAAAACCTGTCACATGATCTCTACTGGCGGGAAAATGACATCACTCCACCATCACAAGACCATTACCTCAAGTCCAGTATAGTTTCAACCCCAGTCACGTGACAAGGGCACCACTGTCATGTGTCACGAGTACGTAACACCTCCCTCCAAAAAAAACATTTTTGGTCTGACAAGAACAAAAATTTTTAACAATTGCTTACAAGAAAAACAAAGGTATAAATTTTATAACATACACAATATACAATACCATCATATAACAGCTTATAACTCACAATACAGTAGGAGTGTTACAATTGAAAAAAAATCCACTCCATAAAAAAAATTACAGTGTACATTCAACATCGAGATAGACAATCAGCAACCACATTATCTTTACCTTTAATATGAGTTATCACAATATTGTACTCTTGTAACATCAAACTCCAATTTAATAATCTTCTGTTTTTGTTTTTCATCTTACTCAGAAAAACTAACGGATTATGGTCAGTGTAAACAATAAGTGGTTTTTGAGTTGTACCAACATATACCTCAAAATATTCCAAAGCTGAAACAAGAGATAACAATTCTTTCTCTATTGTCGAATAGTTTCTTTGATGCTTATTAAATTTCTTAGAAAAGTAAGCTACTGGATGATCAACCTCATCACCCTCATTCCTTTGCATTAATACTGCTCCTGCAGCCTCATCACTAGCATCCACAGCCAATGAAAAAGGTTTTTCAAAGTCAGGTGCCTTGAGCACAGGTTGTTGACATATCATTGTTTTCAATTTTTCAAATGCTTCTTGACAAGGCACTGTCCACACAAACTTCTCATTCTTCTGCAGAAGGTTAGTTAATGGAAGGGCAACATTAGCAAAATTCTTACAAATTTTTCGATAATATCCTACCATTCCCAAAAATCTTCTGAGGGATTTTTTTTCCCCGTTGGAGTGGGAATCTCTAAAATTGCCTGAACCTTTGCCTGAACAGGAGCTACCTTACCTTGACCCACAACATAACCAAGGTAAGTCACAGTGGCATGTCCAAATTCACTCTTAGCTAAATTAATAGTTAAGTTAGCTTTTGAAAGCCATTCAAACAATTTCTCCATCGCAATAATGTGTGCTTCCCAAGTATCATTTCCTGTCACTAAATCATCAATATAAGCATCAGTATCTTTCAATCCCTGAATCACAGAGTTAATCATCCTCTGGAAAGTACCTGGGGCATTCTTCATCCCAAATGGAAGAACATTATACCCATGTACCCCAGATGGAGTTACAAATGCAGAAATCTCTCTACCTCTGTCCGTTAATGGAACACACCAATACCCTTTCAATAGATCAATCTTTGTAAGGAACTTTGCTTTTCTAACTTTATCTACACAATCATCTACTCTAGGAATTGGATATGCATCTGTTTTCGTTACAGCATTCACCTTCCTATAATCCGTACAAAACCTAATACTACCATCTGGTTTTGGCACCATAACACATGGCGAACTCCAATTCGAGTTAGAATGTCTCATGATATTATTCTCTAACATATATTCAATTTCTTTCTCAGCAAGTTCACATTTTTCTATGTTCATCTTATATGGATGTTGTTTAATAGGTTTGGCATCTCCAACATCTACATCATGTGAAGCTATAGTAGTCCTTCTCGGAACATCTGGAAACAACTCCTTATATTTAAAAATTAACTCCTTCATCTGTTGTTTCTGCTCTAGCTGTAAATGTGCTAATTTCTCATCAATATTTTCCAGAATGGTTGAATTTGATAATCTAACAGAAACAATGTTGGATTTAGAATGAAAGTCAAATGAATCATCTATCATGTTCCTAGTTAAATCAAATTCATTCTCACTAACCACAACAGTCACAGTATCAGATTGTTTCTCAAAATATGGTTTTATCATATTTATATGGCAAAGTTGTGTTGAACTTCTACGATCTGGAGTTTTTATCACGTAATCCACATCATTGATTTTATACACAATTTCATAAGGACCATGAAATCTAGCTTGTAAAGGATTTGTCTGTACTGGGAAAAGAACCAACACCTTATCTCCAGGCTTAAACATCCTCATCCTAGCTTCTTTATCATACCAAGTCTTCATTTTCTCCTGAGCCAACTTTAAATTTTCCTTAGCTAAGCTACAAGCTTTACGTAACCTGTCCTTAAGTTTCAAAACATACTCCAACAAATTAGTGTGTACTTCCTTACTAATCCACTGTTCTTTCAATAGAGCTAAAGGCCCTCTAACTCTATGCCCAAACACAAGTTCAAATGGACTAAAACCTAAAGATTCCTGTACCGATTCCCTTACTGCAAATAAAAATAAGTTTATACCCTCATTCCAGTCACTTTCATTTTCCACACAAAATGTCCTAATCATATTCTTGAGGGTAGAATGAAACCTCTCCAAGGCACCCTGCGATTCTGGATGGTATGCAGACGAAGTGATTTGCTTAGCTCCCAATTTATAAACTATCTGTTGAAACAATCCAGACATAAAATTACTGCCTTGATCAGTTTGTATCTCCTTAGGTAATCCAAAATAAGTAAAAAAATTTGTAAGGGCTTTTGTCACAGTCTTAGCTTTTATATTCCTAAGTGGTACTGCCTCTGGAAACCTAGACAAAGTACACATGATAGTCAACAAATACTGATAACCAATTTTTGTCTTTGGTAATGGACCAACACAACCTACAATAACTTTAGAAAATGGTTCACCAAGTGCTGGGATAGGTTGTAATGGAGCTACTGGTGTAACCTGATTTGGTTTACCAACAATTTGACAAGAATGGCACGTTTTACAAAACATCGCCACATCTTTTCTTAGACCAGGCCAGTAAAAATGTTTTAAAATCTTGTCCACAGTTTTCCTTACCCCTTGATGTCCACCTAAAGGCACACTATGAGCTAAAGTCAAAATCTCATTTCGATAAACTTTAGGGACAACTACCTGGTAAACAACATTCCAATCCGCATTTCCAGGATTTGTAGGCGATCTCCACTTCCTCATCAACACTCCTTTTTCCAAGTAATATCCTACTGGCACCTTCTTAATTTCACTATCTAGTAAAGCCTGCTCTCTTAATTTTATAATCTCAGAGTTTCTATTCTGCTCTGCTATCATCTCCTTCCAAGACAGAGATAAATCTTTATAGTCAGACTTACTCCAAGAATCGTGTTCAAACAACAAAGATAAGAAAGTCTCTGACACATCCTCCAAACTCAAATCCTGAGTTGAACAGTCCTGAGTAACAACCTCATTCTGCGCATCAATCTTTTTAGCCATAGCTCTAGTCACAACACAGGAAGAATCTGTGTTAGAATTCAACTCTGGTTCCTCTGACTCCATTGTCAAATGCACTTCAGGAAAAACTTGTCCACCTGCCACCTAACAATAAAGAAATACCCTTCACAGGTAAACTATGCTGTAATCCTACTTTAACAAATCCAGTAACTAACCCTGACTTTAAATTTACTTTATGTAAATGTACAGGCATAAAATCACTCCCAACACCTCTTATGTAATTTACCTCACCAGTATCAGACTCTTCATTAAGCTTCAACACACTGTCTAACATCAGTGATTGAGAAGCACCAGTATCCCTAAGGATTTTTATTGGCACCAGGGTAGATCCTTCTTTCAAGGATACAAACCCTTCAGTTATAAAATGATCATATCCCTTTCTAACTTGGTCAGACTCGAACAAAACCTCATTTGTGTTTATCAAACCCTGTAACTTTACAGGTGCTTCAGTATGTTGCACACAAGCATCTGGAACTGCTTCCTTCTCTTTCTTTTTCACTCTGAAACAGTTAGCTATTACATGGCCAGGCTTCTTACAATAGTTACAAGTAAGACCAAACTGTCTTTCCTTCACAGGCTTTCCTTTCTCATTACCTTTCTCATGAACCTCTGATTTAATTTCTGATTTACCTTGAGTCTCCATGTTATTTTTCCTCTTAAAATCTCTGCCCTGAGGAAATTTATTCTTATGGATTAAAGCATACTCATCAGCTAATCTAGCACAGTCCTGCAATTTATCAGTACCCCTCTCATTTAAGTAGGTCCTTACTTCAACAGGAATGCTTCTTTTAAATTCCTCCATTAAAATCAGCTCTCTCAATGTATCATAGTCCCCATTTACATTTTTAGAAGAAACCCATCTCTCAAAACTCATAGCTTTATCATAGGCAAGTTCCACATAAGTTTTTTCCACAGACTTTTTCAAACTTCTGAATCTTTCCCTATAAGCTTCTGGGACTAATTCATATGCGTTTAAGATATGCCTCTTCACAATATCATAATCAAGTGCTTGCGCAGCAGTTAAAGCTGTGTAAACTTGTTGTGCTTTACCTTTAATTACGCTCAGTAACAACACTGACCATTTATCTCTCGGCCACTCTGACATCTGAGCAATAGTTTCAAAATGTTGAAAATATCTTTCCACTTCTGTTTCACTAAATGGAGGGACCAATTTAATTTCTTGACTAGCAACAAACAGTTTTCTTGAACCAGAAGACTGATTCCCAGACCTTAATTCCTCCATTGCATAGTCAAATTGCCTCTTCCTTTGATCCGCCTCCAATTTACACCTCTCCAAATCAGCTTTACTCTGTTCCAACCTCATTTGTTCGATTTGCAACTGCATCTCCAGATTACTTATTGGAAGCGACTCTAAAACCGAATCATTAAAAACACCCGAATCCACATAGTGTGACGCGGTTTTTCTCTGTACAACAGCCTTAGATGTAGTCTGCAAACTACCTTTAAGTTGCAATCTACGAGCTATTTCAAACACCTCAGCTTTTTTCGCCTTCGCTAACAACTCCACATCTGGCAAAACCAGAAACTCATCAATATTCATTGTTGCCGAATACCATTCACAAGCCAATCAAGCAAAAAGAATCGAGTGTTCCCCTTTTCTAAAACACCGATTTCGAAAGTTAGCAAGCATTTAAACTCAAACATTGCAATCCAGACGCAGCCCCCATATTTAATGTTACGTATCCAGGCAACAATAAATATATGAGTTCGGCAAGGGTTTTTTATAACCAACAACACGTTTATTAAGCACAGAAAACAAACCCCCCCCCCAAAAGTAAACAAACACTAACGTAACCGGAAACAGCTGCTGAGCGGCAGCTCAAGCAGTTCTTAAAGCGATATTGCAAAAACAGTTCTTTAAAGTAGTATTGCCAAAAGTTTGATATGCTCACAGTCCATTTAAAAGGAGAGACTTTATAAGACGGTGTTAATTCTCTTTCACTTCGCTTGCTTCGATCCCCGACGTCGAACTTCCCACGAAGAATTTACCAAACAGAACGGCTTAAAGGCACTGACCTTTCCTTCCTCACTATCTTCAATCCTTTCTGGTAAAACCCAGGGATTAACGCGAAGATAGTCAACGAAATCCTTCCAAATAAGGATCAAACAAAGGTTGAACCCGTTTCACCGTAGAAAGTGATTCTCCTCGATCTTTAACTCCCGAACTTCGATCTTCACTCTCCACTGTCTCGAACTAGCAGAATCGTAAAGAACCTGCTGGCAATGACCTTTTAAACTTTAGGCATTAGATAAAACTTCATCTTTCAACTAAACTGTGTCTTCACTTAAAACACGCAGCGGCATGAAGTCAACTTGGCAAATCCAGCCACGAACTGCCCCTCCTCACAGGGTGGGGTCTTCCTTTTATAACCTGTAAAAAACCTGTCACATGATCTCTACTGGCGGGAAAATGACGTCATTCCACCATCACAAGACCATTACCTCAAGTCCAGTACAGCTTCAACCCCAGTCACGTGACAAGGGCACCACTGTCATGTGTCACGAGTACGTAACAGAGGATGTAACAAAACACATTGATGAAGGTAGAGCAGTGGATGTAGTGTATATGGATTTCAGTAAGGTATTTGATAAGGTTCCCCATGCAAGGCTCCTTCAGAAAGTAAGAAGGCATGAGATCTAAGGAGACCTTGCTTTGTGGATTCAGAATTGGCTTGCCCACAGAAAGCAAAGGGTGGTTGGGGATGGTTCGTCTTCTGCATGGAGGTCGGTGACCAGAGATGTCTCACAGGGATCTGTTCTGTTTTATAAATGACCTGATGAGGAAGTAGAAGGGTGGGTTAGTTAGTTTGCTGATGACACAAAGGTTGGGGGTGTTGTGGATAGTCTGGAGGGTTGCCAGAGGTTACAGCGATTGGTTGCAGAACTGGGCTGAGAAGTGGCAGATGGAGTTCAACCCAGATAAGTGTGAAGTGGTTCATTTTGGTAGGTCAAATTTGAAAACAGAATATAATAATAATGGAAGACTCTCGGCAGTGTGGAGTTTCTGCGAGATCTTGGGGTCCGAGTCCATAGGCCACTTAAAACTGCTGCACAGATTGGCTCTGTGGTTAAGAAGGTGTATGATGAGTTGGCATTCATCAACCGTGGCTTTGAGTTCAGGAGCTGTGAGGTAATATTACAGCTATACAAGACCTTACTTGGAGTACTGTGCTCAGTTCTGGTCACCTCGCTACAGGAAGGATGTGGAAACTATAGAGAGAGTGCAGAGGGGATTTACAAGGATATTGCCTGGATTGGAGGGTGTACCTTATGAGGATAGGTTGAGTGAACTTGGCCTTTTCTCCTTGGTGTGGGAGAGGATGAGAAGTGACCTATAGAGGTGATGGAGAAGTGACCTGATGAGATGATGCGGGGCATTCATCGTGTGGACAGTCAGAGGCTTTTTCCCAGGGCTGAAATGGCTAACATGAGGGGGCACAGTTTTCAGGTGCTTGGAAGTAGGTACAAGGGGGATGTCAGAGGTAAGTTTTTCACACAGAAGAGTGGTGGGTGCGTGGGATGCACTGCTGACGGTGGTGGTGGAAGCGGATACAACAGGGTCTTTTAAGAGACTCTTAGATAGGTACATGGAGCTCAGAAAAATAGAGGGCTGTGCGATAGGGAAATTCTAGGCAGCTTCTAGAGTAGGTTACAAGGTCGGCACAACATTGTGGGCCGAAGGGCCTGTAATATGCGGTCGATATCTATGTTCTATATTTTAATAATAATAATACAAAGCCAGACTAAATGGATATATGAAATGCGCCAGGTGAAGAAACCAGAATCATCAGTTCAAGAACAATGAAAAGGTTTACATAGGACATTGAAACTAAATTCAACACACCAAAATATCACCAACCACAGAACAGAATTACCAATAAACACAGAGACAGTGAACCTTTGGTTTAATATCTGGTCAAACAGGGCAACACACAATCAAGGAGCACACTGGATTAGGGAGGGAATAAACAGCATTCACACAATTGAAGACAATGCATGTAGTTGTAATGGATATGCTGAAAGTGGTTCTAAAAATTACCCACAACTGGAAAATACTGGCAGTGAAAATATTTGTAATCGTCAGTATAAAATTTTGCTTGTCTTCATCCATACCTATTAATACATATCAACAATTTTCTTAAAAATCCTGAAGGAATGTCCTGTCGTGGGCTGCATCAAAAGTGATGAATCAGCATACAGGAAGGAGACTGAAAACTTGGCTGAGTGGTGTAATAACAGCAACCTCTCACTCGATGTCAATAAGACCAAGGAACTCATTGTAGATTTCAGGGGAGGGAAACTAGAGGTCCATGAGCCAGTAATCATCAGAAGATCAGAAGTGAAGAGGGTCAGTAACTTTAAATTCCTGGATATCGTTATCTCGGAGGAACTGCTCTGGACCCATCATATAAATATAATTGAAAAGAAAGTACAACGACGACCCTACTTCCTCAGGGGTTTACAGAGATTTGGCATGTCATCGAAAACCTTGGCAAATCTCTGTAGATGTGTGGTGGAGAGTGTGCTGACTGGTTGCATTACAGCCTGGTATGGGAACACCAATGCCTTTGAGCGGAAAATCCTACAAATGGTAATGGATTCTGTCTAGTACGCCACAGTTAAAACCCACCCTACCATTGAGCACATCTACATGAAATGGTGCTGTAGGAAAGCCGCGTCCATCGTCAGAGATCTTCACTACACAGGCCATGCTCTTTACTCACTGCTGCCATCAGCTAGAAGGTACAAGAGCCCCAGGACTTGCACCACCAGGTTCAAGAACCGTCAGGCTCTTAAACAGAAGAGGATAGCTACACTCATACTATTTCTTGTATTCCCACAACCAGTGGTTTCACTCTAAGGACCCTTATCTTTTTATTTAAAGCTCGTTATTTATTGCTATGTAGCGGTGAGCTACACGCAGTGCTGAAATAACGACACGTAGTTGGTGAGCTGCAGTTGCAAAGAGATTTATTCAAACTTCGCGGCCTCGATTTAAAGCCTTCCTGTTCCCCCCCTCCCTGGGAATTCACAGTCCCGTCCCGTGCGCGGGCTTTTCCCCTTGCTGGTGAAGCAGGCTTGGTGCCCTCTTTGGGACCGGCCTCCATGCCGGCGCGCGTCACTTTGTGAGCCGGTTGAAGTGCGCTGGGAAGTGGGTCGCCACAGCTATTTATTTATATCTGCATTTGCACAGTTTGCTTCCATTGACCCTATTGATAGTTACATGCATGTACTCGGATAATAAAATTTACTTTGAACTTTGAGATTTGAACTTTTGGCAGCAAGTAAAACATACCGCTTACCTAAAGGAGAGAGCACAAATGACCCATCAAACTATCGTCCCATTGCTTGTTTGCAAACTATATATAAAATTGTAACATCATGCACATCACGACTAATCACCACACACTTAGATAACTACAACATACTTACAGAAGAGCAGAAAGGATGCCATAAGAGTTTGAAACGATTAAAGAAAAACAGATCATAGATTCTGTAATTCTAAATCAAGCTCGGAGGAAAAGCAGAATTCTTTCATGTTGCTATATTGACGAGCAAAAAACATTTGATTCTGTCCCACATTTAATATATAAGCTACACCCAATATTTGTAAAATTTCTACAACATCTAATGAAGCCTTGGCATATTATAATCACCCTATCTATTAATAACCAAAAAAGAGCAACCACTATTATCAAAATAAACAGAGGCATTTTCCAGGGTGACTCTCTAAGCCCATAATGGTTTTGTCTCGTTTTAAAACTGTTCTCTAATCTACTGAATCGGACAAAAATAGGGTATCAAATCAGATGCAATCAAACAAATTATACCTTGACACACCTTCTATACATGGACAATTTGAAATTATAATCTCCATCTGTTAAGCTAAAGCAATTAATTCAATTAGAAGTTCAATCACAGAAAAAAGAAAATCTGCAGATGCTGGAAATCCAAGCAACACACACAAAATGCTGGAGGAATTCAGAAGGCCAGGCAGCATCTATGGAAAAAAGTACAGTCGACGTTTCGGGCCAAGGCCCTTCTCTCGTTCCGCTGAAGGGTCTCAGCCTAAAACGTCGACTGTACTCTTTTCCATAGATGCTGCCGGGCCTTCTGAATTCCTCCAGCATTTTGTGTGTGTTAATTCAATTAGTAGAACTATTTTCTAAAACAGATAGACTGGATGTTCCTCCCTGCTTCAAAAGGGCAGCAATTACTGTATACCAGTGCCCAAGAAGACCAGTGTAAGCTGCCTTAACAACTATTGTCCAGTAGCACTCATGTCTATGGGGAATAAAATGCTTTAAGAGGCTGTTCATAGCTAGAATCAATTTCTGTTTCAAGAAGGACCTGGACCCACTGTGATTTGGCTGTTGCCCCAATCTGCCTACAGCAGACGTGATCTCAATGGCTCTCCATGTAGCCTTGGATCACCTGGACTATACAAATACCTATGGTGTTTATTGCTTATAGTCAACATCATCATTCCTGCAGTCCTGATAGAGAAGTTACAGAACCTGGGCCTCTGTACCTCCCTCTACAACTGGATCCTCAGCTTCCTAATGGGAAGACCACAATCTGTGTGGATTGGAAATAACATCTCCTCCTTGTTGACAATCAACACTAACATAACACAGGGCTGTGTACTTAGCCCACTGCTCTACTCTCTCTACACCCATGACTGTGTGCCTAGGCATAGCTCAAATGCCTAATTTGCTGATGATACAACCATTGATGGCAGAATCTCAGGCGGAGACAAGAGGGTGTACTTGAGCAAATTTTACCAGCTAATTGGGTGTCATAGCAAAAAGATTGTCATAGCAACAATCTTGCACTTGACGTTAGTAAGACCAAAGAGCTGATTGTGGACTTCAGAAAGGATAGAACGAAGGAACACAAACCAATCCTCATACAGAGATCAAAAGTGGAGAGAGAGAGCAATTTCAAGTTCCTGGATGTCAATATCTCTGAGGACCTAACCTGGTCACAACATATCCTGTCACTAGCTGAAATTCTGCCAACAACAGTTGTATCACTGGTAAGTTTATAGAATGTTTTGGATCGAAGACCCTTCACCAGGTTTGAGGACTTTGGTCAATTGGCAAGAGAAATAACCACATGCAAGGTTTTCCAGATATGAGGAAAGTCAGAAGCACACTACAGTTGCATGAACAAAATATAGCTAGAAAAGATAAAGATTAGCTTTATTTGTCACATGAACATCAAAATATTGAAACATACAGTGAAATCCATTGTTTGTCTGATTGACCAACGCAATCTGAGGATGTGTTGGAAAGCAGCCCGCAAGTATTGCCACGCATCTGATACCGCCATAGCATGCCCATAATTTACTGACTGTAAACTGTACATCTTTGGAATGTGGGAGGAAACTAGGGCACCTGGAGGAAGCCCATGTGGTCATTGGGAGACTGTACAAACTCCTTACAGGCAGCAGCAGTAGTTCAGCCCCGATTTAGGTTGCTGGGGCTGTAAAGCGTTTCGCTAACTGCTACACTACTATGTTACCCATGAAGTGTGGAGTCACGGGCTGGAGTGGAATTACATAATGGCACATGTAGAGATGTTACTCCCAGACATGAATTGGAAACTGTAGTGTTCTCGCTCGGGTGTAACGGAACGACGAGCTAAACACCGAGATAAACCTTTGTCAATGACGACAGGATCACAGTAAGATTAACCGTTTACTGTTCACTCTTCCACATTGACGTATGGTGAAAACAATACAAGATTTGTACAGCATTTGTTTTCTTCTTGATATTACATCTACATCATAAATACTTGCAAGGTAAAACAACTACATTACATTAAAGTGCAGCAT
Source organism: Hypanus sabinus (assembly GCF_030144855.1). Classification (NCBI taxonomy): domain Eukaryota; kingdom Metazoa; phylum Chordata; class Chondrichthyes; order Myliobatiformes; family Dasyatidae; genus Hypanus; species Hypanus sabinus. The sequence goes on along the minus strand of NC_082739.1, from coordinate 10,666,323 downwards.
ACAGTCAGAATCTACCTACGCCATTGACTGCTTTAAATACACTTCAACGCAAACTATCCGCAACTCTTTAACTAACGGAAACATAAACATTATCGACCGTCGTTACTTTTAACAGGATCGGCGTTAACATTTTAATTCAACATATCGATTATCTCATAACTCATAGCGTTGATTTCACAATGTTTCTGGTGCGTAGAGAGAAAACTTTGCCGCTGCTTGCTCGCAGCTTTCCGTTTTCTGGATAATCTGTAAAGAGCTCTAGTCACCACTAAAAATATTCCCACTGCTAAGAAAATAACAGCCCTCTTGAGCTTTTAGTTTTCTGTCCATTAAGTCTCCAGTCCACTCCCCCTGTCTTTTCAGCCTTTAGAGACCTACAGTGCTGCAAAAATGTACAATCTCGTCTCCTATCTGCACAAATTACAGCCCTTGGGACTTCGATATTGAAATTAACAATGTCCGGTAAACAGCATTCCCCTTGCTATTCAGGAGGAGTTGGAAGTTCTCTTTCACTTTCTTTTTATTTCTTTTTTCTTCTGTCCACAGTTGCCAGTTTTTAAAGTAACTTTCTCCTTATTCAAGTTTGTTTAGTATCATTTCCTTTAGTCAAGTGTAAGAAGAATGAAATAATTGGTACTCTGGGTCTGATGCAGCACAATAAAAGCACCAAAGATAAAGAACACAATAATATTAATAATAATAATAAATGAAAATAAGTCTTCTCCATGTATGTGAAGAGCAAGAGGATGAGCCGTGTGCGAATAGGACTAAACAGGTGCGATAGTGGAAACGTGCATGGAGTCGGAGGAGGTAGCGGAAGTACTTAATGAATACTTTGCTTCAGTATTCACCAGGGAAAAAGGCCTTGGCAATTGTGAGGATGACTTACAGCGAACTGAAAAGCTTGAGCATATAGACATTAAGAAAGAGGATGTGCTGGAGCTTTTGGAAAGCATCAAGTTAGATAAGTCACCAGGACCGAATGAGATATACCCCAGGCTACTGTGAGAAGCGAGAGAAGAGATTGCTGAGCCTCTTGCGATGATCGTTGCATCATCAATAGAGATGGGAGAAGTACTGGAGGATTGGAGGGTTGCGAATGCTGTTCCCTTGTTCAAGAAAGGGAGTAGAGATAACGCAGTAAATTATAGACCAGTGAGTCTGACTTCAGTGGTGGGCAAGTTGTTGGAGAAGATCCTGAGAGGCAGGATTTATGAGCATTTGGAGAGACATAATTAGATTAGGGATAGTCAGCATGGCTTTGTCAAGGGCAGGTTGTGCCTTATGAGTCTGATTGAATTCTTTGAGGTGTTACGTATCCAGGCAACAATAAATATATGAGTTCGGCAAGGGTTTTTTTTATAACAAACAACACGTTTATTAAGCACAGACAACAAACCCCCCCCCAAAAGTAAACAAACACTAACGTAACCGGAAACAGCTGCTGATCGGCAGCTCAAACAGTTCTTAAAGCGATATTGCAAAAACAGTTCTTTAAAGTAGTATTGCCAAAAGTTCAATATGCTCACAGTCCATTTAAAAGGAGAGACTTTATAAGACGATGTAAATTCTCTTTCACTTCGCTTGCTTCGATCCCCGACGTCAAACTTCCCACAAAGAATTTACCAAACAGAACGGCTTAAAGGCACTGACCTTTCCTTCCTCACTATCTTCAATCCTTTCTGGTAAACCCAGGGATTAACGCGAAGATAGTCAACGAAATCCTTCCAAATAAGGATCAAACAAAGGTTGAACCCGTTTCACCATAGAAAGTGATTCTCCTCGATCTTTAACTTCCGAAATTCGAATCTTCACTCTCCACTGTCTCGAACTAGCAGAATTGTAAAGAATCTGCTGGCAATGACCTTTTAAAATTTAGGCATTAGATAAAACTTCATCTTTCAACTAAACTGCGTCTTCACTTAAAACACGCTGTGGCATGAAGTCAACTTGGCAAATCCAGCCACGAGCTGCCCCTCCTCACAGGGTGGGGTCTTCCTTTTATAACCTGTAAAAAAACCTGTCACATGATCTCTACTGGCGGGAAAATGACATCACTCCACCATCACAAGACCATTACCTCAAGTCCAGTATAGTTTCAACCCCAGTCACGTGACAAGGGCACCACTGTCATGTGTCATGAGTACGTAACACCTCCCTCCAAAAAAAACATTTTTGGTCCGACAAGAACAAAAATTTTTAACAATTGCTTACAAGAAAAACAAAGGTATAAATTTTATAACATACACAATATACAATACCATCATATAACAGCTTATAACTCACAATACAGTAGGAGTGTTACAATTGAAAAAAAAACCACTCCATAAAAAAAAATTACAGTGTACATTCAACATCGAGATAGACAATCAGCAACCACATTATCTTTACCTTTAATATGAGTTATCACAATATTGTACTCTTGTAACATCAAACTCCAATTTAATAATCTTCTGTTTTTGTTTTTCATCTTACTCAGAAAAACTAACGGATTATGGTCAGTGTAAACAATAAGTGGTTTTTGAGTTGTACCAACATATACCTCAAAATATTCCAAAGCTGAAACAAGAGATAACAATTCTTTCTCTATTGTCGAATAGTTTCTTTGATGCTTATTAAATTTCTTAGAAAAGTAAGCTACTGGATGATCAACCTCATCACCCTCATTCCTTTGCATTAATACTGCTCCTGCAGCCTCATCACTAGCATCCACAGCCAATGAAAAAGGTTTTTCAAAGTCAGGTGCCTTAAGCACAGGTTGTTGACATATCATTATTTTCAATTTTTCAAATGCTTCTTGACAAGGCACTGTCCACACAAACTTCTCATTCTTCTGCAGAAGGTTAGTTAATGGAAGGGCAACATTAGCAAAATTCTTACAAATTTTTCAATAATATCCTACCATTCCCAAAAATCTTCTGAGGGATTTTTTTTCCCCGTTGGAGTGGGAATCTCTAAAATTGCCTGAACCTTTGCCTGAACAGGAGCTACCTTACCTTGACCCACAACATAACCAAGGTAAGTCACAGTGGCATGTCCAAATTCACTCTTAGCTAAATTAATAGTTAAGTTAGCTTTTGAAAGCCTTTCAAACAATTTCTCCATCGCAATAATGTGTGCTTCCCAAGTATCATTTCCTGTCACTAAATCATCAATATAAGCATCAGTATCTTTCAATCCCTGAATCACAGAGTTAATCATCCTCTGGAAAGTACCTGGGGCATTCTTCATCTCAAATGGAAGAACATTATACCCATGTACCCCAGATGGAGTTACAAATGCAGAAATCTCTCTACCTCTGTCCGTTAATGGAACACACCAATACCCTTTCAATAGATCAATCTTTGTAAGGAACTTTGCTTTTCTAACTTTATCTACACAATCATCTACTCTAGGAATTGGATATGCATCTGTTTTCGTTACAGCATTCACCTTCCTATAATCCGTACAAAACCTAATACTACCATCTGGTTTTGGCACCATAACACATGGCGAACTCCAATTCGAGTTAGAATGTCTAATGACATTATTCTCTAACATATATTCAATTTCTTTCTCAGCAAGTTCACATTTTTCTATGTTCATCTTATATGGATGTTGTTTAATAGGTTTGGCATCTCCAACATCTACATCATGTGAAGCTATAGTAGTCCTTCTCGGAACATCTGGAAACAACTCCTTATATTTAAAAATTAACTCCTTCATCTGTTGTTTCTGCTCTAGCTGTAAATGTGCTAATTTCTCATCAATATTTTCCAGAATGGTTGAATTTGGTAATCTAACAGAAACAATGTTGGATTTAGAATGAAAGTCAAATGAATCATCTATCATGTTCCTAGTTAAATCAAATTCATTCTCACTAACCACAACAGTCACAGTATCAGATTGTTTCTCAAAATATGGTTTTATCATATTTATATGGCAAAGTTGTGTTGAACTACGATCTGGAGTTTTTATCACGTAATCCACATCATTGATTTTATACACAATTTCATAAGGACCATGAAATCTAGCTTGTAAAGGATTTGTCTGTACTGGGAAAAGAACCAACACCTTATCTCCAGGCTTAAACATCCTCATCCTATCTTCTTTATCATACCAAGTCTTCATTTTCTCCTGAGCCAACTTTAAATTTTCCTTAGCTAAGCTATAAGCTTTACGTAACCTGTCCTTAAGTTTCAAAACATACTCCAACAAATTAGTGTGTACATCCTTACTAATCCACTGTTCTTTCAATAGAGCTAAAGGCCCTCTAACTCTATGCCCAAACACAAGTTCAAATGGACTAAAACCTAAAGATTCCTGTACCGATTCCCTTACTGCAAATAAAAGTAAGTTTATACCCTCATTCCAGTCACTTTCATTTTCCACACAAAATGTCCTAATCATATTCTTGAGGGTAGAATGAAACCTCTCCAAGGCACCCTGCGATTCTGGATGGTATGCAGACGAAGTGATTTGCTTAGCTCCCAATTTATAAACTATCTGTTGAAACAATCCAGACATAAAATTACTGCCTTGATCAGTTTGTATCTCCTTAGGTAATCCAAAATAAGTAAAAAAATTTGTAAGGGCTTTTGTCATAGTCTTAGCTTTTATATTCCTAAGTGGTACTGCCTCTGGAAACCTAGACGAAGTACACATGATAGTCAACAAATACTGATAACCAGTTTTTGTCTTTGGTAATGGACCAACACAACCTACAATAACTTTAGAAAATGGTTCACCAAGTGCTAGGATAGGTTGTAATGGAGATACTGGTGTAACCTGATTTGGTTTACCCACAATTTGACAAGTATGGCACGTTTTACAAAACATCGCCACATCTTTTCTTAGACCAGGCCAGTAAAAATGTTTTAAAATCTTGTCCACAGTTTTCCTTACCCCTTGATGTCCAGCTAAAGGCACACTATGAGCTAAAGTCAAAATCTCATTTCGATAAACTTTAGGGACAACTACCTGGTAAACAACATTCCAATCCGCATTTGCAGGATTTGTAGGCGATCTCCACTTCCTCATCAACACTCCTTTTTCCAAGTAATATCCTACTGGCACCTTCTTAATTTCACTATCTAGTAAAGCCTGCTCTCTTAATTTTATAATCTCAGAGTCTCTATTCTGCTCTGCTATCATCTCCTTCCAAGACAGAGATAAATCTTTATAGTCAGACTTACTCCAAGAATCTTGTTCAAACAACAAAGATAAGAAAGTCTCTGACACATCCTCCAAACTCAAATCCTGAGTTGAACAGTCCTGAGTAACAACCTCATTCTGCGCATCAATCTTTTTAGCCATAGCTCTAGTCACAACACAGGAAGAATCTGTGTTAGAATTCAACTCTGGTTCCTCTGACTCCATTGTCAAATGCACTTCAGGAAAAACTTGTCCACCTGCCACCTAACAATAAAGAAATACCCTTCACAGGTAAACTATGCTGTAATCCTACTTTAACAAATCCAGTAACTAACCCTGACTTTAAATTTACTTTATGTAAATGTACAGGCATAAAATCACTCCCAACACCTCTTATGTAATTTACCTCACCAGTATCAGACTCTTCATTAAGCTTCAACACACTGTCTAACATCAGTGATTGAGAAGCACCAGTATCCCTAAGGATTTTTATTGGCACCAGGGTAGATCCTTCTTTCAAGGATACAAACCCTTCAGTTGTAAAATGATCATAACCCTTTCTAACTTGGTCAGACTCGAACAAAGCCTCATTTGTGTTTATCAAACCCTGTAACTTTACAGGTGCTTCAGTATGTTGCACACAAGCATCTGGAACTGCTTCCTTCTCTTTCTTTTTCACTCTGAAACAGTTAGCTATTACATGGCCAGGCTTCTTACAATAGTTACAAGTAAGACCAAACTGTCTTTCCTTCACAGGCTTTCCTTTCTCATTACCTTTCTCATGAACCTCTGATTTAATTTCTGATTTACCTTGAGTCTCCATGTTATTTTTCCTCTTAAAATCTCTGCCCTGAGGAAATTTATTCTTATGGATTAAAGCATACTCATCAGCTAATCTAGCACAGTCCTGCAATTTATCAGTACCCCTCTCATTTAAGTAGGTCCTTACTTCAACAGGAATGCTTCTTTTAAATTCCTCCATTAAAATCAGCTCTCTCAATGTATCATAGTCCCCATTTACATTTTTAGAAGAAACCCATCTCTCAAAACTCATAGCTTTATCATAGGCAAGTTCCACATAAGTTTTTTCCACAGACTTTTTCAAACTTCTGAATCTTTCCCTATAAGCTTCTGGGACTAATTCATATGCGTTTAAGATATGCCTCTTCACAATATCATGATCAAGTGCTTGCGCAGCAGTTAAAGCTGTGTAAACTTGTTGTGCTTTACCTTTAATTACGCTCAGTAACAACACTGACCATTTATCTCTCGGCCACTCTGACATCTGAGCAATAGTTTCAAAATGTTGAAAATATCTTTCCACTTCTGTTTCACTAAATGGAGGGACCAATTTAATTTCTTGACTAGCAACAAACAGTTTTCTTGAACCAGAAGACTGATTCCCAGACCTTAATTCCTCCATTGCATAGTCAAATTGCCTCTTCCTTTGATCCGCCTCCAATTTACACCTCTCCAAATCAGCTTTACTCTGTTCCAACCTCATTTGTTCGATTTGCAACTGCATCTCCAGATTACTTATTGGAAGCGACTCTAAAACCGAATCATTAAAAACACCCGAATCCACATAGTGTGACGCGGTTTTTCTCTGTATAACAGCCTTAGATGTAGTCTGCAAACTACCTTTAAGTTGCAATCTACGAGCTATTTCAAACACCTCAGCTTTTTTCGCCTTCGCTAACAACTCCACATCTGGCAAAACCAGAAACTCATCAATATTCATTGTTGCCGAATACCATTCACAAGCCAATCAAGCAAAAAGAATCGAGTGTTCCCCTTTTCTAAAACACCGATTTCGAACGTTAGCAAGCATTTAAACTCAAACAATGCAATCCAGACGCAGCCCCCATATTTAATGTTACGTATCCAGGCAACAATAAATATATGAGTTCGGCAAGGGTTTTTTATAACAAACAACACGTTTATTAAGCACAGAAAACAAACCCCCCCCAAAAGTAAACAAACACTAACGTAACCGGAAACAGCTGCTGAGCGGCAGCTCAAGCAGTTCTTAAAGCGATATTGCAAAAACAGTTCTTTAAAGAAGTATTGCCAGAAGTTCGATATGCTCACAGTCCAGTTAAAAGGAGAGACTTTATAAGACGGTGTAAATTCTCTTTCACTTCGCTTGCTTCGATCCCCGACGTCGAACTTCCCACGAAGAATTTACCAAACAGAACGGCTTAAAGGCACTGACCTTTCCTTCCTCACTATCTTCAATCCTTTCTGGTAAAACCCAGGGATTAACGCGAAGATAGTCAACGAAATCCTTCCAAATAAGGATCAAACAAAGGTTGAACCCGTTTCACCGTAGAAAGTGATTCTCCTCGATCTTTAACTCCCGAACTTCGATCTTCACTCTCCACTGTCTCGAACTAGCAGAATCGTAAAGAACCTGCTGGCAATGACCTTTTAAACTTTAGGCATTAGATAAAACTTCATCTTTCAACTAAACTGTGTCTTCACTTAAAACACGCAGCGGCATGAAGTCAACTTGGCAAATCCAGCCACGAACTGCCCCTCCTCACAGGGTGGGGTCTTCCTTTTATAACCTGTAAAAAACCTGTCACATGATCTCTACTGGCGGGAAAATGACGTCATTCCACCATCACAAGACCATTACCTCAAGTCCAGTACAGCTTCAACCCCAGTCACGTGACAAGGGCACCACTGTCATGTGTCACGAGTACGTAACAGAGGATGTAACAAAACACATTGATGAAGGTAGAGCAGTGGATGTAGTGTATATGGATTTCAGTAAGGTATTTGATAAGGTTCCCCATGCAAGGCTCCTTCAGAAAGTAAGAAGGCATGAGATCTAAGGAGACCTTGCTTTGTGGATTCAGAATTGGCTTGCCCACAGAAAGCAAAGGGTGGTTGGGGATGGTTCGTCTTCTGCATGGAGGTCGGTGACCAGAGATGTCTCACAGGGATCTGTTCTGTTTTATAAATGACCTGATGAGGAAGTAGAAGGGTGGGTTAGTTAGTTTGCTGATGACACAAAGGTTGGGGGTGTTGTGGATAGTCTGGAGGGTTGCCAGAGGTTACAGCGATTGGTTGCAGAACTGGGCTGAGAAGTGGCAGATGGAGTTCAACCCAGATAAGTGTGAAGTGGTTCATTTTGGTAGGTCAAATTTGAAAACAGAATATAATAATAATGGAAGACTCTCGGCAGTGTGGAGTTTCTGCGAGATCTTGGGGTCCGAGTCCATAGGCCACTTAAAACTGCTGCACAGATTGGCTCTGTGGTTAAGAAGGTGTATGATGAGTTGGCATTCATCAACCGTGGCTTTGAGTTCAGGAGCTGTGAGGTAATATTACAGCTATACAAGACCTTACTTGGAGTACTGTGCTCAGTTCTGGTCACCTCGCTACAGGAAGGATGTGGAAACTATAGAGAGAGTGCAGAGGGGATTTACAAGGATATTGCCTGGATTGGAGGGTGTACCTTATGAGGATAGGTTGAGTGAACTTGGCCTTTTCTCCTTGGTGTGGGAGAGGATGAGAAGTGACCTATAGAGGTGATGGAGAAGTGACCTGATGAGATGATGCGGGGCATTCATCGTGTGGACAGTCAGAGGCTTTTTCCCAGGGCTGAAATGGCTAACATGAGGGGGCACAGTTTTCAGGTGCTTGGAAGTAGGTACAAGGGGGATGTCAGAGGTAAGTTTTTCACACAGAAGAGTGGTGGGTGCGTGGGATGCACTGCTGACGGTGGTGGTGGAAGCGGATACAACAGGGTCTTTTAAGAGACTCTTAGATAGGTACATGGAGCTCAGAAAAATAGAGGGCTGTGCGATAGGGAAATTCTAGGCAGCTTCTAGAGTAGGTTACAAGGTCGGCACAACATTGTGGGCCGAAGGGCCTGTAATATGCGGTCGATATCTATGTTCTATATTTTAATAATAATAATACAAAGCCAGACTAAATGGATATATGAAATGCGCCAGGTGAAGAAACCAGAATCATCAGTTCAAGAACAATGAAAAGGTTTACATAGGACATTGAAACTAAATTCAACACACCAAAATATCACCAACCACAGAACAGAATTACCAATAAACACAGAGACAGTGAACCTTTGGTTTAATATCTGGTCAAACAGGGCAACACACAATCAAGGAGCACACTGGATTAGGGAGGGAATAAACAGCATTCACACAATTGAAGACAATGCATGTAGTTGTAATGGATATGCTGAAAGTGGTTCTAAAAATTACCCACAACTGGAAAATACTGGCAGTGAAAATATTTGTAATCGTCAGTATAAAATTTTGCTTGTCTTCATCCATACCTATTAATACATATCAACAATTTTCTTAAAAATCCTGAAGGAATGTCCTGTCGTGGGCTGCATCAAAAGTGATGAATCAGCATACAGGAAGGAGACTGAAAACTTGGCTGAGTGGTGTAATAACAGCAACCTCTCACTCGATGTCAATAAGACCAAGGAACTCATTGTAGATTTCAGGGGAGGGAAACTAGAGGTCCATGAGCCAGTAATCATCAGAAGATCAGAAGTGAAGAGGGTCAGTAACTTTAAATTCCTGGATATCGTTATCTCGGAGGAACTGCTCTGGACCCATCATATAAATATAATTGAAAAGAAAGTACAACGACGACCCTACTTCCTCAGGGGTTTACAGAGATTTGGCATGTCATCGAAAACCTTGGCAAATCTCTGTAGATGTGTGGTGGAGAGTGTGCTGACTGGTTGCATTACAGCCTGGTATGGGAACACCAATGCCTTTGAGCGGAAAATCCTACAAATGGTAATGGATTCTGTCTAGTACGCCACAGTTAAAACCCACCCTACCATTGAGCACATCTACATGAAATGGTGCTGTAGGAAAGCCGCGTCCATCGTCAGAGATCTTCACTACACAGGCCATGCTCTTTACTCACTGCTGCCATCAGCTAGAAGGTACAAGAGCCCCAGGACTTGCACCACCAGGTTCAAGAACCGTCAGGCTCTTAAACAGAAGAGGATAGCTACACTCATACTATTTCTTGTATTCCCACAACCAGTGGTTTCACTCTAAGGACCCTTATCTTTTTATTTAAAGCTCGTTATTTATTGCTATGTAGCGGTGAGCTACACGCAGTGCTGAAATAACGACACGTAGTTGGTGAGCTGCAGTTGCAAAGAGATTTATTCAAACTTCGCGGCCTCGATTTAAAGCCTTCCTGTTCCCCCCCTCCCTGGGAATTCACAGTCCCGTCCCGTGCGCGGGCTTTTCCCCTTGCTGGTGAAGCAGGCTTGGTGCCCTCTTTGGGACCGGCCTCCATGCCGGCGCGCGTCACTTTGTGAGCCGGTTGAAGTGCGCTGGGAAGTGGGTCGCCACAGCTATTTATTTATATCTGCATTTGCACAGTTTGCTTCCATTGACCCTATTGATAGTTACATGCATGTACTCGGATAATAAAATTTACTTTGAACTTTGAGATTTGAACTTTTGGCAGCAAGTAAAACATACCGCTTACCTAAAGGAGAGAGCACAAATGACCCATCAAACTATCGTCCCATTGCTTGTTTGCAAACTATATATAAAATTGTAACATCATGCACATCACGACTAATCACCACACACTTAGATAACTACAACATACTTACAGAAGAGCAGAAAGGATGCCATAAGAGTTTGAAACGATTAAAGAAAAACAGATCATAGATTCTGTAATTCTAAATCAAGCTCGGAGGAAAAGCAGAATTCTTTCATGTTGCTATATTGACGAGCAAAAAACATTTGATTCTGTCCCACATTTAATATATAAGCTACACCCAATATTTGTAAAATTTCTACAACATCTAATGAAGCCTTGGCATATTATAATCACCCTATCTATTAATAACCAAAAAAGAGCAACCACTATTATCAAAATAAACAGAGGCATTTTCCAGGGTGACTCTCTAAGCCCATAATGGTTTTGTCTCGTTTTAAAACTGTTCTCTAATCTACTGAATCGGACAAAAATAGGGTATCAAATCAGATGCAATCAAACAAATTATACCTTGACACACCTTCTATACATGGACAATTTGAAATTATAATCTCCATCTGTTAAGCTAAAGCAATTAATTCAATTAGAAGTTCAATCACAGAAAAAAGAAAATCTGCAGATGCTGGAAATCCAAGCAACACACACAAAATGCTGGAGGAATTCAGAAGGCCAGGCAGCATCTATGGAAAAAAGTACAGTCGACGTTTCGGGCCAAGGCCCTTCTCTCGTTCCGCTGAAGGGTCTCAGCCTAAAACGTCGACTGTACTCTTTTCCATAGATGCTGCCGGGCCTTCTGAATTCCTCCAGCATTTTGTGTGTGTTAATTCAATTAGTAGAACTATTTTCTAAAACAGATAGACTGGATGTTCCTCCCTGCTTCAAAAGGGCAGCAATTACTGTATACCAGTGCCCAAGAAGACCAGTGTAAGCTGCCTTAACAACTATTGTCCAGTAGCACTCATGTCTATGGGGAATAAAATGCTTTAAGAGGCTGTTCATAGCTAGAATCAATTTCTGTTTCAAGAAGGACCTGGACCCACTGTGATTTGGCTGTTGCCCCAATCTGCCTACAGCAGACGTGATCTCAATGGCTCTCCATGTAGCCTTGGATCACCTGGACTATACAAATACCTATGGTGTTTATTGCTTATAGTCAACATCATCATTCCTGCAGTCCTGATAGAGAAGTTACAGAACCTGGGCCTCTGTACCTCCCTCTACAACTGGATCCTCAGCTTCCTAATGGGAAGACCACAATCTGTGTGGATTGGAAATAACATCTCCTCCTTGTTGACAATCAACACTAACATAACACAGGGCTGTGTACTTAGCCCACTGCTCTACTCTCTCTACACCCATGACTGTGTGCCTCGGCATAGCTCAAATGCCTAATTTGCTGATGATACAACCATTGATGGCAGAATCTCAGGCGGAGACAAGAGGGTGTACTTGAGCAAATTTTACCAGCTAATTGGGTGTCATAGCAAAAAGATTGTCATAGCAACAATCTTGCACTCGACGTTAGTAAGACCAAAGAGCTGATTGTGGACTTCAGAAAGGATAGAACGAAGGAACACAAACCAATCCTCATACAGAGATCAAAAGTGGAGAGAGAGAGCAATTTCAAGTTCCTGGATGTCAATATCTCTGAGGACCTAACCTGGTCACAACATATCCTGTCACTAGCTGAAATTCTGCCAACAACAGTTGTATCACTGGTAAGTTTATAGAATGTTTTGGATCGAAGACCCTTCACCAGGTTTGAGGACTTTGGTCAATTGGCAAGAGAAATAACCACATGCAAGGTTTTCCAGATATGAGGAAAGTCAGAAGCACACTACAGTTGCATGAACAAAATATAGCTAGAAAAGATAAAGATTAGCTTTATTTGTCACATGAACATCAAAATATTGAAACATACAGTGAAATCCATTGTTTGTCTGATTGACCAACGCAATCTGAGGATGTGTTGGAAAGCAGCCCGCAAGTATTGCCACGCATCTGATACCGCCATAGCATGCCCATAATTTACTGACTGTAAACTGTACATCTTTGGAATGTGGGAGGAAACTAGGGCACCTGGAGGAAACCCATGTGGTCATTGGGAGACTGTACAAACTCCTTACAGGCAGCAGCAGTAGTTCAGCCCCGATTTAGGTTGCTGGGGCTGTAAAGCGTTTCGCTAACTGCTACACTACTATGTTACCCATGAAGTGTGGAGTCACGGGCTGGAGTGGAATTACATAATGGCACATGTAGAGATGTTACTCCCAGACATGAATTGGAAACTGTAGTGTTCTCGCTCGGGTGTAACGGAACGACGAGCTAAACACCGAGATAAACCTTTGTCAATGACGACAGGATCACAGTAAGATTAACCGTTTACTGTTCACTCTTCCACATTGACGTATGGTGAAAACGGTTGACAAAACAATACAAGATTTGTACAGCATTTGTTTCCTTCTTGATATTACATTTACATCATAAATACTTGCAAGGTAAAACAACTACATTACATTAAAGTGCAGCATACAGTCAGAATCTACCTACGCCATTGACTGCTTTAAATACACTTCAACGCAAACTATCCGCAACTCTTTAACTATCGGAAAAATAAACATTATCGACCGTCGTTACTTTTAACAGGATCGGCGTTAACATTTTAATTCAACATATCGATTATCTCATAACTCACAGCGTTGCTTTCACAATGTTTCTGGTGCGTAGAGAGAAAACTTTGCTGCTGCTTGCTCGCACCTTTCCGTTTTCCGGATAATCTGTAAAGATCTCTAGTCACCACTAAAAATATTCCCACTGCTAAGAAAATAACAGCCCTCTTGAGCTTTTAGTTTTCTGTCACAGTAAGTCTCCAATCCACTCCCCCTGTCTTTTCAACCTTTAGCGACCTACAGTGCTGCAAAAACGTACAATCTTGTCTCCCGTCTGCACAAATTACAGCCCTTGTGACTTCAATATTGAAAATAACAATGTCCGGTAAACAGCCTTCCCCTTGCTATTCAGGAGGAGGTGGAAGTTCTCTTTCACTTTCTTTTTATTTCTTTTTTCTTCTGTCCACAGTTGCCTGTTTTTAAAGTAACTTTCTCCTTATTCAAGATTGTTTAGTCTCATTTCCTGTAGTCAAGTGTAAGAAGAATGAAATAATTGTTACTCTGGGTCTGATGCAGCACAATAAAAGCACCAAAGATAAAGAACACAATAATATTAATAATAATAATAAATGAAAATAAGTCTTCTCCATGTATGTGAAGAGCAAGAGGATGAGCCGTGTGCGAATAGGACTAAACAGGTGCGATAGTGGAAACGTGCATGGAGTCGGAGGAGGTAGCGGAAGTACTTAATGAATACTTTGCTTCAGTATTCACCAGGGAAAAAGGCCTTGGCAATTGTGAGGATGACTTACAGCGAACTGAAAAGCTTGAGCATATAGACATTAAGAAAGAGGATGTGCTGGAGCTTTTGGAAAGCATCAAGTTAGATAAGTCACCAGGACCGAATGAGATATACCCCAGGCTACTGTGAGAAGCGAGAGAAGAGATTGCTGAGCCTCTTGCGATGATCGTTGCATCATCAATAGAGATGGGAGAAGTACTGGAGGATTGGAGGGTTGCGAATGCTGTTCCCTTGTTCAAGAAAGGGAGTAGAGATAATCCAAGAAATTATAGACCAGTGAGTCTGACTTCAGTGGTGGGCAAGTTGTTGGAGAAGATCCTGAGAGGCAGGATTTATGAGCATTTGGAAAGACATAATCTGATTAGTGATAGTCAGCATGGCTTTGTCAAGGGCAGGTTGTGCCTTATGAGTCTGAATCAATTCTCTGAGGTGTTACGTATTCCGGCAACAATAAATATATGAGTTCGGCAAGGGTTTTTTTATAACAAACAACACGTTTATTAAGCACAGAAAACAAACCCCCCCAAAAGTAAACAAACACTAACGTAACCGGAAACAGCTGCTGAGCGGCAGCTCAAACAGTTCTTAAAGCGATATTGCAAAAACAGTTCTTTAAAGTAGTATTGCCAGAAGTTCGATATGCTCACAGTCCATTTAAAAGGAGAGACTTTATAAGACGATGTAAATTCTCTTTCACTTCGCTTGCTTCGATCCCCGACGTCAAACTTCCCACAAAGAATTTACCAAACAGAACGGCTTAAAGGCACTGACCTTTCCTTCCTCACTATCTTCAATCCTTTCTGGTAAACCCAGGGATTAACGCGAAGATAGTCAACGAAATCCTTCCAAATAAGGATCAAACAAAGGTTGAACCCGTTTCACCATAGAAAGTGATTCTCCTCGATCTTTAACTTCCGAAATTCGAATCTTCACTCTCCACTGTCTCGAACTAGCAGAATTGTAAAGAACCTGCTGGCAATGACCTTTTAAAATTTAGGCATTAGATAAAACTTCATCTTTCAACTAAACTGCGTCTTCACTTAAAATACGCTGCGGCATGAAGTCAACTTGGCAAATCCAGCCACGAGCTGCCCCTCCTCACAGGGTGGGGTCTTCCTTTTATAACCTGTAAAAAAACCTGTCACATGATCTCTACTGGCGGGAAAATGACATCACTCCACCATCACAAGACCATTACCTCAAGTCCAGTATAGTTTCAACCCCAGTCACGTGACAAGGGCACCACTGTCATGTGTCACGAGTACGTAACACCTCCCTCCAAAAAAAACATTTTTGGTCTGACAAGAACAAAAATTTTTAACAATTGCTTACAAGAAAAACAAAGGTATAAATTTTATAACATACACAATATACAATACCATCATATAACAGCTTATAACTCACAATACAGTAGGAGTGTTACAATTGAAAAAAAATCCACTCCATAAAAAAAATTACAGTGTACATTCAACATCGAGATAGACAATCAGCAACCACATTATCTTTACCTTTAATATGAGTTATCACAATATTGTACTCTTGTAACATCAAACTCCAATTTAATAATCTTCTGTTTTTGTTTTTCATCTTACTCAGAAAAACTAACGGATTATGGTCAGTGTAAACAATAAGTGGTTTTTGAGTTGTACCAACATATACCTCAAAATATTCCAAAGCTGAAACAAGAGATAACAATTCTTTCTCTATTGTCGAATAGTTTCTTTGATGCTTATTAAATTTCTTAGAAAAGTAAGCTACTGGATGATCAACCTCATCACCCTCATTCCTTTGCATTAATACTGCTCCTGCAGCCTCATCACTAGCATCCACAGCCAATGAAAAAGGTTTTTCAAAGTCAGGTGCCTTGAGCACAGGTTGTTGACATATCATTGTTTTCAATTTTTCAAATGCTTCTTGACAAGGCACTGTCCACACAAACTTCTCATTCTTCTGCAGAAGGTTAGTTAATGGAAGGGCAACATTAGCAAAATTCTTACAAATTTTTCGATAATATCCTACCATTCCCAAAAATCTTCTGAGGGATTTTTTTTCCCCGTTGGAGTGGGAATCTCTAAAATTGCCTGAACCTTTGCCTGAACAGGAGCTACCTTACCTTGACCCACAACATAACCAAGGTAAGTCACAGTGGCATGTCCAAATTCACTCTTAGCTAAATTAATAGTTAAGTTAGCTTTTGAAAGCCATTCAAACAATTTCTCCATCGCAATAATGTGTGCTTCCCAAGTATCATTTCCTGTCACTAAATCATCAATATAAGCATCAGTATCTTTCAATCCCTGAATCACAGAGTTAATCATCCTCTGGAAAGTACCTGGGGCATTCTTCATCTCAAATGGAAGAACATTATACCCATGTACCCCAGATGGAGTTACAAATGCAGAAATCTCTCTACCTCTGTCCGTTAATGGAACACACCAATACCCTTTCAATAGATCAATCTTTGTAAGGAACTTTGCTTTTCTAACTTTATCTACACAATCATCTACTCTAGGAATTGGATATGCATCTGTTTTCGTTACAGCATTCACCTTCCTATAATCCGTACAAAACCTAATACTACCATCTGGTTTTGGCACCATAACACATGGCGAACTCCAATTCGAGTTAGAATGTCTCATGATATTATTCTCTAACATATATTCAATTTCTTTCTCAGCAAGTTCACATTTTTCTATGTTCATCTTATATGGATGTTGTTTAATAGGTTTGGCATCTCCAACATCTACATCATGTGAAGCTATAGTAGTCCTTCTCGGAACATCTGGAAACAACTCCTTATATTTAAAAATTAACTCCTTCATCTGTTGTTTCTGCTCTAGCTGTAAATGTGCTAATTTCTCATCAATATTTTCCAGAATGGTTGAATTTGATAATCTAACAGAAACAATGTTGGATTTAGAATGAAAGTCAAATGAATCATCTATCATGTTCCTAGTTAAATCAAATTCATTCTCACTAACCACAACAGTCACAGTATCAGATTGTTTCTCAAAATATGGTTTTATCATATTTATATGGCAAAGTTGTGTTGAACTTCTACGATCTGGAGTTTTTATCACGTAATCCACATCATTGATTTTATACACAATTTCATAAGGACCATGAAATCTAGCTTGTAAAGGATTTGTCTGTACTGGGAAAAGAACCAACACCTTATCTCCAGGCTTAAACATCCTCATCCTAGCTTCTTTATCATACCAAGTCTTCATTTTCTCCTGAGCCAACTTTAAATTTTCCTTAGCTAAGCTACAAGCTTTACGTAACCTGTCCTTAAGTTTCAAAACATACTCCAAGAAATTAGTGTGTACTTCCTTACTAATCCACTGTTCTTTCAATAGAGCTAAAGGCCCTCTAACTCTATGCCCAAACACAAGTTCAAATGGACTAAAACCTAAAGATTCCTGTACCGATTCCCTTACTGCAAATAAAAATAAGTTTATACCCTCATTCCAGTCACTTTCATTTTCCACACAAAATGTCCTAATCATATTCTTGAGGGTAGAATGAAACCTCTCCAAGGCACCCTGCGATTCTGGATGGTATGCAGACGAAGTGATTTGCTTAGCTCCCAATTTATAAACTATCTGTTGAAACAATCCAGACATAAAATTACTGCCTTGATCAGTTTGTATCTCCTTAGGTAATCCAAAATAAGTAAAAAAATTTGTAAGGGCTTTTGTCACAGTCTTAGCTTTTATATTCCTAAGTGGTACTGCCTCTGGAAACCTAGACAAAGTACACATGATAGTCAACAAATACTGATAACCAATTTTTGTCTTTGGTAATGGACCAACAAAACCTACAATAACTTTAGAAAATGGTTCACCAAGTGCTGGGATAGGTTGTAATGGAGCTACTGGTGTAACCTGATTTGGTTTACCCACAATTTGACAAGAATGGCACGTTTTACAAAACATCGCCACATCTTTTCTTAGACCAGGCCAGTAAAAATGTTTTAAAATCTTGTCCACAGTTTTCCTTACCCCTTGATGTCCACCTAAAGGCACACTATGAGCTAAAGTCAAAATCTCATTTCGATAAACTTTAGGGACAACTACCTGGTAAACAACATTCCAATCCGCATTTGCAGGATTTGTAGGCGATCTCCACTTCCTCATCAACACTCCTTTTTCCAAGTAATATCCTACTGGCACCTTCTTAATTTCACTATCTAGTAAAGCCTGCTCTCTTAATTTTATAATCTCAGAGTTTCTATTCTGCTCTGCTATCACCACCTTCCAAGACAGAGATAAATCTTTATAGTCAGACTTACTCCAAGAATCGTGTTCAAACAACAAAGATAAGAAAGTCTCTGACACATCCTCCAAACTCAAATCCTGAGTTGAACAGTCCTGAGTAACAACCTCATTCTGCGCATCAATCTTTTTAGCCATAGCTCTAGTCACAACACAGGAAGAATCTGTGTTAGAATTCAACTCTGGTTCCTCTGACTCCATTGTCAAATGCACTTCAGGAAAAACTTGTCCACCTGCCACCTAACAATAAAGAAATACCCTTCACAGGTAAACTATGCTGTAATCCTACTTTAACAAATCCAGTAACTAACCCTGACTTTAAATTTACTTTATGTAAATGTACAGGCATAAAATCACTCCCAACACCTCTTATGTAATTTACCTCACCAGTATCAGACTCTTCATTAAGCTTCAACACACTGTCTAACATCAGTGATTGAGAAGCACCAGTATCCCTAAGGATTTTTATTGGCACCAGGGTAGATCCTTCTTTCAAGGATACAAACCCTTCAGTTATAAAATGATCATATCCCTTTCTAACTTGGTCAGACTCGAACAAAACCTCATTTGTGTTTA
This sequence comes from Hypanus sabinus, assembly GCF_030144855.1. Classification (NCBI taxonomy): domain Eukaryota; kingdom Metazoa; phylum Chordata; class Chondrichthyes; order Myliobatiformes; family Dasyatidae; genus Hypanus; species Hypanus sabinus. The sequence continues at coordinate 10,647,406 of NC_082739.1, read as the reverse complement.
TCAAACCCTGTAACTTTACAGGTGCTTCAGTATGTTGCACACAAGCATCTGGAACTGCTTCCTTCTCTTTCTTTTTCACTCTGAAACAGTTAGCTATTACATGGCCAGGCTTCTTACAATAGTTACAAGTAAGACCAAACTGTCTTTCCTTCACAGGCTTTCCTTTCTCATTACCTTTCTCATGAACCTCTGATTTAATTTCTGATTTACCTTGAGTCTCCATGTTATTTTTCCTCTTAAAATCTCTGCCCTGAGGAAATTTATTCTTATGGATTAAAGCATACTCATCAGCTAATCTAGCACAGTCCTGCAATTTATCAGTACCCCTCTCATTTAAGTAGGTCCTTACTTCAACAGGAATGCTTCTTTTAAATTCCTCCATTAAAATCAGCTCTCTCAATGTATCATAGTCCCCATTTACATTTTTAGAAGAAACCCATCTCTCAAAACTCATAGCTTTATCATAGGCAAGTTCCACATAAGTTTTTTCCACAGACTTTTTCAAACTTCTGAATCTTTCCCTATAAGCTTCTGGGACTAATTCATATGCGTTTAAGATATGCCTCTTCACAATATCATAATCAAGTGCTTGCGCAGCAGTTAAAGCTGTGTAAACTTGTTGTGCTTTACCTTTAATTACGCTCAGTAACAACACTGACCATTTATCTCTCGGCCACTCTGACATCTGAGCAATAGTTTCAAAATGTTGAAAATATCTTTCCACTTCTGTTTCACTAAATGGAGGGACCAATTTAATTTCTTGACTAGCAACAAACAGTTTTCTTGAACCAGAAGACTGATTCCCAGACCTTAATTCCTCCATTGTATAGTCAAATTGCCTCTTCCTTTGATCCGCCTCCAATTTACACCTCTCCAAATCAGCTTTACTCTGTTCCAAACTCATTTGTTCGATTTGCAACTGCATCTCCAGATTACTTATTGGAAGCGACTCTAAAACCGAATCATTAAAAACACCCGAATCCACATAGTGTGACGCGGTTTTTCTCTGTACAACAGCCTTAGATGTAGTCTGCAAACTACCTTTAAGTTGCAATCTACGAGCTATTTCAAACACCTCAGCTTTTTTCGCCTTCGCTAACAACTCCACATCTGGCAAAACCAGAAACTCATCAATATTCATTGTTGCCGAATACCATTCACAAGCCAATCAAACAAAAAGAATCGAGTGTTCCCCTTTTCTAAAACACCGATTTCGAAAGTTAGCAAGCATTTAAACTCAAACATTGCAATCCAGACGCAGCCCCCATATTTAATGTTACGTATCCAGGCAACAATAAATATATGAGTTCGGCAAGGGTTTTTTATAACAAACAACACGTTTATTAAGCACAGAAAACAAACCCCCCCAAAAGTAAACAAACACTAACGTAACCGGAAACAGCTGCTGAGCGGCAGCTCAAGCAGTTCTTAAAGCGATATTGCAAAAACAGTTCTTTAAAGTAGTATTGCCAAAAGTTTGATATGCTCACAGTCCATTTAAAAGGAGAGACTTTATAAGACGGTGTTAATTCTCTTTCACTTCGCTTGCTTCGATCCCCGACGTCGAACTTCCCACGAAGAATTTACCAAACAGAACGGCTTAAAGGCACTGACCTTTCCTTCCTCACTATCTTCAATCCTTTCTGGTAAAACCCAGGGATTAACGCGAAGATAGTCAACGAAATCCTTCCAAATAAGGATCAAACAAAGGTTGAACCCGTTTCACCGTAGAAAGTGATTCTCCTCGATCTTTAACTCCCGAACTTCGATCTTCACTCTCCACTGTCTCGAACTAGCAGAATCGTAAAGAACCTGCTGGCAATGACCTTTTAAACTTTAGGCATTAGATAAAACTTCATCTTTCAACTAAACTGTGTCTTCACTTAAAACACGCAGCGGCATGAAGTCAACTTGGCAAATCCAGCCACGAACTGCCCCTCCTCACAGGGTGTGGTCTTCCTTTTATAACCTGTAAAAAACCTGTCACATGATCTCTACTGGCGGGAAAATGACGTCATTCCACCATCACAAGACCATTACCAGTACAGCTTCAACCCCAGTCACGTGACAAGGGCACCACTGTCATGTGTCACGAGTACGTAACAGAGGATGTAACAAAACACATTGATGAAGGTAGAGCAGTGGATGTAGTGTATATGGATTTCAGTAAGGTATTTGATAAGGTTCCCCATGCAAGGCTCCTTCAGAAAGTAAGAAGGCATGAGATCTAAGGAGACCTTGCTTTGTGGATTCAGAATTGGCTTGCCCACAGAAGGCAAAGGGTGGTTGGGGATGGTTCGTCTTCTGCATGGAGGTCGGTGACCAGAGATGTCTCACAGGGATCTGTTCTGTTTTATAAATGACCTGATGAGGAAGTAGAAGGGTGGGTTAGTTAGTTTGCTGATGACACAAAGGTTGGGGGTGTTGTGGATAGTCTGGAGGGTTGCCAGAGGTTACAGCGATTGGTTGCAGAACTGGGCTGAGAAGTGGCAGATGGAGTTCAACCCAGATAAGTGTGAAGTGGTTCATTTTGGTAGGTCAAATTTGAAAACAGAATATAATAATAATGGAAGACTCTCGGCAGTGTGGAGTTTCTGCGAGATCTTGGGGTCCGAGTCCATAGGCCACTTAAAACTGCTGCACAGATTGGCTCTGTGGTTAAGAAGGTGTATGATGAGTTGGCATTCATCAACCGTGGCTTTGAGTTCAGGAGCTGTGAGGTAATATTACAGCTATACAAGACCTTACTTGGAGTACTGTGCTCAGTTCTGGTCACCTCGCTACAGGAAGGATGTGGAAACTATAGAGAGAGTGCAGAGGGGATTTACAAGGATATTGCCTGGATTGGAGGGTGTACCTTATGAGGATAGGTTGAGTGAACTTGGCCTTTTCTCCTTGGCGTGGGAGAGGATGAGAAGTGACCTATAGAGGTGATAGAGAAGTGACCTGATGAGATGATGCGGGGCATTCATCGTGTGGACAGTCAGAGGCTTTTTCCCAGGGCTGAAATGGCTAACATGAGGGGGCACAGTTTTCAGGTGCTTGGATGTAGGTACAAGGGGGATGTCAGAGGTAAGTTTTTCACACAGAGAGTGGTGGGTGCGTGGGATGCACTGCTGACGGTGGTGGTGGAAGCGGATACAACAGGGTCTTTTAAGAGACTCTTAGATAGGTACATGGAGCTCAGAAAAATAGAGGGCTGTGCGATAGGGAAATTCTAGGCAGCTTCTAGAGTAGGTTACAAGGTCGGCACAACATTGTGGGCCGAAGGGCCTGTAATATGCGGTCGATATCTATGTTCTATATTTTAATAATAATAATACAAAGCCAGACTAAATGGATATATGAAATGCGCCAGGTGAAGAAACCAGAATCATCAGTTCAAGAACAATGAAAAGGTTTACATAGGACATTGAAACTAAATTCAACACACCAAAATATCACCAACCTCAGAACAGAATTACCAATAAACACAGAGACAGTGAACCTTTGGTTTAATATCTGGTCAAACAGGGCAACACACAATCAAGGAGCACACTGGATTAGGGAGGGAATAAACAGCATTCACACAATTGAAGACAATGCATGTAGTTGTAATGGATATGCTGAAAGTGGTTCTAAAAATTACCCACAACTGGAAAATACTGGCAGTGAAAATATTTGTAATCGTCAGTATAAAATTTTGCTTGTCTTCATCCATACCTATTACTACATATCAACAATTTTCTTAAAAATCCTGAAGGAATGTCCTGTCGTGGGCTGCATCAAAAGTGATGAATCAGCATACAGGAAGGAGACTGAAAACTTGGCTGAGTGGTGTAATAACAGCAACCTCTCACTCGATGTCAATAAGACCAAGGAACTCATTGTAGATTTCAGGGGAGGGAAACTAGAGGTCCATGAGCCAGTAATCATCGGAAGATCAGAAGTGAAGAGGGTCAGTAACTTTAAATTCCTGGATATCATTATCTCGGAGGACCTGCTCTGGACCCATCATATAAATATAATTGAAAAGAAAGTACAACGACGACCCTACTTCCTCAGGGGTTTACAGAGATTTGGCATGTCATCGAAAACCTTGGCAAATCTCTGTAGATGTGTGGTGGAGAGTGTGCTGACTGGTTGCATTACAGCCTGGTATGGGAACACCAATGCCTTTGAGCGGAAAATCCTACAAATGGTAATGGATTCTGTCTAGTACGCCACAGTTAAAACCCACCCTACCATTGAGCACATCTACATGAAATGGTGCTGTAGGAAAGCCGCGTCCATCGTCAGAGATCTTCACTACACAGGCCATGCTCTTTACTCACTGCTGCCATCAGCTAGAAGGTACAAGAGCCCCAGGACTTGCACCACCAGGTTCAAGAACCGTCAGGCTCTTAAACAGAAGAGGATAGCTACACTCATACTATTTCTTGTATTCCCACAACCAGTGGTTTCACTCTAAGGACCCTTATCTTTTTATTTAAAGCTCGTTATTTATTGCTATGTAGCGGTGAGCTACACGCAGTGCTGAAATAACGACACGTAGTTGGTGAGCTGCAGTTGCAAAGAGATTTATTCAAACTTCGCGGCCTCGATTTAAAGCCTTCCTGTTCCCACCCTCCCTGGGAATTCACAGTCCCGTCCCGTGCGCGGGCTTTTCCCCTTGCTGGTGAAGCAGGCTTGGTGCCCTCTTTGGGACCGGCCTCCATGCCGGCGCGCGTCACTTTGTGAGCCGGTTGAAGTGCGCTGGGAAGTGGGTCGCCACAGCTATTTATTTATATCTGCATTTGCACAGTTTGCTTCCATTGACCCTATTGATAGTTACATGCATGTACTCGGATAATAAAATTTACTTTGAACTTTGAGATTTGAACTTTTGGCAGCAAGTAAAACATACCGCTTACCTAAAGGAGAGAGCACAAATGACCCATCAAACTATCGTCCCATTGCTTGTTTGCAAACTATATATAAAATTGTAACATCATGCACATCACGACTAATCACCACACACTTAGATAACTACAACATACTTACAGAAGAGCAGAAAGGATGCCATAAGAGTTTGAAACGATTAAAGAAAAACAGATCATAGATTCTGTAATTCTAAATCAAGCTCGGAGGAAAAGCAGAATTCTTTCATGTTGCTATATTGACGAGCAAAATCATTTGATTCTGTCCCACAATTAATATATAAGCTACACCCAATATTTGTAAAATATCTACAACATCTAATGAAGCCTTGGCATATTATAATCACCCTATCTATTAATAACCAAAAAAGAGCAACCACTATTATCAAAATAAACAGAGGCATTTTCCAGGGTGACTCTCTAAGCCCATAATGGTTTTGTCTCGTTTTAAAACTGTTCTCTAATCTACTGAATCGGACAAAAATAGGGTATCAAATCAGATGCAATCAAACAAATTATACCTTGACACACCTTCTATACATGGACAATTTGAAATTATAATCTCCATCTGTTAAGCTAAAGCAATTAATTCAATTAGAAGTTCAATCACAAAAAAGAGAAAATCTGCAGATGCTGGAAATCCAAGCAACACACACAAAATGCTGGAGGAATTCAGAAGGCCAGGCAGCATCTATGGAAAAAAGTACAGTCAACGTTTCGGGCCAAGGCCCTTCTCTCGTTCCGCTGAAGGGTCTCAGCCTAAAACGTCGACTGTACTCTTTTCCATAGATGCTGCCGGGCCTTCTGAATTCCTCCAGCATTTTGTGTGTGTTAATTCAATTAGTAGAACTATTTTCTAAAACAGATAGACTGGATGTTCCTCCCTGCTTCAAAAGGGCAGCAATTACTGTATACCAGTGCCCAAGAAGACCAGTGTAAGCTGCCTTAACAACTATTGTCCAGTAGCACTCATGTCTATGGGGAATAAAATGCTTTAAGAGGCTGTTCATAGCTAGAATCAATTTCTGTTTCAAGAAGGACCTGGACCCACTGTGATTTGGCTGTTGCCCCAATCTGCCTACAGCAGACGTGATCTCAATGGCTCTCCATGTAGCCTTGGATCACCTGGACTATACAAATACCTATGGTGTTTATTGCTTATAGTCAACATCATCATTCCTGCAGTCCTGATAGAGAAGTTACAGAACCTGGGCCTCTGTACCTCCCTCTACAACTGGATCCTCAGCTTCCTAATGGGAAGACCACAATCTGTGTGGATTGGAAATAACATCTCCTCCTTGTTGACAATCAACACTAACATAACACAGGGCTGTGTACTTAGCCCACTGCTCTACTCTCTCTACACCCATGACTGTGTGCCTCGGCATAGCTCAAATGCCTAATTTGCTGATGATACAACCATTGATGGCAGAATCTCAGGCGGAGACAAGAGGGTGTACTTGAGCAAATTTTACCAGCTAATTGGGTGTCATAGCAAAAAGATTGTCATAGCAACAATCTTGCACTCGACGTTAGTAAGACCAAAGAGCTGATTGTGGACTTCAGAAAGGATAGAACGAAGGAACACAAACCAATCCTCATACAGAGATCAAAAGTGGAGAGAGAGAGCAATTTCAAGTTCCTGGATGTCAATATCTCTGAGGACCTAACCTGGTCACAACATATCCTGTCACTAGCTGAAATTCTGCCAACAACAGTTGTATCACTGGTAAGTTTATAGAATGTTTTGGATCGAAGACCCTTCACCAGGTTTGAGGACTTTGGTCAATTGGCAAGAGAAATAACCACATGCAAGGTTTTCCAGATATGAGGAAAGTCAGAAGCACACTACAGTTGCATGAACAAAATATAGCTAGAAAAGATAAAGATTAGCTTTATTTGTCACATGAACATCAAAATATTGAAACATACAGTGAAATCCATTGTTTGTCTGATTGACCAACGCAATCTGAGGATGTGTTGGAAAGCAGCCCGCAAGTATTGCCACGCATCTGATACCGCCATAGCATGCCCATAATTTACTGACTGTAAACTGTACATCTTTGGAATGTGGGAGGAAACTAGGGCACCTGGAGGAAACCCATGTGGTCATTGGGAGACTGTACAAACTCCTTACAGGCAGCAGCAGTAGTTCAGCCCCGATTTAGGTTGCTGGGGCTGTAAAGCGTTTCGCTAACTGCTACACTACTATGTTACCCATGAAGTGTGGAGTCACGGGCTGGAGTGGAATTACATAATGGCACATGTAGAGATGTTACTCCCAGACATGAATTGGAAACTGTAGTGTTCTCGCTCGGGTGTAATGGAACGACGAGCTAAACACCGAGATAAACCTTTGTCAATGACGACAGGATCACAGTAAGATTAACCGTTTACTGTTCACTCTTCCACATTGACGTATGGTGAAAACAATACAAGATTTGTACAGCATTTGTTTTCTTCTTGATATTACATCTACATGATAAATACTTGCAAGGTAAAACAACTACATTACATTAAAGTGCAGCATACAGTCAGAATCTACCTACGCCATTGACTGCTTTAAATACACTTCAACGCAAACTATCCGCAACTCTTTAACTAACGGAAACATAAACATTATCGACCGTCGTTACTTTTAACAGGATCGGCGTTAACATTTTAATTCAACATATCGATTATCTCATAACTCATAGCGTTGATTTCACAATGTTTCTGGTGCGTAGAGAGAAAACTTTGCCGCTGCTTGCTCGCAGCTTTCCGTTTTCCGGATAATCTGTGAAGAGCTCTAGTCACCACTAAAAATATTCCCACTGCTAAGAAAATAACAGCCCTCTTGAGCTTTTAGTTTTCTGTCCATTAAGTCTCCAGTCCACTCCCCCTGTCTTTTCAGCCTTTAGCGACCTACAGTGCTGCAAAAACGTACAATCTCGTCTCCTATCTGCACAAATTACAGCCCTTGGGACTTCGATATTGAAATTAACAATGTCCGGTAAACAGCATTCCCCTTGCTATTCAGGAGGAGTTGGAAGTTCTCTTTCACTTTCTTTTTATTTCTTTTTTCTTCTGTCCACAGTTGCCAGTTTTTAAAGTAACTTTCTCCTTATTCAAGATTGTTTAGTATCATTTCCTGTAGTCAAGTGTAAGAAGAATGAAATAATTGTTACTCTGGGTCTGATGCAGCACAATAAAAGCACCAAAGATAAAGAACACAATAATATTAATAATAATAATAAATGAAAATAAGTCTTCTCCATGTATGTGAAGAGCAAGAGGATGAGCCGTGTGCGAATAGGACTAAACAGGTGCGATAGTGGAAACGTGCATGGAGTCGGAGGAGGTAGCGGAAGTACTTAATGAATACTTTGCTTCAGTATTCACCAGGGAAAAAGGCCTTGGCAATTGTGAGGATGACTTACAGCGAACTGAAAAGCTTGAGCATATAGACATTAAGAAAGAGGATGTGCTGGAGCTTTTGGAAAGCATCAAGTTAGATAAGTCACCAGGACCGAATGAGATATACCCCAGGCTACTGTGAGAAGCGAGAGAAGAGATTGCTGAGCCTCTTGCGATTATCGTTGCATCATCAATAGAGATGGGAGAAGTACTGGAGGATTGGAGGGTTGCAAATGCTGTTCCCTTGTTCAAGAAAGGGAGTAGAGATAACCCAAGAAATTATAGACAGTGAGTCTGACTTCAGTGGTGGGCAAGTTGTTGGAGAAGATCCTGAGAGGCAGGATTTATGAGCATTTGGAGAGACATAATTAGATTAGTGATAGTCAGCATGGCTTTGTCAAGGGCAGGTTGTGCCTTATGAGTCTGATTGAATTCTTTGAGGTGTTACGTATCCAGGCAACAATAAATATATGAGTTCGGCAAGGGTTTTTTTTATAACAAACAACACGTTTATTAAGCACAGACAACAAACCCCCCCCAAAAGTAAACAAACACTAACGTAACCGGAAACAGCTGCTGATCGGCAGCTCAAACAGTTCTTAAAGCGATATTGCAAAAACAGTTCTTTAAAGTAGTATTGCCAAAAGTTCAATATGCTCACAGTCCATTTAAAAGGAGAGTCTTCATAAGACGATGTAAATTCTCTTTCACTACGCTTGCTTCGATCCCCGATGTCGAACTTCCCACGAAGAATTTACGAAACAGAACGTCTTAAATGCACTGACCTTTCCTTCCTCACTATCTTCAATCCTTTCTGGTAAAACCCAGGGATTAACGCAAAGATAGTCAACGAAATCCTTCCAAATAAGGATCAAACAAAGGTTGAACCCGTTTCACCGTAGAAAGCGATTCTCCTCGATCTTTAACTCCCGAACTTCGATCTTCACTCTCCACTGTCTCGAACTAGCAGAATCGTAAAGAACCTGCTGGCAATGACCTTTTAAACTTTAGGCATTAGATAAAACTTCATCTTTCAACTAAACTGCGTCTTCACTTAAAACACGCAGCGGCATGAAGTCAACTTGGCAAATCCAGCCACGAACTGCCCCTCCTCACAGGGTGGGGTCTTCCTTTTATAACCTGTAAAAAAACCTGTCACATGATCTCTACTGGCGGGAAAATGAAATCACTCCACCATCACAAGACCATTACCTCAAGTCCAGTATAGTTTCAACCCCAGTCACGTGACAAGGGCACCACTGTCATGTGTCACGAGTACGTAACAGAGGATGTAACAAAACACATTGATGAAGGTAGAGCAGTGGATGTAGTGTATATGGATTTCAGTAAGGTATTTGATAAGGTTCCCCATGCAAGGCTCCTTCAGAAAGTAAGAAGGCATGAGATCTAAGGAGACCTTGCTTTGTGGATTCAGAATTGGCTTGCCCACAGAAGGCAAAGGGTGGTTGGGGATGGTTCGTCTTCTGCATGGAGGTCGGTGACCAGAGATGTCTCACAGGGATCTGTTCTGTTTTATAAATGACCTGATGAGGAAGTAGAAGGGTGGGTTAGTTAGTTTGCTGATGACACAAAGGTTGGGGGTGTTGTGGATAGTCTGGAGGGTTGCCAGAGGTTACAGCGGGACATCGATTGGTTGCAGAACTGGGCTGAGAAGTGGCAGATGGAGTTCAACCCAGATAAGTGTGAAGTGGTTCATTTTGGTAGGTCAAATTTGAAAACAGAATATAATAATAATGGAAGACTCTCGGCAGTGTGGAGTTTCTGCGAGATCTTGGGGTCCGAGTCCATAGGCCACTTAAAACTGCTGCACAGATTGGCTCTGTGGTTAAGAAGGTGTATGATGAGTTGGCATTCATCAACCGTGGCTTTGAGTTCAGGAGCTGTGAGGTAATATTACAGCTATACAAGACCTTACTTGGAGTACTGTGCTCAGTTCTGGTCACCTCGCTACAGGAAGGATGTGGAAACTATAGAGAGAGTGCAGAGGGGATTTACAAGGATATTGCCTGGATTGGAGGGTGTACCTTATGAGGATAGGTTGAGTGAACTTGGCCTTTTCTCCTTGGCGTGGGAGAGGATGAGAAGTGACCTATAGAGGTGATAGAGAAGTGACCTGATGAGATGATGCGGGGCATTCATCGTGTGGACAGTCAGAGGCTTTTTCCCAGGGCTGAAATGGCTAACATGAGGGGGCACAGTTTTCAGGTGCTTGGATGTAGGTACAAGGGGGATGTCAGAGGTAAGTTTTTCACACAGAGAGTGGTGGGTGCGTGGGATGCACTGCTGACGGTGGTGGTGGAAGCGGATACAACAGGGTCTTTTAAGAGACTCTTAGATAGGTACATGGAGCTCAGAAAAATAGAGGGCTGTGCGATAGGGAAATTCTAGGCAGCTTCTAGAGTAGGTTACAAGGTCGGCACAACATTGTGGGCCGAAGGGCCTGTAATATGCGGTCGATATCTATGTTCTATATTTTAATAATAATAATACAAAGCCAGACTAAATGGATATATGAAATGCGCCAGGTGAAGAAACCAGAATCATCAGTTCAAGAACAATGAAAAGGTTTACATAGGACATTGAAACTAAATTCAACACACCAAAATATCACCAACCTCAGAACAGAATTACCAATAAACACAGAGACAGTGAACCTTTGGTTTAATATCTGGTCAAACAGGGCAACACACAATCAAGGAGCACACTGGATTAGGGAGGGAATAAACAGCATTCACACAATTGAAGACAATGCATGTAGTTGTAATGGATATGCTGAAAGTGGTTCTAAAAATTACCCACAACTGGAAAATACTGGCAGTGAAAATATTTGTAATCGTCAGTATAAAATTTTGCTTGTCTTCATCCATACCTATTAATACATATCAACAATTTTCTTAAAAATCCTGAAGGAATGTCCTGTCGTGGGCTGCATCAAAAGTGATGAATCAGCATACAGGAAGGAGACTGAAAACTTGGCTGAGTGGTGTAATAACAGCAACCTCTCACTCGATGTCAATAAGACCAAGGAACTCATTGTAGATTTCAGGGGAGGGAAACTAGAGGTCCATGAGCTAGTAATCATCAGAAGATCAGAAGTGAAGAGGGTCAGTAACTTTAAATTCCTGGATATCATTATCTCGGAGGACCTGCTCTGGACCCATCATATAAATATAATTGAAAAGAAAGTACAACGACGACCCTACTTCCTCAGGGGTTTACAGAGATTTGGCATGTCATCGAAAACCTTGGCAAATCTCTGTAGATGTGTGGTGGAGAGTGTGCTGACTGGTTGCATTACAGCCTGGTATGGGAACACCAATGCCTTTGAGCGGAAAATCCTACAAATGGTAATGGATTCTGTCTAGTACGCCACAGTTAAAACCCACCCTACCATTGAGCACATCTACATGAAATGGTGCTGTAGGAAAGCCGCGTCCATCGTCAGAGATCTTCACTACACAGGCCATGCTCTTTACTCACTGCTGCCATCAGCTAGAAGGTACAAGAGCCCCAGGACTTGCACCACCAGGTTCAAGAACCGTCAGGCTCTTAAACAGAAGAGGATAGCTACACTCATACTATTTCTTGTATTCCCACAACCAGTGGTTTCACTCTAAGGACCCTTATCTTTTTATTTAAAGCTCGTTATTTATTGCTATGTAGCGGTGAGCTACACGCAGTGCTGAAATAACGACACGTAGTTGGTGAGCTGCAGTTGCAAAGAGATTTATTCAAACTTCGCGGCCTCGATTTAAAGCCTTCCTGTTCCCCCGAATATAATTTCAAATTGTCCATGTATAGAAGGTGTGTCAAGGTATAATTTGTTTGATTGCATCTGATTTGATACCCTATTTTTGTCCGATTCAGTAGATTAGAGAACAGTTTTAAAACGAGACAAAACCATTATGGGCTTAGAGAGTCACCCTGGAAAATGCCTCTGTTTATTTTGATAATAGTGGTTGCTCTTTTTTGGTTATTAATAGATAGGGTGATTATAATATGCCAAGGCTTCATTAGATGTTGTAGATATTTTACAAATATTGGGTGTAGCTTATATATTAATTGTGGGACAGAATCAAATGATTTTGCTCGTCAATATAGCAACATGAAAGAATTCTGCTTTTCCTCCGAGCTTGATTTAGAATTACTTTCCCCTTGCTGGTGAAGCAGGCTTGGTGCCCTCTTTGGGACCGGCCTCCATGCCGGCGTGCGTCACTTTGTGAGCCGGTTGAAGTGCGCTGGGAAGTGGGTCGCCACAGCTATTTATTTATATCTGCATTTGCACAGTTTGCTTCCATTGACCCTATTGATAGTTACATGCATGTACTCGGATAATAAAATTTACTTTGAACTTTGAGATTTGAACTTTTGGCAGCAAGTAAAACATACCGCTTACCTAAAGGAGAGAGCACAAATGACCCATCAAACTATCGTCCCATTGCTTGTTTGCAAACTATATATAAAATTGTAACATCATGCACATCACGACTAATCACCACACACTTAGATAACTACAACATACTTACAGAAGAGCAGAAAGGATGCCATAAGAGTTTGAAACGATTAAAGAAAAACAGATCATAGATTCTGTAATTCTAAATCAAGCTCGGAGGAAAAGCAGAATTCTTTCATGTTGCTATATTGACGAGCAAAATCATTTGATTCTGTCCCACAATTAATATATAAGCTACACCCAATATTTGTAAAATATCTACAACATCTAATGAAGCCTTGGCATATTATAATCACCCTATCTATTAATAACCAAAAAAGAGCAACCACTATTATCAAAATAAACAGAGGCATTTTCCAGGGTGACTCTCTAAGCCCATAATGGTTTTGTCTCGTTTTAAAACTGTTCTCTAATCTACTGAATCGGACAAAAATAGGGTATCAAATCAGATGCAATCAAACAAATTATACCTTGACACACCTTCTATACATGGACAATTTGAAATTATATTCTCCATCTGTTAAGCTAAAGCAATTAATTCAATTAGAAGTTCAATCACAAAAAAGAGAAAATCTGCAGATGCTGGAAATCCAAGCAACACACACAAAATGCTGGAGGAATTCAGAAGGCCAGGCAGCATCTATGGAAAAAAGTACAGTCAACGTTTCGGGCCAAGGCCCTTCTCTCATTCCGCTGAAGGATCTCAGCCTAAAACGTCGACTGTACTCTTTTCCATAGATGCTGCCGGGCCTTCTGAATTCCTCCAGCATTTTGTGTGTGTTAATTCAATTAGTAGAACTATTTTCTAAAACAGATAGACTGGATGTTCCTCCCTGCTTCAAAAGGGCAGCAATTACTGTATACCAGTGCCCAAGAAGACCAGTGTAAGCTGCCTTAACAACTATTGTCCAGTAGCACTCATGTCTATGGGGAATAAAATGCTTTAAGAGGCTGTTCATAGCTAGAATCAATTTCTGTTTCAAGAAGGACCTGGACCCACTGTGATTTGGCTGTTGCCCCAATCTGCCTACAGCAGACGTGATCTCAATGGCTCTCCATGTAGCCTTGGATCACCTGGACTATACAAATACCTATGGTGTTTATTGCTTATAGTCAACATCATCATTCCTGCAGTCCTGATAGAGAAGTTACAGAACCTGGGCCTCTGTACCTCCCTCTACAACTGGATCCTCAGCTTCCTAATGGGAAGACCACAATCTGTGTGGATTGGAAATAACATCTCCTCCTTGTTGACAATCAACACTAACATAACACAGGGCTGTGTACTTAGCCCACTGCTCTACTCTCTCTACACCCATGACTGTGTGCCTCGGCATAGCTCAAATGCCTAATTTGCTGATGATACAACCATTGATGGCAGAATCTCAGGCGGAGACAAGAGGGTGTACTTGAGCAAATTTTACCAGCTAATTGGGTGTCATAGCAAAAAGATTGTCATAGCAACAATCTTGCACTCGACGTTAGTAAGACCAAAGAGCTGATTGTGGACTTCAGAAAGGATAGAACGAAGGAACACAAACCAATCCTCATACAGAGATCAAAAGTGGAGAGAGAGAGCAATTTCAAGTTCCTGGATGTCAATATCTCTGAGGACCTAACCTGGTCACAACATATCCTGTCACTAGCTGAAATTCTGCCAACAACAGTTGTATCACTGGTAAGTTTATAGAATGTTTTGGATCGAAGACCCTTCACCAGGTTTGAGGACTTTGGTCAATTGGCAAGAGAAATAACCACATGCAAGGTTTTCCAGATATGAGGAAAGTCAGAAGCACACTACAGTTGCATGAACAAAATATAGCTAGAAAAGATAAAGATTAGCTTTATTTGTCACATGAACATCAAAATATTGAAACATACAGTGAAATCCATTGTTTGTCTGATTGACCAACGCAATCTGAGGATGTGTTGGAAAGCAGCCCGCAAGTATTGCCACGCATCTGATACCGCCATAGCATGCCCATAATTTACTGACTGTAAACTGTACATCTTTGGAATGTGGGAGGAAACTAGGGCACCTGGAGGAAACCCATGTGGTCATTGGGAGACTGTACAAACTCCTTACAGGCAGCAGCAGTAGTTCAGCCCCGATTTAGGTTGCTGGGGCTGTAAAGCGTTTCGCTAACTGCTACACTACTATGTTACCCATGAAGTGTGGAGTCACGGGCTGGAGTGGAATTACATAATGGCACATGTAGAGATGTTACTCCCAGACATGAATTGGAAACTGTAGTGTTCTCGCTCGGGTGTAACGGAACGACGAGCTAAACACCGAGATAAACCTTTGTCAATGACGACAGGATCACAGTAAGATTAACCGTTTACTGTTCACTCTTCCACATTGACGTATGGTGAAAACTGTTGATAAAACAATACAAGATTTGTACAGCATTTGTTTCCTTCTTGATATTACATTTACATCATAAATACTTGCAAGGTAAAACAACTACATTACATTAAAGTGCAGCATACAGTCAGAATCTACCTACGCCATTGACTGCTTTAAATACACTTCAACGCCAACTATCCGCAACTCTTTAACTAACGGAAAAATAAACATTATCGACCGTCGTTACTTTTAACAGGATCGGCGTTAACATTTTAATTCAACATATTGATTATCTCATAACTCACAGCGTTGCTTTCACAATGTTTCTGGTGCGTAGAGAGAAAACTTTGCCGCTGCTTGCTCGCACCTTTCCGTTTTTTCCAAACCGGTATTTTCCCACAGGACGCAGCGAAACCGGATGTGACGTCATCGCATGCCGCGATCTCTCACAGACAACCCCAAACAATCCTAACTTTAACTAGAATGCTAACAAATGAATTACTAAGCGAAAATATTATAAACTAAATAACTGCCATAGAGGCAGCACACTCCCCGCTTGACCTTCGTAAGGTCACAATGAACATAATACAAAACTTTAGTCTCTAATCAGTCCTTAGGTAGAAGTAGAATGACTTCTGTAACAGGCCTTTGGTATATTTTCACATCGCCTTGGTCGGTAGTTTTCAGCTCAGCCTTCCTGATATGTCCATCCCTGCTAGGGAATGTAGTGAGACCAGGACCAATTAGCCAGAGCCTGGACCTGTCTCCACTGCTTTAAGTACAAATCCTTATCAGAGAAGTCCCCTGGTGGAGGGGGAGCTCCTGCCTTCTGCTTAAGGAGCATTGATGGCGAGTGTATGAAGGGGTTTTCCGAGTCAGAAGACATGCGTAGGAGTGGTCGTGCATTTATAATGGCTGTGACCTCTGCCATTAGCGCGCACAGTACTCGTGGGTCAATCGGGTGCGTTGCTGCATCTCAGGTTTCCTTTTCAGGGTTTTTTGCAAGGACGTGAACCGCTTGATTGCCTGCTCTTTGTTGTTTGGCAAGCACTGGCGTGGTTCTCTGAAAGGCAGTGGGGCGACCCCATTATTTGCTTCATCTCTGAAGACCTTGGTGTCCTTTGTTTTTAAGAAAATGGCATCTTGAGCTGATTGAGCAAGTTTATTATCATGCTTAGTTTGAACGAAGACTGACTGACCCAGCGTCTCGTCAGTTACTTTACGCTTGTTAAAGCCTTGTCGTGCTTCCTTAATACACGTGACACTTGTGCGGGGTTGAAAAATTGAATGGTGGCCAGTCTCCAGCACATTGGTCTTGAGTGTGCTAACCGTCGGTTTGTGTACGTTGCCAAGGCACACCTTTCCTATCACCACCCAGCCCAGATCCAGGCGTCGCACAAAGGGGGCGTCGTGTGGTCCATTGACCTGCTGCCTAACCTTGTGCACCCGAAGAACATCTCTTCCTGATAGCAGGAGTATTTCTGCTTTTGGATCCAGTTCTGGGATGTGTTTGGCGATGTGGCGGAGATGTGGCTGGTGTAACACCACACTTGGCGTCTGGATCTCAGTGCGGTTATTCAAAATTTCATTGCACTCTAAGAGCGGAGGGAGACAGATGACGACTTTACCATCCAGGGACTCGAGCTGGAAGCCTTCTGCCTTCCTTCCATGAGTTTCCGCGTTGCCTGAGCAAGTTCTAAGGTACTATGGGAACTGCTCACCCTCAATGTTGAACAATTTAAAGAACTCTGGACTGACTAGTGAGCGGTTGCTCTGATTGTCCAGAATTACATAGGCTTTGATGGCCTTGTCTTTGGCTCCCTTAGGGTACACCTCAGTGAGGCAGATCTTTGAACAAGAACAGCTTGACTGAGCTTGTCCGCAAACTTCTGTACAGTTCGAGCTGACAACGGTTGTCCTGGAGTGAGCCTCTCCCTCCCCGCCGTCCTGTTGTGGGGGTGAAGGAGCGTTGTCGGTTTGCGGTAATGGGCCGAGATGCATGGCCCCATCGTGATTAGTGCTATTACATTCCGGACACTTCACGGCGATCGTACACTCTCTGGCGAGGTGAGAGGTCGAGGAACAGCATTTAAAACATATTCTTTTCTCCTTGAGAAGGGCCATCCTCTCTTCAAGGGGTTTTTCCCTAAACGTTCTGCATTTTCTGAGGGGGCTGGGTTTGTAATTCAATGGGCAATTCTTGCTAGGGTCGTGGTCATTTGTAAAGGCTTCAGTCTTAAGCACTGAGACGGGTTTATTAATGTTGAAATTATTCGAAGAGGATTTATCTGGCTTGGTGTAAACTGTACTGCTTCCTGGACCCGTGAGGCTAGGGTCATTTTGCTTCTTCGCCTCCCTGCACACAAACCTAGTGAGGTGCTTAAAGGGAGGAAATCGACCATTGTGGTCTTCTTTGTACTCTGAGGCAACAGGCACCCACCTGTCCTGCAGCCCAAATGGAAGTTTGTCCACGATTTGTCTAATCCCGAATGGAGTATCTAGGTATACTAGACCAGTTGAGTAGCCATCTTCTTTGGCGCCTTGAATCTCCATGAGTAAATCTCCGAGCTCCCTTAACTTAATGTGATCTTTGGCTGACACCTTAGGAAAGTTTTCCAGACGTCGGTATAGCACCACTTCAATAATTTCGGGGGCCGCATAGCCCTCCCGAAGTCTCTCCCACGCTTTGCTTAAGGCTAGCTCGGGTTTGTTGATGTGCACTGAACGTATGCATCTCACCTGTTCGCATGATTCTTTCCCCGGCCATTTCGCCATAAGATCCAACTCTTGGGTTGCTCTGAGCTGGATTCCGTCGATAGCGTTGGTGAATGTGGCGTACCATGCACGGTAATTTTCAGGTTTGTCGTCGAACTGGTACAGTCCTGAAGTGGCAAGATCTCATCGTGCTAAATACTGTGCCAGGGGTTCAATTGCAAGTGGCCTGCGGCCTGGGGAAGTATGTCGGCAGGTATATGACCGAGGGCGTACCTCTGTTATGGACTTTGCTGTTCTGAATTCAGCCTTTGCCTCTCTTCTCGCCAAATCTTGTAAGTTTGGTGTCGAGAGGTATTTGTCAGCAGCTCTTTCATTCTTGACTTCATCGCGGAGTTGCAAGGGTACATTGTCTTCCTCGGCTGGATGTGATGCAATTGGGTCTCTCTGAGACTCCTCATGACGTGGGGTGTTATCGTATAAGTATGGCGTGGAAGAACGAATCTTCCAGACTGTTTGAGATTGGACAAAGTCGCTTGTGCGTTCCAATCTGGTCCTTTCTGAAGTAGATTTTACGTCAACCAGATCTTGCATTTCTTCAGCATTTTCTATGAACTCTGCTTCCACCCTGGCAGCTTCTGCTTCTCGTTCCAGTGTCAGCATTTCTAACTCTGCCGCTATCTTTGCCCTTTCCAACTGGTTTTTGGTTTCTCTGGCAGCCGCTTCCTTCTGGTTTTCGGCTTCTCTGGCAGCCTTTTCCTTCTGGTTTTCGGCTTCTCTGGCAGCCGCTTCCTTCTGGTTTTCGGCTTCTCTGGCAGCCTTTTCCTTCTGGTTTACGGCTTCTCTGGCAGCCGCTTCCTTCTGGTTTACGGCTTCTCTGGCAGCCTTTTCCTTCTGGTTTACGGCTTCTCTGGCAGCCTTTTCCTTCTGGTTTTCGGCTTCTCTGGCAGCCTTTTCCTTCTGGTTTTCGGCTTCTCTGGCAGCCTTTTCCTTCTGGTTTACGGCTTCTCTGGCAGCCTTTTCCTTCTGGTTTACGGCTTCTCTGGCAGCCGCTTCCTTCTGGTTTTCGGCTTCTCTGGCAGCCTTTTCCTTCTGGTTTTCGGCTTCTCTGGCAGCCTTTTCCTTCTGGTTTTCGGCTTCTCTGGCAGCCACTTCCTTCTGGTATTTGGCTTCGCTGGCAGCCGCTTCCATTTTCAAATCTGCTTCTTGTCTGGCGTAGCGCAGTCGCACCCTAGCGGCTTCTGCCTTAGCTCTTGCCTGGGTTGACTTACTTGATGATGTCCTACTGCCCCCCTCGCTGGATCACTTTAAACACCTGATAATGCTGCTTTTTCACTGTAGAGTTCTCGCTCGGGTGTAACGGAACGACGAGCTAAACACCGAGATAAACCTTTGTCAATAACGACAGGATCACAGTAAGATTAACCGTTTACTGTTCACTCTTCCACATTGACGTATGGTGAAAACAATACAAGATTTGTACAGCATTTGTTTTCTTCTTGATATTACATCTACATCATAAATACTTGCAAGGTAAAACAACTACATTACATTAAAGTGCAGCATACAGTCAGAATCTACCTACGCCATTGACTGCTTTAAATACACTTCAACGCAAACTATCCGCAACTCTTTAACTAACGGAAACATAAACATTATCGACCGTCGTTACTTTTAACAGGATCGGCGTTAACATTTTAATTCAACATATCGATTATCTCATAACTCATAGCGTTGATTTCACAATGTTTCTGGTGCGTAGAGAGAAAACTTTGCCACTGCTTGCTCGCACCTTTCCGTTTTTTCCAAACCGGTATTTTCCCACAGGATGCTGCAAAACCGGATGTGACGTCATCGCATGCCGCGATCTCTCACAGACAACCCCAAACAATCCTAACTTTAACTAGAATGCTAACCAATGAATTACTAAGTGAAAATATTATAAACTAAATAACTGCCATAAAGGCAGCACAGAAACATTAATGAAAAAGCTACTTTCCATTGCATGGAAAGAGTTGTAAGAGTGTTGATTGAAAGTCAGTATTGACGAGAGTGTTTGAGAGTCTGTTAGCAAGAGCTGGCCTGTGAAATACTTGGGCAGAAAACCTGCAAGGTGGAAAAAGCTGTCGTGGCTCCATGGGTTAGAATGTAGAAGCTAATTTGCACAGTGCCAAGCCAGCCAAAATTGCAGATCAGGAGACATGTCCAGGAGTGATGGATAATCTGTAACGAGCCCTTAAATACTAGTTGCCACTAAAAATATTCCCACTGCTAAGAAAATAACAGCCCTCTTGAGCTTTTAGTTTTCTGTCCATTAAGTCTCCAGTCCACTCCCCCTGTCTTTTCAGCCTTTAGCGACCTACAGTGCTGCAAAAACGTACAATCTCGTCTCCTGTCTGCAAAAATTACAGCCCTTGGGACTTTAATATTGAAATTAACAATGTGCGGTAAACAGCCTTCCCCTTGCTATTCAGGAGGAGTTGGAAGTTCTCTTTCACTTTCTTTTTATTTCTTTTTTCTTCTGTCCACAGTTGCCAGTTTTTAAAGTAACTTTCTCCTTATTCAAGATTGTTTAGTATCATTTCCTGTAGTCAAGTGTAAGAAGAATGAAATAATTGTTACTCTGGGTCTGATGCAGCACAATAAAAGCACCAAAGATAAAGAACACAATAATATTAATAATAATAATAAATGAAAATAAGTCTTCTCCATGTATGTGAAGAGCAAGAGGATGAGCCGTGTGCGAATAGGACTAAACAGGTGCGATAGTGGAAACGTGCATGGAGTCGGAGGAGGTAGCGGAAGTACTTAATGAATACTTTGCTTCAGTATTCACCAGGGAAAAAGGCCTTGGCAATTGTGAGGATGACTTACAGCGAACTGAAAAGCTTGAGCATATAGACATTAAGAAAGAGGATGTGCTGGAGCTTTTGGAAAGCATCAAGTTAGATAAGTCACCAGGACCGAATGAGATATACCCCAGGCTACTGTGAGAAGCGGGAGAAGAGATTGCTGAGCCTCTTGCGATTATCGTTGCATCATCAATAGAGATGGGAGAAGTACTGGAGGATTGGAGGGTTGCAAATGCTGTTCCCTTGTTCAAGAAAGGGAGTAGAGATAACCCAAGAAATTATAGACAGTGAGTCTGACTTCAGTGGTGGGCAAGTTGTTGGAGAAGATCCTGAGAGGCAGGATTTATGAGCATTTGGAAAGACGTAATCAGATTAGTGATAGTCAGCATGGCTTTGTCAAGGGCAGGTTGTGCCTTATGAGTCTGATTCAATTCTTTGAGGTGTTACGTATTCCGGCAACAATAAATATATGAGTTCGGCAAGGGTTTTTTTTATAACAAACAACACGTTTATTAAGCACAGAAAACAAACCCCCCCAAAAGTAAACAAACACTAACGTAACCGGAAACAGCTGCTGAGCGGCAGCTCAAACAGTTCTTAAAGCGATATTGCAAAAACAGTTCTTTAAAGTAGTATTGCCAGAAGTTCGATATGCTCACAGTCCATTTAAAAGGAGAGACTTTATAAGACGATGTAAATTCTCTTTCACTTCGCTTGCTTCGATCCCCGACGTCAAACTTCCCACAAAGAATTTACCAAACAGAACGGCTTAAAGGCACTGACCTTTCCTTCCTCACTATCTTCAATCCTTTCTGGTAAACCCAGGGATTAACGCGAAGATAGTCAACGAAATCCTTCCAAATAAGGATCAAACAAAGGTTGAACCCGTTTCACCGTAGAAAGTGATTCTCCTCGATCTTTAACTTCCGAAATTCGAATCTTCACTCTCCACTGTCTCGAACTAGCAGAATCGTAAAGAACCTGCTGGCAATGACCTTTTAAAATTTAGGCATTAGATAAAACTTCATCTTTCAACTAAACTGCGTCTGCACTTAAAACACGCTGCGGCATGAAGTCAACTTGGCAAATCCAGCCACGAGCTGCCCCTCCTCACAGGGTGGGGTCTTCCTTTTATAACCTGTAAAAAAACCTGTCACATGATCTCTACTGGCGGGAAAATGACATCACTCCACCATCACAAGACCATTACCTCAAGTCCAGTATAGTTTCAACCCCAGTCACGTGACAAGGGCACCACTGTCATGTGTCACGAGTACGTAACACCTCCCTCCAAAAAAAACATTTTTGGTCTGACAAGAACAAAAATTTTTAACAATTGCTTACAAGAAAAACAAAGGTATAAATTTTATAACATACACAATATACAATACCATCATATAACAGCTTATAACTCACAATACAGTAGGAGTGTTACAATTGAAAAAAAATCCACTCCATAAAAAAAATTACAGTGTACATTCAACATCGAGATAGACAATCAGCAACCACATTATCTTTACCTTTAATATGAGTTATCACAATATTGTACTCTTGTAACATCAAACTCCAATTTAATAATCTTCTGTTTTTGTTTTTCATCTTACTCAGAAAAACTAACGGATTATGGTCAGTGTAAACAATAAGTGGTTTTTGAGTTGTACCAACATATACCTCAAAATATTCCAAAGCTGAAACAAGAGATAACAATTCTTTCTCTATTGTCGAATAGTTTCTTTGATGCTTATTAAATTTCTTAGAAAAGTAAGCTACTGGATGATCAACCTCATCACCCTCATTCCTTTGCATTAATACTGCTCCTGCAGCCTCATCACTAGCATCCACAGCCAATGAAAAAGGTTTTTCAAAGTCAGGTGCCTTGAGCACAGGTTGTTGACATATCATTGTTTTCAATTTTTCAAATGCTTCTTGACAAGGCACTGTCCACACAAACTTCTCATTCTTCTGCAGAAGGTTAGTTAATGGAAGGGCAACATTAGCAAAATTCTTACAAATTTTTCGATAATATCCTACCATTCCCAAAAATCTTCTGAGGGATTTTTTTTCCCCGTTGGAGTGGGAATCTCTAAAATTGCCTGAACCTTTGCCTGAACAGGAGCTACCTTACCTTGACCCACAACATAACCAAGGTAAGTCACAGTGGCATGTCCAAATTCACTCTTAGCTAAATTAATAGTTAAGTTAGCTTTTGAAAGCCATTCAAACCATTTCTCCATCGCAATAATGTGTGCTTCCCAAGTATCATTTCCTGTCACTAAATCATCAATATAAGCATCAGTATCTTTCAATCCCTGAATCACAGAGTTAATCATCCTCTGGAAAGTAC
Source organism: Hypanus sabinus (assembly GCF_030144855.1). Lineage (NCBI taxonomy): Eukaryota > Metazoa > Chordata > Chondrichthyes > Myliobatiformes > Dasyatidae > Hypanus > Hypanus sabinus. The sequence continues at coordinate 10,624,380 of NC_082739.1, read as the reverse complement.
CTGGGGCATTCTTCATCCCAAATGGAAGAACATTATACCCATGTACCCCAGATGGAGTTACAAATGCAGAAATCTCTCTACCTCTGTCCGTTAATGGAACACACCAATACCCTTTCAATAGATCAATCTTTGTAAGGAACTTTGCTTTTCTAACTTTATCTACACAATCATCTACTCTAGGAATTGGATATGCATCTGTTTTCGTTACAGCATTCACCTTCCTATAATCCGTACAAAACCTAATACTACCATCTGGTTTTGGCACCATAACACATGGCGAACTCCAATTCGAGTTAGAATGTCTCATGATATTATTCTCTAACATATATTCAATTTCTTTCTCAGCAAGTTCACATTTTTCTATGTTCATCTTATATGGATGTTGTTTAATAGGTTTGGCATCTCCAACATCTACATCATGTGAAGCTATAGTAGTCCTTCTCGGAACATCTGGAAACAACTCCTTATATTTAAAAATTAACTCCTTCATCTGTTGTTTCTGCTCTAGCTGTAAATGTGCTAATTTCTCATCAATATTTTCCAGAATGGTTGAATTTGATAATCTAACAGAAACAATGTTGGATTTAGAATGAAAGTCAAATGAATCATCTATCATGTTCCTAGTTAAATCAAATTCATTCTCACTAACCACAACAGTCACAGTATCAGATTGTTTCTCAAAATATGGTTTTATCATATTTATATGGCAAAGTTGTGTTGAACTTCTACGATCTGGAGTTTTTATCACGTAATCCACATCATTGATTTTATACACAATTTCATAAGGACCATGAAATCTAGCTTGTAAAGGATTTGTCTGTACTGGGAAAAGAACCAACACCTTATCTCCAGGCTTAAACATCCTCATCCTAGCTTCTTTATCATACCAAGTCTTCATTTTCTCCTGAGCCAACTTTAAATTTTCCTTAGCTAAGCTACAAGCTTTACGTAACCTGTCCTTAAGTTTCAAAACATACTCCAACAAATTAGTGTGTACTTCCTTACTAATCCACTGTTCTTTCAATAGAGCTAAAGGCCCTCTAACTCTATGCCCAAACACAAGTTCAAATGGACTAAAACCTAAAGATTCCTGTACCGATTCCCTTACTGCAAATAAAAATAAGTTTATACCCTCATTCCAGTCACTTTCATTTTCCACACAAAATGTCCTAATCATATTCTTGAGGGTAGAATGAAACCTCTCCAAGGCACCCTGCGATTCTGGATGGTATGCAGACGAAGTGATTTGCTTAGCTCCCAATTTATAAACTATCTGTTGAAACAATCCAGACATAAAATTACTGCCTTGATCAGTTTGTATCTCCTTAGGTAATCCAAAATAAGTAAAAAAATTTGTAAGGGCTTTTGTCACAGTCTTAGCTTTTATATTCCTAAGTGGTACTGCCTCTGGAAACCTAGACAAAGTACACATGATAGTCAACAAATACTGATAACCAATTTTTGTCTTTGGTAATGGACCAACACAACCTACAATAACTTTAGAAAATGGTTCACCAAGTGCTGGGATAGGTTGTAATGGAGCTACTGGTGTAACCTGATTTGGTTTACCAACAATTTGACAAGAATGGCACGTTTTACAAAACATCGCCACATCTTTTCTTAGACCAGGCCAGTAAAAATGTTTTAAAATCTTGTCCACAGTTTTCCTTACCCCTTGATGTCCACCTAAAGGCACACTATGAGCTAAAGTCAAAATCTCATTTCGATAAACTTTAGGGACAACTACCTGGTAAACAACATTCCAATCCGCATTTGCAGGATTTGTAGGCGATCTCCACTTCCTCATCAACACTCCTTTTTCCAAGTAATATCCTACTGGCACCTTCTTAATTTCACTATCTAGTAAAGCCTGCTCTCTTAATTTTATAATCTCAGAGTTTCTATTCTGCTCTGCTATCACCTCCTTCCAAGACAGAGATAAATCTTTATAGTCAGACTTACTCCAAGAATCGTGTTCAAACAACAAAGATAAGAAAGTCTCTGACACATCCTCCAAACTCAAATCCTGAGTTGAACAGTCCTGAGTAACAACCTCATTCTGCGCATCAATCTTTTTAGCCATAGCTCTAGTCACAACACAGGAAGAATCTGTGTTAGAATTCAACTCTGGTTCCTCTGACTCCATTGTCAAATGCACTTCAGGAAAAACTTGTCCACCTGCCACCTAACAATAAAGAAATACCCTTCACAGGTAAACTATGCTGTAATCCTACTTTAACAAATCCAGTAACTAACCCTGACTTTAAATTTACTTTATGTAAATGTACAGGCATAAAATCACTCCCAACACCTCTTATGTAATTTACCTCACCAGTATCAGACTCTTCATTAAGCTTCAACACACTGTCTAACATCAGTGATTGAGAAGCACCAGTATCCCTAAGGATTTTTATTGGCACCAGGGTAGATCCTTCTTTCAAGGATACAAACCCTTCAGTTATAAAATGATCATATCCCTTTCTAACTTGGTCAGACTCGAACAAAACCTCATTTGTGTTTATCAAACCCTGTAACTTTACAGGTGCTTCAGTATGTTGCACACAAGCATCTGGAACTGCTTCCTTCTCTTTCTTTTTCACTCTGAAACAGTTAGCTATTACATGGCCAGGCTTCTTACAATAGTTACAAGTAAGACCAAACTGTCTTTCCTTCACAGGCTTTCCTTTCTCATTACCTTTCTCATGAACCTCTGATTTAATTTCTGATTTACCTTGAGTCTCCATGTTATTTTTCCTCTTAAAATCTCTGCCCTGAGGAAATTTATTCTTATGGATTAAAGCATACTCATCAGCTAATCTAGCACAGTCCTGCAATTTATCAGTACCCCTCTCATTTAAGTAGGTCCTTACTTCAACAGGAATGCTTCTTTTAAATTCCTCCATTAAAATCAGCTCTCTCAATGTATCATAGTCCCCATTTACATTTTTAGAAGAAACCCATCTCTCAAAACTCATAGCTTTATCATAGGCAAGTTCCACATAAGTTTTTTCCACAGACTTTTTCAAACTTCTGAATCTTTCCCTATAAGCTTCTGGGACTAATTCATATGCGTTTAAGATATGCCTCTTCACAATATCATAATCAAGTGCTTGCGCAGCAGTTAAAGCTGTGTAAACTTGTTGTGCTTTACCTTTAATTACGCTCAGTAACAACACTGACCATTTATCTCTCGGCCACTCTGACATCTGAGCAATAGTTTCAAAATGTTGAAAATATCTTTCCACTTCTGTTTCACTAAATGGAGGGACCAATTTAATTTCTTGACTAGCAACAAACAGTTTTCTTGAACCAGAAGACTGATTCCCAGACCTTAATTCCTCAATTGCATAGTCAAATTGCCTCTTCCTTTGATCCGCCTCCAATTTACACCTCTCCAAATCAGCTTTACTCTGTTCCAACCTCATTTGTTCGATTTGCAACTGCATCTCCAGATTACTTATTGGAAGCGACTCTAAAACCGAATCATTAAAAACACCCGAATCCACATAGTGTGACGCGGTTTTTCTCTGTACAACAGCCTTAGATGTAGTCTGCAAACTACCTTTAAGTTGCAATCTACGAGCTATTTCAAACACCTCAGCTTTTTTCGCCTTCGCTAACAACTCCACATCTGGCAAAACCAGAAACTCATCAATATTCATTGTTGCCGAATACCATTCACAAGCCAATCAAACAAAAAGAATCGAGTGTTCCCCTTTTCTAAAACACCGATTTCGAAAGTTAGCAAGCATTTAAACTCAAACAATGCAATCCAGACGCAGCCCCCATATTTAATGTTACGTATCCAGGCAACAATAAATATATGAGTTCGGCAAGGGTTTTTTATAACAAGCAACACGTTTATTAAGCACAGAAAACAAACCCCCCCAAAAGTAAACAAACACTAACGTAACCGGAAACAGCTGCTGAGCGGCAGCTCAAGCAGTTCTTAAAGCGATATTGCAAAAACAGTTCTTTAAAGTAGTATTGCCAAAAGTTTGATATGCTCACAGTCCAGTTAAAAGGAGAGACTTTATAAGACGGTGTAAATTCTCTTTCACTTCGCTTGCTTCGATCCCCGACGTCGAACTTCCCACGAAGAATTTACCAAACAGATCGGCTTAAAGGCACTGACCTTTCCTTCCTCACTATCTTCAATCCTTTCTGGTAAAACCCAGGGATTAACGCGAAGATAGTCAACGAAATCCTTCCAAATAAGGATCAAACAAAGGTTGAACCCGTTTCACCATAGAAAGTGATTCTCCTCGATCTTTAACTCCCGAACTTCGATCTTCGCTCTCCACTGTCTCGAACTAGCAGAATCGTAAAGAACCTGCTGGCAATGACCTTTTAAACTTTAGGCATTAGATAAAACTTCATCTTTCAACTAAACTGTGTCTTCACTTAAAACACGCAGCGGCATGAAGTCAACTTGGCAAATCCAGCCACGAACTGCCCCTCCTCACAGGGTGGGGTCTTCCTTTTATAACCTGTAAAAAACCTGTCACATGATCTCTACTGGCGGGAAAATGACGTCATTCCACCATCACAAGACCATTACCTCAAGTCCAGTACAGCTTCAACCCCAGTCACGTGACAAGGGCACCACTGTCATGTGTCACGAGTACATAACAGAGGATGTAACAAAACACATTGATGAAGGTAGAGCAGTGGATGTAGTGTATATGGATTTCAGTAAGGTATTTGATAAGGTTCCCCATGCAAGGCTCCTTCAGAAAGTAAGAAGGCATGAGATCTAAGGAGACCTTGCTTTGTGGATTCAGAATTGGCTTGCCCACAGAAAGCAAAGGGTGGTTGGGGATGGTTCGTCTTCTGCATGGAGGTCGGTGACCAGAGATGTCTCACAGGGATCTGTTCTGTTTTATAAATGACCTGATGAGGAAGTAGAAGGGTGGGTTAGTTAGTTTGCTGATGACACAAAGGTTGGGGGTGTTGTGGATAGTCTGGAGGGTTGCCAGAGGTTACAGCGGGACATCGATTGGTTGCAGAACTGGGCTGAGAAGTGGCAGATGGAGTTCAACCCAGATAAGTGTGAAGTGGTTCATTTTAGTAGGTCAAATTTGAAAACAGAATATAATAATAATGGAAGACTCTCGGCAGTGTGGAGTTTCTGCGAGATCTTGGGGTCCGAGTCCATAGGCCACTTAAAACTGCTGCACAGATTGGCTCTGTGGTTAAGAAGGTGTATGATGAGTTGGCATTCATCAACCGTGGCTTTGAGTTCAGGAGCTGTGAGGTAATATTACAGCTATACAAGACCTTACTTGGAGTACTGTGCTCAGTTCTGGTCACCTCGCTACAGGAAGGATGTGGAAACTATAGAGAGAGTGCAGAGGGGATTTACAAGGATATTGCCTGGATTGGAGGGTGTACCTTATGAGGATAGGTTGAGTGAACTTGGCCTTTTCTCCTTGGCGTGGGAGAGGATGAGAAGTGACCTATAGAGGTGATAGAGAAGTGACCTGATGAGATGATGCGGGGCATTCATCGTGTGGACAGTCAGAGGCTTTTTCCCAGGGCTGAAATGGCTAACATGAGGGGGCACAGTTTTCAGGTGCTTGGATGTAGGTACAAGGGGGATGTCAGAGGTAAGTTTTTCACACAGAGAGTGGTGGGTGCGTGGGATGCACTGCTGACGGTGGTGGTGGAAGCGGATACAACAGGGTCTTTTAAGAGACTCTTAGATAGGTACATGGAGCTCAGAAAAATAGAGGGCTGTGCGATAGGGAAATTCTAGGCAGCTTCTAGAGTAGGTTACAAGGTCGGCACAACATTGTGGGCCGAAGGGCCTGTAATATGCGGTCGATATCTATGTTCTATATTTTAATAATAATAATACAAAGCCAGACTAAATGGATATATGAAATGCGCCAGGTGAAGAAACCAGAATCATCAGTTCAAGAACAATGAAAAGGTTTACATAGGACATTGAAACTAAATTCAACACACCAAAATATCACCAACCTCAGAACAGAATTACCAATAAACACAGAGACAGTGAACCTTTGGTTTAATATCTGGTCAAACAGGGCAACACACAATCAAGGAGCACACTGGATTAGGGAGGGAATAAACAGCATTCACACAATTGAAGACAATGCATGTAGTTGTAATGGATATGCTGAAAGTGGTTCTAAAAATTACCCACAACTGGAAAATACTGGCAGTGATAATATTTGTAATCGTCAGTATAAAATTTTGCTTGTCTTCATCCATACCTATTAATACATATCAACAATTTTCTTAAAAATCCTGAAGGAATGTCCTGTCGTGGGCTGCATCAAAAGTGATGAATCAGCATACAGGAAGGAGACTGAAAACTTGGCTGAGTGGTGTAATAACAGCAACCTCTCACTCGATGTCAATAAGACCAAGGAACTCATTGTAGATTTCAGGGGAGGGAAACTAGAGGTCCATGAGCCAGTAATCATCAGAAGATCAGAAGTGAAGAGGGTCAGTAACTTTAAATTCCTGGATATCGTTATCTCGGAGGACCTGCTCTGGACCCATCATATAAATATAATTGAAAAGAAAGTACAACGACGACCCTACTTCCTCAGGGGTTTACAGAGATTTGGCATGTCATCGAAAACCTTGGCAAATCTCTGTAGATGTGTGGTGGAGAGTGTGCTGACTGGTTGCATTACAGCCTGGTATGGGAACACCAATGCCTTTGAGCGGAAAATCCTACAAATGGTAATGGATTCTGTCTAGTACGCCACAGTTAAAACCCACCCTACCATTGAGCACATCTACATGAAATGGTGCTGTAGGAAAGCCGCGTCCATCGTCAGAGATCTTCACTACACAGGCCATGCTCTTTACTCACTGCTGCCATCAGCTAGAAGGTACAAGAGCCCCAGGACTTGCACCACCAGGTTCAAGAACCGTCAGGCTCTTAAACAGAAGAGGATAGCTACACTCATACTATTTCTTGTATTCCCACAACCAGTGGTTTCACTCTAAGGACCCTTATCTTTTTATTTAAAGCTCGTTATTTATTGCTATGTAGCGGTGAGCTACACGCAGTGCTGAAATAACGACACGTAGTTGGTGAGCTGCAGTTGCAAAGAGATTTATTCAAACTTCGCGGCCTCGATTTAAAGCCTTCCTGTTCCCCCCCTCCCTGGGAATTCACAGTCCCGTCCCGTGCGCGGGCTTTTCCCCTTGCTGGTGAAGCAGGCTTGGTGCCCTCTTTGGGACCGGCCTCCATGCCGGCGCGCGTCACTTTGTGAGCCGGTTGAAGTGCGCTGGGAAGTGGTCGCCACAGCTATTTATTTATATCTGCATTTGCACAGTTTGCTTCCATTGACCCTATTGATAGTTACATGCATGTACTCGGATAATAAAATTTACTTTGAACTTTGAGATTTGAACTTTTGGCAGCAAGTAAAACATACCGCTTACCTAAAGGAGAGAGCACAAATGACCCATCAAACTATCGTCCCATTGCTTGTTTGCAAACTATATATAAAATTGTAACATCATGCACATCACGACTAATCACCACACACTTAGATAACTACAACATACTTACAGAAGAGCAGAAAGGATGCCATAAGAGTTTGAAACGATTAAAGAAAAACAGATCATAGATTCTGTAATTCTAAATCAAGCTCGGAGGAAAAGCAGAATTCTTTCATGTTGCTATATTGACGAGCAAAAAACATTTGATTCTGTCCCACATTTAATATATAAGCTACACCCAATATTTGTAAAATTTCTACAACATCTAATGAAGCCTTGGCATATTATAATCACCCTATCTATTAATAACCAAAAAAGAGCAACCACTATTATCAAAATAAACAGAGGCATTTTCCAGGGTGACTCTCTAAGCCCATAATGGTTTTGTCTCGTTTTAAAACTGTTCTCTAATCTACTGAATCGGACAAAAATAGGGTATCAAATCAGATGCAATCAAACAAATTATACCTTGACACACCTTCTATACATGGACAATTTGAAATTATATTCTCCATCTGTTAAGCTAAAGCAATTAATTCAATTAGAAGTTCAATCACAAAAAAGAGAAAATCTGCAGATGCTGGAAATCCAAGCAACACACACAAAATGCTGGAGGAATTCAGAAGGCCAGGCAGCATCTATGGAAAAAAGTACAGTCAACGTTTCGGGCCAAGGCCCTTCTCTCATTCCGCTGAAGGATCTCAGCCTAAAACGTCGACTGTACTCTTTTCCATAGATGCTGCCGGGCCTTCTGAATTCCTCCAGCATTTTGTGTGTGTTAATTCAATTAGTAGAACTATTTTCTAAAACAGATAGACTGGATGTTCCTCCCTGCTTCAAAAGGGCAGCAATTACTGTATACCAGTGCCCAAGAAGACCAGTGTAAGCTGCCTTAACAACTATTGTCCAGTAGCACTCATGTCTATGGGGAATAAAATGCTTTAAGAGGCTGTTCATAGCTAGAATCAATTTCTGTTTCAAGAAGGACCTGGACCCACTGTGATTTGGCTGTTGCCCCAATCTGCCTACAGCAGACGTGATCTCAATGGCTCTCCATGTAGCCTTGGATCACCTGGACTATACAAATACCTATGGTGTTTATTGCTTATAGTCAACATCATCATTCCTGCAGTCCTGATAGAGAAGTTACAGAACCTGGGCCTCTGTACCTCCCTCTACAACTGGATCCTCAGCTTCCTAATGGGAAGACCACAATCTGTGTGGATTGGAAATAACATCTCCTCCTTGTTGACAATCAACACTAACATAACACAGGGCTGTGTACTTAGCCCACTGCTCTACTCTCTCTACACCCATGACTGTGTGCCTAGGCATAGCTCAAATGCCTAATTTGCTGATGATACAACCATTGATGGCAGAATCTCAGGCGGAGACAAGAGGGTGTACTTGAGCAAATTTTACCAGCTAATTGGGTGTCATAGCAAAAAGATTGTCATAGCAACAATCTTGCACTCGACGTTAGTAAGACCAAAGAGCTGATTGTGGACTTCAGAAAGGATAGAACGAAGGAACACAAACCAATCCTCATACAGAGATCAAAAGTGGAGAGAGAGAGCAATTTCAAGTTCCTGGATGTCAATATCTCTGAGGACCTAACCTGGTCACAACATATCCTGTCACTAGCTGAAATTCTGCCAACAACAGTTGTATCACTGGTAAGTTTATAGAATGTTTTGGATCGAAGACCCTTCACCAGGTTTGAGGACTTTGGTCAATTGGCAAGAGAAATAACCACATGCAAGGTTTTCCAGATATGAGGAAAGTCAGAAGCACACTACAGTTGCATGAACAAAATATAGCTAGAAAAGATAAAGATTAGCTTTATTTGTCACATGAACATCAAAATATTGAAACATACAGTGAAATCCATTGTTTGTCTGATTGACCAACGCAATCTGAGGATGTGTTGGAAAGCAGCCCGCAAGTATTGCCACGCATCTGATACCGCCATAGCATGCCCATAATTTACTGACTGTAAACTGTACATCTTTGGAATGTGGGAGGAAACTAGGGCACCTGGAGGAAACCCATGTGGTCATTGGGAGACTGTACAAACTCCTTACAGGCAGCAGCAGTAGTTCAGCCCCGATTTAGGTTGCTGGGGCTGTAAAGCGTTTCGCTAACTGCTACACTACTATGTTACCCATGAAGTGTGGAGTCACGGGCTGGAGTGGAATTACATAATGGCACATGTAGAGATGTTACTCCCAGACATGAATTGGAAACTGTAGTGTTCTCGCTCGGGTGTAACGGAACGACGAGCTAAACACCGAGATAAACCTTTGTCAATGACGACAGGATCACAGTAAGATTAACCGTTTACTGTTCACTCTTCCACATTGACGTATGGTGAAAACTGTTGATAAAACAATACAAGATTTGTACAGCATTTGTTTCCTTCTTGATATTACATTTACATCATAAATACTTGCAAGGTAAAACAACTACATTACATTAAAGTGCAGCATACAGTCAGAATCTACCTACGCCATTGACTGCTTTAAATACACTTCAACGCCAACTATCCGCAACTCTTTAACTAACGGAAAAATAAACATTATCGACCGTCGTTACTTTTAACAGGATCGGCGTTAACATTTTAATTCAACATATTGATTATCTCATAACTCACAGCGTTGCTTTCACAATGCTTCTGGTGCGTAGAGAGAAAACTTTGCCGCTGCTTGCTCGCACCTTTCCGTTTTTTCCAAACCGGTATTTTCCCACAGGACGCAGCGAAACCGGATGTGACGTCATCGCATGCCGCGATCTCTCACAGACAACCCCAAACAATCCTAACTTTAACTAGAATGCTAACAAATGAATTACTAAGCGAAAATATTATAAACTAAATAACTGCCATAGAGGCAGCACACTCCCCGCTTGACCTTCGTAAGGTCACAATGAACATAATACAAAACTTTAGTCTCTAATCAGTCCTTAGGTAGAAGTAGAATGACTTCTGTAACAGGCCTTTGGTATATTTTCACATCGCCTTGGTCGGTAGTTTTCAGCTCAGCCTTCCTGATATGTCCATCCCTGCTAGGGAATGTAGTGAGACCAGGACCAATTAGCCAGAGCCTGGACCTGTCTCCACTGCTTTAAGTACAAATCCTTATCAGAGAAGTCCCCTGGTGGAGGGGGAGCTCCTGCCTTCTGCTTAAGGAGCATTGATGGCGAGTGTATGAAGGGGTTTTCCGAGTCAGAAGACATGCGTAGGAGTGGTCGTGCATTTATAATGGCTGTGACCTCTGCCATTAGCGCGCACAGTACTCGTGGGTCAATCGGGTGCGTTGCTGCATCTCAGGTTTCCTTTTCAGGGTTTTTTGCAAGGACGTGAACCGCTTGATTGCCTGCTCTTTGTTGTTTGGCAAGCACTGGCGTGGTTCTCTGAAAGGCAGTGGGGCGACCCCATTATTTGCTTCATCTCTGAAGACCTTGGTGTCCTTTGTTTTTAAGAAAATGGCATCTTGAGCTGATTGAGCAAGTTTATTATCATGCTTAGTTTGAACGAAGACTGACTGACCCAGCGTCTCGTCAGTTACTTTACGCTTGTTAAAGCCTTGTCGTGCTTCCTTAATACACGTGACACTTGTGCGGGGTTGAAAAATTGAATGGTGGCCAGTCTCCAGCACATTGGTCTTGAGTGTGCTAACCGTCGGTTTGTGTACGTTGCCAAGGCACACCTTTCCTATCACCACCCAGCCCAGATCCAGGCGTCGCACAAAGGGGGCGTCGTGTGGTCCATTGACCTGCTGCCTAACCTTGTGCACCCGAAGAACATCTCTTCCTGATAGCAGGAGTATTTCTGCTTTTGGATCCAGTTCTGGGATGTGTTTGGCGATGTGGCGGAGATGTGGCTGGTGTAACACCACACTTGGCGTCGGGATCTCAGTGCGGTTATTCAAAATTTCATTGCACTCTAAGAGCGGAGGGAGACAGATGACGACTTTACCATCCAGGGACTCGAGCTGGAAGCCTTCTGCCTTCCTTCCATGAGTTTCCGCGTTGCCTGAGCAAGTTCTAAGGTACTATGGGAACTGCTCACCCTCAATGTTGAACAATTTAAAGAACTCTGGACTGACTAGTGAGCGGTTGCTCTGATTGTCCAGAATCACATAGGCTTTGATGGCCTTGTCTTTGGCTCCCTTAGGGTACACCTCAGTGAGGCAGATCTTTGAACAAGAACAGCTTGACTGAGCTTGTCCGCAAACTTCTGTACAGTTCGAGCTGACAACGGTTGTCCTGGAGTGAGCCTCTCCCTCCCCGCCGTCCTGTTGTGGGGGTGAAGGAGCGTTGTCGGTTTGCGGTAATGGGCCGAGATGCATGGCCCCATCGTGATTAGTGCTATTACATTCCGGACACTTCACGGCGATCGTACACTCTCTGGCGAGGTGAGAGGTCGAGGAACAGCATTTAAAACATATTCTTTTCTCCTTGAGAAGGGCCATCCTCTCTTCAAGGGGTTTTTCCCTAAACGTTCTGCATTTTCTGAGGGGGCTGGGTTTGTAATTCAATGGGCAATTCTTGCTAGGGTCGTGGTCATTTGTAAAGGCTTCAGTCTTAAGCACTGAGACGGGTTTATTAATGTTGAAATTATTCGAAGAGGATTTATCTGGCTTGGTGTAAACTGTACTGCTTCCTGGACCCGTGAGGCTAGGGTCATTTTGCTTCTTCGCCTCCCTGCACACAAACCTAGTGAGGTGCTTAAAGGGAGGAAATCGACCATTGTGGTCTTCTTTGTACTCTGAGGCAACAGGCACCCACCTGTCCTGCAGCCCAAATGGAAGTTTGTCCACGATTTGTCTAATCCCGAATGGAGTATCTAGGTATACTAGACCAGTTGAGTAGCCATCTTCTTTGGCGCCTTGAATCTCCATGAGTAAATCTCCGAGCTCCCTTAACTTAATGTGATCTTTGGCTGACACCTTAGGAAAGTTTTCCAGACGTCGGTATAGCACCACTTCAATAATTTCGGGGGCCGCATAGCCCTCCCGAAGTCTCTCCCACGCTTTGCTTAAGGCTAGCTCGGGTTTGTTGATGTGCACTGAACGTATGCATCTCACCTGTTCGCATGATTCTTTCCCCGGCCATTTCGCCATAAGATCCAACTCTTGGGTTGCTCTGAGCTGGATTCCGTCGATAGCGTTGGTGAATGTGGCGTACCATGCACGGTAATTTTCAGGTTTGTCGTCGAACTGGTACAGTCCTGAAGTGGCAAGATCTCATCGTGCTAAATACTGTGCCAGGGGTTCAATTGCAAGTGGCCTGCGGCCTGGGGAAGTATGTCGGCGGGTATATGACCGAGGGCGTACCTCTGTTATGGACTTTGCTGTTCTGAATTCAGCCTTTGCCTCTCTTCTCGCCAAATCTTGTAAGTTTGGTGTCGAGAGGTATTTGTCAGCAGCTCTTTCATTCTTGACTTCATCGCGGAGTTGCAAGGGTACATTGTCTTCCTCGGCTGGATGTGATGCAATTGGGTCTCTCTGAGACTCCTCATGACGTGGGGTGTTATCGTATAAGTATGGCGTGGAAGAACGAATCTTCCAGACTGTTTGAGATTGGACAAAGTCGCTTGTGCGTTCCAATCTGGTCCTTTCTGAAGTAGATTTTACGTCAACCAGATCTTGCATTTCTTCAGCATTTTCTATGAACTCTGCTTCCACCCTGGCAGCTTCTGCTTCTCGTTCCAGTGTCAGCATTTCTAACTCTGCCGCTATCTTTGCCCTTTCCAACTGGTTTTTGGCTTCTCTGGCAGCCGCTTCCTTCTGGTTTTCGGCTTCTCTGGCAGCCTTTTCCTTCTGGTTTTCGGCTTCTCTGGCAGCCTTTTCCTTCTGGTTTACGGCTTCTCTGGCAGCCGCTTCCTTCTGGTTTTCGGCTTCTCTGGCAGCCTTTTCCTTCTGGTTTTCGGCTTCTCTGGCAGCCTTTTCCTTCTGGTTTTCGGCTTCTCTGGCAGCCACTTCCTTCTGGTATTTGGCTTCGCTGGCAGCCGCTTCCATTTTCAAATCTGCTTCTTGTCTGGCGTAGCGCAGTCGCACCCTAGCGGCTTCTGCCTTAGCTCTTGCCTGGGTTGACTTACTTGATGATGTCCTACTGCCCCCCTCGCTGGATGGCAACGACTTAACGCTGGATCGAGATGTCATTGCAACACTTTAAACACCTGATAATGCTGCTTTTTCACTGTAGAGTTCTCGCTCGGGTGTAACGGAACGACGAGCTAAACACCGAGATAAACCTTTGTCAATAACGACAGGATCACAGTAAGATTAACCGTTTACTGTTCACTCTTCCACATTGACGTATGGTGAAAACAATACAAGATTTGTACAGCATTTGTTTTCTTCTTGATATTACATCTACATCATAAATACTTGCAAGGTAAAACAACTACATTACATTAAAGTGCAGCATACAGTCAGAATCTACCTACGCCATTGACTGCTTTAAATACACTTCAACGCAAACTATCCGCAACTCTTTAACTAACGGAAACATAAACATTATCGACCGTCGTTACTTTTAACAGGATCGGCGTTAACATTTTAATTCAACATATCGATTATCTCATAACTCATAGCGTTGATTTCACAATGTTTCTGGTGCGTAGAGAGAAAACTTTGCCACTGCTTGCTCGCACCTTTCCGTTTTTTCCAAACCGGTATTTTCCCACAGGATGCTGCAAAACCGGATGTGACGTCATCGCATGCCGCGATCTCTCACAGACAACCCCAAACAATCCTAACTTTAACTAGAATGCTAACCAATGAATTACTAAGTGAAAATATTATAAACTAAATAACTGCCATAAAGGCAGCACAGAAACATTAATGAAAAAGCTACTTTCCATTGCATGGAAAGAGTTGTAAGAGTGTTGATTGAAAGTCAGTATTGACGAGAGTGTTTGAGAGTCTGTTAGCAAGAGCTGGCCTGTGAAATACTTGGGCAGAAAACCTGCAAGGTGGAAAAAGCTGTCGTGGCTCCATGGGTTAGAATGTAGAAGCTAATTCGCACAGTGCCAAGCCAGCCAAAATTGCAGATCAGGAGACATGTCCAGGAGTGATGGATAATCTGTAACGAGCCCTTAAATACTAGTTGCCACTAAAAATATTCCCACTGCTAAGAAAATAACAGCCCTCTTGAGCTTTTAGTTTTCTGTCCATTAAGTCTCCAGTCCACTCCCCCTGTCTTTTCAGCCTTTAGCGACCTACAGTGCTGCAAAAATGTACAATCTCGTCTCCTGTCTGCAAAAATTACAGCCCTTGGGACTTTAATATTGAAATTAACAATGTGCGGTAAACAGCCTTCCCCTTGCTATTCAGGAGGAGTTGGAAGTTCTCTTTCACTTTCTTTTTATTTCTTTTTTCTTCTGTCCACAGTTGCCAGTTTTTAAAGTAACTTTCTCCTTATTCAAGATTGTTTAGTATCATTTCCTGTAGTCAAGTGTAAGAAGAATGAAATAATTGTTACTCTGGGTCTGATGCAGCACAATAAAAGCACCAAAGATAAAGAACACAATAATATTAATAATAATAATAAATGAAAATAAGTCTTCTCCATGTATGTGAAGAGCAAGAGGATGAGCCGTGTGCGAATAGGACTAAACAGGTGCGATAGTGGAAACGTGCATGGAGTCGGAGGAGGTAGCGGAAGTACTTAATGAATACTTTGCTACAGTATTCACCAGGGAAAAAGGCCTTGGCAATTGTGAGGATGACTTACAGCGAACTGAAAAGCTTGAGCATATAGACATTAAGAAAGAGGATGTGCTGGAGCTTTTGGAAAGCATCAAGTTAGATAAGTCACCAGGACCGAATGAGATATACCCCAGGCTACTGTGAGAAGCGGGAGAAGAGATTGCTGAGCCTCTTGCGATTATCGTTGCATCATCAATAGAGATGGGAGAAGTACTGGAGGATTGGAGGGTTGCAAATGCTGTTCCCTTGTTCAAGAAAGGGAGTAGAGATAACCCAAGAAATTATAGACAGTGAGTCTGACTTCAGTGGTGGGCAAGTTGTTGGAGAAGATCCTGAGAGGCAGGATTTATGAGCATTTGGAAAGACGTAATCAGATTAGTGATAGTCAGCATGGCTTTGTCAAGGGCAGGTTGTGCCTTATGAGTCTGATTCAATTCTGTGAGGTGTTACGTATCCAGGCAACAATAAATATATGAGTTCGGCAAGGGTTTTTTATAACAAACAACACGTTTATTAAGCACAGAAAACAAACCCCCCCCCAAAAGTAAACAAACACTAACGTAACCGGAAACAGCTGCTGAGCGGCAGCTCAAACAGTTCTTAAAGCGATATTGCAAAAACAGTTCTTTAAAGTAGTATTGCCAGAAGTTCGATATGCTCACAGTCCATTTAAAAGGAGAGACTTTATAAGACGATGTAAATTCTCTTTCACTTCGCTTGCTTCGATCCCCGACGTCAAACTTCCCACAAAGAATTTACCAAACAGAACGGCTTAAAGGCACTGACCTTTCCTTCCTCACTATCTTCAATCCTTTCTGGTAAACCCAGGGATTAACGCGAAGATAGTCAACGAAATCCTTCCAAATAAGGATCAAACAAAGGTTGAACCCGTTTCACCGTAGAAAGTGATTCTCCTCGATCTTTAACTTCCGAAATTCGAATCTTCACTCTCCACTGTCTCGAACTAGCAGAATCGTAAAGAACCTGCTGGCAATGACCTTTTAAAATTTAGGCATTAGATAAAACTTCATCTTTCAACTAAACTGCGTCTGCACTTAAAACACGCTGCGGCATGAAGTCAACTTGGCAAATCCAGCCACGAGCTGCCCCTCCTCACAGGGTGGGGTCTTCCTTTTATAACCTGTAAAAAAACCTGTCACATGATCTCTACTGGCGGGAAAATGACATCACTCCACCATCACAAGACCATTACCTCAAGTCCAGTATAGTTTCAACCCCAGTCACGTGACAAGGGCACCACTGTCATGTGTCACGAGTACGTAACACCTCCCTCCAAAAAAAACATTTTTGGTCTGACAAGAACAAAAATTTTTAACAATTGCTTACAAGAAAAACAAAGGTATAAATTTTATAACATACACAATATACAATACCATCATATAACAGCTTATAACTCACAATACAGTAGGAGTGTTACAATTGAAAAAAAATCCACTCCATAAAAAAAATTACAGTGTACATTCAACATCGAGATAGACAATCAGCAACCACATTATCTTTACCTTTAATATGAGTTATCACAATATTGTACTCTTGTAACATCAAACTCCAATTTAATAATCTTCTGTTTTTGTTTTTCATCTTACTCAGAAAAACTAACGGATTATGGTCAGTGTAAACAATAAGTGGTTTTTGAGTTGTACCAACATATACCTCAAAATATTCCAAAGCTGAAACAAGAGATAACAATTCTTTCTCTATTGTCGAATAGTTTCTTTGATGCTTATTAAATTTCTTAGAAAAGTAAGCTACTGGATGATCAACCTCATCACCCTCATTCCTTTGCATTAATACTGCTCCTGCAGCCTCATCACTAGCATCCACAGCCAATGAAAAAGGTTTTTCAAAGTCAGGTGCCTTGAGCACAGGTTGTTGACATATCATTGTTTTCAATTTTTCAAATGCTTCTTGACAAGGCACTGTCCACACAAACTTCTCATTCTTCTGCAGAAGGTTAGTTAATGGAAGGGCAACATTAGCAAAATTCTTACAAATTTTTCGATAATATCCTACCATTCCCAAAAATCTTCTGAGGGATTTTTTTTCCCCGTTGGAGTGGGAATCTCTAAAATTGCCTGAACCTTTGCCTGAACAGGAGCTACCTTACCTTGACCCACAACATAACCAAGGTAAGTCACAGTGGCATGTCCAAATTCACTCTTAGCTAAATTAATAGTTAAGTTAGCTTTTGAAAGCCATTCAAACAATTTCTCCATCGCAATAATGTGTGCTTCCCAAGTATCATTTCCTGTCACTAAATCATCAATATAAGCATCAGTATCTTTCAATCCCTGAATCACAGAGTTAATCATCCTCTGGAAAGTACCTGGGGCATTCTTCATCCCAAATGGAAGAACATTATACCCATGTACCCCAGATGGAGTTACAAATGCAGAAATCTCTCTACCTCTGTCCGTTAATGGAACACACCAATACCCTTTCAATAGATCAATCTTTGTAAGGAACTTTGCTTTTCTAACTTTATCTACACAATCATCTACTCTAGGAATTGGATATGCATCTGTTTTCGTTACAGCATTCACCTTCCTATAATCCGTACAAAACCTAATACTACCATCTGGTTTTGGCACCATAACACATGGCGAACTCCAATTCGAGTTAGAATGTCTCATGATATTATTCTCTAACATATATTCAATTTCTTTCTCAGCAAGTTCACATTTTTCTATGTTCATCTTATATGGATGTTGTTTAATAGGTTTGGCATCTCCAACATCTACATCATGTGAAGCTATAGTAGTCCTTCTCGGAACATCTGGAAACAACTCCTTATATTTAAAAATTAACTCCTTCATCTGTTGTTTCTGCTCTAGCTGTAAATGTGCTAATTTCTCATCAATATTTTCCAGAATGGTTGAATTTGATAATCTAACAGAAACAATGTTGGATTTAGAATGAAAGTCAAATGAATCATCTATCATGTTCCTAGTTAAATCAAATTCATTCTCACTAACCACAACAGTCACAGTATCAGATTGTTTCTCAAAATATGGTTTTATCATATTTATATGGCAAAGTTGTGTTGAACTTCTACGATCTGGAGTTTTTATCACGTAATCCACATCATTGATTTTATACACAATTTCATAAGGACCATGAAATCTAGCTTGTAAAGGATTTGTCTGTACTGGGAAAAGAACCAACACCTTATCTCCAGGCTTAAACATCCTCATCCTAGCTTCTTTATCATACCAAGTCTTCATTTTCTCCTGAGCCAACTTTAAATTTTCCTTAGCTAAGCTACAAGCTTTACGTAACCTGTCCTTAAGTTTCAAAACATACTCCAACAAATTAGTGTGTACTTCCTTACTAATCCACTGTTCTTTCAATAGAGCTAAAGGCCCTCTAACTCTATGCCCAAACACAAGTTCAAATGGACTAAAACCTAAAGATTCCTGTACCGATTCCCTTACTGCAAATAAAAGTAAGTTTATACCCTCATTCCAGTCACTTTCATTTTCCACACAAAATGTCCTAATCATATTCTTGAGGGTAGAATGAAACCTCTCCAAGGCACCCTGCGATTCTGGATGGTATGCAGACGAAGTGATTTGCTTAGCTCCCAATTTATAAACTATCTGTTGAAACAATCCAGACATAAAATTACTGCCTTGATCAGTTTGTATCTCCTTAGGTAATCCAAAATAAGTAAAAAAATTTGTAAGGGCTTTTGTCACAGTCTTAGCTTTTATATTCCTAAGTGGTACTGCCTCTGGAAACCTAGACAAAGTACACATGATAGTCAACAAATACTGATAACCAATTTTTGTCTTTGGTAATGGACCAACACAACCTACAATAACTTTAGAAAATGGTTCACCAAGTGCTGGGATAGGTTGTAATGGAGCTACTGGTGTAACCTGATTTGGTTTACCAACAATTTGACAAGAATGGCACGTTTTACAAAACATCGCCACATCTTTTCTTAGACCAGGCCAGTAAAAATGTTTTAAAATCTTGTCCACAGTTTTCCTTACCCCTTGATGTCCACCTAAAGGCACACTATGAGCTAAAGTCAAAATCTCATTTCGATAAACTTTAGGGACAACTACCTGGTAAACAACATTCCAATCCGCATTTGCAGGATTTGTAGGCGATCTCCACTTCCTCATCAACACTCCTTTTTCCAAGTAATATCCTACTGGCACCTTCTTAATTTCACTATCTAGTAAAGCCTGCTCTCTTAATTTTATAATCTCAGAGTTTCTATTCTGCTCTGCTATCATCTCCTTCCAAGACAGAGATAAATCTTTATAGTCAGACTTACTCCAAGAATCGTGTTCAAACAACAAAGATAAGAAAGTCTCTGACACATCCTCCAAACTCAAATCCTGAGTTGAACAGTCCTGAGTAACAACCTCATTCTGCGCATCAATCTTTTTAGCCATAGCTCTAGTCACAACACAGGAAGAATCTGTGTTAGAATTCAACTCTGGTTCCTCTGACTCCATTGTCAAATGCACTTCAGGAAAAACTTGTCCACCTGCCACCTAACAATAAAGAAATACCCTTCACAGGTAAACTATGCTGTAATCCTACTTTAACAAATCCAGTAACTAACCCTGACTTTAAATTTACTTTATGTAAATGTACAGGCATAAAATCACTCCCAACACCTCTTATGTAATTTACCTCACCAGTATCAGACTCTTCATTAAGCTTCAACACACTGTCTAACATCAGTGATTGAGAAGCACCAGTATCCCTAAGGATTTTTATTGGCACCAGGGTAGATCCTTCTTTCAAGGATACAAACCCTTCAGTTATAAAATGATCATATCCCTTTCTAACTTGGTCAGACTCGAACAAAACCTCATTTGTGTTTATCAAACCCTGTAACTTTACAGGTGCTTCAGTATGTTGCACACAAGCATCTGGAACTGCTTCCTTCTCTTTCTTTTTCACTCTGAAACAGTTAGCTATTACATGGCCAGGCTTCTTACAATAGTTACAAGTAAGACCAAACTGTCTTTCCTTCACAGGCTTTCCTTTCTCATTACCTTTCTCATGAACCTCTGATTTAATTTCTGATTTACCTTGAGTCTCCATGTTATTTTTCCTCTTAAAATCTCTGCCCTGAGGAAATTTATTCTTATGGATTAAAGCATACTCATCAGCTAATCTAGCACAGTCCTGCAATTTATCAGTACCCCTCTCATTTAAGTAGGTCCTTACTTCAACAGGAATGCTTCTTTTAAATTCCTCCATTAAAATCAGCTCTCTCAATGTATCATAGTCCCCATTTACATTTTTAGAAGAAACCCATCTCTCAAAACTCATAGCTTTATCATAGGCAAGTTCCACATAAGTTTTTTCCACAGACTTTTTCAAACTTCTGAATCTTTCCCTATAAGCTTCTGGGACTAATTCATATGCGTTTAAGATATGCCTCTTCACAATATCATAATCAAGTGCTTGCGCAGCAGTTAAAGCTGTGTAAACTTGTTGTGCTTTACCTTTAATTACGCTCAGTAACAACACTGACCATTTATCTCTCGGCCACTCTGACATCTGAGCAATAGTTTCAAAATGTTGAAAATATCTTTCCACTTCTGTTTCACTAAATGGAGGGACCAATTTAATTTCTTGACTAGCAACAAACAGTTTTCTTGAACCAGAAGACTGATTCCCAGACCTTAATTCCTCCATTGCATAGTCAAATTGCCTCTTCCTTTGATCCGCCTCCAATTTACACCTCTCCAAATCAGCTTTACTCTGTTCCAACCTCATTTGTTCGATTTGCAACTGCATCTCCAGATTACTTATTGGAAGCGACTCTAAAACCGAATCATTAAAAACACCCGAATCCACATAGTGTGACGCGGTTTTTCTCTGTACAACAGCCTTAGATGTAGTCTGCAAACTACCTTTAAGTTGCAATCTACGAGCTATTTCAAACACCTCAGCTTTTTTCGCCTTCGCTAACAACTCCACATCTGGCAAAACCAGAAACTCATCAATATTCATTGTTGCCGAATACCATTCACAAGCCAATCAAGCAAAAAGAATCGAGTGTTCCCCTTTTCTAAAACACCGATTTCGAAAGTTAGCAAGCATTTAAACTCAAACATTGCAATCCAGACGCAGCCCCCATATTTAATGTTACGTATCCAGGCAACAATAAATATATGAGTTCGGCAAGGGTTTTTTATAACCAACAACACGTTTATTAAGCACAGAAAACAAACCCCCCCCCAAAAGTAAACAAACACTAACGTAACCGGAAACAGCTGCTGAGCGGCAGCTCAAGCAGTTCTTAAAGCGATATTGCAAAAACAGTTCTTTAAAGTAGTATTGCCAAAAGTTTGATATGCTCACAGTCCATTTAAAAGGAGAGACTTTATAAGACGGTGTTAATTCTCTTTCACTTCGCTTGCTTCGATCCCCGACGTCGAACTTCCCACGAAGAATTTACCAAACAGAACGGCTTAAAGGCACTGACCTTTCCTTCCTCACTATCTTCAATCCTTTCTGGTAAAACCCAGGGATTAACGCGAAGATAGTCAACGAAATCCTTCCAAATAAGGATCAAACAAAGGTTGAACCCGTTTCACTGTAGAAAGTGATTCTCCTCGATCTTTAACTCCCGAACTTCGATCTTCACTCTCCACTGTCTCGAACTAGCAGAATCGTAAAGAACCTGCTGGCAATGACCTTTTAAACTTTAGGCATTAGATAAAACTTCATCTTTCAACTAAACTGTGTCTTCACTTAAAACACGCAGCGGCATGAAGTCAACTTGGCAAATCCAGCCACGAACTGCCCCTCCTCACAGGGTGGGGTCTTCCTTTTATAACCTGTAAAAAACCTGTCACATGATCTCTACTGGCGGGAAAATGACGTCATTCCACCATCACAAGACCATTACCTCAAGTCCAGTACAGCTTCAACCCCAGTCACGTGACAAGGGCACCACTGTCATGTGTCACGAGTACGTAACAGAGGATGTAACAAAACACATTGATGAAGGTAGAGCAGTGGATGTAGTGTATATGGATTTCAGTAAGGTATTTGATAAGGTTCCCCATGCAAGGCTCCTTCAGAAAGTAAGAAGGCATGAGATCTAAGGAGACCTTGCTTTGTGGATTCAGAATTGGCTTGCCCACAGAAGGCAAAGGGTGGTTGGGGATGGTTCGTCTTCTGCATGGAGGTCGGTGACCAGAGATGTCTCACAGGGATCTGTTCTGTTTTATAAATGACCTGATGAGGAAGTAGAAGGGTGGGTTAGTTAGTTTGCTGATGACACAAAGGTTGGGGGTGTTGTGGATAGTCTGGAGGGTTGCCAGAGGTTACAGCGGGACATCGATTGGTTGCAGAACTGGGCTGAGAAGTGGCAGATGGAGTTCAACCCAGATAAGTGTGAAGTGGTTCATTTTGGTAGGTCAAATTTGAAAACAGAATATAATAATAATGGAAGACTCTCGGCAGTGTGGAGTTTCTGCGAGATCTTGGGGTCCGAGTCCATAGGCCACTTAAAACTGCTGCACAGATTGGCTCTGTGGTTAAGAAGGTGTATGATGAGTTGGCATTCATCAACCGTGGCTTTGAGTTCAGGAGCTGTGAGGTAATATTACAGCTATACAAGACCTTACTTGGAGTACTGTGCTCAGTTCTGGTCACCTCGCTACAGGAAGGATGTGGAAACTATAGAGAGAGTGCAGAGGGGATTTACAAGGATATTGCCTGGATTGGAGGGTGTACCTTATGAGGATAGGTTGAGTGAACTTGGCCTTTTCTCCTTGGCGTGGGAGAGGATGAGAAGTGACCTATAGAGGTGATAGAGAAGTGACCTGATGAGATGATGCGGGGCATTCATCGTGTGGACAGTCAGAGGCTTTTTCCCAGGGCTGAAATGGCTAACATGAGGGGGCACAGTTTTCAGGTGCTTGGATGTAGGTACAAGGGGGATGTCAGAGGTAAGTTTTTCACACAGAGAGTGGTGGGTGCGTGGGATGCACTGCTGACGGTGGTGGTGGAAGCGGATACAACAGGGTCTTTTAAGAGACTCTTAGATAGGTACATGGAGCTCAGAAAAATAGAGGGCTGTGCGATAGGGAAATTCTAGGCAGCTTCTAGAGTAGGTTACAAGGTCGGCACAACATTGTGGGCCGAAGGGCCTGTAATATGCGGTCGATATCTATGTTCTATATTTTAATAATAATAATACAAAGCCAGACTAAATGGATATATGAAATGCGCCAGGTGAAGAAACCAGAATCATCAGTTCAAGAACAATGAAAAGGTTTACATAGGACATTGAAACTAAATTCAACACACCAAAATATCACCAACCTCAGAACAGAATTACCAATAAACACAGAGACAGTGAACCTTTGGTTTAATATCTGGTCAAACAGGGCAACACACAATCAAGGAGCACACTGGATTAGGGAGGGAATAAACAGCATTCACACAATTGAAGACAATGCATGTAGTTGTAATGGATATGCTGAAAGTGGTTCTAAAAATTACCCACAACTGGAAAATACTGGCAGTGAAAATATTTGTAATCGTCAGTATAAAATTTTGCTTGTCTTCATCCATACCTATTAATACATATCAACAATTTTCTTAAAAATCCTGAAGGAATGTCCTGTCGTGGGCTGCATCAAAAGTGATGAATCAGCATACAGGAAGGAGACTGAAAACTTGGCTGAGTGGTGTAATAACAGCAACCTCTCACTCGATGTCAATAAGACCAAGGAACTCATTGTAGATTTCAGGGGAGGGAAACTAGAGGTCCATGAGCCAGTAATCATCAGAAGATCAGAAGTGAAGAGGGTCAGTAACTTTAAATTCCTGGATATCATTATCTCGGAGGACCTGCTCTGGACCCATCATATAAATATAATTGAAAAGAAAGTACAACGACGACCCTACTTCCTCAGGGGTTTACAGAGATTTGGCATGTCATCGAAAACCTTGGCAAATCTCTGTAGATGTGTGGTGGAGAGTGTGCTGACTGGTTGCATTACAGCCTGGTATGGGAACACCAATGCCTTTGAGCGGAAAATCCTACAAATGGTAATGGATTCTGTCTAGTACGCCACAGTTAAAACCCACCCTACCATTGAGCACATCTACATGAAATGGTGCTGTAGGAAAGCCGCGTCCATCGTCAGAGATCTTCACTACACAGGCCATGCTCTTTACTCACTGCTGCCATCAGCTAGAAGGTACAAGAGCCCCAGGACTTGCACCACCAGGTTCAAGAACCGTCAGGCTCTTAAACAGAAGAGGATAGCTACACTCATACTATTTCTTGTATTCCCACAACCAGTGGTTTCACTCTAAGGACCCTTATCTTTTTATTTAAAGCTCGTTATTTATTGCTATGTAGCGGTGAGCTACACGCAGTGCTGAAATAACGACACGTAGTTGGTGAGCTGCAGTTGCAAAGAGATTTATTCAAACTTCGCGGCCTCGATTTAAAGCCTTCCTGTTCCCCCCCTCCCTGGGAATTCACAGTCCCGTCCCGTGCGCGGGCTTTTCCCCTTGCTGGTGAAGCAGGCTTGGTGCCCTCTTTGGGACCGGCCTCCATGCCGGCGCGCGTCACTTTGTGAGCCGGTTGAAGTGCGCTGGGAAGTGGGTCGCCACAGCTATTTATTTATATCTGCATTTGCACAGTTTGCTTCCATTGACCCTATTGATAGTTACATGCATGTACTCGGATAATAAAATTTACTTTGAACTTTGAGATTTGAACTTTTGGCAGCAAGTAAAACATACCGCTTACCTAAAGGAGAGAGCACAAATGACCCATCAAACTATCGTCCCATTGCTTGTTTGCAAACTATATATAAAATTGTAACATCATGCACATCACGACTAATCACCACACACTTAGATAACTACAACATACTTACAGAAGAGCAGAAAGGATGCCATAAGAGTTTGAAACGATTAAAGAAAAACAGATCATAGATTCTGTAATTCTAAATCAAGCTCGGAGGAAAAGCAGAATTCTTTCATGTTGCTATATTGACGAGCAAAAAACATTTGATTCTGTCCCACATTTAAAATATAAGCTACACCCAATATTTGTAAAATTTCTACAACATCTAATGAAGCCTTGGCATATTATAATCACCCTATCTATTAATAACCAAAAAAGAGCAACCACTATTATCAAAATAAACAGAGGCATTTTCCAGGGTGACTCTCTAAGCCCATAATGGTTTTGTCTCGTTTTAAAACTGTTCTCTAATCTACTGAATCGGACAAAAATAGGGTATCAAATCAGATGCAATCAAACAAATTATACCTTGACACACCTTCTATACATGGACAATTTGAAATTATAATCTCCATCTGTTAAGCTAAAGCAATTAATTCAATTAGAAGTTCAATCACAGAAAAGAGAAAATCTGCAGATGCTGGAAATCCAAGCAACACACACAAAATGCTGGAGGAATTCAGAAGGCCAGGCAGCATCTATGGAAAAAAGTACAGTCAACGTTTCGGGCCAAGGCCCTTCTCTCGTTCCGCTGAAGGGTCTCAGCCTAAAACGTCGACTGTACTCTTTTCCATAGATGCTGCCGGGCCTTCTGAATTCCTCCAGCATTTTGTGTGTGTTAATTCAATTAGTAGAACTATTTTCTAAAACAGATAGACTGGATGTTCCTCCCTGCTTCAAAAGGGCAGCAATTACTGTATACCAGTGCCCAAGAAGACCAGTGTAAGCTGCCTTAACAACTATTGTCCAGTAGCACTCATGTCTATGGGGAATAAAATGCTTTAAGAGGCTGTTCATAGCTAGAATCAATTTCTGTTTCAAGAAGGACCTGGACCCACTGTGATTTGGCTGTTGCCCCAATCTGCCTACAGCAGACGTGATCTCAATGGCTCTCCATGTAGCCTTGGATCACCTGGACTATACAAATACCTATGGTGTTTATTGCTTATAGTCAACATCATCATTCCTGCAGTCCTGATAGAGAAGTTACAGAACCTGGGCCTCTGTACCTCCCTCTACAACTGGATCCTCAGCTTCCTAATGGGAAGACCACAATCTGTGTGGATTGGAAATAACATCTCCTCCTTGTTGACAATCAACACTAACATAACACAGGGCTGTGTACTTAGCCCACTGCTCTACTCTCTCTACACCCATGACTGTGTGCCTAGGCATAGCTCAAATGCCTAATTTGCTGATGATACAACCATTGATGGCAGAATCTCAGGCGGAGACAAGAGGGTGTACTTGAGCAAATTTTACCAGCTAATTGGGTGTCATAGCAAAAAGATTGTCATAGCAACAATCTTGCACTTGACGTTAGTAAGACCAAAGAGCTGATTGTGGACTTCAGAAAGGATAGAACGAAGGAACACAAACCAATCCTCATACAGAGATCAAAAGTGGAGAGAGAGAGCAATTTCAAGTTCCTGGATGTCAATATCTCTGAGGACCTAACCTGGTCACAACATATCCTGTCACTAGCTGAAATTCTGCCAACAACAGTTGTATCACTGGTAAGTTTATAGAATGTTTTGGATCGAAGACCCTTCACCAGGTTTGAGGACTTTGGTCAATTGGCAAGAGAAATAACCACATGCAAGGTTTTCCAGATATGAGGAAAGTCAGAAGCACACTACAGTTGCATGAACAAAATATAGCTAGAAAAGATAAAGATTAGCTTTATTTGTCACATGAACATCAAAATATTGAAACATACAGTGAAATCCATTGTTTGTCTGATTGACCAACGCAATCTGAGGATGTGTTGGAAAGCAGCCCGCAAGTATTGCCACGCATCTGATACCGCCATAGCATGCCCATAATTTACTGACTGTAAACTGTACATCTTTGGAATGTGGGAGGAAACTAGGGCACCTGGAGGAAACCCATGTGGTCATTGGGAGACTGTACAAACTCCTTACAGGCAGCAGCAGTAGTCCAGCCCCGATTTAGGCTGCTGGGGCTGTAAAGCGTTTCGCTAACTGCTACACTACTATGTTACCCATGAAGTGTGGAGTCACGGGCTGGAGTGGAATTACATAATGGCACATGTAGAGATGTTACTCCCAGACATGAATTGGAAACTGTAGTGTTCTCGCTCGGGTGTAACGGAACGACGAGCTAAACACCGAGATAAACCTTTGTCAATGACGACAGGATCACAGTAAGATTAACCGTTTACTGTTCACTCTTCCACATTGACGTATGGTGAAAACTGTTGACAAAACAATACAAGATTTGTACAGCATTTGTTTTCTTCTTGATATTACATCTACATCATAAATACTTGCAAGGTAAAACAACTACATTACATTAAAGTGCAGCATACAGTCAGAATCTACCTACGCCATTGACTGCTTTAAATACACTTCAACGCAAACTATCCGCAACTCTTTAACTAACGGAAACATAAACATTATCGACCGTCGTTACTTTTAACAGGATCGGCGTTAACATTTTAATTCAACATATCGATTATCTCATAACTCATAGCGTTGATTTCACAATGTTTCTGGTGCGTAGAGAGAAAACTTTGCCACTGCTTGCTCGCACCTTTCCGTTTTTTCCAAACCGGTATTTTCCCACAGGATGCTGCAAAACCGGATGTGACGTCATCGCATGCCGCGATCTCTCACAGACAACCCCAAACAATCCTAACTTTAACTAGAATGCTAACCAATGAATTACTAAGTGAAAATATTATAAACTAAATAACTGCCATAAAGGCAGCACAGAAACATTAATGAAAAAGCTACTTTCCATTGCATGGAAAGAGTTGTAAGAGTGTTGATTGAAAGTCAGTATTGACGAGAGTGTTTGAGAGTCTGTTAGCAAGAGCTGGCCTGTGAAATACTTGGGCAGAAAACCTGCAAGGTGGAAAAAGCTGTCGTGGCTCCATGGGTTAGAATGTAGAAGCTAATTCGCACAGTGCCAAGCCAGCCAAAATTGCAGATCAGGAGACATGTCCAGGAGTGATGGATAATCTGTAACGAGCCCTTAAATACTAGTTGCCACTAAAAATATTCCCACTGCTAAGAAAATAACAGCCCTCTTGAGCTTTTAGTTTTCTGTCCATTAAGTCTCCAGTCCACTCCCCCTGTCTTTTCAGCCTTTAGCGACCTACAGTGCTGCAAAAATGTACAATCTCGTCTCCTGTCTGCAAAAATTACAGCCCTTGGGACTTTAATATTGAAATTAACAATGTGCGGTAAACAGCCTTCCCCTTGCTATTCAGGAGGAGTTGGAAGTTCTCTTTCACTTTCTTTTTATTTCTTTTTTCTTCTGTCCACAGTTGCCAGTTTTTAAAGTAACTTTCTCCTTATTCAAGATTGTTTAGTATCATTTCCTGTAGTCAAGTGTAAGAAGAATGAAATAATTGTTACTCTGGGTCTGATGCAGCACAATAAAAGCACCAAAGATAAAGAACACAATAATATTAATAATAATAATAAATGAAAATAAGTCTTCTCCATGTATGTGAAGAGCAAGAGGATGAGCCGTGTGCGAATAGGACTAAACAGGTGCGATAGTGGAAACGTGCATGGAGTCGGAGGAGGTAGCGGAAGTACTTAATGAATACTTTGCTACAGTATTCACCAGGGAAAAAGGCCTTGGCAATTGTGAGGATGACTTACAGCGAACTGAAAAGCTTGAGCATATAGACATTAAGAAAGAGGATGTGCTGGAGCTTTTGGAAAGCATCAAGTTAGATAAGTCACCAGGACCGAATGAGATATACCCCAGGCTACTGTGAGAAGCGGGAGAAGAGATTGCTGAGCCTCTTGCGATTATCGTTGCATCATCAATAGAGATGGGAGAAGTACTGGAGGATTGGAGGGTTGCAAATGCTGTTCCCTTGTTCAAGAAAGGGAGTAGAGATAACCCAAGAAATTATAGACAGTGAGTCTGACTTCAGTGGTGGGCAAGTTGTTGGAGAAGATCCTGAGAGGCAGGATTTATGAGCATTTGGAAAGACGTAATCAGATTAGTGATAGTCAGCATGGCTTTGTCAAGGGCAGGTTGTGCCTTATGAGTCTGATTCAATTCTTTGAGGTGTTACGTATTCCGGCAACAATAAATATATGAGTTCGGCAAGGGTTTTTTTTATAACAAACAACACGTTTATTAAGCACAGAAAACAAACCCCCCCAAAAGTAAACAAACACTAACGTAACCGGAAACAGCTGCTGAGCGGCAGCTCAAACAGTTCTTAAAGCGATATTGCAAAAACAGTTCTTTAAAGTAGTATTGCCAGAAGTTCGATATGCTCACAGTCCATTTAAAAGGAGAGACTTTATAAGACGATGTAAATTCTCTTTCACTTCGCTTGCTTCGATCCCCGACGTCAAACTTCCCACAAAGAATTTACCAAACAGAACGGCTTAAAGGCACTGACCTTTCCTTCCTCACTATCTTCAATCCTTTCTGGTAAACCCAGGGATTAACGCGAAGATAGTCAACGAAATCCTTCCAAATAAGGATCAAACAAAGGTTGAACCCGTTTCACCGTAGAAAGTGATTCTCCTCGATCTTTAACTTCCGAAATTCGAATCTTCACTCTCCACTGTCTCGAACTAGCAGAATCGTAAAGAACCTGCTGGCAATGACCTTTTAAAATTTAGGCATTAGATAAAACTTCATCTTTCAACTAAACTGCGTCTGCACTTAAAACACGCTGCGGCATGAAGTCAACTTGGCAAATCCAGCCACGAGCTGCCCCTCCTCACAGGGTGGGGTCTTCCTTTTATAACCTGTAAAAAAACCTGTCACATGATCTCTACTGGCGGGAAAATGACATCACTCCACCATCACAAGACCATTACCTCAAGTCCAGTATAGTTTCAACCCCAGTCACGTGACAAGGGCACCACTGTCATGTGTCACGAGTACGTAACACCTCCCTCCAAAAAAAACATTTTTGGTCTGACAAGAACAAAAATTTTTAACAATTGCTTACAAGAAAAACAAAGGTATAAATTTTATAACATACACAATATACAATACCATCATATAACAGCTTATAACTCACAATACAGTAGGAGTGTTACAATTGAAAAAAAATCCACTCCATAAAAAAAATTACAGTGTACATTCAACATCGAGATAGACAATCAGCAACTACATTATCTTTACCTTTAATATGAGTTATCACAATATTGTACTCTTGTAACATCAAACTCCAATTTAATAATCTTCTGTTTTTGTTTTTCATCTTACTCAGAAAAACTAACGGATTATGGTCAGTGTAAACAATAAGTGGTTTTTGAGTTGTACCAACATATACCTCAAAATATTCCAAAGCTGAAACAAGAGATAACAATTCTTTCTCTATTGTCGAATAGTTTCTTTGATGCTTATTAAATTTCTTAGAAAAGTAAGCTACTGGATGATCAACCTCATCACCCTCATTCCTTTGCATTAATACTGCTCCTGCAGCCTCATCACTAGCATCCACAGCCAATGAAAAAGGTTTTTCAAAGTCAGGTGCCTTGAGCACAGGTTGTTGACATATCATTGTTTTCAATTTTTCAAATGCTTCTTGACAAGGCACTGTCCACACAAACTTCTCATTCTTCTGCAGAAGGTTAGTTAATGGAAGGGCAACATTAGCAAAATTCTTACAAATTTTTCGATAATATCCTACCATTCCCAAAAATCTTCTGAGGGATTTTTTTTCCCCGTTGGAGTGGGAATCTCTAAAATTGCCTGAACCTTTGCCTGAACAGGAGCTACCTTACCTTGACCCACAACATAACCAAGGTAAGTCACAGTGGCATGTCCAAATTCACTCTTAGCTAAATTAATAGTTAAGTTAGCTTTTGAAAGCCATTCAAACAATTTCTCCATCGCAATAATGTGTGCTTCCCAAGTATCATTTCCTGTCACTAAATCATCAATATAAGCATCAGTATCTTTCAATCCCTGAATCACAGAGTTAATCATCCTCTGGAAAGTACCTGGGGCATTCTTCATCCCAAATGGAAGAACATTATACCCATGTACCCCAGATGGAGTTACAAATGCAGAAATCTCTCTACCTCTGTCCGTTAATGGAACACACCAATACCCTTTCAATAGATCAATCTTTGTAAGGAACTTTGCTTTTCTAACTTTATCTACACAATCATCTACTCTAGGAATTGGATATGCATCTGTTTTCGTTACAGCATTCACCTTCCTATAATCCGTACAAAACCTAATACTACCATCTGGTTTTGGCACCATAACACATGGCGAACTCCAATTCGAGTTAGAATGTCTCATGATATTATTCTCTAACATATATTCAATTTCTTTCTCAGCAAGTTCACATTTTTCTATGTTCATCTTATATGGATGTTGTTTAATAGGTTTGGCATCTCCAACATCTACATCATGTGAAGCTATAGTAGTCCTTCTCGGAACATCTGGAAACAACTCCTTATATTTAAAAATTAACTCCTTCATCTGTTGTTTCTGCTCTAGCTGTAAATGTGCTAATTTCTCATCAATATTTTCCAGAATGGTTGAATTTGATAATCTAACAGAAACAATGTTGGATTTAGAATGAAAGTCAAATGAATCATCTATCATGTTCCTAGTTAAATCAAATTCATTCTCACTAACCACAACAGTCACAGTATCAGATTGTTTCTCAAAATATGGTTTTATCATATTTATATGGCAAAGTTGTGTTGAACTTCTACGATCTGGAGTTTTTATCACGTAATCCACATCATTGATTTTATACACAATTTCATAAGGACCATGAAATCTAGCTTGTAAAGGATTTGTCTGTACTGGGAAAAGAACCAACACCTTATCTCCAGGCTTAAACATCCTCATCCTAGCTTCTTTATCATACCAAGTCTTCATTTTCTCCTGAGCCAACTTTAAATTTTCCTTAGCTAAGCTACAAGCTTTACGTAACCTGTCCTTAAGTTTCAAAACATACTCCAACAAATTAGTGTGTACTTCCTTACTAATCCACTGTTCTTTCAATAGAGCTAAAGGCCCTCTAACTCTATGCCCAAACACAAGTTCAAATGGACTAAAACCTAAAGATTCCTGTACCGATTCCCTTACTGCAAATAAAAATAAGTTTATACCCTCATTCCAGTCACTTTCATTTTCCACACAAAATGTCCTAATCATATTCTTGAGGGTAGAATGAAACCTCTCCAAGGCACCCTGCGATTCTGGATGGTATGCAGACGAAGTGATTTGCTTAGCTCCCAATTTATAAACTATCTGTTGAAACAATCCAGACATAAAATTACTGCCTTGATCAGTTTGTATCTCCTTAGGTAATCCAAAATAAGTAAAAAAATTTGTAAGGGCTTTTGTCACAGTCTTAGCTTTTATATTCCTAAGTGGTACTGCCTCTGGAAACCTAGACAAAGTACACATGATAGTCAACAAATACTGATAACCAATTTTTGTCTTTGGTAATGGACCAACACAACCTACAATAACTTTAGAAAATGGTTCACCAAGTGCTGGGATAGGTTGTAATGGAGCTACTGGTGTAACCTGATTTGGTTTACCAACAATTTGACAAGAATGGCACGTTTTACAAAACATCGCCACATCTTTTCTTAGACCAGGCCAGTAAAAATGTTTTAAAATCTTGTCCACAGTTTTCCTTACCCCTTGATGTCCACCTAAAGGCACACTATGAGCTAAAGTCAAAATCTCATTTCGATAAACTTTAGGGACAACTACCTGGTAAACAACATTCCAATCCGCATTTCCAGGATTTGTAGGCGATCTCCACTTCCTCATCAACACTCCTTTTTCCAAGTAATATCCTACTGGCACCTTCTTAATTTCACTATCTAGTAAAGCCTGCTCTCTTAATTTTATAATCTCAGAGTTTCTATTCTGCTCTGCTATCATCTCCTTCCAAGACAGAGATAAATCTTTATAGTCAGACTTACTCCAAGAATCGTGTTCAAACAACAAAGATAAGAAAGTCTCTGACACATCCTCCAAACTCAAATCCTGAGTTGAACAGTCCTGAGTAACAACCTCATTCTGCGCATCAATCTTTTTAGCCATAGCTCTAGTCACAACACAGGAAGAATCTGTGTTAGAATTCAACTCTGGTTCCTCTGACTCCATTGTCAAATGCACTTCAGGAAAAACTTGTCCACCTGCCACCTAACAATAAAGAAATACCCTTCACAGGTAAACTATGCTGTAATCCTACTTTAACAAATCCAGTAACTAACCCTGACTTTAAATTTACTTTATGTAAATGTACAGGCATAAAATCACTCCCAACACCTCTTATGTAATTTACCTCACCAGTATCAGACTCTTCATTAAGCTTCAACACACTGTCTAACATCAGTGATTGAGAAGCACCAGTATCCCTAAGGATTTTTATTGGCACCAGGGTAGATCCTTCTTTCAAGGATACAAACCCTTCAGTTATAAAATGATCATATCCCTTTCTAACTTGGTCAGACTCGAACAAAACCTCATTTGTGTTTATCAAACCCTGTAACTTTACAGGTGCTTCAGTATGTTGCACACAAGCATCTGGAACTGCTTCCTTCTCTTTCTTTTTCACTCTGAAACAGTTAGCTATTACATGGCCAGGCTTCTTACAATAGTTACAAGTAAGACCAAACTGTCTTTCCTTCACAGGCTTTCCTTTCTCATTACCTTTCTCATGAACCTCTGATTTAATTTCTGATTTACCTTGAGTCTCCATGTTATTTTTCCTCTTAAAATCTCTGCCCTGAGGAAATTTATTCTTATGGATTAAAGCATACTCATCAGCTAATCTAGCACAGTCCTGCAATTTATCAGTACCCCTCTCATTTAAGTAGGTCCTTACTTCAACAGGAATGCTTCTTTTAAATTCCTCCATTAAAATCAGCTCTCTCAATGTATCATAGTCCCCATTTACATTTTTAGAAGAAACCCATCTCTCAAAACTCATAGCTTTATCATAGGCAAGTTCCACATAAGTTTTTTCCACAGACTTTTTCAAACTTCTGAATCTTTCCCTATAAGCTTCTGGGACTAATTCATATACGTTTAAGATATGCCTCTTCACAATATCATAATCAAGTGCTTGCGCAGCAGTTAAAGCTGTGTAAACTTGTTGTGCTTTACCTTTAATTACGCTCAGTAACAACACTGACCATTTATCTCTCGGCCACTCTGACATCTGAGCAATAGTTTCAAAATGTTGAAAATATCTTTCCACTTCTGTTTCACTAAATGGAGGGACCAATTTAATTTCTTGACTAGCAACAAACAGTTTTCTTGAACCAGAAGACTGATTCCCAGACCTTAATTCCTCCATTGCATAGTCAAATTGCCTCTTCCTTTGATCCGCCTCCAATTTACACCTCTCCAAATCAGCTTTACTCTGTTCCAACCTCATTTGTTCGATTTGCAACTGCATCTCCAGATTACTTATTGGAAGCGACTCTAAAACCGAATCATTAAAAACACCCGAATCCACATAGTGTGACGCGGTTTTTCTCTGTACAACAGCCTTAGATGTAGTCTGCAAACTACCTTTAAGTTGCAATCTACGAACTATTTCAAACACCTCAGCTTTTTTCGCCTTCGCTAACAACTCCACATCTGGCAAAACCAGAAACTCATCAATATTCATTGTTGCCGAATACCATTCACAAGCCAATCAAACAAAAAGAATCGAGTGTTCCCCTTTTCTAAAACACCGATTTCGAAAGTTAGCAAGCATTTAAACTCAAACAATGCAATCCAGACGCAGCCCCCATATTTAATGTTACGTATCCAGGCAACAATAAATATATGAGTTCGGCAAGGGTTTTTTATAACAAACAACACGTTTATTAAGCACAGAAAACAAACCCCCCCCAAAAGTAAACAAACACTAACGTAACCGGAAACAGCTGCTGAGCGGCAGCTCAAGCAGTTCTTAAAGCGATATTGCAAAAACAGTTCTTTAAAGTAGTATTGCCAAAAGTTTGATATGCTCACAGTCCATTTAAAAGGAGAGACTTTATAAGACGGTGTTAATTCTCTTTCACTTCACTTGCTTCGATCCCCGACGTCGAACTTCCCACGAAGAATTTACCAAACAGAACGGCTTAAAGGCACTGACCTTTCCTTCCTCACTATCTTCAATCCTTTCTGGTAAACCCAGGGATTAACGCGAAGATAGTCAACGAAATCCTTCCAAATAAGGATCAAACAAAGGTTGAACCCGTTTCACCGTAGAAAGTGATTCTCCTCGATCTTTAACTCCCGAACTTTGATCTTCACTCTCC
The DNA here is from genome assembly GCF_030144855.1 of Hypanus sabinus. Lineage (NCBI taxonomy): Eukaryota > Metazoa > Chordata > Chondrichthyes > Myliobatiformes > Dasyatidae > Hypanus > Hypanus sabinus. The sequence continues at coordinate 10,588,918 of NC_082739.1, read as the reverse complement.
ACTGTCTCGAACTAGCAGAATCGTAAAGAACCTGCTGGCAATGACCTTTTAAACTTTAGGCATTAGATAAAACTTCATCTTTCAACTAAACTGTGTCTTCACTTAAAACACGCAGCAGCATGAAGTCAACTTGGCAAATCCAGCCACGAACTGCCCCTCCTCACAGGGTGGGGTCTTCCTTTTATAACCTGTAAAAAACCTGTCACATGATCTCTACTGGCGGGAAAATGACGTCATTCCACCATCACAAGACCATTACCAGTACAGCTTCAACCCCAGTCATGTGACAAGGGCACCACTGTCATGTGTCACGAGTACGTAACAGAGGATGTAACAAAACACATTGATGAAGGTAGAGCAGTGGATGTAGTGTATATGGATTTCAGTAAGGTATTTGATAAGGTTCCCCATGCAAGGCTCCTTCAGAAAGTAAGAAGGCATGAGATCTAAGGAGACCTTGCTTTGTGGATTCAGAATTGGCTTGCCCACAGAAGGCAAAGGGTGGTTGGGGATGGTTCGTCTTCTGCATGGAGGTCGGTGACCAGAGATGTCTCACAGGGATCTGTTCTGTTTTATAAATGACCTGATGAGGAAGTAGAAGGGTGGGTTAGTTAGTTTGCTGATGACACAAAGGTTGGGGGTGTTGTGGATAGTCTGGAGGGTTGCCAGAGGTTACAGCGGGACATCGATTGGTTGCAGAACTGGGCTGAGAAGTGGCAGATGGAGTTCAACCCAGGTAAGTGTGAAGTGGTTCATTTTGGTAGGTCAAATTTGAAAACAGAATATAATAATAATGGAAGACTCTCGGCAGTGTGGAGTTTCTGCGAGATCTTGGGGTCCGAGTCCATAGGCCACTTAAAACTGCTGCACAGATTGGCTCTGTGGTTAAGAAGGTGTATGATGAGTTGGCATTCATCAACCGTGGCTTTGAGTTCAGGAGCTGTGAGGTAATATTACAGCTATACAAGACCTTACTTGGAGTACTGTGCTCAGTTCTGGTCACCTCGCTACAGGAAGGATGAGGAAACTATAGAGAGAGTGCAGAGGGGATTTACAAGGATATTGCCTGGATTGGAGGGTGTACCTTATGAGGATAGGTTGAGTGAACTTGGCCTTTTCTCCTTGGTGTGGGAGAGGATGAGAAGTGACCTATAGAGGTGATGGAGAAGTGACCTGATGAGATGATGCGGGGCATTCATCGTGTGGACAGTCAGAGGCTTTTTCCCAGGGCTGAAATGGCTAACATGAGGGGGCACAGTTTTCAGGTGCTTGGAAGTAGGTACAAGGGGGATGTCAGAGGTAAGTTTTTCACACAGAGAGTGGTGGGTGCGTGGGATGCACTGCTGACGGTGGTGGTGGAAGCGGATACAACAGGGTCTTTTAAGAGACTCTTAGATAGGTACATGGAGCTCAGAAAAATAGAGGGCTGTGCGATAGGGAAATTCTAGGCAGCTTCTAGAGTAGGTTACAAGGTCGGCACAACATTGTGGGCCGAAGGGCCTGTAATATGCGGTCGATATCTATGTTCTATATTTTAATAATAATAATACAAAGCCAGACTAAATGGATATATGAAATGCGCCAGGTGAAGAAACCAGAATCATCAGTTCAAGAACAATGAAAAGGTTTACATAGGACATTGAAACTAAATTCAACACACCAAAATATCACCAACCTCAGAACAGAATTACCAATAAACACAGAGACAGTGAACCTTTGGTTTAATATCTGGTCAAACAGGGCAACACACAATCAAGGAGCACACTGGATTAGGGAGGGAATAAACAGCATTCACACAATTGAAGACAATGCATGTAGTTGTAATGGATATGCTGAAAGTGGTTCTAAAAATTACCCACAACTGGAAAATACTGGCAGTGATAATATTTGTAATCGTCAGTATAAAATTTTGCTTGTCTTCATCCATACCTATTAATACATATCAACAATTTTCTTAAAAATCCTGAAGGAATGTCCTGTCGTGGGCTGCATCAAAAGTGATGAATCAGCATACAGGAAGGAGACTGAAAACTTGGCTGAGTGGTGTAATAACAGCAACCTCTCACTCGATGTCAATAAGACCAAGGAACTCATTGTAGATTTCAGGGGAGGGAAACTAGAGGTCCATGAGCCAGTAATCATCAGAAGATCAGAAGTGAAGAGGGTCAGTAACTTTAAATTCCTGGATATCGTTATCTCGGAGGACCTGCTCTGGACCCATCATATAAATATAATTGAAAAGAAAGTACAACGACGACCCTACTTCCTCAGGGGTTTACAGAGATTTGGCATGTCATCGAAAACCTTGGCAAATCTCTGTAGATGTGTGGTGGAGAGTGTGCTGACTGGTTGCATTACAGCCTGGTATGGGAACACCAATGCCTTTGAGCGGAAAATCCTACAAATGGTAATGGATTCTGTCTAGTACGCCACAGTTAAAACCCACCCTACCATTGAGCACATCTACATGAAATGGTGCTGTAGGAAAGCCGCGTCCATCGTCAGAGATCTTCACTACACAGGCCATGCTCTTTACTCACTGCTGCCATCAGCTAGAAGGTACAAGAGCCCCAGGACTTGCACCACCAGGTTCAAGAACCGTCAGGCTCTTAAACAGAAGAGGATAGCTACACTCATACTACTTCTTGTATTCCCACAACCAGTGGTTTCACTCTAAGGACCCTTATCTTTTTATTTAAAGCTCGTTATTTATTGCTAGGTAGCGGTGAGCTACACGCAGTGCTGAAATAACGACACGTAGTTGGTGAGCTGCAGTTGCAAAGAGATTTATTCAAACTTCGCGGCCTCGATTTAAAGCCTTCCTGTTCCCCCCCTCCCTGGGAATTCACAGTCCCGTCCCGTGCGCGGGCTTTTCCCCTTGCTGGTGAAGCAGGCTTGGTGCCCTCTTTGGGACCGGCCTCCATGCCGGCGCGCGTCACTTTGTGAGCCGGTTGAAGTGCGCGGGGAAGTGGTCGCCACAGCTATTTATTTATATCTGCATTTGCACAGTTTGCTTCCATTGACCCTATTGATAGTTACATGCATGTACTCGGATAATAAAATTTACTTTGAACTTTGAGATTTGAACTTTTGGCAGCAAGTAAAACATACCGCTTACCTAAAGGAGAGAGCACAAATGACCCATCAAACTATCGTCCCATTGCTTGTTTGCAAACTATATATAAAATTGTAACATCATGCACATCACGACTAATCACCACACACTTACATAACTACAACATACTTACAGAAGAGCAGAAAGGATGCCATAAGAGTTTGAAACGATTAAAGAAAAACAGATCATAGATTCTGTCATTCTAAATCAAGCTCGGAGGAAAAGCAGAATTCTTTCATGTTGCTATATTGACGAGCAAAAAACATTTGATTCTGTCCCACATTTAATATATAAGCTACACCCAATATTTGTAAAATTTCTACAACATCTAATGAAGCCTTGGCATATTATAATCACCCTATCTATTAATAACCAAAAAAGAGCAACCACTATTATCAAAATAAACAGAGGCATTTTCCAGGGTGACTCTCTAAGCCCATAATGGTTTTGTCTCGTTTTAAAACTGTTCTCTAATCTACTGAATCGGACAAAAATAGGGTATCAAATCAGATGCAATCAAACAAATTATACCTTGACACACCTTCTATACATGGACAATTTGAAATTATAATCTCCATCTGTTAAGCTAAAGCAATTAATTCAATTAGAAGTTCAATCACAAAAAAGAGAAAATCTGCAGATGCTGGAAATCCAAGCAACACACACAAAATGCTGGAGGAATTCAGAAGGCCAGGCAGCATCTATGGAAAAAAGTACAGTCAACGTTTCGGGCCAAGGCCCTTCTCTCGTTCCGCTGAAGGGTCTCAGCCTAAAACGTCGACTGTACTCTTTTCCATAGATGCTGCCGGGCCTTCTGAATTCCTCCAGCATTTTGTGTGTGTTAATTCAATTAGTAGAACTATTTTCTAAAACAGATAGACTGGATGTTCCTCCCTGCTTCAAAAGGGCAGCAATTACTGTATACCAGTGCCCAAGAAGACCAGTGTAAGCTGCCTTAACAACTAATGTCCAGTAGCACTCATGTCTATGGGGAATAAAATGCTTTAAGAGGCTGTTCATAGCTAGAATCAATTTCTGTTTCAAGAAGGACCTGGACCCACTGTGATTTGGCTGTTGCCCCAATCTGCCTACAGCAGACGTGATCTCAATGGCTCTCCATGTAGCCTTGGATCACCTGGACTATACAAATACCTATGGTGTTTATTGCTTATAGTCAACATCATCATTCCTGCAGTCCTGATAGAGAAGTTACAGAACCTGGGCCTCTGTACCTCCCTCTACAACTGGATCCTCAGCTTCCTAATGGGAAGACCACAATCTGTGTGGATTGGAAATAACATCTCCTCCTTGTTGACAATCAACACTAACATAACACAGGGCTGTGTACTTAGCCCACTGCTCTACTCTCTCTACACCCATGACTGTGTGCCTAGGCATAGCTCAAATGCCTAATTTGCTGATGATACAACCATTGATGGCAGAATCTCAGGCGGAGACAAGAGGGTGTACTTGAGCAAATTTTACCAGCTAATTGGGTGTCATAGCAAAAAGATTGTCATAGCAACAATCTTGCACTTGATGTTAGTAAGACCAAAGAGCTGATTGTGGACTTCAGAAAGGATAGAACGAAGGAACACAAACCAATCCTCATACAGAGATCAAAAGTGGAGAGAGAGAGCAATTTCAAGTTCCTGGATGTCAATATCTCTGAGGACCTAACCTGGTCACAACATATTGTTGCAGCTGTAAGGAAGGCACGTTAGCAGCTATATTTCATTAGGAGTTTGAGGAGATTAGGTTTGTCACCTAAAACACTCAAAAACCTCTACAGATGTACCGTGGAGAGCACTCTGACCGGCTGCATCACTGTTTGGTATGGGGGAGGGGCTACCACACAGGATCAAAGTACGTTGCAGAAGGTTGTAAATTTAGTCGGCTTCATTAAGGGTACTAGCCTCCACAGTATCCAAGACATCTTCAAGAGGCAGTGCCTCAGAAAGGTAATGTCCATTATTAAGGACCCTCATCACCCAGGACATGCCCTCTTCTCATTGTTACCATCAGGAAGGAGGTACAGAAGCCTGAAGGCACGCTCTCAATGATTCAGGAACAGCTTCTTCCCCTTGCCATCTGATTTCTGAATGGACTTTAAACCCATGACCACTACCTCACTACTTTTTTTTATTTAATTCTGTTTTTGCACTACTTATTTTAACTTAACTATTGAACATACAGATACATATATATACCTACCCCAGTACTGTAATTCTTTCTTTCTATATTTATAGTGTATTGTATTGTACTGCTGCCACAAAGATAACAAATTTCATGACGTATACCGATGCTATTAAATGTGATTCTGATTCTAAAGATATAAACATGAACTTTGGTCTGGATAAATGCAGACCATTAAACATCAAGAAAGGTGCAATAGAGCTAATACAATATAAAACTGAGCAGCAGGGTACAACACAACCGATGGATGAATATATACATAAAAGTATCTGGGATATCAACAAACAAAGAAAATAGATGATAGTGTAATAAAGGGAAAATTTTTGACAGAATTTATTTCAAGGCTTAAGAAAATCTGCCAAACAGAGCTCAACAGTAAAAAAATTCTTTTGGCATAATATCTTGGTCTGAAACCCACCTGGAAAGTTTACGAAGAAAAATAAGAACTGAAATGACAAATTTTAGAAAAAACATATACTCAAACACACTTAGATTAACACTATCTGGGACAAAAGAGTAAGAGGAATAATGGACATAAAAATTATACAACAATCAGATAAAATTTCTCAGGATATATTTTCATCAACAAAAGCAAGATTCAGCTCTCCACACAAGCTTATGCATTTCTGATCAGAAGTACAGACCACTGAACTTAAATGAACGCACAACCCAGAAAAATGAAGACATTATCACTATAGAAGAAAAAGTTAACCAATGGAAGAGCATGACCCTTCATATTCCCCACGATCTGAGCAGACTAGATGTCGACGAGGAAGCGTCGAGCGCCTGCTCAGAGTTGGAGACCTCTTCACAGAAACAGAGGGTTTCCTTGTGGCAATACAGGACCAAGTATTTAACACAAAAATTATCAAAAATACATTATGGAGGACTAATGTACTCAAGATGATTAATGCAGAAAATGCCAAGGGAACTCATAAACAATCAGAAACATTACGGGATCCTGCAGCAGTTTAACACAATCTGATTACTTACACAGGCACAATCAAGTGGCAAATATCATTCACCAAAATCTTGCTTTAAGATATAAACTCATAAAAGAAACCATACCTTACTCCAAATGCAAGCCTGATCCAGTTTAAGAGTCAGAGTCCCACAAGTTACATTATGACTGATCTATTATTACAGAGAGTACAATCCATAATAACCATCTGGATATAATAATACAGAGTAAACAAACAAGAACAACTTATTTAATAGATATCACCATTCCAAACACACATAACTTACGGAAATCAATGTGAAAAATATCAGAAATATGCTGAATTAAAAGAGGAAATTGAAAGACTTTGGAACATGAACAGGGTATAGATTGTCCCAATAGGAATATTTACAACTGGCATCATAGTCACTACACAATAATATTAAACAATAAGACCAACTCAACAATATCTATGTAAGACACAACACTAAACACAACCAGAATAGTCTGAAAGTGCCTAGCAATTGAGAAATGAGTGTGCTTGGCTATGCCCGTGCCTCACGTTTTACCAGCTTGAGCTGAGAAAAACAAAAACACAATAGCAATAATAATTAAAAACACACAATAAATATAAATACATATGATAGCTTATATATATGGATTGATTCTCTTCTTCTTCTTACGCCCTTAACTCCCGGTGGAGTCGCCAGGGCGCCATCATGACAAGCTTTGCACCAGTTTGTTCCATCTGTCACGGTTGTGTGCCAGGGCCTGGGTCACTGCAAATGTTTTCCCTGTCCATTCTTTAATGTTGTCCATCCATCTTTTCCTCTGTCTGCCTCGCCTTCTTTTCCCCTCTACAGTTCCTTGTAGAACGGTCTTTGCAAGGCCACTGGATCTTGTTACGTGGCCGTACCATCTCAGCTTTCTTTTCTTCACCGTTGTGAGAAGGTCTTCACGAGGACCAATGTGGTGCTGGATGGTCTTGCGGACCTGCTCGTTTGTGATGTGGTCCAAGTAGGAGATGCCCATGATGTTGCGATAGCATCTCATTTCCAATGCCTGTATCCTCCTCTGTAGCTCTGCTGTGAGGGTCCATGTCTCACATGCGTACAGGATGATGGAGAATACCAATGCACGCAATGGTATGGATTGATTATATGTCCATAAAGTGACATGAGGCTGTATATAAAGTGACTAATGGGAAATAATGAAGTAGTGGTGAAGTTAGAGGTGGAGATGTTGATCAGCCTTATTGTTTGGGGGAAGTAACTGCTTTTGTGTCTGGTGGTCCTGGTGTGGGAGTGGGACAAACAGTCCATAAGCAGGGTGTGTGGGGTGCTGGCCATTTTCTGGCACCTTCCCATATAAATCTCCTTGATGGTGGGTAGACTGGTGCCAGTGATGCACTGGGCTACTTTGACCACCCCTAGAGTCTTTCTGTCCATCGCAATGTGGTTTCTGCGCATCTGTAGAATGATGTGAGTATGGATGTGTAAATTCCAACTCTCTTCAGCCTCCTCAGAAAGCAGAGGCTTTGGAGAGCTTTCTTGACTCTCTACCAGAAGCATTCCATCTATTCCCCCCTTGTGTCCCCTCTCTGTAGAACACAATACAGTAAGTGGCCTTTTGGCTCATCAGGTCTGTATGAAACATCAACCACCCATTTACACTAATCCTACATTAATCCTATTTTTATTTTCTCCAGATTCTCCTCAACTACCTTCTCCTCACATGATCCTAGCACTCACCTGCACACTAGGAGCAACTTATGTGGCAATTAACCTGAATTCCTACATAGCTTTTGGACGTGAAAGGAAACCCACCCAGGCACAGGCAGAACATACAAACTCCATACAGACAGGACTCAATGGGCCGAAGGGCCTATTTATGTGCTGTAGTATTCTATGACTTTATGACACCCGAGGTCAGGATTGAACCTGAATCTCAGATTCTGTGAGGCAGCAACTCCACTAGCTGTTCTTCTGGGCCACTTGTTTTTTCACTTTTTCAGTTCTGATGAATAAGACCTAAAACATTGACTTTTGTTTCTCACTCCTGGATGCTACCCCATCTGCTATGTGTTTCCCACATTCCCTGTTTTTGTTTCAGATTTTCAACATCTGCAGTTTTTAGTTTTGGTCATTTCTTGGATTTATTGTTGCATATTGTTGAATTGCCAGTTCTAGCTTATATGTAGAATAAAGTTTGATGATTGGAAAGATCCAAATGTAAGTTTACAAATTTAGAGCTTTCATTTTGTATACCTGTTTTACAAATATGGTTGCTTCAACGCTTCCCCTCTCCACTCTCCATCCTGAGGCAAGATTTTAACCTGAAACGTCAACAATTTGAGGCAGATACATAAGGAGCATTTAAGAAACAGTTAGATAGGTACTTGGATGAAAGAAAAGTAGAGGGCTATGTAGGAAGGAAGAGTTAGATTGAGTAGGTTAAAAGGTTAGCACAACATTGTGGGCCAAAGGGCCTGTGCTGTGTTGTAATGTTCTATGTTCCCACCACAGTTTCCAGCAGATTGCTTGTTTCTGGTTACTTTTATAGTTTTGTATTACATATAGTTAGTCAGTTGATGAACAAATAATTTAATAGTTATTGCTTTTGTGAATTTGATACAGATTTTAGGGAAAAGTAGTGCAGTGCATATCTTGTAGACATATCTTCAAGTACTAATTGTACCATGAGTACAATTTAGATATATTGTGGTATCAGTCGTGGCTTTTCATTGTGTGCTGTTAGTCATCAGAAAAGGTTGTTAGGCTAGAAGCTTTATGACACCAAAGAGAATAACCTGCAGATATCTCTGTACAGAGGTCAGGAACAATTTATTAAAATAACAAAAGGATCATGGTTCAAAGTAAAATGAAGTTCTGGTGGGATAAGTATAGACATAAAAATGGAAACTAGAAAAAGCGTGTTGCATCAGAATCATCCTCAGTGCCTGGTGCATGAGAAAATGACAGCAGTGATTCTAATCAAAAATTGACTGCTAAAGATGAGATGCTCTTTCCTAAGCTGCTATTGAGCTTCATTGAAATGGTGTAAGGGTGAAGGTCAGAGAGGTCATAGTGCGAGTGAGCAGGGATCTGAATTGACAGGCGATTGAAAGCTCCGAGCCGTCCTTCTCGACCTTCTTAGATTTGGGTTTTTGCTAACCTACAAAACCGAATCCCTTGGTCAATGCAGTTACCCAAGTATTATTTTAATGCGTTGCCATATCTTGCCGTGCATCTGATTGACATTGGAATATTTGATCATGATTACGAAACGGGGCAAGAGCAATTTTACTAGGGTGAGAGAGAGCCATCAGGAAATGTCATGACAATCTGTCTCCAGCTTATCGTCAGGGTCTGACAACTGATAATGGAAATTCTGACAATAATTAGGCTGGAAAATTGGTATTTGAAATTTGGAAATTGAATGTGAGCCTGCTGTTTCCCTAGGGAGGAATTTGGTCTTACTGTTAAAATTGCTGCTGCATCCACTGTCACCCTGTCCTGTAGCAGTCACCTTGTGCAGGCAGAAATTCTGTCAAGTTGCTGGAGAATTCACAGCCTCGAAGTTTGCCAATACTTGAAAGGGCTGTAGGATTTGAGAGATGGGCCAAATGGTCTCCCATTCTACTTTGATGAGCCACTCGTAAAATTACACTTGATCCTTTGTAAGGTCAGCCAGTTCCATCAGACACTCAACCCTCCGTGCCATTGAGGGCATCTTCAAGAGGCACTGCCTCAAGAGGATGGTATCCATCAGTAATAGTGCTTACCATCCAGGATAAGCCCTCTTCATGTTACTACCATCGGGGAATAGTCCATCAATCCATAAACCTCAATATACATCTTTTGCACTATTTTGTAACTTAAAGCAATTTTTAATGTATTGCACTCTACTCTGCTGCAAAACAACAAATTTAATGACGTACTCTATGTCAGTGATAATAAACCTGATTCCGATTGAAGGATTTCAGATTAATAGGAATTATTGTAATATGGTGTCTGAGGCTAGTCTAATTTCTTGAGAAGGTCCAAAGGCAGAGAGGAGTGTTAACATACACATCCAGTCACTGATGTTGAAACAAGCATTGAGAGTGTCTGCCACTAGGATATCTTCAGCCTCCTCAAAGCAGGAAGAGCATTGCATACAATTGCCTGGTGTAACATTCTCTTTTAACATGATCATAAGAGATGAGGGCAGGAGAAGATCAGAATCATGCTTATCATCACTGGCATACAGTATGTCGTGAACATTGTTGATTTGTAGTATCGATACTGTGAATACATAAAAATTGCTATAGGTTACAATCAGAAATATAAAAATAAATAAGTAAGTAGCACAAAAATAATGAGGTAGTGTTCATTGGGTCATGATCTGTTCAGAAATCTGATGGTGGAGAGGAAGAAGCTGCTCCTAAAATGCTGAGTATGTGCCTTTAGGTTCCTGTAACTCTTCGGTGAATGGTAGGATTAGAAGAGAGCATGTCCTGGATGGAGAGGTTCCTTAATGATGAATGTCAACTTCTCAAGGTACCAACTTTTGAAGATTTATTCGATGGTGGAGAGGACAGAGTCCATAATAGAGCTGGCTGAGTTTATAAACATCTGCATTTTTTTTCGATCCTGTGTTTTGGATCCTCCATATCAGACAATAATTCAGTGAGTCAGCATCATCTCCATTTGGTAGGTCTTTGGTGACATTTCAAATCTCTTCAAACTCCCAACGAAGTACAGCTGCTGGCTTGCCTTCTTCATGATTGCATCAATATGTTGGGCCCAGGATGGGACCTCCGAGATGTTGACGCCCAGAAACCTGAATCTGATCACTGTTTATTGTAGCGCTCACAACTCTATCCACCCCATATACTCTACAGCAGAGAGTTCTGAAGGTTCACAATCCCTTAAGTGAAGATTTTTCTTCTTCACCTCTGTCTTAAATAGTTGTCTTTTTATCCTGAGAATATGACTGTAGGCTTCGACTCTAGAGTCCAGGAAACATCTTCTCAAAATCTAGTACATCAAACATTCAATGATCTTTACATGTTTCAATGAAATTATCTTTTATTCCTATCAACTCCAAAGAAAATGAGCCCATCTGCTCAGTCTCTTCCAACAGCTCTCTCATCCTAGGAATCAACTTAGTGAACCCTTATTTGCCGCCTAAGGGAAATTTATTGCTACTAAAGAAAGTAGCTCAAAAGTCCGCACAGTATTCTGGTTCAGGACCTACAGTGGACAATTCATAATGTAACCTTGTTCTACTTTTTGAAGATCTGTATAGAATATTTTGATTTAGAAATAAATTAATAGCTTCTCTTTTCCCTTCAACTTAAAGTTAACAATTTTATTAGATAAGATGTATCCTGCAGAGCTCCGACAATATTCTCTTTGGGTCAGATTCAATGAGGAATATAATTGATGTTCTAGTGAGTGTGTAAAAAATGTTAATTTACTTCAAGGTATTCCATGGAGATTGAACAAAGAGCCAAGATCAAACCAAGTATACAGAAATTATAAGGCATTTAATTAGGACAAGGAGGAGAATGAAATAAGGGTGAGATGAAGAGAGATGGGAACATAAAGACTGACGTAGATCAATTGAACTGAATAGTTTCTCCTGTACTGCATATTCCATAAAAATCAGTATTTCAGGATTTTTGACTTTCTGTTCTGTGGCCTGAAAGAGGCTTACGGACGATATCCCACCCATTGAGGAAATGCTGCAGGTGAACTAAGATGAAGCCAAATTGTTTTGGCTGATTCTACATTGCATGTGCTTCTCCAGAGACTCTATATAAAGTACTTTGAGACTACTTGTACAGTCTCTCCATTACTTTCTCACCCTACCCCCACCCTGAGGCACAGTCTGAGGGGGTTATTTTGGGAATAATTTATTGATCACAACAGCCGATGACATGGAGGAAGGGTGGGGCTTGTAGAAAAGAGAGAGTTGTAAAGCAAGCTCCATGTACTCCGAAAACAAAAAGAGGAATACAGACAGTACGCCAACTTCTCCACATAAAGGCAGGGTAATTTCTCTAGAGAAAAGAAGTGAATGGAGAGAGGATTATAAAGTACAAAAGTTTTAGCTCAATGATAGCCACTTACAACAGAATGGTGATTGGGCCTGGCTGACAGGGGAATTAACCAAACATTTTTGCTCCAGGAGGCTGTAAGATTTTCCCTAAATACATCCTTTGAGGAAAGGCAAAAACGGGTGCCGTGGATGGTTAGTAAGGGGCACTCATTTAAAATTTCGGTTATAGTTTTGTGTCTTAATCACCGATCGCCAAAATTTGAATTTAGCTGGATGTACTCAACCAGACCTGCTGGTTTAGAAATCAGACATTGGTTTATCACATAAACACAAGAGATTGTGCAGATTCTGGAAAGCTTGAGAACACACACAGAATGCTGGAGGAACTCAGCAGGCCAGGCAGTTGATATTTTTGGGTGAATGCTCGTTCCTCTCCATAGATGCTATATAACTTGCTGAGTTCCTCCAGCATTTTGTGTGTGCCAATCATTGGTTTATTAAAATATTTATGCTGTTTTCTATGTGGGAACAACACTCACTGAAGGACTACAATGGTCTCACCAACACACAGCCACAGACTTCAGGAGAAGGGTGATTCGGTCCTTTGAACTGGAGGGCCTGATGGAGCATATCCTGAGATAGACCAGATGCACCATTAATAACTCACTCCGAGACTTAAGGCGAGATATCAGCTTTTATTGACTGGAAGAAAGAACAAGCAGTAGTTGACCACCATACTACATCCTGGAGACTGAGAGGCCGGGCTCAGACCTCAATCGCGTTTATACCGGGGTCTGTGGGAGGATCCACAGGAGCAGTCAGCAAGGAGGGGGGGCATGTCCAGACAGGTATATGTAGTTCACCACAAGACCATTGTTCTGTATGGGCATGAAAGTAAGGGTGAGGATAAGGGAGGGTGGTGTAGGTGCAGATGTCACCTCATCCTCAGGCTCTTTCTTTTGACAGCAGCTGGTGTTACGCCCCAGTCCCATTTCTCTTTCAGGCAATTAGTGAAATACCAATGACGAGGCACTAGCTTTCTCCTGGTGTCTCCTGTATGATGAAGAACTCTGATTCTGTGTAGAAGTCCTCATAATATAGCCAGAATAAGTGTTCTTTCAGTGTTGATGAATTCATGACAAAGCATCCTAGAAATGTTTCATAAGTTTTCTAAAAGACCTCCAAAAGAAACTGAACAGTTAAAAGTTTGAGTGTCAGGTTGTTCACTCCAAGTCACTTAAGCCTTGTGGAGGAAAGATTATGATTCAATTACCATCCAACAAAAGACTGTGCACCTCATCCTTAAGCATAGGATAAGGCAACTTACATAGAGATCTTTAAAAATCAGCTGGGATGCTCTTCCTACCTAAGTTTCAAGTTTTGTACTAAAGATAAAAAGAATTACATTTGTATTGCACCTTTCAATCCCTTGCAGGACAACACGAAGTATTTATTTGCCAATGAAGACACTTTGCAATAAACTTGGAAGCCGTATTGTGTATGGCAAGATTCCTCAAACATTAATATATTCCTGCTTGAGGGGTAGATATTGGCCAGGAGTCCTCGGCTCTTCAAAATAGTCATGTCAGGACTGAGAGTGCAGATGAGGTTTTGGTTTAGCATTTTGTCTACAGTTCAGCATTCAGTCAGTACAGTACTAGGATGTCAGCTGAGATTTCTCTGTTTAGGATTCTGACTAGAACTTGAACCTGGAAACTTGTGTCTTAGAAACGTATGTATATCGCCAACCAAGATGACTTCTTGCATTAAACTTGAGTAGAACCACCACTTTGTTCAAGGTCCCATCTTTGCCATTACAAAATCTTTGTAGCACAGGAAATTGCTGCCTGGAATTGCTCCCTGAATCTATAGAACAGAACCGATAAACAATAAGAGAACTGAGAACCCCCCTTATTAAAGCTGTGATCTCCTAAGATGACAAATGTGATGGTTGTCATGGCAACAGCAATTCCCAGTAATCATCGACACTTTATAATCAGGCTCCAAATTATACAGAGGCTCAGAAATGCAAACCTCACACAGTACTAAGACCCATTTCAAGATTGATACGTTGGCTCTAAACCAGGAATAAAAATCATACTGTGTTCCATTACCTGGCCATTCACACAATGAATTAAAGGAATTCTAACTTGTTTTGCAAAGATTCAACCTGGTTCTGTTACTACATAGAAGATGTCTCACAAATACTGATGCACTCTTAAACCACATGTGTTGGAGGGTTACTAAGCAGTCAGCATTGTCCTGGAGGATCCAGGTTTAAAGATTAAAGGGCATCAGCTTACCTCATGGAGATTGTTCAGAAATGGATGTTTCTTCCCTGGAGTGGAAACTCCAATCAACCGGAATGAAAGACATTTCAAAGAGTAATGGAATCAGCCAGTTTCATCGTGGGTGCAGCTTTCCTCACTCTCGAGGATACCTAAAACAGCATATGTCCCAGAACGGTGACATCTATTATTAAGGGCCCTCCCACTCTCAGCCACCATCCAGGCCATGCCCTAGCCTTCTTGCTGCCGTCAGACAGGAGATACAGTAATCTGAGACCCCACACCTCAAAGTTCAACAACAGCTTTTTCCCCACTACCATCAGATTCTGGAACAGGCCTGAGAAATATTTACCTCGGACTATGTCCTTTTCAACTTGTACTAATACAATTAAGTTTATTTTATGTTAATTTAAGTTTATGTTAATTTACGTTTGTCATGTTTTTAACATTCTGTGTTGCTGCTACAACGGCATTTATGCTCTGGGTATACATGCTTATGGAAATAAATTTACATGAACTTAAATGTTAAAAAGGATTTTCACATTATAGAAAATATTTCCAATGGAAATACAAAATGGCTTATTAAAATCAGTATTAGGGCTTACAATCCAGTGGGGGAGGGGAGGGCACCCTAAATTATTGATGTATCAGACAGCCAATAGCAGGATTCTTGGGATGGTGGTGGGGATGGGGTGAAGGTTATTATTTGTTGATCTACAAAGGCCTTTGGTCCAGTCAGTGCTTCATTCTTCAAATTCTCACCCTTGTACTTCTAATTCCTCTCTGGTCTTGGATCAGTAACTCCCATAGCTGTTCCATTAAATATTTCAAACTGTAAACTAAAGCTGGGATACGTACAATCCTCTAGCACAGGCTGCACACACGGCAGTTGGAGCTTACTGCCTAAGGGCAGTGTGGATGACCTCACACAGGCTTGAGTTTGGACGATGCAGAGCATTCTTTGAAGCCCTGGAAATTTCCCTTAATTACTGCAGGGTTCTCAGTGAGGCACCAGCCTTCACTGCATTCTGTTGGCCTCCAGTCAAACCCCTAACTCTCCATACCTTGTCATTGCAGACTGAGTCTTTGTTTAGGAGCTCAACAAAAGGAATTGCTGAACATCACAAATCAAAAGAACTGCAGTAAAGAACCATAATTTTCTTCAAATAATGCAATCTATTTTGAGCATTTCCTGATTTTGTTTGATTCAGTTGAGGCAACAATGAAGTACAACACCAAGGATCAAATCTGGTAGCGAGGGACAAAGAGACTGGGATGAATTTTAATAAGAGTTTGACTCATTATTCAAATCATGTAAATGAATGTGGAGTAACAATAAGGTGCAGAGGTAAGAACAGCAGTCACATCAGAGAGATTTATTTAGGGATGCAAATAACTTAACTATGTCAAAACAATTTATATGATCAACATCTTGAATAGATCCCAAGCAACTGCATCCTCATTACAATGAAAACAGCCTCACAAGAACCAGATCAGTTCCAATACGGCATTTCAAATACGTGAAGATATCGCTTCCTTTTTTTGCTTTACAAATCAGTTACTCGCATCTTTTTGCGTCTCTCTTGGGGTACAGCTTGACTTGCAGAATAAGGGTAGAAAATGCAATTCAGGAGAGTGGGGAGGAGAATTGAGAGGGAAGACTCACCAGAAAGGCATATACACAAGTGTTCAGGAAGCACTTGTCTCACCTGAATCTCAGCAGGGCGTACTGCATTCATAAAACTACCGCTTCTCAGGAAAGGCATCCTCATTAATATATATATGTCACAATTACGAACTTTGAGATGGCTTAGGATAGCATTCCCAAGTGAGGGAAGGTTTCTTTAGATAACAAAAAGAGAGATAAAGAGTATATGACAGATGTCAGGTTGTTAATGCAAGTGAAAATAGACACATTACATAAAGTTCAAAAGGGAAGTTAAAAAGGAAATATGCAAGTTGAAGAGGAAAAAAGAGAAATGATTGGCAGCAAACATTAAAGAGAATCTAGAAACATTCTGTTGGCATGTAAACAGGAAAGGTGTTTTTTAAGAGGAGAGTTGGGAATGATATGAGACTGAAAGGAAAGTCGACTCAGCATGACAGGGCACAAGTGAGCTACAGAGAGGGTTGCTAGCCTCCATGCCATCAAGGACATCTTCAATAGGCGATGCCTCAAGAAGGTGGCATCTATCATTAAGAGCCCTCAGCATCCAGGACATGCCCTCTTCTCATTGCTACCATCATGGAGGAGGTACAAAAGCCTGAAGACACACACTCAGTGTCTTAAGAACAGCTTCTTCCCCTTCCATCAGATTTCTGAATGGACCATGAACTCATGAACATTTATTTATTTGTTATGTCCATGTCATATGACATAGGTGATCATGGTCTTTCCATGACCATGATTGTTCTTGGCAAATTTTTCTACAGAAGTGATTTGCCATTGCCTTCTTCTGGGCAGTGTCTTTACAAGATGGGTGATCCCAGCCATTATCAATACTCTTCAGAGGTGATAGGCAGGTGAGGAGAAGAGGTAAGAGCTAGAGTGGGGAATTGAAGAAGAAGGAAGGTGGGAGGGGAAAATTACCGGTACTTGGAGAAATTGATCATCATGCCATCAGGTTGGAAGCTATCTGGATGAAATATGAAGTGTTACTTCTCCAACCTGACAGTGGCCTCATTGTGGCAGAAGAGGAGGCCATGGACCAACATGTTGAAATGGGAATGGTCAGCCACTAGGAAATTCTGCTTTTTACAGGTAGAGTGACAGTGGTTGACAGAGCGAACCACCAACCTATGTCAGGTCTCACAAATGTCTAGGAGACCATTTCAGGAGCACTGGATATAGTAAACAACTTGCACCTGAACTGTTGCCTCACCTGGAAGGACTGTTTGCGGCCCTGAATAGTTGTGAGGGTGGAGGTGAACGGGCAGCCATAGCACTTCTTCTCCTGGGCATTATTTTCCAAACATCTACAGAGTAATGCCCGGGAATTCTGTAAGGAGTCTGTACTGTATGTCCACCCTGTGGAATGTGTGTGTTTTCCCTCGGTGCTCTGGTTTCCTCCCACAGTCCAAATTCGTACCAGGTAGGTTAATTGGTCATTGTAAATTGTCCCTTAATTAGGTTAGGGTCAAATCAGGGTTGCCAGGGGTTGCTGGGGCAGCAAAGCTCAAAGGCCAGAAAGGCCAACTCCTTGATGTATCACTAAATAAATGAATAAACTGGAAAATTGTTCAAAAAATAGGGATAAACACAGTGAATTAAATAAAAGTTTGCTCCGATTACACACGTGTGCACTGGAAACCTAATACAGACCCTTCCCCTCCTTGCTGCTGTACCAGTAGTCACTAGCCATTGAACTTGTCATCATTAACCTCTTCCAGACTGGGAAAGGCTGTGCAACCACATATAGAGGGGGTGGTGGGAGATAGCAAATTCCATCTGTCAGGTTGGGGTACAGCCCTGAAACCCACATCACAGTGATCACCCCAGCCCAATCAACTCCAGACATCACAGGCAATGACTGTCATTCCATGGTGTCATTCCCCCTTTATTCCCACTCTGTCAAATCTTCTATCCATGATAGTATCTTTCTTGTAATATCACTGGCTCTCATCTTGTTAAGCAACCTCATGTGCAGCACCTTGTCAAAAGCCTTCTGAAAATCCATGTAAGCACCATTCTCTGACTCTTCTTTGTCTGTACAGGGAAAAAAGCACTGATGGGTGTGACCACCTTAGTAAAAGCCTCATCTGTGAAGTTCTCACCCTCCCTGGTGGTCCTGAGTGCAACCAGATGCAGCCCCAGTTCCTCGACCTTGTTGGTCAGGAGTTGAAGTTGGGTGCACTTCCTGCAGATGAGGTCATTCGGGAGACCATTAGGTACCCCAAAATCCTACATCTCACAGGAAAGAGTAGATAAACAGTGCAAATAAAAAAATAATGCTGAGAACATGAGTTGTAAAGAGTCCTTGAAAGTGAGCCCGTGGGTCATAGAATCAGTTCAAAGTAGTGGTGACTAAAGCTATCCATGCCAATTCAGGAGCCTGATGGTTGTAGGCTGATAGCTATTCCTGAAGTTCATAATGTAGTAATGCCCATAATTTACTAATCCTAACCCCTACTTGGGAGGAAACTAGAGCACAATGCATAATAGCATTTAAACTTCTTACAGATGGCGTTGGGAATTGAACCCCAATCACTCACTGCTGGTCAATGGTGCTGTAACGCGTTATGCTAACTGCTATGTTACTGATCCGCCCTTTATTCATCCCCTGTCTATATACTCTGGGATGATTGAGTTTTGCTCCAGATTTTATCAAGTACCACACATATGGAAATGCTACCGATTCATTCATTTAAATTAAAATAAGAAATATTCCAGGCTTTCAGATGTGAAACATATTATCCACAAGAGATGAAAAGAGTTCAGTTCAAGTTACTGATGATTAAGTGATGAGTAGGTACTGAAATGTTTGAAACTTCAATTTGAAACAAGTTGTACTATGAGATATGATTTACGAGTGTTTTACATGAATCAATAGTTTTTTATCTACTAGAGTATTTGCCACTCCTATAGTGAACTGTTTTTTTACAGTTTATTGTACATTTGACATGTACCTTCATTGTTTATAGATCTGATATCAAAGGATTTTTTTTGTTTAGAAATAGTCCTTTTCTGCATCATTTAAATCTGAAATAAGAGAGTGCACAGGAGCTGAGATCCTGTGAAATCTTCTCTGGAGAGGCAGTATTGTGGTAATGTTCCTGGACAAGTAATCCAGGGCTTTGGCCTAACACCTCAGTAGAAAGTGAATTCAAATTCCATCATACACCACTTCAAAATGTGGATGGAGCTTTGAAAAGAGGCAGGAATGAAAGATGGCAGCAAGTAACAACCATAGATTGTGATGAAGTACTGTATGTTCAGGAAGGATTCTTCTCATCCTTATACAATTGTTATCAAATCTCATTTACAATGGATATGGTATAGCCACGGACAACTCAGCTGTAGTGCTGAACACCCATTCTCAAGCACAAACCTAAACTGTTCTCTAAACATGCAAGGGCCTGTGTCACGGTTTAGCCTGAGCAGCTGCGTGGCAGAGGACCCTCTGATCTATGGGCTGTTCCCAGGGGGACACACGGAGCCAAACATCATCTGCTCCTGGCAGATCATCAACTCGGTGAAAGGTGCCCCTTGGTCTGCCAGCACATCAAGATATCCGTGGAGAAATGCTGTTGACTGACATATTCCAGGCTGCAGGAGTGTGATAGGGTTGGGCGAGGAAGCCCTCCAAGTATTGTAGTAGTATATCACCTCAGGGGGCCACATGAGTGGCAACAGTCCTATTGGCTTTAAGGAATGTAATAGAATATAACATAACACATTGACTCTAAATGTAAGAATGAAAGGCATTGCACAGTATATTCTTGTAAATAATTCTTTTATGCTGAATAATGTTTATTTTGAGACAAGATAATTTTTTTTTGTTCTACATGGACATTGAGATGTCTGTGGAGGAATGCTGCCAACTGGCACTTTCCGGGCTGCAGCAGTACATGCTGAGGGATGCAGCTTCTTCAATGGCTTGGTGGGTAAGGTTTCTTCCGGCTACTGCACAGGGAGATGTTGGATTGAGTGAGGAAGCCTGTCATTTATTGTAGAACCCCAGGGGGCCACATGAGTAGCAACAGTACAATTGGTTTTAAACAATGTAAATTTAACACTAAACACATTGGCTACAAATATGAGTGAAAAGGCATTACATGGTTTATTATTGTAATTATGTTTTATTATGAATAAAGTTTATTTCAGATTTTAAAAAGCTCTCATAGTTACAATGTGGAAGTTTCCCAATAATATGGACAAACACCCTGAGAGAGAAAAAAAGAATATATTTAACCATAAACAGAAATGGTATCAGCTAAGTGACTGAAAGAGCAGACAGCAGCGATATTTCCAAAACCCTGTAACCTGGTTGCTGATGCTCCAGACATTACTGTAGTTTTAAACACGAGCAAGACCCGAATCTCCATGGGGAGGTGAGAATGACAGCTCATGAGACTGTAATACATTCAAGAATTACCCCTCTCCCTATCCATCAGTTTGGGAATCAATAAATTCCAGATGCTGGAAATCAGAAATGAAACAAAAAATGATGGAATCATTCAGCAGATCAGGAAGCATCTGTGGAAATGGGGCTATATTACAGACCACCCAACAGTCCGAGGGATTTAGAGGAACAAATTTGTAGAGAGATTGCAGACTGTTGCAAGAAACATAAGGTTGCGATAGTAGGTGATTTTAACTCTCTACATATTGACTGGGACTCCCACATTGTAAAAGGGCTGGAAGGGAAAGAGTTTGTCAAATGTGTTCAGGAAAGTTTCCTTAATCAGTACATAGTACAATGAGTGAGTGTGTGATACTTGATCTTCAATTAGGGAATAAGAGAAGGAAGGTGACAGAAGTCTGTGTCGGGGAACACTTTGCATCTAGTGATCATAATCCCATTAGTTTCAAAGTAATTATGGAAAAGAATAGGTCTGGTCCATGGGTTGAGATTCTAAATTGGAGAAAGGCTAATTTTGATGGTATCAGAAATGATCTGGCAAGTGTGGATTGGGACAGGCTGTTTTCTGGCAAAGGTGTACTTGGTAAGTGGGAGGCCTTCGAAAGTGAAATTTTGAGAGTACAGAGCTTGTACAGTATGTGTCTGTCAGAATAAAAGATAAAGATAACAAGTGTAAGGAACCTTAGTTTTCAAGAGATATTGAGGCCCTGGTTAAGAAAAAGAAGGAGGTGCATAGCAGGTATAGGCAGGTAGGAACAAATGAGGTACTTATGAAGTATGAGACATGGAAAATAACACTTAAGAAGGAAATCAGGAGGGCTAAAAGAAGGCCTAGGTTTCTCTAGCAGACAAGGTGAAGAATTCCAAGGGATTCTACAGATATGTTAAGAGCAAAAAGATAGTAAGTGACAAAATTAGTTCCCTGGAAGATCAGAATGGTGTTACGTATTCCGGCAACAATAAATATATGAGTTCGGCAAGGGTTTCTTATAACAAACAACACGTTTATTAAACACAGAAAACAAACCCCCCAAAAGTAAACAAACACTAACGTAACCGGAAACAGCTGCTGAGCGGCAGCTCAAACAGTTCTTAAAGCGATATTGCAAAAACAGTTCTTTAAAGTAGTATTGCCAAAAGTTCGATATGCTCACAGTCCATTTAAAAGGAGAGACTTTATAAGACGATTTAGGTTCTCTTTCACGTCGCTTGCTTCGATCCCCGACATCGAACTTCCCACAAAGAATTTACGAAATAGAACGGCTTAAAGGCACTGACCTTTCCTTCCTCACTATCTTCAATCCTTTCTGGTAAAACCCAGGGATTAACGCGAAGATAGTCAACGAAATCCTTCCAAATAAGGATCAAACAAAGGTCGCCCCTGTTTCACCCTAGAAAGCGATTCTCCTCGATCTTTAACTTCCAACTTCCAATCTTCACTCTCCACTAATTTCGAACTAACAGAATCATAAAGAACCTGCTGGCAATGACCTTTTAAACTTTAGCATTAAATAAAAACTTCATCCTTCAGCTAAACTGCGTCATCACTTCAAACACGCAGGTGGCATGAAGTCAACCTGGCAAATCCAGCCACGAAATGCCCCTCCTCACAGGGTGGGGTCTACCTTTTATAACCTGTAAAAAAAAACCGTCACATGATCTCTACTGGCGGGAAAATGACGTCACCACCATCACAAGACCATCACCTCAAGTCCAGTACAGCTTCAACCCCAGTCACATGACAAGGGCTCCACTGTCATGTGTCACGAGTACGTAACAATGGTAATGGAGCCAAAAGAGATGAAGGAGATTTTAAATGGATCTCTTGCTTCTGTACTTACTCAGGCAACAGACACGGAGTCTATAGAAGTGAGGCAAAGTGGCAGTGAGGTCATGAACCTTATACAGATTACAGAGGAGAAGATAATTGCTGTTGTGAGGCAAATTACAGTGGATAAATCCCCAGGGCCTGACAAGATGTTACCTCGGACCCTGTGGGGGACAAGTGCAGAAATTTCAGGGGCCCTAGCTGAGATATTTAAATAATCCTTAGCGACAGGTGAGGTGCTGGAGGATTGGAGGATAGCTAATGTTCCATTGTTTAAGAAAGGCTCTAAAAATAAACCAGGAAATTATAGGCTAGTGAGCCTGACATCAACAGTGGAAAAGTTATTGGAAAGTATTCAATTGCCGTATATATGAGTATTTGGATAGACATGGCTTTGTGTGTAGCAAGTTGTGTCTGACCAATCTTATAGAGTTTTTCGAGGAAGTTACCAGGAAAGTTGATGAAGGAAAGGCAGTGAATGTCGTCTACATGGACTTTAGCAAAGTATTTGATAAGGTCCCGCATAGGAGTTTGGTCAAGAAGGTTTAGTTGCTTGGCATTCAAGATGAGGTAGTAAATTGGATTAGACATTGACTTTGAGGGAGAAGCCAGAGAGTGTAGTAGCTGGTTCCCTCTCCGACTGTAGGCCTGTGACTAATGATGTGGGATCAATGCTGGGTCTGTTGTTATTTGTCATCTCTATTATTCAGCTAGATGATAATGTGGTTAACAGGATCAGCAAATTTGCAGATGACACCTAAATTGGTGGTGTAGTGGAGAGCAAGGAAGACAATCAGAGCTTGCAGCTGGATCTGGACCAGCTGGAAAAAATGGAATGAAAAATGGCTGGTGGAATTGAATGCAGATGAGTGGAAGGGTTTCGACTTTGGTAGGACCAACCAGGGTATGTCTTAAATAGTGAATGGTAGGGCACTGATGAGTGCAGTAGAACATAGGCATCTGGGAATACAAGTCCATAATTGAAAGTATTGACACTGGTAGATAAGGTCATAAAGAAAGCTTTTGGCATATTGACCTTCATAAGTTAAAGTATTGAGTACAGCTGATGGGACGTTATGTTGGAGTTGGATAAGACATTGGTGAAGTATAACTTGGAGTATTGTGTGCAGTTTTGGTCACCTACAGGAAAGATGTAAATAATGTTGAAAGAATACTTTGCTTCAGTACTCACAAGTGAAAAGGATCTTGATCAGGATGAGGTCGAAGTAGAGCGGGCCTGTGTGCTGGACAGTGTGGAGATTAAGGAAGAAGAAGTGCTGGATCTTCTTAAAAACATTAAGATTGATAAATCCTCAGGGCCGGATATGATACACCACAGGTTGTTGTGGGAATTGAGAGAAGAGATCACAGGAGCATTAGTCATGATCTTTGAATCCTCTTTGGCTGTGGGGGGAGTGCCGGAGGACTGGAGAATGGCAAATGTAGTTTAAAAAATGGTAATAGGGAGAAATCTAGGAACTATAGACTGATGATTCTTACATTGGTGGTATGCAAACTACTGGAAAGGATTCTTAAGGATAGGATCTATGAGCACTTGGAGAAGTATAGTCTACTCATGGATAGTCAACATGGCTTTGTGAATGGAAGATCATGCCTCATGAGCCCGATTGAGTCTTTTGAAGAGGTAACAAAAGAAATTGATGAGGGTAGGGCAGTGGATGTGGTCTACATGGACCTTAGCAAAGCATTTGACAAGGTCCCTCATGAGAGACTCGTCCAGAAGTTATGAGGCATGGGATAAGTGGAACTTCGGCTGTCTGGATAAAAAATTGGCTTAAAGGAAGAAAGCAGAGGGTGGTTGTGGAAGGGAAGTATTCTGCCTGGAGGTCGGTAACTAGTGGAGTGCCGCAGGGATCTGTCCTGGGACCCTTGCTATTTGTGATTGTTATAAATGACCTGGATGTAGTGGCAGAAGGATGGGTGAGTAAGTTTGCGGATGACACGAAGATTGGAGGAGTTGTGGATGGAGCTGTAGGTGGTTGAATGTTACAAGAGGATATAGACCATCTGCAGAGTTGGGCAGAAAAATGGCAGATGGAGTTCAATCTGGACAAGTGTGAGGTGATGCATTTTGGAAGGACAAACCAGAAGACTGAGTACAGGATTAATGGTCAGTTACTTAAGAGTGTGGATGAACAAAGAGACCTTGGGGTTCAAACCCATACATCCCTCAAGGTCGCTGCACAGGTTGATAGGGTAGTTAAGAAGGCCTATGGGATGCTAGGCTTCATTAACAGGGGGATTGAGTTCAAGAGTAGAGGTCATGTGGCAACTCTACAAATCTCTGATGAGACCGCACTTAGAGTATTGTGTTCAATTCTGGTCACCTCATTATAGGAAGGATGTGGAAGCTATGGAGAGGGTGCAGAGCAGATTTACCAGGATGTTGCCTGGTTTGGAGAACAAGTCATATGAAGAAAGGTTAGCAGAGCTGGGATTTTTCTCTTTGGAGCGTAGAAGAATGAGAGGGGACGTGATAGAGGTCTACAAGATTAGGAGAGGCACAGATAGGGTGGATAGTCAGTATGTTTCCCAGGGCACCAATAGCAAACACCAGAGGGCATATGTACAAAATTAAGGGAGGGAAGTTTAGGGGAGACATCAGGGGTAAATTTTTTACACAGAGGGTTGTGAGTGCCTGGAATGACTTGCCAGGGATGGTGGTGGAGGCTAAAACATTAGGGGTATTTAAGAACCTCTTGGACAGACACATGGATGAAAAAAAGATGGAAGGTTATGGGGTAGTGTGGGTTTAGTACATTTTTTAAGGATTATATGGGTTGGCACAACATGGAGGACTGAAGGGCCTGTACTGTGCTGTAGTGTTCTATTGTTCTAAGGTTCTATGGTAATACAGAGAAAATTTACAAGGATGTTGCTAGGACATGAGGGCCAGAGTTATAATGAAAGATTGAATAGGTCAGGACTTCATTCCTTGGAACACAGAAGACTGAGGGGAAATTTGATAAATCTAAACAAAATTATGAGGGGTATAGATAGGGTAAATGCAAGCAAGCTTTCTTTGCTGGGGTTGGGTTGACTACAACTAGAGGTCATAGGTTAACAGAGTGAGGTGAAAAGTTTAAGACCATAAGATTTAGGAGCAGAATTAGGCCATTTGGCCCATCGAGCGCCATTTCATCAATTTTCCTCTCAGCCCCAATCTCCTGCCTTCACCCCGTACCCGTAAGCATAAGGGGCAACCTCTTCACTCAGAGAGTCATGAGATTGTGGAACGAGCTGCCAGCGCAAGTGGTGCATGCAAGCTTGATTTCAACATTTAAATAAAGTTTGGATAGGTACATGGATTGAAGGGGTATGAAGGGCTATGGTCCTGGTTTTTTGATGGAAGTAGGCAGGTTAAATGCTTTGGCATGGACTAGATGGGCCAAAGGGCCCATTTCTGTGTTGTACTTTTCTATGACTCTATGACAGAGGAAAAGAGTTCAGTTCAACGTTCAAAGTCAAATTATTATCAATGTACATATGTCATCATACAACCTTGTGAGATTCGTTGCCTTGTGGGCATACTCAATAAGTCAATGAAATAATAACTGTAACAGAATCAACAAAAGGCCACACCAACATGAGTGCTTAATCAGAGTGCAAAAGACAACAAACTGTGCAGAAACAAAGAAACAAAATAAATAAATAAATATAAGTTGAAAACATGAGACAAAGTGTACTTACAAGTGAGTTCATAGGTTGTCAGAGTATGTCATTGATGGGGCGAGTGAAGTTACTCTCTTTGGTTCAAGAGCTTGATGGTGGAAGGTAATAACTGTTCCTAAACCTGGTGGTGTGAGTCCTGAGGCTCCTGTACTTCCTTCCTGACAGCAGCAGTGAGGGAAGGGCATGGTCTGGGTAGTGGGGATCTCTGATGATGGATGCTGCTTTCCTGTGACAAGGCTTCATGTAGATGTTCTCAATGGTGGGGAGCGCATTACCCGTGAAGGACTGGGCTGGATCCACTACTTTTTGTAGGATTTTCTATTCAAGGGCATTGGTGTTTCCGTACCAGGCTGCGATGAAGCCAGTCAGTATACTCTGCACTACACATCTATAGAAGTTTGTCAAAGTTTTAGATGTCATGCTGAACTTTCACAAACTCGTCGTAATTACACTTATGTGCTAGGTCTAGGTTAGGTCCTCCAAAGTTATAAGAGCGAGGAATTTAATGTTGCTGACCTTCTCCACCTCTGATCCTCTGATGAGGACTGGCTCACGGACCTCTGCTTTCCCTCTCCTGAAGTCAATAATCAGCTCCTTGATCTTGCTAACATTGATTAAGCGGTTGTTATGGCACCACTCAGCCAGATTTTCAATCTCCTTCCTATATGATGATTCATCACCACATTTGATTCGGCGAATGTCAGTGCTGTCATTAGCGAACTTGAATATGGCATTAGAGCTGTGCTTAACCGCGCAATCACGAGTGTCATAAATGTCTTAGGTAACGAATTTTGCTCTGGCACACGGAGGAGCTGATTATAAAATTAACTTGTTCTGTACATTAGTATTTTGTACCTACTTGCCTCCCTGCCCCCATCCCTCAAGACCCCAACCAAACAGTTGCTTGTTCACGAAACACGTCTGCTTTGTTTTGCTGAAGCCACTAGTCTGCTGAGAATTTTTTTGTTCTTGTGTGACCATCCTGTCAGCTAATGAATTATCATATAACCATATAACAATCGCAGCACGGAAACAGGCCATCTCGGCCCTCCTAGTCCGTGCCGAACTCTTAATCTCACCTAGTCCCACCTACCCGCACTCAGCCCATAACCCTCCACTCCACTCCTGTCCATATACCTATCCAATTTTACCTTAAATGACACAACTGAACTGGCCTCTACTACTTCTACAGGAAGCTCATTCCACACAACTATCACTCTCTGAGTAAAGAAATACCCCCTCGTGTTTCCCTTAAACTTCTGCCCCCTAACTCTCAAATCATGTCCTCTCGTTTGAACATACCTTTGGACAGTTTATCACTCTGCCATTATACTCTCCACTACACGTCTAGATAAGTTTGTCAAAGTTTTAGATGTCATGCTGAATCTTCGCAAACTACTAATGAAGTAGAGGCACTGTCTTGCTTTCTTTGTAATTGCACTTACATGCTGGGCTCAGGACCGGTCGTCTGAAATAATAATAATAATACTGAGGAATTAAAAGTTTCTGACCCTCTCCACCTCTGATCCTCCATGAAAACTGGCTCATGGACCTCTGGTTTCCCTCTTCTATAACCAGTTCCTATAACCAGTTCTATAACCAGTTCCTTGGTCTTGGAGGCATTGAGTAAGAGGTTGTTGTTATGGCACCACTCAGCCGGATTTTCAATCTCCCTCCCATTTGCTGATTCATCACCACCTTTGATTCGGCCTACAACACTGGGGTTGCCAGCAAACTTGAATAAACATTGGATCTGTGCTTTGCCTCACAGTCATAAGTGTAAAGTGAGTAGAGCAGGGGCTAAGCACGCAACCTTATGGTACGCCTGTGCTGATGGAGATCATGGAGGAGATGTGTTGCCAATCTGAACTGACTGAAGCCTGCAAGTGAGGAAATTGAGGATCCAATTGCACAAGGAGGTTTTGAGGCCAAGTCTTGGAGCTTATTGATTAGTTTTGAGGGGATGATGATAGTGACTGCTGAGCTGTAGTTGATAAAAAGCATCCTGATATATGCATCTTTGCTGTCCAGATGTTCCAGGGTTGAGTGAAGAGCCAATGAGTTTCTGCTGCTGTGGACCTGTTGCTGCGATAGGCAAATTGGAATGGATCAAAGTCGTTCCTCGGGCAGGGGCTGATACCTTTCGTCACCTACCTCTTGAAACACTTCATCACTATGGACGTAGGCGTTACTGGATGATTGTCACTGAGGCAGGCCACCATGATCTCCTTAGCACCAGTGTAATTGAAGCCTGCTAGAAGCAGGTGGATACCCCAGACCGCCACGTGTAAGATTAAGGATCTCAGTGAACCCTCCAGCTAGTTGATGAGCACAAGTCTTTAGTACTTGGCCAGGTACCCTGGTTTTAATACCGTCTGTCTGATAACATATGGTATCAAAATCCCTTTGTCAGAACAGAGTTTAGACATCTGGGAAAGACAAAGCTTTCTGGAATATTGTATTGACTTAAAAATTAACAAGAGTTTATAAGTAAATTGCTACAATTAGCACTATTGGATACCCACAATTCTAATGTGATTTAATAGCACAGCTACACATGCATGGTCATGGTGACTGATTGACTGATAAACACCTCACACAAGACAGCACCAGTGAGTGGCAAGCTCAGTGTAACTACGCTTTTTTGAGGTCACATCCCTGACTGAAGTCTTGAATATTGAATACACAGAAAGGCTAACAACCAATGAGAATAGTAGACAAAATGTGCAAATAAGAAATAATCAATAAATAAATAATATTGAGAACATGACCCAGGCCATGATCTTTTCTCGCTGCTGCCATCCGGTAACAGGTACAAGAGCCTCAGGACTCGCACCAGCAGGTTCAAGAACAGTTACTACCCCTCAACCATCGGGTTCTTGACCAAAGGTGATAACTGCACTCACTTGTCCATCCTTTGAGATGTCCCCACAACCAATTATCTCACTTTCAGGACTTTACATTTTGTTATCTCATATTCTTGATAATTATTACTATATATTTATATTTGCACAGTTTGTTGTCTTCTGCACTCTGGTTGATCTTTCATTGATCCTGTTGTAGTTATTATTCTATAGACTTGCTGAGAAAGTCCACAGAAAAAGGAATCTCAGGGTTGTATATAGTGACATATATATACACTTCGATAATAAAATTTACTTTGAATTTTGTGGTGTCCTTGAAAGTTAGTCCATAGATTGTGATCGGTTCATTCAATCATTAGACACTCAGTTGATGGATTCCGAATATTTCATAGAATGGAAATATTCTTGTTTTCCAAGTATCTAATTATGCCATCTTTTTTATTAAAAATAATAAGAAATGGCAATAAAGACAGAAGACTGTGGAAACATTCAGCAGGTCAGCCAGCATCTGTGGAATGAGAAAGAATGTTAATGATTCAGTTGGAAGACCATTCGTCAGAATGGGGGTGGAGAGAAAATAAGTAGTAGGGAGGCTGGGGAGGGATGGACCTCTGATAAGGTGAGGCCAGCGTTGCGCTGGGGATTAAACATACGTAAGGGCATGATGGGTTAATGGGAGCAATTTGGGAGAGAGAATATGGACTCTTTTATTGCTGAAAGTTCTGAAAGGAAAGCAGTTAGAGAGTAGGACGTAAGAGTTGTACAATGCAGTACTACAGGACACAGGCAACAGATCAGTCGGTGCCAAAGGAAACATCATGTTTTCCTCCCTAACTCTCGCCATTAGCCCACCAGTTACATATCCTCATTTAGAGTCAATCTTGGATCATCCTATCAAAGAGATACCCTTTGTCTGATCATCCCTTCCCTCACTCCCTGTGAAATAAAGCTAACTTGTCTCTCTTTCCTTGTTCTGATGAAAGGCCTTTGACCTGATAATTTTACACTATTTCTCTTTATACCAATGTCTCCCGATCTATTGAGTATTTTCAACATTTTCTCTTTATATTTCAGATTTGCAGCATCTTTTTTTGATTTTCAACTTTCAGCTGCATCTCAGTTTTCTCCATAATTGATCTCCCTTCCAACAAAAGTCAAGAGTAGACCTGTTTGCTGATTAAAGATCTTGAACATGATGGCATGGACATAGAATTCTCCAATTTCAGGTATAATTGCTCCCACACTACCCTTTTCTCTCTCCTCTTGGCCCACACAGTTCTTCCTGTACACAAACACACACCGAACCCATCCCCCCATATCTGACCTTCTGTTTCCCACTCTCTACCTCCTCCATCTGTCCATCATCCATACACCCCCACTATTCCCAGATGTCCCTCCATCTCTCTTATTTGGTTCCACATTCAACCTTCTTTTCTTGCCTGCCTGATCCTCCGAGGTCTTCCAGCATTTTGTTTTTGCATCAGGGTAGCTCTTCTGGGCTGAAGAAAGACTTGGTGTGAGAGTGGGAATAACAGTTGTCGTGGTTCATGGTCCTACTTATGGCTTAGTAGGACCAGCAAGGAGGCTTCACGGATAGATTACGAGTAGATCATGGCAAAATTAAAAGAACCACAGGAGTAATAAACTTTTCATTGTTATCTGAGTAGCGTGCAATTGGCAGAGAGTAAATGAAATCAGGAAAATAAATATTTAGTCAAAAAGGATCTAGTGCTTTCCTAGGACTTCCAGATGGGTACAGCTATCAATTTTATTTTCAATGTTTCAATGACAAACTCTGCCATCTTCATCAAGAACGACGTCTGAGCATGTCTAGTTTTGTGGCATTTGATTCTGATTGGTTAGAGGGACAGATGATGGGGGTATAAATACCACCGGACTAGACATGCCCAGGCATCATCGCTGATGAAGATGGGAGAGTTTGTCATTGAAACGTTGGTTAAAATCAATATCTGTAGCCGGCTGAAAGCCCAAGAGGAGCTTATTCATGTAGTTCAAAGCTTGGTGTGGGTGAAATGAGGCACCGCATCGCTACAGAGGAAAGAGAATGCTGTTCTATTGGGATAGATTCAGTGCTGGTAACCTGTGCCATGGTGACTCACATAATTAGGATTATAGTTAAGGCTAATTAGAGGGAGAGTGTATGTATGTTTTGGGAAATTTAGTAAAAGAGCAATGAGGGAGCAGTGGCGTTGGGTAGGAAAGGGAGAACGCAAATCAAAATCTGACAGAAAAAACGCAGATAATACAAGTGAACAGAAGAGACTTGAATCAGAGTAAGTAAAACAACAAAGTTTAAGGCTCTTTATCTGAATGTCTGCAGCATTTGTAACAAGATAGATGAGCTGATGACACAAATAGAAATAAATGAATTTAATTTACTAGCGATTACAGGGACACGGTTGCAGGGTGATCAGGAGTGGCAACACAATATTCCAGGCTGTATGACCTTCCAAAAGAATAGACGAAAAGGAAAAGGAGGTGGAGCAGTGTTGTTAAACATGGAAGGTATCCGTACAATGGTGAGTAGTGATATAGATGCTGGGGATCGTGATATAGAATCAACAGGTGGAAATAAAGAGCAGGGTGGAAAAGACCAGGGTGGGTGTGTGTGGCGAACTACATATACCTGTCTGGACTCGCCGCCCCCCCCCTCCCCCCCACTGACCACTCCTGCGGCTCCTCCCACAGACCCCGGTATAAAGGCGATTGGAGACACAGCCCCGGCCTCAGTCTCCGGGATGTAGTGTGGTGGTCATCTGCTGCTTGTTCTTTCTTACAGCCAATAAAAGCCTATATCTCGCCTCACGTCTCCGAGAGTTATTGATGGTGCATCAGTGTGGTTTATCAGTCATCAATGCATGGCCTCACAGTAAGATAAAGCTTAAGTGGGGAAATGCTGAAGGTCTGTAAGAAGGGGCCTGCAATTAACATGGGTGATTTTAATCTGAATGTCAATTGGACTAATCAAACTAGTAAGAAAACAGTATAACATAAGTTTTTAGACTAGTGCTGTATATCAGGGATTATTTCTTTGAGTAATATGTTACAGGATCTATCCAGGAAGATGTTGTCTTAGATTGGCCCATGTATAATGAAATAGGATTATTAAGAGGTTTTGTAGTTAAGGATCTTTCACTGGGTACTGATCACAGCATGGTAGGATTCCAGGTAGAATTTGAGCCGGTGGGGAAATACTTTGTCCTCAACTTAAGTAAGTGTATTTGCAAAGATATAGCAAATAATCTAGCGCTCACGACAGTGCACGATGCCGTGTCCAAACAAGAAACAGCCCATCCTGACGTATTTCAATGTATAGTCAGACCTCAACCAGGCTTGTTTGAAGAAAGCCCTGCCCAATTACCACCACTCCACTTTGCCTACCGGAGCAACAGGTGCACAGCAGATGCCATCTCATTGACTCTATTTATTTATACTTGCATCTGCACAGACTGTTGTCTTCTGCACTCTGGTTGATCTTTCATTGATCCTGTTATAGTTACTGTTCAAAACATTTGCTGAGTATGCCCCAGGAAAATGAATCTCAGGGTTGCATATGGTGACGTATATGTCATTTGATAACAAAATTTACTTTGAACTTTGAAATAACGTGAAACAACCAGTGAGAGCTTCAATGGATATATATGAAGAAATGGGGTAGTTCAGGTCAGGATGGGACACTGGGAGAGTGAGACGAGGGAATTAATCAAGGGAAATAAGGAAACGGCAGGTAATTTAAATCAATAATTTTCTTTAGTCACCACACTGAAGACGTCCCAAATATAACAGATGGGCTAATTTCAAACTGGAGGAATGAAGAAATGGCTGGACATTCAGAAGAGCTTAATGCGATCAAACCAAGTCAACATGATTTTATGAAAGGGAAATTGTGTTTATAAATTTTCTGGAGCTCTTCACGCAGCTCAGCACATCACAAGACACAAGATACAAAAGCCTGAAGACATGTACCTCCAGGCTTAAGGACAGCTTCTATCACACTATTATCAGACACTTGAATGGACTTCTTGTACAATAAAGTGGACTCTTAGCCTCACAGTTTCCCTTGTTACGATCTTGCATTTTATTGTTTACCTGTGCATCACTTTGTCTGCAGCTTTTACACTTTATTCTGTATTGTTACTTGTTCTAGCTCTATACACTGTGTAATGATCTGATCTCTAAGAACAGTATGCAAGACAAGCTTTTCACTGTAACTTGGTACATGTGACCACAATAAACCTAACCAATACCTATATAACAAGAGCAACACATGCAAAATGCTGGAGGAACTCAGCAGGCCAGGCAGCACCTATGGAAAAGAGTAAACAGTCAATGTTTCAGGCTGAGGCCCTACATCAGGGATGAAAAGTAACTGAAGAACAAGGTCCAATCCTTTGGACACATCAGTAATTAAACCTTTTCCGTCCAAAAAGACCCATTTTTTCAAACACTTTGTCTTCAGTCCATGTTAACATTCTTCCAGAAGACCATAAGATCTCACATGCCTGCTTTTTATGTGCCAGCTTGTTCTTGTCCTTTCGTTTGGGAGAAATTGTTATGGGAAACAGGGAAATGGCAACAGAATTTAATGCATACTTTAGATCTGTCTTCACCAGGGAGGACACAAGCAATCTCCCAGATGTATGGATGGGCCAGGGTCATAAGATATCAGAGGAATTGAGACAGATTGACATTAGGAAAGAAACTGTGATGAGTAGACTGGTAGGACTGAAGGCTAATAAATCCCCGGGTCCAGATGGTCTGCATCCGAGGGTTCTAAAAGAGGTGGCTCAGGAAATTGCCGATGCATTGGTAATCATTTTCCAATGTTCCTTAGATTCAGGATCAGTTCCTGAAGATTGGAGAGTGGCTAATGTTGTCCCACTTTTCAAGAAGGGAGGGAAGGAGAAAACGGAGAACTATCGCCCTGTTAGCCTAACGTCAGTCGTGGGGAAGATGCTTGAGTCCATTATTAAGGACGAAATAGTGGCACATCTAGATGGCAGAAATAGGATTAGGCCGAGCCAGCATGGATTTAC
Organism: Hypanus sabinus; assembly: GCF_030144855.1. NCBI lineage: Eukaryota > Metazoa > Chordata > Chondrichthyes > Myliobatiformes > Dasyatidae > Hypanus > Hypanus sabinus. Next base: position 10,554,806 of record NC_082739.1, on the reverse strand, counting down.
CAAGGGCAAATTATGCTTGACTAATCTGTTGGAGTTTTTTGAGGGTGTAACAAGGATGTTAGACGAGGGTAAGCCAGTAGATGTTGTGTACCTAGATTTTCAGAAGGCTTTCGATAAGGTGCCACATAGGAGATTGGTGAGTAAAATCAGAGCTCATGGCATTGGGGGCAGGGCTTCAACATGGATAGAAAACTGGTTGGCAGATAGAAAACAAAGGGTAGCAGTGAATGGGTGTTTCTCAGACTGGCTGGAGATGACTAGTGGGGTACCACAGGGCTCTGTATTGGGACCACAGCTCTTTACGATTTATGTCAATGATTTAGATGAGGGCATTGAAAACTATATCAGCAAGTTTGCTGACGATACTAAACTGGGTGGCAGTGTGACATGCGAAGAGGACGTTAGGAGAATACAGGGAGACTTGGATAGGCTGAGTGAGTGGGCAGATACTTGGCAGATGTCATTCAATGTGAATAAATGTGAAGTTATCCACTTTGGAAGCAGGAACAAGAGGGCAGAGTATTGTCTGAACGGTGTCGAGTTAGGTAAGGGAGAAATGCAAAGAGACCTAGGAGTCCTAGTTCACCAGTCAATGAAGGTGAATGAGCAAGTGCAACAGGCAGTGAAGAGGGCAAATGGAATGTTGGCCTTTGTTACAAGGGGAATTGAATACAAGAGCAAGGATGTTCTTTTGCATTTGTACAGGGCCCTGGTGAGACCACGCCTGGAATATTGTGTACAGTTTTGGTCTCCAGGTTTAAGGAAGGACATTCTGGCGATTGAGGAAGTGCAGCGTAGATTCACTAGGTTGATTCCTGGGATGGCAGGGCTGTCTTACGCAGAGAGATTGGAGAGATTGGGCTTGTACACGCTGGAATTGAGGAGATTGAGAGGGGATCTGATTGAAACGTTTAAGATAATTAAAGGATTTGATAGGATTGAGGCAGGAAATATGTTCCAGATGTTGGGAGAGGCCAGTACCAGAGGGCATGGATTGAGAATAAGAGGTCAGTTATTTAAAACAGAGTTGAGGAAGAGCTTCTTCTCCCAGAGAGTTGTGGAGGTGTGGAATGCACTGCCTCGGAAGACGGTGGAGGCCAATTCTCTGGATGCTTTCAAGAAGGAGCTGGATAGGTATCTGATGGATAGGGGAATCAAGGGATATAGGGACAAGGCAGGGACTGGGTATTGATAGTGAATGATCAGCCATGATCTCAGAATGGCGGTGCAGACTCGAGGGGCCGAATGGTCTACTTCTGCACCTATTGTCTATTGTCTATTGTCTATTGTTACCTTTTATTGGTATCAAGGATGGACTAAAATTGGAAGTCAGCAGAAGAGATTCACTCAGCTAATTCCTAGGATGAAAGAATTGCCCTGTCATGAACAGTTAAAAATATTCTTTGGAGTTCAGTGAAATAACGAGTAATCCTATTGGAACATCTAAGATCCTGAGGGGCTGACACGACAACAACAAAGATATTTCACTCCAAGACACAGTTATGGATGAGGGAACATAAGCTATTAAAAATAGTAAAAATATAACATTCTTACAGTTAGCAACTTTCCACTCAGTATTCGATTTTCAAGTTTGTACCTTCTGTCAGGATTTTTAAAAGCATGGTTAGAACATAGAACATACACTCAGTGGCCACTTTATTAGGTATCTCCCGTATCTAATAATGTGGCCAATGAGTGTATGTTCATGGTCCTCTGCTGCTGTAGACCATCCACTTCTAGGCTTGACGTGTTGTGCTTTCTGAGATGCTCTTCACCACACCCCTGCTGTAATGTATGGTTACTTGAGTTACTGTCACCTTCCTGTCAGCTTGAACCAGTCTGGACATTCTCCTCTGACCCCTCTCATTATCAAGGCATATTTGCCCACAGAACTGCCCCTCACTGGATGTTTTGTTTTGTTTTTTTGTTTTTCACACCATTCCCTGTAAACTCTAAAGACTGTTGTGTGTGAAAATCCCAGGAGATCAGCAGTTTCTCAGATATTCACACCATGCCATCTGGCACCAACAACATTCGATGTGCAAGGTCACTTAGATAACATTTCTTCTCGCATTCTGATGTTTGTTCTGAACAACAATCAAACCTCTTGACTATGGCTGCATGTTTTTATGTATTGAGCTGCTGCCACGCGATTGACTGATTAGAAGTCTATATCAAAGAGCAGATAGACTGGTGTACCTAATAAAGTGGCCAATAAGTGAGCACAGAGTAGACACTTCAGCCCACAATCTTGTGCCAATCTTTAAACCTACTCTAAGATCAATCTAACCCTTTCCTCCTACATAACTCTCTATTTTTTCTATCATCCGTGTGCCTATCTAAGAGTTTCTTAAATGTCCCTGATGTATCTTCCTCTACTTTGACTCCTAGCAAGCTGAAATACACACCCATCACCCTCTGTGTAACGCACGTACCTCTGATATCCCCCTATATGTTCCTCTACTCACCTTAAAGTTATGCCCCTTGCATCAACCATATCTGCTCTGGCTGTCCACTCGACAATCATCGTCATGACTTGGGCCTGTCTGCTTCTGGTAAGAGTTACAACTAAGCACGGTAGATACATTTATTAATTTAGAGATGCCACGCAGAACAAGACCTCTCAGCCCAATGAGTCACACTGCCCAGAAACCCATCTATTGAACCCTATAGCTTAATCACATGGCAATTTTCCTATGTTTGGTGGACAGACACAGGTGGGAGGACGAGAGATGGCAAAAACTGCTGGCAGAGTGAGACAAAGAGGGGCATGTAAAAGCTTGTGATGTGCAAAATAGCCTCCAGTAAGAAATAATTAAATTGATAATCTAAGCAAATGCGAAGACATTTTGGAAGAAGTACCGTGACAGCCTTTGCTTGTGACTTTAAAAGGAAAAGTTTAAAGAACCTGCATTTATGTAACACTTTACATGGCTGTAGGATGGACAAAAGTAGTTTATATTCTTTTAAGAGTCTTTAAGCATGTGACCATTCTTTTAATATACCAAACCGACAGCTCAATTGTGCACAGCATGATCCATTGAGTAGCAGGGAAATGAAAGGGCAGTGCATCACTTAGAAATTTGTTCCTGGGCAGTCCATTCGGACAAATAACACGTTACATTGGGATGTGGGCAAATTATATTTATCAGGCAACTGTTCAAAACTCATGAAACAATTATCCAAAGATAAATCACAAAAACATATTATACCCTTTGTTTTCCAAACTAAAAAGGCTCGACCCATGACAGAGGGTTGAAAGAAAAAATTAAATATAATAGGGCTTGATAAAAAGAAATTTATTTAAGCTAAAAAATTTACGAAAATGAAACCATACTCGCAATGTATGTTTAATTACTGGATTAACCATTTGTTTATTCAATTTAGAAAAAAACAGTGGAAGCGAGGTGGGTAAGGTGGAAGTCAATGAAAATCCTTGCGCAGAATTACATTCAAGATTAACCCATTGCGGACTGACATTAATATCCACACCTTGTGTCCAAAATATTAGATATCGAACATTAATTGCCCAATAATAAAATCTTAAATTATAACCATATAAAATCCATATGCTCTGTATTCACCACTCCACCTTCATCAATTTGTTTTGTGATATCTTCAAAGAACTCAGTCAGGCTTTGGAGACATGGCCTGTCCCTCACAAAGCCAAGCTGACAATCCCTGATCACACAGTGCTTCTTCAATTGCTTGTCAATCCTGCCTCTAAGAATTCTCTCCAATAGTTTGTCCACCACTGATGTAAGTCTCACTGGGCTATGATTCCTAGGGTTATTCCTTTACCTTTCTTGAACAAAGGAATAACATTTTTCCACACTCCAATCTTCTGGTACTGCTCCTGTGGCCAGTGAGGGTGCAAAGATCAGCGTCATGGACACAGTAGTCTCTTCACTCAGTAACCTGGGCTATATCCTGCCTGTCCCGGGAAGTTAAGTATCATAATATTTTTCAAAGTATATCCTCTTCTTTAATCTTGACATACGCCAGTATATTGGACTATTCTATGCTAGACTCACTTTTGTCAAGGTCTCTGTGGTGAATACTGAAGCAAAGTACTCATTAAGGACCTCCCCTATCTCCTCCAACTCCAGGCGCGTGTTTCCTCTTTTATCCTCGATTGGTCCTAGCCTCACTCTGGTCATCTTCCCGTTCTTCATGTATGTATAATGCTGTGGGGTTTTCCTCATTCCTACTCTCCAAGGTCTTCTCATGGCCCAACTAGCTCTTCTAAGTTCCTTCTTAAGCTCCTTCCTGGCTACCTTGCAACTCTCAAGAGCCCTGTCTGACCCTCGCTTCCTAAACCTGAAGTATGCTTCCTCCCTCCTCTCGATTAGATGGCTTTTCTTCTCTTGTCAACCATGGTTCCTTCATCCAAGCATCTTTTCCCTGCCTCAGTGGGACAATCTAAATTAACAGCTAGGAGACTTGCATGTAGATTCTATGGTATGTGTGATTAAACTGTAAAGAGACAATGACTTTGAAGTGAGAAATTGTATTGTGGAATTGAAACATTTTTTTCCTTTCATTAGTTCCAGCAAAATGCAGCTAATCCAATGTCCCAGTGCATTCCTCTGATACAGACAGATATGAACATACATCAATGGTCACTTTATTAGGTACCTCCTGCAACAAATAAAGTGACCACTAAGTGTATGTTCATAGTCTTCTGCTGTAGCCCATCCACTTCACTGTCTGATGTGTTGTAGACTATGTTCAGAGATGCTGTTCTGCACACCAGTGTTGTAACCTGTGGTTATCTGAGTTGAACCAGTCTGGCCATTCTCCTCTGACCTCTCTCATTGACAATGTGCTTTCATCCTCAGAACTGACACTCATCGGATGTGTTATTGTTTTTCACAGCACTCTCTGTAAACTCTAGAGTTTGTTGTGTGTGAAAATCCAAGGAAATCAGTAGTTTCTGAGATACTCAAACCACCCCATCCAGCACCAACAATCATTCCACAGTCCAAGTCCCTTAGGTCACATTTCTTCCCCATCCTGATGTTTGATCAGAATGACAATCAAACCGCTTGACCGTGTCAGATTGCTTTATGCACAGAGTTGCTTCCACATGATTGGCTGATTAGTTATTTGCATTATCAAGCAGGTGAACAGGTGAACCTCAGTGTGGCCACTGAGTGTACAACACTCACAGACAAATATATGTACACAGAAGCACCCAAAAGTGCATTCACATCCAACTATACAGAAACAGCAATGCATGCAGGTGCAGGTCCTCCCCAATTTATGACCTGTCAGGCTCATTGACAGCACACACACACACACACACACACACACACACACACACACACAAATAAGTATTTGGAAGACTGGCATTATGGATGAGGATAGATTTCCCAACAGCAGTCTGTCACAAGGGGACATGGAGACTAGACCCAAATGCAGAACACAGGCACTGAAGTACTAGGGGCAGGATAGGAACAACTAAAGGATAGAACAAGATGGGGAGACCGTGGCATGCAAAGGTGATCCTGGGGTTCAGAGAGCTCATGGCAAAGGCAGGACCCTGGCTAGGCTAAAGGATGGGTCTATGGGACAAGGAATGATGGGAGGATAGCCCCCTGGGCAGGTCCCAGCCTCCCACACAGGAACACAGGGGTCTGGGAAAGACAGAGCTCCTGGGCAGGTTGCAGGGCACAACCCATCAGAACAGAGGGGTAGGAAAGGGTCAGGGTCCCTCCACCAGGCAACAGCAGTCCAGCCTGCTTACCCACCAGAGTCCAGGGATCAGAAGGGAGCTCAGTCCAGGGTGACTACAAGAGCAGACTTACAGAACTAGAAGATTAACAGTGGGTACTCCAAGCCAGGGTCAAAACAGGACAGCCAGGCACAAACAAGGAAAACCAGACAGAACAGCAAGTACCAGAGAAACAGGACAAACCCCAACTAGCCCCTTATATACACCTGCCAGCCGATAGGTCTCAGTTGCACCTCCCTAAGCCAAGATGATCCTATTTGGGCTTAAGCGTGAAAGGAGGGATGGCTACAAGACCCCGACTCCGGAGTACGCGGACCAGATCAAGACCCGGAATGCGGGATCTGTACCGGCCCATGACACAATTGGACTGCAGGCATCTTCTGCTGGGGGTGAAGTATAACATCTCAGCTCTGGTTTCACCTTCATAGCATTTTTTAACTTCAAAGCTCAAAGTAAATGTTATTCTCAGCTACATATTTGTCACCATGCATTGCACAAGGCAGTCTTGGTTCTTGTAGCGAGCCTCGGATTCTCCCAGACCTGCGAGGAAAGTCTAGCAAAGATCGATGTTGCTTTGCCAATACGCCCACTGATTTCAGCGTCGAGGGAGAGAGTGTTGCCAATGGTCGACCCCAAGCACGTGAACCCGTGGACCGCAATCATCGATGGCAATGACCGACGTCTCCACCGCGCTCTGGGCCAGGACACCCATCCTCCCCGGGCTGATGGCAAGCCCGAAGTCCACGATTCCACAATTCCACGATGCCCTACACATGCAGCAACTGTGGCAGAGCCTGCCGTTCCAGTATCGGCCTCAATAGCCGCAGTCGACGCTGCTCGACAAACCAGTGACTCAGCAGGCTAAAGGGCCTGTTTCCATGCTCCACAATTCTAAGTTCAAAGTTCAAACCAAGTTTTATTATCAAAGTACATATTTGATCCCATATACAACCCTGGGATTCAATTTTTGTGGGCAATCACAGCAAATCAAGAGAATAATAACTATAACAGGATCAATGAAAGATCAACCAGAGTGCAGAAGATAACAAACTGTGCAAATGCAAACGTAAATAAATAGCAATTAATAATGAGATGATGAGTCCTTGAAAGTGAGGTCATTGGTTGTGGGAACATTTCAATGATGGGGCAAGTAAGTGTAGTTTTAGTCAAGAACCTGATAGCTGAGGGGTAGGAATGGTTCTTGAACCCGGTGGTACAAGACCTGAGGCTCTTGTACCTTCTGCCTGATGGCAGCAGGAAGAAGAGAGCATGGCCTGGGTGGTAGTGATCTCTGATGATGGATGCTGCTTTCCTAAGACAGTGTTTCATGTAGATGTGTTCATTGCTTGGGAGGGTTTTACCTATGAGGAACTGGGCGGAATCCACTACATTCTGTAGGATTTTCCACTCAAAGGCTTTGTTGTTTCTATACCAGGCTGCGATGCAGCCAGTCTATGTACTCTCTACCACACATCTATAGAAGTTTGACGAAGTTTCAGATGTCATGCCAACTCTCCACAGACTCCTAAGGAAGTAGAGGCGCTGCTGTGCTTTCATCGCAATTGCACTGATGTGCTGGGCCCAGGACAGATCCTCTGAAATAATTACACTGAGAAATTTAAAGTTGCTAACGCTCTCCACCTCTGATCCTCCGATGAGGACTGGCTCATGGACCTTTGGTTTCCCTCTCCTGAAGTCTATAACCAGCTCCTTGGTCTTGCTGACATTGTGTGCGAGGCTCTTGTTATGCCACCACTCGGCCAAGTTTTGTCAGATCCATTTACTGTGTGTATAGGTTGAGAAATGAGAGCATTTGCTGAGGTGTTGGGCTCTACAGCAAGGATAGGCTGCAAGGAGCCAAACTATTCAAGGGTTATGTTTGGAAGCATTTTTTTTATGAAAAAGGTAATAGAAGTATGAAATTTTCTTTCTTAAAAATACTGTTGGCTCTTTGAGAAATCCAGAGGTTGATACAGTCTTCTTAGATAACTATACAAGAGCAATATGGGGACAAAGCAGTTTGATACATTCTGATTGTCCATGATCTAATTGATCATGGATCATGGACCTATCAGATAAAACTCATGGAGATGAATGGCCTCCTTGTGATGCTAAGTTCGTATTATTGGACATAATATCATTGCCTTGTGGGCATACTCAATAAGTCAATGAAATAATAACTGTAACAGAATCAACAAAAGGCCACACCAACATGAGTGCTTAACCAGTGTGCAAAAGACAACAAACTGTGCAGAAACAAAGAAACTAAATAAATCAATAAGAAATAAATGTTGAAAACATGAGACAAAGTGTCCTTGAAAGTGAGTTCATAGGTTGCAGAGTATATCGTTGATAGGGCGAGTGAAGTTAATCTCTTTGGTTCAAGAGCTTGATGGTGGAAGGTAATAACTGTTCCTAAACCTGGTGGTGTGAGTCCTGAGGCTCCTGTACTTCCTTCCTGACAGCAGCAGTGAGGGAAGGGCATGGTCTGGGTAGTGGGGATCTCTGATGATGGATGCTGCTTTCCTGTGACAAGGCTTCATGTAGATGTTCTCAATGGTGGGGAGCGCATTACCCGTGAAGGACTGGGCTGGATCCACTACTTTTTGTAGGATTTTCTATTCAAGGGCATTGGTGTTTCCGTACCAGGCTGCGATGAAGCCAGTCAGTATACTCTGCACTACACATCTATAGAAGTTTGTCAAAGTTTTAGATGTCATGCTGAACTTTCACAAACTCGTCGTAATTACACTTATGTGCTAGGTCTAGGTTAGGTCCTCCAAAGTTATAAGAGCGAGGAATTTAATGTTGCTGACCTTCTCCACCTCTGATCCTCTGATGAGGACTGGCTCACGGACCTCTGCTTTCCCTCTCCTGAAGTCAATAATCAGCTCCTTGATCTTGCTAACATTGATTAAGCGGTTGTTATGGCACCACTCAGCCAGATTTTCAATCTCCTTCCTATATGATGATTCATCACCACATTTGATTCGGCGAATGTCAGTGCTGTCATTAGCGAACTTGAATATGGCATTAGAGCTGTGCTTAACCGCGCAATCACGAGTGTCATAAATGTCTTAGGTAACGAATTTTGCTCTGGCACACGGAGGAGCTGATTATAAAATTAACTTGTTCTGTACATTAGTATTTTGTACCTACTTGCCTCCCTGCCCCCATCCCTCAAGACCCCAACCAAACAGTTGCTTGTTCACGAAACACGTCTGCTTTGTTTTGCTGAAGCCACTAGTCTGCTGAGAATTTTTTTGTTCTTGTGTGACCATCCTGTCAGCTAATGAATTATCATATAACCATATAACAATCGCAGCACGGAAACAGGCCATCTCGGCCCTCCTAGTCCGTGCCGAACTCTTAATCTCACCTAGTCCCACCTACCCGCACTCAGCCCATAACCCTCCACTCCACTCCTGTCCATATACCTATCCAATTTTACCTTAAATGACACAACTGAACTGGCCTCTACTACTTCTACAGGAAGCTCATTCCACACAACTATCACTCTCTGAGTAAAGAAATACCCCCTCGTGTTTCCCTTAAACTTCTGCCCCCTAACTCTCAAATCATGTCCTCTCGTTTGAACATACCTTTGGACAGTTTATCACTCTGCCATTATACTCTCCACTACACGTCTAGGTAAGTTTGTCAAGGTTTTAGATGTCATGCTGAATCTTCGCAAACTACTAATGAAGTAGAGGCACTGTCTTGCTTTCTTTGTAATTGCACTTACATGCTGGGCTCAGGACCGGTCGTCTGAAATAATAATAATACTGAGGAATTAAAAGTTTCTGACCCTCTCCACCTCTGATCCTCCATGAAAACTGGCTCATGGACCTCTGGTTTCCCTCTTCTGAAGTCAATCACCAGTTCCTTGGTCTTGGAGGCATTGAATAAGAGGTTGTTGTTATGGCACCACTCAGCCGGATTTTCAATCTCCCTCCCATTTGCTGATTCATCACCACCTTTGATTCGGCCTACAACACTGGGGTTGCCAGCAAACTTGAATAAACATTGGATCTGTGCTTTACCTCACAGTCATAAGTGTAAAGTGAGTAGAGCAGGGGCTAAGCACGCAACCTTATGGTACGCCTGTGCTGATGGAGATCATGGAGGAGATGTGTTGCCAATCTGAACTGACTGAAGCCTGCAAGTGAGGAAATTGAGGATCCAATTGCACAAGGAGGTTTTGAGGCCAAGTCTTGGAGCTTATTGATTAGTTTTGAGGGGATGATGATAGTGACTGCTGAGCTGTAGTTGATAAAAAGCATCCTGATATATGCATCTTTGCTGTCCAGATGTTCCAGGGTTGAGTGAAGAGCCAATGAGTTTCTGCTGCTGTGGACCTGTTGCTGCGATAGGCAAATTGGAATGGATCAAAGTCGTTCCTCGGGCAGGGGCTGATACCTTTCGTCACCTACCTCTTGAAACACTTCATCACTATGGACGTAGGCGTTACTGGATGATTGTCACTGAGGCAGGCCACCATGATCTCCTTAGCACCAGTGTAATTGAAGCCTGCTAGAAGCAGGTGGATACCCCAGACCGCCACGTGTAAGATTAAGGATCTCAGTGAACCCTCCAGCTAGTTGATGAGCACAAGCCTTTAGTACTTGGCCAGGTACCCTGGTTTTAATACCGTCTGTCTGATAACATATGGTATCAAAATCCCTTTGTCAGAACAGAGTTTAGACATCTGGGAAAGACAAAGATTTCTGGAATATTGTATTGACTTAAAAATTAACAAGAGTTTATAAGTAAATTGCTACAATTAGCACTATTGGATACCCACAATTCTAATGTGATTTAATAGCACAGCTACACATGCATGGTCATGGTGACTGATTGACTGATAAACACCTCACACAAGACAGCACCAGTGAGTGGCAAGCTCAGTGTAACTACGCTTTTTTGAGGTCACATCCCTGACTGAAGTCTTGAATATTGAATACACAGAAAGGCTAACAACCAATGAGAATAGTAGACAAAATGTGCAAATAAGAAATAATCAATAAATAAATAATATTGAGAACATGACCCAGGCCATGATCTTTTCTCGCTGCTGCCATCCGGTAACAGGTACAAGAGCCTCAGGACTCGCACCAGCAGGTTCAAGAACAGTTACTACCCCTCAACCATCGGGTTCTTGACCAAAGGTGATAACTGCACTCACTTGTCCATCCTTTGAGATGTCCCCACAACCAATTATCTCACTTTCAGGACTTTACATTTTGTTATCTCATATTCTTGATAATTATTACTATATATTTATATTTGCACAGTTTGTTGTCTTCTGCACTCTGGTTGATCTTTCATTGATCCTGTTGTAGTTATTATTCTATAGACTTGCTGAGAAAGTCCACAGAAAAATGAATCTCAGGGTTGTATATAGTGACATATATATACACTTCGATAATAAAATTTACTTTGAATTTTGTGGTGTCCTTGAAAGTTAGTCCATAGATTGTGATCGGTTCATTCAATCATTAGACACTCAGTTGATGGATTCCGAATATTTCATAGAATGGAAATATTCTTGTTTTCCAAGTATCTAATTATGCCATCTTTTTTATTAAAAATAATAAGAAATGGCAATAAAAACAGAAGACTGTGGAAACATTCAGCAGGTCAGCCAGCATCTGTGGAATGAGAAAGAATGTTAATGATTCAGTTGGAAGACCATTCGTCAGAATGGGGGTGGAGAGAAAATAAGTAGTAGGGAGGCTGGGGAGGGATGGACCTCTGATAAGGTGAGGCCAGCGTTGCGCTGGGGATTAAACATACGTAAGGGCATGATGGGTTAATGGGAGCAATTTGGGAGAGAGAATATGGACTCTTTTATTGCTGAAAGTTCTGAAAGGAAAGCAGTTAGAGAGTAGGACGTAAGAGTTGTACAATGCAGTACTACAGGACACAGGCAACAGATCAGTCGGTGCCAAAGGAAACATCATGTTTTCCTCCCTAACTCTCCCCATTAGCCCACCCGTTACATATCCTCATTTAGAGTCAATCTTGGATCATCCTATCAAAGAGATACCCTTTGTCTGATCATCCCTTCCCTCACTCCCTGTGAAATAAAGCTGACTTGTCTCTCTTTCCTTGTTCTGATGAAAGGCCTTTGACCTGATAATTTTACACTATTTCTCTTTATACCAATGTCTCCCGATCTATTGAGTATTTTCAACACTTTCTCTTTATATTTCAGATTTGCAGCATCTTTTTTTGATTTTCAACTTTCAGCTGCATCTCAGTTTTCTCCATAATTGATCTCCCTTCCAACAAAAGTCAAGAGTAGACCTGTTTGCTGATTAAAGATCTTGAACATGATGGCATGGACATAGAATTCTCCAATTTCAGGTATAATTGCTCCCACACTACCCTTTTCTCTCTCCTCTTGGCCCACACAGTTCTTCCTGTACACAAACACACACCGAACCCATCCCCCCATATCTGACCTTCTGTTTCCCACTCTTTACCTCCTCCATCTGTCCATCATCCATACACCCCCACTATTCCCAGATGTCCCTCCATCTCTCTTATTTGGTTCCACACTCCACCTTCTTTTCTTGCCTGCCTGATCCTCCGAGGTCTTCCAGCATTTTGTTTTTGCGTCAGGGTAGCTCTTCTGGGCTGAAGAAAGACTTGGTGTGAGAGTGGGAATAACAGTTGTCATGGTTCATGGTCCTACTTATGGCTTAGTAGGACCAGCAAGGAGGCTTCACTGATAGATTACGAGTAGATCATGGCAAAATTAAAAGAACCACGGGAGTAATAAACTTTTCATTGTTATCTGAGTAGCGTGCAATTGGCAGAGAGTAAATGAAATCAGGAAAATAAATATTTAGTCAAAAAGGATCTAGTGCTTTCCTAGGACTTCCAGCTGGGTACAGCTATCAATTTTATTTTCAATGTTTCAATGACAAACTCTGCCATCTTCATCAAGAACGACGTCTGAGCATGTCTAGTTTTGTGGCATTTGATTCTGATTGGTTAGAGGGACAGATGATGGGGGTATAAATACCACCGGACTAGACATGCCCAGGCATCATCGCTGATGAAGATGGGAGAGTTTGTCATTGAAACGTTGGTTAAAATCAATATCTGTAGCCAGCTGAAAGCCCAAGAGGAGCTTATTCATGTAGTTCAAAGCTTGGTGTGGGTGAAATGAGGCACTGCATCGCTACAGAGGAAAGAGAATGCTGTTCTATTGGGATAGATTCAGTGCTGGTAACCTGTGCCATGGTGACTCACATAATTAGGATTATAGTTAAGGCTAATTAGAGGGAGAGTGTATGTATGTTTTGGGAAATTTAGTAAAAGAGCAATGAGGGAGCAGTGGCGTTGGGTAGGAAAGGGAGAACGCAAATCAAAATCTGACAGAAAAAACGCAGATAATACAAGTGAACAGAAGAGACTTGAATCAGAGTAAGTAAAACAACAAAGTTTAAGGCTCTTTATCTGAATGTCTGCAGCATTTGTAACAAGATAGATGAGCTGATGACACAAATAGAAATAAATGAATTTAATTTACTAGCGATTACAGGGACACAGTTGCAGGGTGATCAGGAGTGGCAACACAATATTCCAGGCTGTATGACCTTCCAAAAGAATAGACGAAAAGGAAAAGGAGGTGGAGCAGTGTTGTTAAACATGGAAGGTATCCGTACAATGGTGAGTAGTGATATAGATGCTGGGGATCGTGATATAGAATCAACAGGTGGAAATAAAGAGCAGGGTGGAAAAGACCAGGGTGGGTGTGTGTGGCGAACTACATATACCTGTCTGGACTCGCCGCCCCCCCCCCCCCCCCCACTGACCACTCCTGCGGCTCCTCCCACAGACCCCGGTATAAAGGCGATTGGAGACACAGCCCCGGCCTCAGTCTCCGGGATGTAGTGTGGTGGTCATCTGCTGCTTGTTCTTTCTTACAGCCAATAAAAGCCTATATCTCGCCTCACGTCTCCGAGAGTTATTGATGGTGCATCAGTGTGGTTTATCAGTCATCAATGCATGGCCTCACAGTAAGATAAAGCTTAAGTGGGGAAATGCTGAAGGTCTGTAAGAAGGGGCCTGCAATTAACATGGGTGATTTTAATCTGAATGTCAATTGGACTAATCAAACTAGTAAGAAAACAGTATAACATAAGTTTTTAGACTAGTGCTGTATATCAGGGATTATTTCTTTGAGTAATATGTTACAGGATCTATCCAGGAAGATGTTGTCTTAGATTGGCCCATGTATAATGAAATAGGATTATTAAGAGGTTTTGTAGTTAAGGATCTTTCACTGGGTACTGATCACAGCATGGTAGGATTCCAGGTAGAATTTGAGCCGGTGGGGAAATACTTTGTCCTCAACTTAAGTAAGTGTATTTGCAAAGATATAGCAAATAATCTAGCGCTCACGACAGTGCACGATGCCGTGTCCAAACAAGAAACAGCCCATCCTGACGTATTTCAATGTATAGTCAGACCTCAACCAGGCTTGTTTGAAGAAAGCCCTGCCCAATTACCACCACTCCACTTTGCCTACCGGAGCAACAGGTGCACAGCAGATGCCATCTCATTGACTCTATTTATTTATACTTGCATCTGCACAGACTGTTGTCTTCTGCACTCTGGTTGATCTTTCATTGATCCTGTTATAGTTACTGTTCAAAACATTTGCTGAGTATGCCCCAGGAAAATGAATCTCAGGGTTGCATATGGTGACGTATATGTCATTTGATAACAAAATTTACTTTGAACTTTGAAATAACGTGAAACAACCAGTGAGAGCTTCAATGGATATATATGAAGAAATGGGGTAGTTCAGGTCAGGATGGGACACTGGGAGAGTGAGACGAGGGAATTAATCAAGGGAAATAAGGAAACGGCAGGTAATTTAAATCAATAATTTTCTTTAGTCACCACACTGAAGACGTCCCAAATATAACAGATGGGCTAATTTCAAACTGGAGGAATGAAGAAATGGCTGGATATTCAGAAGAGCTTAATGCGATCAAACCAAGTCAACATGATTTTATGAAAGGGAAATCGTGTTTATAAATTTTCTGGAGCTCTTCACGCAGCTCAGCACATCACAAGACACAAGATACAAAAGACATGAAGACATGTACCTCCAGGCTTAAGGACAGCTTCTATCACACTATTATCAGACACTTGAATGGACTTCTTGTACAATAAAGTGGACTCTTAGCCTCACAGTTTCCCTTGTTACGATCTTGCATTTTATTGTTTACCTGTGCATCACTTTGTCTGCAGCTTTTACACTTTATTCTGTATTGTTACTTGTTCTAGCTCTATACACTGTGTAATGATCTGATCTCTAAGAACAGTATGCAAGACAAGCTTTTCACTGTAACTTGGTACATGTGACCACAATAAACCTAACCAATACCTATATAACAAGAGCAACACATGCAAAATGCTGGAGGAACTCAGCAGGCCAGGCAGCACCTATGGAAAAGAGTAAACAGTCAATGTTTCAGGCTGAGGCCCTACATCAGGGATGAAAAGTAACTGAAGAACAAGGTCCAATCCTTTGGACACATCAGTAATTAAACCTTTTCCGTCCAAAAAGACCCATTTTTTCAAACACTTTGTCTTCAGTCCATGTTAACATTCTTCCAGAAGACCATAAGATCTCACATGCCTGCTTTTTATGTGCCAGCTTGTTCTTGTCCTTTCGTTTGGGAGAAATTGTTATGGGAAACAGGGAAATGGCAACAGAATTTAATGCATACTTTAGATCTGTCTTCACCAGGGAGGACACAAGCAATCTCCCAGATGTATGGATGGGCCAGGGTCATAAGATATCAGAGGAATTGAGACAGATTGACATTAGGAAAGAAACTGTGATGAGTAGACTGGTAGGACTGAAGGCTAATAAATCCCCGGGTCCAGATGGTCTGCATCCGAGGGTTCTAAAAGAGGTGGCTCAGGAAATTGCCGATGCATTGGTAATCATTTTCCAATGTTCCTTAGATTCAGGATCAGTTCCTGAAGATTGGAGAGTGGCTAATGTTGTCCCACTTTTCAAGAAGGGAGGGAAGGAGAAAACGGAGAACTATCGCCCTGTTAGCCTAACGTCAGTCGTGGGGAAGATGCTTGAGTCCATTATTAAGGACGAAATAGTGGCACATCTAGATGGCAGAAATAGGATTAGGCCGAGCCAGCATGGATTTACCAAGGGCAAATTATGCTTGACTAATCTGTTGGAGTTTTTTGAGGGTGTAACAAGGATGTTAGACGAGGGTAAGCCAGTAGATGTTGTGTACCTAGATTTTCAGAAGGCTTTCGATAAGGTGCCACATAGGAGATTGGTGAGTAAAATCAGAGCTCATGGCATTGGGGGCAGGGCTTCAACATGGATAGAAAACTGGTTGGCAGATAGAAAACAAAGGGTAGCAGTGAATGGGTGTTTCTCAGACTGGCTGGAGATGACTAGTGGGGTACCACAGGGCTCTGTATTGGGACCACAGCTCTTTACGATTTATGTCAATGATTTAGATGAGGGCATTGAAAACTATATCAGCAAGTTTGCTGACGATACTAAACTGGGTGGCAGTGTGACATGCGAAGAGGACGTTAGGAGAATACAGGGAGACTTGGATAGGCTGAGTGAGTGGGCAGATACTTGGCAGATGTCATTCAATGTGAATAAATGTGAAGTTATCCACTTTGGAAGCAGGAACAAGAGGGCAGAGTATTGTCTGAACGGTGTCGAGTTAGGTAAGGGAGAAATGCAAAGAGACCTAGGAGTCCTAGTTCACCAGTCAATGAAGGTGAATGAGCAAGTGCAACAGGCAGTGAAGAGGGCAAATGGAATGTTGGCCTTTGTTACAAGGGGAATTGAATACAAGAGCAAGGATGTTCTTTTGCATTTGTACAGGGCCCTGGTGAGACCACGCCTGGAATATTGTGTACAGTTTTGGTCTCCAGGTTTAAGGAAGGACATTCTGGCGATTGAGGAAGTGCAGCGTAGATTCACTAGGTTGATTCCTGGGATGGCAGGGCTGTCTTACGCAGAGAGATTGGAGAGATTGGGCTTGTACACGCTGGAATTGAGGAGATTGAGAGGGGATCTGATTGAAACGTTTAAGATAATTAAAGGATTTGATAGGATTGAGGCAGGAAATATGTTCCAGATGTTGGGAGAGGCCAGTACCAGAGGGCATGGATTGAGAATAAGAGGTCAGTTATTTAAAACAGAGTTGAGGAAGAGCTTCTTCTCCCAGAGAGTTGTGGAGGTGTGGAATGCACTGCCTCGGAAGACGGTGGAGGCCAATTCTCTGGATGCTTTCAAGAAGGAGCTGGATAGGTATCTGATGGATAGGGGAATCAAGGGATATAGGGACAAGGCAGGGACTGGGTATTGATAGTGAATGATCAGCCATGATCTCAGAATGGCGGTGCAGACTCGAGGGGCCGAATGGTCTACTTCTGCACCTATTGTCTATTGTCTATTGTCTATTGTTACCTTTTATTGGTATCAAGGATGGACTAAAATTGGAAGTCAGCAGAAGAGATTCACTCAGCTAATTCCTAGGATGAAAGAATTGCCCTGTCATGAACAGTTAAAAATATTCTTTGGAGTTCAGTGAAATAACGAGTAATCCTATTGGAACATCTAAGATCCTGAGGGGCTGACACGACAACAACAAAGATATTTCACTCCAAGACACAGTTATGGATGAGGGAACATAAGCTATTAAAAATAGTAAAAATATAACATTCTTACAGTTAGCAACTTCCCACTCAGTATTCGATTTTCAAGTTTGTACCTTCTGTCAGGATTTTTAAAAGCATGGTTAGAACATAGAACATACACTCAGTGGCCACTTTATTAGGTATCTCCCGTATCTAATAATGTGGCCAATGAGTGTATGTTCATGGTCCTCTGCTGCTGTAGACCATCCACTTCTAGGCTTGACGTGTTGTGCTTTCTGAGATGCTCTTCACCACACCCCTGCTGTAATGTATGGTTACTTGAGTTACTGTCACCTTCCTGTCAGCTTGAACCAGTCTGGACATTCTCCTCTGACCCCTCTCATTATCAAGGCATATTTGCCCACAGAACTGCCCCTCACTGGATGTTTTGTTTTGTTTTTTTGTTTTTCACACCATTCCCTGTAAACTCTAAAGACTGTTGTGTGTGAAAATCCCAGGAGATCAGCAGTTTCTCAGATATTCACACCATGCCATCTGGCACCAACAACATTCGATGTGCAAGGTCACTTACATAACATTTCTTCTCGCATTCTGATGTTTGTTCTGAACAACAATCAAACCTCTTGACTATGGCTGCATGTTTTTATGTATTGAGCTGCTGCCACGCGATTGACTGATTAGAAGTCTATATCAAAGAGCAGATAGACTGGTGTACCTAATAAAGTGGCCAATAAGTGAGCACAGAGTAGACACTTCAGCCCACAATCTTGTGCCAATCTTTAAACCTACTCTAAGATCAATCTAACCCTTTCCTCCTACATAACTCTCTATTTTTTCTATCATCCGTGTGCCTATCTAAGAGTTTCTTAAATGTCCCTGATGTATCTTCCTCTACTTTGACTCCTAGCAAGCTGAAATACACACCCATCACCCTCTGTGTAACGCACGTACCTCTGATATCCCCCTATATGTTCCTCTACTCACCTTAAAGTTATGCCCCTTGCATCAACCATATCTGCTCTGGCTGTCCACTCGACAATCATTCGTCATGACTTGGGCCTGTCTGCTTCTGGTAAGAGTTACAACTAAGCACGGTAGATACATTTATTAATTTAGAGATGCCACGCAGAACAAGACCTCTCAGCCCAATGAGTCACACTGCCCAGAAACCCATCTATTGAACCCTATAGCTTAATCACAGGGCAATTTTCCTATGTTTGGTGGACAGACACAGGTGGGAGGACGAGAGATGGCAAAAACTGCTGGCAGAGTGAGACAAAGAGGGGCATGTAAAAGCTTGTGATGTGCAAAATAGCCTCCAGTAAGAAATAATTAAATTGATAATCTAAGCAAATGCGAAGACATTTTGGAAGAAGTACCGTGACAGCCTTTGCTTGTGACTTTAAAAGGAAAAGTTTAAAGAACCTGCATTTATGTAACACTTTACATGGCTGTAGGATGGACAAAAGTAGTTTATATTCTTTTAAGAGTCTTTAAGCATGTGACCATTCTTTTAATATACCAAACCGACAGCTCAATTGTGCACAGCATGATCCATTGAGTAGCAGGGAAATGAAAGGGCAGTGCATCACTTAGAAATTTGTTCCTGGGCAGTCCATTCGGACAAATAACACGTTACATTGGGATGTGGGCAAATTATATTTATCAGGCAACTGTTCAAAACTCATGAAACAATTATCCAAAGATAAATCACAAAAACATATTATACCCTTTGTTTTCCAAACTAAAAAGGCTCGACCCATGACAGAGGGTTGAAAGAAAAAATTAAATATAATAGGGCTTGATAAAAAGAAATTTATTTAAGCTAAAAAATTTACGAAAATGAAACCATACTCGCAATGTATGTTTAATTACTGGATTAACCATTTGTTTATTCAATTTAGAAAAAAACAGTGGAAGCGAGGTGGGTAAGGTGGAAGTCAATGAAAATCCTTGCGCAGAATTACGTTCAAGATTAACCCATTGCGGACTGACATTAATATCCACACCTTGTGTCCAAAATATTAGATATCGAACATTAATTGCCCAATAATAAAATCTTAAATTATAACCATATAAAATCCATATGCTCTGTATTCACCACTCCACCTTCATCAATTTGTTTTGTGATATCTTCAAAGAACTCAGTCAGGCTTTGGAGACATGGCCTGTCCCTCACAAAGCCAAGCTGACAATCCCTGATCACACAGTGCTTCTTCAATTGCTTGTCAATCCTGCCTCTAAGAATTCTCTCCAATAGTTTGTCCACCACTGATGTAAGTCTCACTGGGCTATGATTCCTAGGGTTATTCCTTTACCTTTCTTGAACAAAGGAATAACATTTTTCCACACTCCAATCTTCTGGTACTGCTCCTGTGGCCAGTGAGGGTGCAAAGATCAGCGTCATGGACACAGTAGTCTCTTCACTCAGTAACCTGGGCTATATCCTGCCTGTCCCGGGAAGTTAAGTATCATAATATTTTTCAAAGTATATCCTCTTCTTTAATCTTGACATACGCCAGTATATTGGACTATTCTATGCTAGACTCACTTTTGTCAAGGTCTCTGTGGTGAATACTGAAGCAAAGTACTCATTAAGGACCTCCCCTATCTCCTCCAACTCCAGGCGCGTGTTTCCTCTTTTATCCTCGATTGGTCCTAGCCTCACTCTGGTCATCTTCCCGTTCTTCATGTATGTATAATGCTGTGGGGTTTTCCTCATTCCTACTCTCCAAGGTCTTCTCATGGCCCAACTAGCTCTTCTAAGTTCCTTCTTAAGCTCCTTCCTGGCTACCTTGCAACTCTCAAGAGCCCTGTCTGACCCTCGCTTCCTAAACCTGAAGTATGCTTCCTCCCTCCTCTCGATTAGATGGCTTTTCTTCTCTTGTCAACCATGGTTCCTTCATCCAAGCATCTTTTCCCTGCCTCAGTGGGACAATCTAAATTAACAGCT
This sequence comes from Hypanus sabinus, assembly GCF_030144855.1. Taxonomy (NCBI): domain Eukaryota; kingdom Metazoa; phylum Chordata; class Chondrichthyes; order Myliobatiformes; family Dasyatidae; genus Hypanus; species Hypanus sabinus. Next base: position 10,534,431 of record NC_082739.1, on the reverse strand, counting down.
AGGAGACTTGCATGTAGATTCTATGGTATGTGTGATTAAACTGTAAAGAGACAATGACTTTGAAGTGAGAAATTGTATTGTGGAATTGAAACATTTTTTTCCTTTCATTAGTTCCAGCAAAATGCAGCTAATCCAATGTCCCAGTGCATTCCTCTGATACAGACAGATATGAACATACATCAATGGTCACTTTATTAGGTACCTCCTGCAACAAATAAAGTGACCACTAAGTGTATGTTCATAGTCTTCTGCTGTAGCCCATCCACTTCACTGTCTGATGTGTTGTAGACTATGTTCAGAGATGCTGTTCTGCACACCAGTGTTGTAACCTGTGGTTATCTGAGTTGAACCAGTCTGGCCATTCTCCTCTGACCTCTCTCATTGACAATGTGCTTTCATCCTCAGAACTGACACTCATCGGATGTGTTATTGTTTTTCACAGCACTCTCTGTAAACTCTAGAGTTTGTTGTGTGTGAAAATCCAAGGAAATCAGTAGTTTCTGAGATACTCAAACCACCCCATCCAGCACCAACAATCATTCCACAGTCCAAGTCCCTTAGGTCACATTTCTTCCCCATCCTGATGTTTGATCAGAATGACAATCAAACCGCTTGACCGTGTCAGATTGCTTTATGCACAGAGTTGCTTCCACATGATTGGCTGATTAGTTATTTGCATTATCAAGCAGGTGAACAGGTGAACCTCAGTGTGGCCACTGAGTGTACAACACTCACAGACAAATATATGTACACAGAAGCACCCAAAAGTGCATTCACATCCAACTATACAGAAACAGCAATGCATGCAGGTGCAGGTCCTCCCCAATTTATGACCTGTCAGGCTCATTGACAGCACACACACACACACACACACACACACACACACACACACACAAATAAGTATTTGGAAGACTGGCATTATGGATGAGGATAGATTTCCCAACAGCAGTCTGTCACAAGGGGACATGGAGACTAGACCCAAATGCAGAACACAGGCACTGAAGTACTAGGGGCAGGATAGGAACAACTAAAGGATAGAACAAGATGGGGAGACCGTGGCATGCAAAGGTGATCCTGGGGTTCAGAGAGCTCATGGCAAAGGCAGGACCCTGGCTAGGCTAAAGGATGGGTCTATGGGACAAGGAATGATGGGAGGATAGCCCCCTGGGCAGGTCCCAGCCTCCCACACAGGAACACAGGGGTCTGGGAAAGACAGAGCTCCTGGGCAGGTTGCAGGGCACAACCCATCAGAACAGAGGGGTAGGAAAGGGTCAGGGTCCCTCCACCAGGCAACAGCAGTCCAGCCTGCTTACCCACCAGAGTCCAGGGATCAGAAGGGAGCTCAGTCCAGGGTGACTACAAGAGCAGACTTACAGAACTAGAAGATTAACAGTGGGTACTCCAAGCCAGGGTCAAAACAGGACAGCCAGGCACAAACAAGGAAAACCAGACAGAACAGCAAGTACCAGAGAAACAGGACAAACCCCAACTAGCCCCTTATATACACCTGCCAGCCGATAGGTCTCAGTTGCACCTCCCTAAGCCAAGATGATCCTATTTGGGCTTAAGCGTGAAAGGAGGGATGGCTACAAGACCCCGACTCCGGAGTACGCGGACCAGATCAAGACCCGGAATGCGGGATCTGTACCGGCCCATGACACAATTGGACTGCAGGCATCTTCTGCTGGGGGTGAAGTATAACATCTCAGCTCTGGTTTCACCTTCATAGCATTTTTTAACTTCAAAGCTCAAAGTAAATGTTATTCTCAGCTACATATTTGTCACCATGCATTGCACAAGGCAGTCTTGGTTCTTGTAGCGAGCCTCGGATTCTCCCAGACCTGCGAGGAAAGTCTAGCAAAGATCGATGTTGCTTTGCCGATACGCCCACTGATTTCAGCGTCGAGGGAGAGAGTGTTGCCAATGGTCGACCCCAAGCACGTGAACCCGTGGACCGCAATCATCGATGGCAATGACCGACGTCTCCACCGCGCTCTGGGCCAGGACACCCATCCTCCCCGGGCTGATGGCAAGCCCGAAGTCCACGATTCCACAATTCCACGATGCCCTACACATGCAGCAACTGTGGCAGAGCCTGCCGTTCCAGTATCGGCCTCAATAGCCGCAGTCGACGCTGCTCGACAAACCAGTGACTCAGCAGGCTAAAGGGCCTGTTTCCATGCTCCACAATTCTAAGTTCAAAGTTCAAACCAAGTTTTATTATCAAAGTACATATATGATCCCATATACAACCCTGGGATTCAATTTTTGTGGGCAATCACAGCAAATCAAGAGAATAATAACTATAACAGGATCAATGAAAGATCAACCAGAGTGCAGAAGATAACAAACTGTGCAAATGCAAACGTAAATAAATAGCAATTAATAATGAGATGATGAGTCCTTGAAAGTGAGGTCATTGGTTGTGGGAACATTTCAATGATGGGGCAAGTAAGTGTAGTTTTAGTCAAGAACCTGATAGCTGAGGGGTAGGAATGGTTCTTGAACCCGGTGGTACAAGACCTGAGGCTCTTGTACCTTCTGCCTGATGGCAGCAGGAAGAAGAGAGCATGGCCTGGGTGGTAGTGATCTCTGATGATGGATGCTGCTTTCCTAAGACAGTGTTTCATGTAGATGTGTTCATTGCTTGGGAGGGTTTTACCTATGAGGAACTGGGCGGAATCCACTACATTCTGTAGGATTTTCCACTCAAAGGCTTTGTTGTTTCTATACCAGGCTGCGATGCAGCCAGTCTATGTACTCTCTACCACACATCTATAGAAGTTTGACGAAGTTTCAGATGTCATGCCAACTCTCCACAGACTCCTAAGGAAGTAGAGGCGCTGCTGTGCTTTCATCGCAATTGCACTGATGTGCTGGGCCCAGGACAGATCCTCTGAAATAATTACACTGAGAAATTTAAAGTTGCTAACGCTCTCCACCTCTGATCCTCCGATGAGGACTGGCTCATGGACCTTTGGTTTCCCTCTCCTGAAGTCTATAACCAGCTCCTTGGTCTTGCTGACATTGTGTGCGAGGCTCTTGTTATGCCACCACTCGGCCAAGTTTTGTCAGATCCATTTACTGTGTGTATAGGTTGAGAAATGAGAGCATTTGCTGAGGTGTTGGGCTCTACAGCAAGGATAGGCTGCAAGGAGCCAAACTATTCAAGGGTTATGTTTGGAAGCATTTTTTTTATGAAAAAGGTAATAGAAGTATGAAATTTTCTTTCTTAAAAATACTGTTGGCTCTTTGAGAAATCCAGAGGTTGATACAGTCTTCTTAGATAACTATACAAGAGCAATATGGGGACAAAGCAGTTTGATACATTCTGATTGTCCATGATCTAATTGATCATGGATCATGGACCTATCAGATAAAACTCATGGAGATGAATGGCCTCCTTGTGATGCTAAGTTCGTATTATTGGACATAATATCATTGCCTTGTGGGCATACTCAATAAGTCAATGAAATAATAACTGTAACAGAATCAACAAAAGGCCACACCAACATGAGTGCTTAACCAGTGTGCAAAAGACAACAAACTGTGCAGAAACAAAGAAACTAAATAAATCAATAAGAAATAATTGTTGAAAACATGAGACAAAGTGTCCTTGAAAGTGAGTTCATAGGTTGCAGAGTATATCGTTGATAGGGCGAGTGAAGTTAATCTCTTTGGTTCAAGAGCTTGATGGTGGAAGGTAATAACTGTTCCTAAACCTGGTGGTGTGAGTCCTGAGGCTCCTGTACTTCCTTCCTGACAGCAGCAGTGAGGGAAGGGCATGGTCTGGGTAGTGGGGATCTCTGATGATGGATGCTGCTTTCCTGTGACAAGGCTTCATGTAGATGTTCTCAATGGTGGGGAGCGCATTACCCGTGAAGGACTGGGCTGGATCCACTACTTTTTGTAGGATTTTCTATTCAAGGGCATTGGTGTTTCCGTACCAGGCTGCGATGAAGCCAGTCAGTATACTCTGCACTACACATCTATAGAAGTTTGTCAAAGTTTTAGATGTCATGCTGAACTTTCACAAACTCGTCGTAATTACACTTATGTGCTAGGTCTAGGTTAGGTCCTCCAAAGTTATAAGAGCGAGGAATTTAATGTTGCTGACCTTCTCCACCTCTGATCCTCTGATGAGGACTGGCTCACGGACCTCTGCTTTCCCTCTCCTGAAGTCAATAATCAGCTCCTTGATCTTGCTAACATTGATTAAGCGGTTGTTATGGCACCACTCAGCCAGATTTTCAATCTCCTTCCTATATGATGATTCATCACCACATTTGATTCGGCGAATGTCAGTGCTGTCATTAGCGAACTTGAATATGGCATTAGAGCTGTGCTTAACCGCGCAATCACGAGTGTCATAAATGTCTTAGGTAACGAATTTTGCTCTGGCACACGGAGGAGCTGATTATAAAATTAACTTGTTCTGTACATTAGTATTTTGTACCTACTTGCCTCCCTGCCCCCATCCCTCAAGACCCCAACCAAACAGTTGCTTGTTCACGAAACACGTCTGCTTTGTTTTGCTGAAGCCACTAGTCTGCTGAGAATTTTTTTGTTCTTGTGTGACCATCCTGTCAGCTAATGAATTATCATATAACCATATAACAATCGCAGCACGGAAACAGGCCATCTCGGCCCTCCTAGTCCGTGCCGAACTCTTAATCTCACCTAGTCCCACCTACCCGCACTCAGCCCATAACCCTCCACTCCACTCCTGTCCATATACCTATCCAATTTTACCTTAAATGACACAACTGAACTGGCCTCTACTACTTCTACAGGAAGCTCATTCCACACAACTATCACTCTCTGAGTAAAGAAATACCCCCTCGTGTTTCCCTTAAACTTCTGCCCCCTAACTCTCAAATCATGTCCTCTCGTTTGAACATACCTTTGGACAGTTTATCACTCTGCCATTATACTCTCCACTACACGTCTAGGTAAGTTTGTCAAGGTTTTAGATGTCATGCTGAATCTTCGCAAACTACTAATGAAGTAGAGGCACTGTCTTGCTTTCTTTGTAATTGCACTTACATGCTGGGCTCAGGACCGGTCGTCTGAAATAATAATAATACTGAGGAATTAAAAGTTTCTGACCCTCTCCACCTCTGATCCTCCATGAAAACTGGCTCATGGACCTCTGGTTTCCCTCTTCTGAAGTCAATCACCAGTTCCTTGGTCTTGGAGGCATTGAGTAAGAGGTTGTTGTTATGGCACCACTCAGCCGGATTTTCAATCTCCCTCCCATTTGCTGATTCATCACCACCTTTGATTCGGCCTACAACACTGGGGTTGCCAGCAAACTTGAATAAACATTGGATCTGTGCTTTGCCTCACAGTCATAAGTGTAAAGTGAGTAGAGCAGGGGCTAAGCACGCAACCTTATGGTACGCCTGTGCTGATGGAGATCATGGAGGAGATGTGTTGCCAATCTGAACTGACTGAAGCCTGCAAGTGAGGAAATTGAGGATCCAATTGCACAAGGAGGTTTTGAGGCCAAGTCTTGGAGCTTATTGATTAGTTTTGAGGGGATGATGATAGTGACTGCTGAGCTGTAGTTGATAAAAAGCATCCTGATATATGCATCTTTGCTGTCCAGATGTTCCAGGGTTGAGTGAAGAGCCAATGAGTTTCTGCTGCTGTGGACCTGTTGCTGCGATAGGCAAATTGGAATGGATCAAAGTCGTTCCTCGGGCAGGGGCTGATACCTTTCGTCACCTACCTCTTGAAACACTTCATCACTATGGACGTAGGCGTTACTGGATGATTGTCACTGAGGCAGGCCACCATGATCTCCTTAGCACCAGTGTAATTGAAGCCTGCTAGAAGCAGGTGGATACCCCAGACCGCCACGTGTAAGATTAAGGATCTCAGTGAACCCTCCAGCTAGTTGATGAGCACAAGTCTTTAGTACTTGGCCAGGTACCCTGGTTTTAATACCGTCTGTCTGATAACATATGGTATCAAAATCCCTTTGTCAGAACAGAGTTTAGACATCTGGGAAAGACAAAGATTTCTGGAATATTGTATTGACTTAAAAATTAACAAGAGTTTATAAGTAAATTGCTACAATTAGCACTATTGGATACCCACAATTCTAATGTGATTTAATAGCACAGCTACACATGCATGGTCATGGTGACTGATTGACTGATAAACACCTCACACAAGACAGCACCAGTGAGTGGCAAGCTCAGTGTAACTACGCTTTTTTGAGGTCACATCCCTGACTGAAGTCTTGAATATTGAATACACAGAAAGGCTAACAACCAATGAGAATAGTAGACAAAATGTGCAAATAAGAAATAATCAATAAATAAATAATATTGAGAACATGACCCAGGCCATGATCTTTTCTCGCTGCTGCCATCCGGTAACAGGTACAAGAGCCTCAGGACTCGCACCAGCAGGTTCAAGAACAGTTACTACCCCTCAACCATCGGGTTCTTGACCAAAGGTGATAACTGCACTCACTTGTCCATCCTTTGAGATGTCCCCACAACCAATTATCTCACTTTCAGGACTTTACATTTTGTTATCTCATATTCTTGATAATTATTACTATATATTTATATTTGCACAGTTTGTTGTCTTCTGCACTCTGGTTGATCTTTCATTGATCCTGTTGTAGTTATTATTCTATAGACTTGCTGAGAAAGTCCACAGAAAAATGAATCTCAGGGTTGTATATAGTGACATATATATACACTTCGATAATAAAATTTACTTTGAATTTTGTGGTGTCCTTGAAAGTTAGTCCATAGATTGTGATCGGTTCATTCAATCATTAGACACTCAGTTGATGGATTCCGAATATTTCATAGAATGGAAATATTCTTGTTTTCCAAGTATCTAATTATGCCATCTTTTTTATTAAAAATAATAAGAAATGGCAATAAAAACAGAAGACTGTGGAAACATTCAGCAGGTCAGCCAGCATCTGTGGAATGAGAAAGAATGTTAATGATTCAGTTGGAAGACCATTCGTCAGAATGGGGGTGGAGAGAAAATAAGTAGTAGGGAGGCTGGGGAGGGATGGACCTCTGATAAGGTGAGGCCAGCGTTGCGCTGGGGATTAAACATACGTAAGGGCATGATGGGTTAATGGGAGCAATTTGGGAGAGAGAATATGGACTCTTTTATTGCTGAAAGTTCTGAAAGGAAAGCAGTTAGAGAGTAGGACGTAAGAGTTGTACAATGCAGTACTACAGGACACAGGCAACAGATCAGTCGGTGCCAAAGGAAACATCATGTTTTCCTCCCTAACTCTCCCCATTAGCCCACCCGTTACATATCCTCATTTAGAGTCAATCTTGGATCATCCTATCAAAGAGATACCCTTTGTCTGATCATCCCTTCCCTCACTCCCTGTGAAATAAAGCTGACTTGTCTCTCTTTCCTTGTTCTGATGAAAGGCCTTTGACCTGATAATTTTACACTATTTCTCTTTATACCAATGTCTCCCGATCTATTGAGTATTTTCAACACTTTCTCTTTATATTTCAGATTTGCAGCATCTTTTTTTGATTTTCAACTTTCAGCTGCATCTCAGTTTTCTCCATAATTGATCTCCCTTCCAACAAAAGTCAAGAGTAGACCTGTTTGCTGATTAAAGATCTTGAACATGATGGCATGGACATAGAATTCTCCAATTTCAGGTATAATTGCTCCCACACTACCCTTTTCTCTCTCCTCTTGGCCCACACAGTTCTTCCTGTACACAAACACACACCGAACCCATCCCCCCATATCTGACCTTCTGTTTCCCACTCTTTACCTCCTCCATCTGTCCATCATCCATACACCCCCACTATTCCCAGATGTCCCTCCATCTCTCTTATTTGGTTCCACACTCCACCTTCTTTTCTTGCCTGCCTGATCCTCCGAGGTCTTCCAGCATTTTGTTTTTGCGTCAGGGTAGCTCTTCTGGGCTGAAGAAAGACTTGGTGTGAGAGTGGGAATAACAGTTGTCATGGTTCATGGTCCTACTTATGGCTTAGTAGGACCAGCAAGGAGGCTTCACTGATAGATTACGAGTAGATCATGGCAAAATTAAAAGAACCACGGGAGTAATAAACTTTTCATTGTTATCTGAGTAGCGTGCAATTGGCAGAGAGTAAATGAAATCAGGAAAATAAATATTTAGTCAAAAAGGATCTAGTGCTTTCCTAGGACTTCCAGCTGGGTACAGCTATCAATTTTATTTTCAATGTTTCAATGACAAACTCTGCCATCTTCATCAAGAACGACGTCTGAGCATGTCTAGTTTTGTGGCATTTGATTCTGATTGGTTAGAGGGACAGATGATGGGGGTATAAATACCACCGGACTAGACATGCCCAGGCATCATCGCTGATGAAGATGGGAGAGTTTGTCATTGAAACGTTGGTTAAAATCAATATCTGTAGCCAGCTGAAAGCCCAAGAGGAGCTTATTCATGTAGTTCAAAGCTTGGTGTGGGTGAAATGAGGCACTGCATCGCTACAGAGGAAAGAGAATGCTGTTCTATTGGGATAGATTCAGTGCTGGTAACCTGTGCCATGGTGACTCACATAATTAGGATTATAGTTAAGGCTAATTAGAGGGAGAGTGTATGTATGTTTTGGGAAATTTAGTAAAAGAGCAATGAGGGAGCAGTGGCGTTGGGTAGGAAAGGGAGAACGCAAATCAAAATCTGACAGAAAAAACGCAGATAATACAAGTGAACAGAAGAGACTTGAATCAGAGTAAGTAAAACAACAAAGTTTAAGGCTCTTTATCTGAATGTCTGCAGCATTTGTAACAAGATAGATGAGCTGATGACACAAATAGAAATAAATGAATTTAATTTACTAGCGATTACAGGGACACGGTTGCAGGGTGATCAGGAGTGGCAACACAATATTCCAGGCTGTATGACCTTCCAAAAGAATAGACGAAAAGGAAAAGGAGGTGGAGCAGTGTTGTTAAACATGGAAGGTATCCGTACAATGGTGAGTAGTGATATAGATGCTGGGGATCGTGATATAGAATCAACAGGTGGAAATAAAGAGCAGGGTGGAAAAGACCAGGGTGGGTGTGTGTGGCGAACTACATATACCTGTCTGGACTCGCCGCCCCCCCCCCCCCCCCACTGACCACTCCTGCGGCTCCTCCCACAGACCCCGGTATAAAGGCGATTGGAGACACAGCCCCGGCCTCAGTCTCCGGGATGTAGTGTGGTGGTCATCTGCTGCTTGTTCTTTCTTACAGCCAATAAAAGCCTATATCTCGCCTCACGTCTCCGAGAGTTATTGATGGTGCATCAGTGTGGTTTATCAGTCATCAATGCATGGCCTCACAGTAAGATAAAGCTTAAGTGGGGAAATGCTGAAGGTCTGTAAGAAGGGGCCTGCAATTAACATGGGTGATTTTAATCTGAATGTCAATTGGACTAATCAAACTAGTAAGAAAACAGTATAACATAAGTTTTTAGACTAGTGCTGTATATCAGGGATTATTTCTTTGAGTAATATGTTACAGGATCTATCCAGGAAGATGTTGTCTTAGATTGGCCCATGTATAATGAAATAGGATTATTAAGAGGTTTTGTAGTTAAGGATCTTTCACTGGGTACTGATCACAGCATGGTAGGATTCCAGGTAGAATTTGAGCCGGTGGGGAAATACTTTGTCCTCAACTTAAGTAAGTGTATTTGCAAAGATATAGCAAATAATCTAGCGCTCACGACAGTGCACGATGCCGTGTCCAAACAAGAAACAGCCCATCCTGACGTATTTCAATGTATAGTCAGACCTCAACCAGGCTTGTTTGAAGAAAGCCCTGCCCAATTACCACCACTCCACTTTGCCTACCGGAGCAACAGGTGCACAGCAGATGCCATCTCATTGACTCTATTTATTTATACTTGCATCTGCACAGACTGTTGTCTTCTGCACTCTGGTTGATCTTTCATTGATCCTGTTATAGTTACTGTTCAAAACATTTGCTGAGTATGCCCCAGGAAAATGAATCTCAGGGTTGCATATGGTGACGTATATGTCATTTGATAACAAAATTTACTTTGAACTTTGAAATAACGTGAAACAACCAGTGAGAGCTTCAATGGATATATATGAAGAAATGGGGTAGTTCAGGTCAGGATGGGACACTGGGAGAGTGAGACGAGGGAATTAATCAAGGGAAATAAGGAAACGGCAGGTAATTTAAATCAATAATTTTCTTTAGTCACCACACTGAAGACGTCCCAAATATAACAGATGGGCTAATTTCAAACTGGAGGAATGAAGAAATGGCTGGATATTCAGAAGAGCTTAATGCGATCAAACCAAGTCAACATGATTTTATGAAAGGGAAATCGTGTTTATAAATTTTCTGGAGCTCTTCACGCAGCTCAGCACATCACAAGACACAAGATACAAAAGACATGAAGACATGTACCTCCAGGCTTAAGGACAGCTTCTATCACACTATTATCAGACACTTGAATGGACTTCTTGTACAATAAAGTGGACTCTTAGCCTCACAGTTTCCCTTGTTACGATCTTGCATTTTATTGTTTACCTGTGCATCACTTTGTCTGCAGCTTTTACACTTTATTCTGTATTGTTACTTGTTCTAGCTCTATACACTGTGTAATGATCTGATCTCTAAGAACAGTATGCAAGACAAGCTTTTCACTGTAACTTGGTACATGTGACCACAATAAACCTAACCAATACCTATATAACAAGAGCAACACATGCAAAATGCTGGAGGAACTCAGCAGGCCAGGCAGCACCTATGGAAAAGAGTAAACAGTCAATGTTTCAGGCTGAGGCCCTACATCAGGGATGAAAAGTAACTGAAGAACAAGGTCCAATCCTTTGGACACATCAGTAATTAAACCTTTTCCGTCCAAAAAGACCCATTTTTTCAAACACTTTGTCTTCAGTCCATGTTAACATTCTTCCAGAAGACCATAAGATCTCACATGCCTGCTTTTTATGTGCCAGCTTGTTCTTGTCCTTTCGTTTGGGAGAAATTGTTATGGGAAACAGGGAAATGGCAACAGAATTTAATGCATACTTTAGATCTGTCTTCACCAGGGAGGACACAAGCAATCTCCCAGATGTATGGATGGGCCAGGGTCATAAGATATCAGAGGAATTGAGACAGATTGACATTAGGAAAGAAACTGTGATGAGTAGACTGGTAGGACTGAAGGCTAATAAATCCCCGGGTCCAGATGGTCTGCATCCGAGGGTTCTAAAAGAGGTGGCTCAGGAAATTGCCGATGCATTGGTAATCATTTTCCAATGTTCCTTAGATTCAGGATCAGTTCCTGAAGATTGGAGAGTGGCTAATGTTGTCCCACTTTTCAAGAAGGGAGGGAAGGAGAAAATGGAGAACTATCGCCCTGTTAGCCTAACGTCAGTCGTGGGGAAGATGCTTGAGTCCATTATTAAGGACGAAATAGTGGCACATCTAGATGGCAGAAATAGGATTAGGCCGAGCCAGCATGGATTTACCAAGGGCAAATTATGCTTGACTAATCTGTTGGAGTTTTTTGAGGGTGTAACAAGGATGTTAGACGAGGGTAAGCCAGTAGATGTTGTGTACCTAGATTTTCAGAAGGCTTTCGATAAGGTGCCACATAGGAGATTGGTGAGTAAAATCAGAGCTCATGGCATTGGGGGCAGGGCTTCAACATGGATAGAAAACTGGTTGGCAGATAGAAAACAAAGGGTAGCAGTGAATGGGTGTTTCTCAGACTGGCTGGAGATGACTAGTGGGGTACCACAGGGCTCTGTATTGGGACCACAGCTCTTTACGATTTATGTCAATGATTTAGATGAGGGCATTGAAAACTATATCAGCAAGTTTGCTGACGATACTAAACTGGGTGGCAGTGTGACATGCGAAGAGGACGTTAGGAGAATACAGGGAGACTTGGATAGGCTGAGTGATTGGGCAGATACTTGGCAGATGTCATTCAATGTGAATAAATGTGAAGTTATCCACTTTGGAAGCAGGAACAAGAGGGCAGAGTATTGTCTGAATGGTGTCGAGTTAGGTAAGGGAGAAATGCAAAGAGACCTAGGAGTCCTAGTTCACCAGTCAATGAAGGTGAATGAGCAAGTGCAACAGGCAGTGAAGAGGGCAAATGGAATGTTGGCCTTTGTTACAAGGGGAATTGAATACAAGAGCAAGGATGTTCTTTTGCATTTGTACAGGGCCCTGGTGAGACCACGCCTGGAATATTGTGTACAGTTTTGGTCTCCAGGTTTAAGGAAGGACATTCTGGCGATTGAGGAAGTGCAGCGTAGATTCACTAGGTTGATTCCTGGGATGGCAGGGCTGTCTTACGCAGAGAGATTGGAGAGATTGGGCTTGTACACGCTGGAATTGAGGAGATTGAGAGGGGATCTGATTGAAACGTTTAAGATAATTAAAGGATTTGATAGGATTGAGGCAGGAAATATGTTCCAGATGTTGGGAGAGTCCAGTACCAGAGGGCATGGATTGAGAATAAGAGGTCAGTTATTTAAAACAGAGTTGAGGAAGAGCTTCTTCTCCCAGAGAGTTGTGGAGGTGTGGAATGCACTGCCTCGGAAGACGGTGGAGGCCAATTCTCTGGATGCTTTCAAGAAGGAGCTGGATAGGTATCTGATGGATAGGGGAATCAAGGGATATAGGGACAAGGCAGGGACTGGGTATTGATAGTGAATGATCAGCCATGATCTCAGAATGGCGGTGCAGACTCGAGGGGCCGAATGGTCTACTTCTGCACCTATTGTCTATTGTCTATTGTCTATTGTTACCTTTTATTGGTATCAAGGATGGACTAAAATTGGAAGTCAGCAGAAGAGATTCACTCAGCTAATTCCTAGGATGAAAGAATTGCCCTGTCATGAACAGTTAAAAATATTCTTTGGAGTTCAGTGAAATAACGAGTAATCCTATTGGAACATCTAAGATCCTGAGGGGCTGACACGACAACAACAAAGATATTTCACTCCAAGACACAGTTATGGATGAGGGAACATAAGCTATTAAAAATAGTAAAAATATAACATTCTTACAGTTAGCAACTTTCCACTCAGTATTCGATTTTCAAGTTTGTACCTTCTGTCAGGATTTTTAAAAGCATGGTTAGAACATAGAACATACACTCAGTGGCCACTTTATTAGGTATCTCCCGTATCTAATAATGTGGCCAATGAGTGTATGTTCATGGTCCTCTGCTGCTGTAGACCATCCACTTCTAGGCTTGACGTGTTGTGCTTTCTGAGATGCTCTTCACCACACCCCTGCTGTAATGTATGGTTACTTGAGTTACTGTCACCTTCCTGTCAGCTTGAACCAGTCTGGACATTCTCCTCTGACCCCTCTCATTATCAAGGCATATTTGCCCACAGAACTGCCCCTCACTGGATGTTTTGTTTTGTTTTTTTTGTTTTTCACACCATTCCCTGTAAACTCTAAAGACTGTTGTGTGTGAAAATCCCAGGAGATCAGCAGTTTCTCAGATATTCACACCATGCCATCTGGCACCAACAACATTCGATGTGCAAGGTCACTTAGATAACATTTCTTCTCGCATTCTGATGTTTGTTCTGAACAACAATCAAACCTCTTGACTATGGCTGCATGTTTTTATGTATTGAGCTGCTGCCACGCGATTGACTGATTAGAAGTCTATATCAAAGAGCAGATAGACTGGTGTACCTAATAAAGTGGCCAATAAGTGAGCACAGAGTAGACACTTCAGCCCACAATCTTGTGCCAATCTTTAAACCTACTCTAAGATCAATCTAACCCTTTCCTCCTACATAACTCTCTATTTTTTCTATCATCCGTGTGCCTATCTAAGAGTTTCTTAAATGTCCCTGATGTATCTTCCTCTACTTTGACTCCTAGCAAGCTGAAATACACACCCATCACCCTCTGTGTAACGCACGTACCTCTGATATCCCCCTATATGTTCCTCTACTCACCTTAAAGTTATGCCCCTTGCATCAACCATATCTGCTCTGGCTGTCCACTCGACAATCATTCGTCATGACTTGGGCCTGTCTGCTTCTGGTAAGAGTTACAACTAAGCACGGTAGATACATTTATTAATTTAGAGATGCCACGCAGAACAAGACCTCTCAGCCCAATGAGTCACACTGCCCAGAAACCCATCTATTGAACCCTATAGCTTAATCACAGGGCAATTTTCCTACGTTTGGTGGACAGACACAGGTGGGAGGACGAGAGATGGCAAAAACTGCTGGCAGAGTGAGACAAAGAGGGGCATGTAAAAGCTTGTGATGTGCAAAATAGCCTCCAGTAAGAAATAATTAAATTGATAATCTAAGCAAATGCGAAGACATTTTGGAAGAAGTACCGTGACAGCCTTTGCTTGTGACTTTAAAAGGAAAAGTTTAAAGAACCTGCATTTATGTAACACTTTACATGGCTGTAGGATGGACAAAAGTAGTTTATATTCTTTTAAGAGTCTTTAAGCATGTGACCATTCTTTTAATATACCAAACCGACAGCTCAATTGTGCACAGCATGATCCATTGAGTAGCAGGGAAATGAAAGGGCAGTGCATCACTTAGAAATTTGTTCCTGGGCAGTCCATTCGGACAAATAACACGTTACATTGGGATGTGGGCAAATTATATTTATCAGGCAACTGTTCAAAACTCATGAAACAATTATCCAAAGATAAATCACAAAAACATATTATACCCTTTGTTTTCCAAACTAAAAAGGCTCGACCCATGACAGAGGGTTGAAAGAAAAAATTAAATATAATAGGGCTTGATAAAAAGAAATTTATTTAAGCTAAAAAATTTACGAAAATGAAACCATACTCGCAATGTATGTTTAATTACTGGATTAACCATTTGTTTATTCAATTTAGAAAAAAACAGTGGAAGCGAGGTGGGTAAGGTGGAAGTCAATGAAAATCCTTGCGCAGAATTACATTCAAGATTAACCCATTGCGGACTGACATTAATATCCACACCTTGTGTCCAAAATATTAGATATCGAACATTAATTGCCCAATAATAAAATCTTAAATTATAACCATATAAAATCCATATGCTCTGTATTCACCACTCCACCTTCATCAATTTGTTTTGTGATATCTTCAAAGAACTCAGTCAGGCTTTGGAGACATGGCCTGTCCCTCACAAAGCCAAGCTGACAATCCCTGATCACACAGTGCTTCTTCAATTGCTTGTCAATCCTGCCTCTAAGAATTCTCTCCAATAGTTTGTCCACCACTGATGTAAGTCTCACTGGGCTATGATTCCCAGGGTTATTCCTTTACCTTTCTTGAACAAAGGAATAACATTTTTCCACACTCCAATCTTCTGGTACTGCTCCTGTGGCCAGTGAGGGTGCAAAGATCAGCGTCATGGGCACAGTAGTCTCTTCACTCAGTAACCTGGGCTATATCCTGCCTGTCCCGGGAAGTTAAGTATCATAATATTTTTCAAAGTATATCCTCTTCTTTAATCTTGACATACGCCAGTATATTGGACCATTCTATGCTAGACTCACTTTTGTCAAGGTCTCTGTGGTGAATACTGAAGCAAAGTACTCATTAAGGACCTCCCCTATCTCCTCCAACTCCAGGCGCGTGTTTCCTCTTTTATCCTCGATTGGTCCTAGCCTCACTCTGGTCATCTTCCCGTTCTTCATGTATGTATAATGCTGTGGGGTTTTCCACATTCCTGCTCTCCAAGGTCTTCTCATGGCCCAACTAGCTCTTCTAAGTTCCTTCTTAAGCTCCTTCCTGGCTACCTTGCAACTCTCAAGAGCCCTGTCTGACCCTCGCTTCCTAAACCTGAAGTATGCTTCCTCCCTCCTCTCGATTAGATGGCTTTTCTTCTCTTGTCAACCATGGTTCCTTCATCCAAGCATCTTTTCCCTGCCTCAGTGGGACAATCTAAATTAACAGCTTGGAGACTTGCATGTAGATTCTATGGTATGTGTGATTAAACTGTAAAGAGACAATGACTTTGAAGTGAGAAATTGTATTGTGGAATTGAAACATTTTTTTCCTTTCATTAGTTCCAGCAAAATGCAGCTAATCCAATGTCCCAGTGCATTCCTCTGATACAGACAGATATGAACATACATCAATGGTCACTTTATTAGGTACCTCCTGCAACAAATAAAGTGACCACTAAGTGTATGTTCATAGTCTTCTGCTGTAGCCCATCCACTTCACTGTCTGATGTGTTGTAGACTATGTTCAGAGATGCTGTTCTGCACACCAGTGTTGTAACCTGTGGTTATCTGAGTTGAACCAGTCTGGCTATTCTCCTCTGACCTCTCTCATTGACAATGTGCTTTCATCCTCAGAACTGACACTCATCGGATGTGTTATTGTTTTTCACAGCACTCTCTGTAAACTCTAGAGTTTGTTGTGTGTGAAAATCCAAGGAAATCAGTAGTTTCTGAGATACTCAAACCACCCCATCCAGCACCAACAATCATTCCACAGTCCAAGTCCCTTAGGTCACATTTCTTCCCCATCCTGATGTTTGATCAGAATGACAATCAAACCGCTTGACCGTGTCAGATTGCTTTATGCACAGAGTTGCTTCCACATGATTGGCTGATTAGGTATTTGCATTATCGAGCAGGTGAACAGGTGAACCTCAGTGTGGCCACTGAGTGTACAACACTCACAGACAAATATATGTACACAGAAGCACCCAAAAGTGCATTCACATCCAACTATACAGAAACAGCAATGCATGCAGGTGCAGGTCCTCCCCAATTTATGACCTGTCAGGCTCATTGACAGCACACACACACACACACACACACACACACACACACACACACACACACACACACAAATAAGTATTTGGAAGACTGGCATTATGGATGAGGATAGATTTCCCAACAGCAGTCTGTCACAAGGGGACATGGAGACTAGACCCAAATGCAGAACACAGGCACTGAAGTACTAGGGGCAGGATAGGAACAACTAAAGGATAGAACAAGATGGGGAGACCGTGGCATGCAAAGGTGATCCTGGGGTTCAGAGAGCTCATGGCAAAGGCAGGACCCTGGCTAGGCTAAAGGATGGGTCTATGGGACAAGGAATGATGGGAGGATAGCCCCCTGGGCAGGTCCCAGCCTCCCACACAGGAACACAGGGGTCTGGGAAAGACAGAGCTCCTGGGCAGGTTGCAGGGCACAACCCATCAGAACAGAGGGGTAGGAAAGGGTCAGGGTCCCTCCACCAGGCAACAGCAGTCCAGCCTGCTTACCCACCAGAGTCCAGGGATCAGAAGGGAGCTCAGTCCAGGGTGACTACAAGAGCAGACTTACAGAACTAGAAGATTAACAGTGGGTACTCCAAGCCAGGGACAAAACAGGACAGCCAGGCACAAACAAGGAAAACCAGACAGAACAGCAAGTACCAGAGAAACAGGACAAACCCAAACTGGCCCCTTATATACACCTGCCAGCCGGGATCTGTACCGGCCCATAACACAATCGGACTGCAGGCATCTTCTGCTGGAGGTGAAGTATAACATCTCAGCTCTGGTTTCACCTTCATAGCATTTTTTAACTTCAAAGCTCAAAGTAAATGTTATTCTCAGCTACATATTTGTCACCATGCATTGCACAAGGCAGTCTTGGTTCTTGTAGCGAGCCTCGGATTCTCCCAGACCTGCGAGGAAAGTCTAGCAAAGATCGATGTTGCTTTGCCGATACGCCCACTGATTTCAGCGTCGAGGGAGAGAGTGTCGCCAATGGTCGACCCCAAGCACGTGAACCCGTGGACCGCAATCATCGATGGCAATGACCGACGTCTCCACCGCGCTCTGGGCCAGGACACCCATCCTCCCCGGGCTGATGGCAAGCCCGAAGTCCACGATTCCACAATTCCACGACGCCCTACACATGCAGGAACTGTGGCAGAGCCTGCCGTTCCAGTATCGGCCTCAATAGCCGCAGTCGACGCTGCTCGACAAACCAGTGACTCAGCAGGCTAAAGGGCCTGTTTCCATGCTCCACAATTCTAAGTTCAAAGTTCAAACCAAGTTTTATTATCAAAGTACATATATGATCCCATATACAACCCTGGGATTCATTTTTTGTGGGCAATCACAGCAAATCAAGAGAATAATAACTATAACAGGATCAATGAAAGATCAACCAGAGTGCAGAAGATAACAAACTGTGCAAATGCAAATATAAATAAATAGCAATTAATAATGAGATGATGAGTCCTTGAAAGTGAGGTCATTGGTTGTGGGAACATTTCAATGATGGGGCAAGTAAGTGTAGTTTTAGTCAAGAACCTGATAGCTGAGGGGTAGGAATGGTTCTTGAACCCGGTGGTACAAGACCTGAGGCTCTTGTACCTTCTGCCTGATGGCAGCAGGAAGAAGAGAGCATGGCCTGGGTGGTAGTGATCTCTGATGATGGATGCTGCTTTCCTACGACAGTGTTTCATGTAGATGTGTTCATTGCTTGGGAGGGTTTTACCTATGGGGAACTGGGTGGAATCCACTACATTCTGTAGGATTTTCCACTCAAAGGCTTTGGTGTTTCTATACCAGGCTAGATGCAGCCAGTCTATGTACTCTCTACCACACATCTATAGAAGTTTGACGAAGTTTCAGATGTCATGCCAACTCTCCACAGACTCCTAAGGAAGTAGAGGCGCTGCTGTGCTTTCATCGCATTTGCACTGATGTGCTGGGCCCAGGACAGATCCTCTGAAATAATAACACTGAGAAATTTAAAGTTGCTAACGCTCTCCACCTCTGATCCTCCGATGAGGACTGGCTCATGGACCTTTGGTTTCCCTCTCCTGAAGTCTATAACCAGCTCCTTGGTCTTGCTGACATTGTGTGAGAGGCTCTTGTTATGCCACCACTCGGCCAAGTTTTGTCAGATCCATTTACTGTGTGTATAGGTTGAGAAATGAGAGCATTTGCTGAGGTGTTGGGCTCTACAGCAAGGATAGGCTGCAAGGAGCCAAACTATTCAAGGGTTATGTTTGGAAGCATTTTTTTTATGAAAAAGGTAATAGAAGTATGAAATTTTCTTTCTTAAAAATACTGTTGGTTCATTGAGAAATCCAGAGGTTGATACAGTCTTCTTAGATAACTATACAAGAGCAATATGGGGACAAAGCAGTTTGATACATTCTGATTGTCCATGATCTAATTGATCATGGATCATGGACCTATCAGATAAAACTCATGGAGATGAATGGCCTCCTTGTAATGCTAAGTTCGTATTATTGGACATAATATCATTGCCTTGTGGGCATACTCAATAAGTCAATGAAATAATAACTGTAACAGAATCAACAAAAGGCCACACCAACATGAGTGCTTAACCAGTGTGCAAAAGACAACAAACTGTGCAGAAACAAAGAAACTAAATAAATCAATAAGAAATAAATGTTGAAAACATGAGCCAAAGTGTCCTTGAAAGTGAGTTCATAGGTTGTCAGAGTATGTCATTGATGGGGCGAGTGAAGTTAATCTCTTTGGTTCAAGAGCTTGATGGTGGAAGGTCATAACTGTTCCTAAACCTGGTGGTGTGAGTCCTGAGGCTCCTGTACTTCCTTCCTGACAGCAGCAGTGAGAAAAGGGCATGGCCTGGGTAGTGGGGATCTCTGATGATGGATGCTGCTTTCCTGTGACAAGGCTTCATGTAGATGTTCAAATGTAAACGTAAATAAATAGCAATTAATAATGAGATGATGAGTCCTTGAAAGTGAGGTCATTTGTAGTGGGAACATTTCAATGATGGGGCAAGTAAGTGTAGTTTTAGTCAAGAACCTGATAGCTGAGGGGTAGGAATGGTTCTTGAACCCGGTGGTACAAGACCTGAGACTCTTGTACCTTCTGCCTGATGGCAGCAGGAAGAAGAGAGCATGGCCTGGGTGGTAGTGATCTCTGATGATGGATGCTGCTTTCCTACGACAGTGTTTCATATAGATGGTGCTCATTGGTTGGGAGGGTTTACCTGTGATGTACTGGGCTGAACCCAGTACTTTTTGTAGGATTTTCCATTCAAAAGCATTGATGTTTCCATACCAGGCTATGATACAGCCAGTCAATACTCTCCATTACACATCTATCGAAGTTTGTTAAAGTTTTTGATGTCATGCTAAATCTTCGCAAAGTCCTAAGGAATTAGAGGCACTGCTGTGCTTTTTTCGCAATTGCACTTACGTGCTGCACTTCCAGTATGCTTCGTGTAGTATGAAGGCCTGAACAGAATTGCCTATGTGAGAGAAAGGTAACTGATAGATAACACATTGCAGTTATCTCAGTTTAAATCAGAGTTGAGAACAGCTTTTAAAGAAATAGTTTTTAAAAGCTTGAATTTGATATCTGGATACTTGTAGCTTGTGTTACTCTGATTCTTAGAATGTTCATACACTTAGTAGGCAGTAGTGAAGAAAATCTTATTGAGTGGCAATGAGTCATACGTAAAGAATGAGAACAAGTCTGAAACTTAATTGAGAAATTCAGAGGAGGATGTTATCTATTACATGAATTCCAAGATTAAACTACTGCTTTGAAATTGCTTTCGTTGAACCGTTGACTTAGGGATTAGCAATTGTGTTGTCAATACTAGAGGATAATCAAGAATTTCCTATTGATTAGCTAGCGAGTTCATATCTAGGTAATGCTGGATTATGTAAACTCAAGTAAACAGCGAATGATGGACAATGTAATGCAGGGCTGACGTCAGATTCTGCAAGGTCCATTGAAGATACATGGTGAGACACAATGGGCTGTTTCACCAGAGTTGCTTATTCAGGAATTGCTCAGAAGGCAAGCACAAACCAGGAGGATTTCAACGGCAAGATGGGAAAAGCAAAAAGAACCAGCAGGGCTTTTTCAAGGCATTACCTGACTATAGCAAATGTTGGCATGAACTCTGTAACATATATTAATATATAATCACAGGAAAAGAAGCTATGGACCAGACTCTTTCTCTGGTTATATCTTAATATATGTAATGTCGCTAAATCCAGGCCAGTGCAACAAGTGTCCTTACAACAAGACAGCGTTTTCACTCTGTATCTCACCAATGCAGTGAATTAGGGTGATTTCATGGAATGATATTGAGTGACTTTACTCTATATCGGATTCATTTAATTTCATTTAGTCAATGCAAAGTGAGACTTATTCTTTATTTAAACCATACTCTATAAATGTCCCGAGAATGAGACAGGGTAGAGGGAACTTTACTCTATATTATCTGTGCTCTGCCTGGACAGATGGGTTTAATGAGAATGTGTATGTCCTGGGAAAGTTTGCTGGGACAGTTGCTTGGTACCTAGCCAGTTTGTTTCTGTGTCTGTTTTTGTGCTTGGCTTTGAAATAGCTTTATTAAGGATAAACAAAACACTTCGATAAAGTGTTATGCTTGGCACACCTGCCCCTGTGGCACTCACAGGTAACTGAAGCTCTCAGGTGAACAAGTGAATCCCTTGTGCTCTCTCTGTAGGGACATTTGGGCACAAGTATAATCTTGGGAGAGTGCTGGGCAACTGAGATGGTGTTGCACCTGACCTGGGAATATTTGATGGAGCAGTGCTGAAGGAGAATTGCTCTATATTAGTTTAAACTGTCCTAGAATGTCTGTTGAAGGTTAGTTTTCATGTGCCCCTCCCTCCCCAGTAACAAGGCCTAAGTTGAGGATGAGTCTGGCTAGCTCCTGGTGAGTGCACAGCTTAGACTGGGATGTTAGTCTGCTTGAGCTTGTAGCACTGTTTGTTCTCAGCTCATCAGTGGCTTTTATCAGTGCGGATATTTATTTGTGGCAGGGGCAGTGGCGGGAAGGCTGTAAACTGATGCCTGAATAATGTGAAAGGCTGGAATTTTTATTGTACTGAGATTTATCGTCAAGCCGAGTCGCATAGAACTTGAATCTCTGCTGAGTTATTTGTATTGAATAAGTCACAAAAGATCCAACTTCCCATAATTTACCATTTGAATTGTTTCCAATGTGTTTTATATTCAACGCTCAAAATCACAAATATGTCCACACGTCTCCTCCTCCTCACAAAAGATAGGCCTGTGAATGTCCGGGTTAATTTAGCACAATCTGTCCTTTAGCATTCTTTCAGCTGTGCAGATGAGATGTTCCCTGCAGCCACCTGTCACTGAGAGTTTGTACTGTTTGTCACCCTGCTGTATATTAACTATGGCCTTGCTGCGCTGTCAACTAACACTACCAAATCAAGCATGGCTTGGCTCCTTTGCTTTACACCTTCACTTCCACCTTCCTTGATTCTTGTACCTGTCTCCTTGCTACATGTGACGGCATGGAGGGGCTTCACTGCATATCAAATTAATTTCATTTCATTTTCTCAATGTAGAGGGAGCTTAATTCTGTATCTAACTCATACTCTAAATGCCCCTGGTACGTGACGGTGTAGAGGCCCCTGAACTAAGAAAGAATGTGCTGGCATTGGAGAGGGTCCAGAGGAAGTCCACAAGAATTATCCAGGGAATGAAAGGGTTAACATATGAGGAGTGCTTGAGAGCTCTGAGTCTGTACTCACTGGAGTTCAGAAGAATGAGGGGGAATCTCATTGAAACCTATAGAATATTGAAAGGCCTAGATAGAGTGGAGAGGATATTTCCTATAGTGGGGGAGTCTAGGATCATAGGCCACAGACTTAGAATAAAAGAATGTCCCTTTAGAACAGAGTGTTGAATTTCTTTATCCATATATTTAAAGCTGAAGTTGCTAGGTTATTGATTATTAAGAGCGTCAAAAGTTACGGGGAGAAGACAGGAGAATGAGGTTGAGAGGGTTAATAAGCCATGATTGAATGGTGGAGCAGACTCGATGGGCCAAATGGCCTAATTCTGCTCCTATGTCTTATGGTCTTATAGGTGATTGATAGGCAAATGCGACGCATGTTATCCCTATTCTAACTTCACTTGCCTGGTGTAGACGTGAAAGAAGATGGGAGGAAATTGAAAGTGATAGCTGCTTAGATGCTGTCACATTCTGACATTAATCTTACCTTTTGAGCAGGGTATTTAGTTGAAGAATACTCGCAGTAGTCCGGCCATAAGGATGGAGGGCAACATCCAGTCAAGTCACTTTTATTGTCATTTTGACCATAACTGCTGGTACTGTGCATAGTAAAAATGAGACAACGTTTTTCAGGACCATGGTGTTACATGACACAGTACAAAAATTAGACTGAACTACATAAGAAATAAAGAGAAAGCTATACTAGACTACAGACCTACACAGGACTGCATAAAGTGCACAAAAACAGTGCAGGTGTTACAATAAATAATAAACAAGACAATAGGGCAAGGTGTCAGACCAGGCTCTGGGTATTGAGGAGTCTGATAGCTTGGGGGAAGAAACTGTTACATAGTCTGGTTGTGAGAGCCCGATTGCTTCGGAGCCTTTTCCCAGATGGCAGGAGGGAGAAGAGATTGTATGAGGGGTGCATGGGGTCCTTCATAATGCTATTTGCTTTGCGGATGCAGTGTGTAGTGTAAATATCTGTAATAGCGGGAAGAGCTGACCACACTATTCGCTGCAGGGTCTTGCAATCCGAGACGGTGCAATTTCCGAACCAGGCAGTGATACAGCTGCTCAGGACGCTCTCAATACAACCTCTGTAGAATGTGATGAGGATGGGGGGTGGGAGATGGACTACAGACCTACACTGGACTGCATAAAGTGCACAAAAACAGTGCAGGCATTACAATAAATAATAAACAGGGCAATAGGACAAGGTGTCAGTCCAGGCTCTGGGTATTGAGAAGTCTGAGAGCTTGGGGGAAGAAACTGTTACATAGTCTGGTCCTGAGAGCCCGAATGCTTCGGAGCCTTTTCCCAGATTGTGTTGAATGCTGAACTGAAGTCTATGAACAGCATCCAAACATATGTGTCTTTTTTGTCCAGGTGGGTTAGGGCCAGGTGGAGGGTGGTGGCAATGGCGTCATCTGTTGAGCGGTTGGGATGGTACGCAAACTGCAGGGGGTCCAGTGAGAGGGGCAGCAGGGTCTTGATATGCCTCATGACAAGCCTCTCAAAACACTTCATGATGAATGTAGTCATTTAGGCAGGACACTGAAGACTTCTTCGGCACGGCGACGATGGTGGTGGCCTTGAAGCATGTTGGAACGGTGGCGCTGCTCAGGGAGATGTTGAAGATGTCAGTGAGGACATCTGCTAGCTGGTCTGCACATCCTCTGAACACTTGATGTTGCTTTGCCAGCTCTTGCTCCTAGCTTCCCCCTGACTTTTTATTTTGGCTTTTGCCCCTCTGCTCTTCCAGTCTGGATGAAGGATCTCAACCTGATATGTTCACTATCCATTTCCCCCACAGATATTGCTGATCCATTGAGTTCCTGCGGCATCTGTAGCCTTTTGTGCATCCAATGATGTCATCTAGCTGAAAGCCAGAGTTGGGAAATGGGATTTGTAGTTGAAGGGGACAGAATGGGCTCTCACATCTGGGAAACATTGGGTCTCAGATCCATAGGCACAAATAGGTCAAACAATGCAAGTATTGCTCTGTTTTAGGTTTCCCTGTAAATTAGTGTCAGGATGCACCATGATGCTGCCCTCTGAATCTTCTTCACTTCAAGTTTGCCATTCCATTTACTG
Source organism: Hypanus sabinus (assembly GCF_030144855.1). Lineage (NCBI taxonomy): Eukaryota > Metazoa > Chordata > Chondrichthyes > Myliobatiformes > Dasyatidae > Hypanus > Hypanus sabinus. The sequence continues at coordinate 10,509,804 of NC_082739.1, read as the reverse complement.
ACTGCCTAGGATCAAGAGTTCTGCATTCACTATCACAGAACCTCTGTCCGTGCTTGTTTATATTTTATTGGCCTTTTGGGCAGCACAATGATGCCAGCTGGTAGAGTAGTTCCCTCACAGCTCACGTGACCGGGGTTCATTCCTGATCTCTCATGCTGAGTGCATGAGATTCGCATATTTTCCCTGTGCTTGCATGGGTTTCTTCAGCTATTCCAATCTCCTCTCACTTCCCAACAACGTGAGTGATGGTTAGTTAATTGGCCAGTGTAAAGTGCTCCTTGTGTGTATGTGAGTAGTGGAATTTGTGGGGAGTTGATTTGAATGTGGGAAGGATGAAGCTGGATAAATATAGGATTAGGGCAAATGGGTGCTTGATGATTGAGAGTGACTCAGCAGGCTAAAGGGCCTGTTTCCATGCTCCACAATTCTAAGTTCAAAGTTCAAACCAAGTTTTATTATCAAAGTACATATATGATCCCATATACAACCCTGGGATTCATTTTTTGTGGGCAATCACAGCAAATCAAGAGAATAATAACTATAACAGGATCAATGAAAGATCAACCAGAGTGCAGAAGATAACAAACTGTGCAAATGCAAATATAAATAAATAGCAATTAATAATGAGATGATGAGTCCTTGAAAGTGAGGTCATTGGTTGTGGGAACATTTCAATGATGGGGCAAGTAAGTGTAGTTTTAGTCAAGAACCTGATAGCTGAGGGGTAGGAATGGTTCTTGAACCCGGTGGTACAAGACCTGAGGCTCTTGTACCTTCTGCCTGATGGCAGCAGGAAGAAGAGAGCATGGCCTGGGTGGTAGTGATCTCTGATGATGGATGCTGCTTTCCTACGACAGTGTTTCATGTAGATGTGTTCATTGCTTGGCAGGGTTTTACCTATCGGGAACTGGGTGGAATCCACTACATTCTGTAGGATTTTCCACTCAAAGGCTTTGGTGTTTCTATACCAGGCTGCGATGCAGCCAGTCTATATACTCTCTACCACACATCTATAGAAGTTTGACGAAGTTTCAGATGTCATGCCAACTCTCCACAGACTCCTAAGGAAGTAGAGGCGCTGCTGTGCTTTCATCGCAATTGCACTGATGTGCTGGGCCCAGGACAGATCCTCTGAAATAATAACACTGAGAAATTTAAAGTTGCTAACGCTCTCCACCTCTGATCCTCCGATGAGGACTGGCTCATGGACCTTTGGTTTCCCTCTCCTGGAGTCTATAACCAGCTCCTTGGTCTTGCTGACATTGTGTGAGAGGCTCTTGTTATGCCACCACTCGGCCAAGTTTTGTCAGATCCATTTACTGTGTGTATAGGTTGAGAAATGAGAGCATTTGCTGAGGTGTTGGGCTCTAGAGCAAGGATAGGCTGCAAGGAGCCAAACTATTCAAGGGTTATGTTTGGAAGCATTTTTTTTATATGAAAAAGGTAATAGAAGTATAAAATTTTCTTTCTTAAAAATACTGTTGGTTCATTGAGAAATCCAGAGGTTGATACATTCTTGTTAGATAACTATACAAGAGCAATATGGGAACAAAGCAGTTTGATACATTCTGATTGTCCATGATCTAATTGATCATGGATCATGGACCTAACAGATAAAACTCATGGAGATGAATGGCCTCCTTGTGATGCTAAGTTTGTATTATTGGACAAGTCACCCTCAATATGTAGCTAATCCTGGGCTATGTTTGGCCCTGTCTAATTCTGCTGTTTGTGTTTAACATGTTCATATGTCACTGTACAAGTTTAAGATTGGGTCTCAGAACAGTGAACTCCTGTCTCTGCACCTGAATCAATATCAATAGGGATGGTGGCCATAAATGTCTATATTTATAGGGATTCAACATGGTTGTGTGTCACCGTTAATTATCAGGGGACCTGCGCCAGTGTTGTGGACAATGGAATCCGAAGAGCAGATGTCTTCATTTCATGATTAATTGGGACACTGCTTAATTCAGTAAAGCTTGCAGCTTTGTTATGTCTCATTTTTATCCAGTGTTATCCTATGCTATAATCAAAAATGTTTTGCTCTGTTGTTTGTGAAAAGCTTTATCATTAAATTATGAGCAAACACATTGATTATTCAGTTCTTTCTGTAATCTCCTATCTTTGCAATGAGGTTTTCAGTGTAAATCTTTCTTAAGAATCAGTTGAGTATAATCTTTGTTTGAATTCACAAGATGCAGATTGTCTACATCAAAACCTGAGAGAGGATAGCCTGATCTGGAAAGATTATGGTGTCAGATTAAATCTAAATCCTCAAATAAAACCGAAGTCCTAACACCAATTCTCTTCCCACAAACAGCATGAATTGAAGAATGTCCTTTGTGCAGCGTTTTGGTTAACTCACCTCAGATCCTCATCCAGTTCAAAATTCAAAGTAAATTTATTATCAATATATAGAAGTTCAGTGGCCACGTATTAAGTATCACCCATACCTAATAAACTGGCCAATAAATGTATGTTCGTGGTCTCCTGCTGCTGTAGCACATCCACTTCAAGTTTTGATGTGTTGTGCATTCAGAGATGCTCTTCTACACACCACTGCTGGTCAATTGAGTTACTGTCAGCTTCCTGTCAGCTTGAACCAGTCTGGCCATTCTCCTCTGACCTCTCTCATTAACAAGGTGTTTTGTCCACAGAACTGCAACTCACTGGATGCTTTTTTTTAATGTTTTGCACCACTCTCTAGTAACCCTAGAGACTGTTGTGTGTGAAAATCCCAGGAGATCAGCAGTTTCTGAGATTCTCAAACCATCTGGCACCAATAATCATCCACTGTCAAAGTCACTAACATCATATTTCTTCCCTGTTCTGATGTTTGGTTTGAACAACAACTGAATCTCTTGACCATGTCTGCATGCTTTTATGAAGTGAGTTGCTGCCACATGATCACATGATTTGATATTTGCATTAACGAGCAGATGTACAGGTGTACCTAATAAAGTGGCCACCGAGTATATAACAGTAGGTGACTAAAGAAAGATAAAGATAAAGATCAGCTTTATTTCTCACATGTACATAAGAACATACAGTGATATGCATTGCTTGCATCAAATCCAAAATTGGATTGTGGTAAGTGTCGCTATGCTTCTGGTACCAATGTAGCATGCCCACAACTCAGTAACCTTAACTGTATTTCTTTGGAATGTGGAAGGAAACCGTAGCATCCATGGGTAACCCTTGTGGTCATGGGTAGAAGGTACAAGCTCCTTACAGATAGTGGTGGGAATTGAACCCCAATTTTACAGCTGGCACTGTAAAGTATTCACTGACTGCTATGCTGCTGCTCAAACATACCCCCCCCCCCCCGCTCCACTCCCCTAATCAGAAACCATCGTGGGTGATGGTAGACAATCATACACGGTGAGAGTCTGTCACCCTGCTTCATACTGGCCCAGAGTGGAGCCACAATCCAATCCAGGAACTCAGCAAGCAGGAAGAAACTGAGCCAGTCTTGCAGCTGCAACAATCCTGCGCAGTGCATGATCAGATGGAGCTGACAACTTGAATTACTGTACATCACCATTAATTATTGTACTTGTGGCAGTCAGTGACCTTGAGATGGAACCGATGCTGCAGCAAAGCTCTCATTGCTGTTTAAAAACATGTCAGCTTCTCAGGCAGAGAGCTTATCAGCCTCAATTCTCGGAATTAAAGTTCACATTAAAATGCCTTAAGCCGGACTTTGCTGGATATGCCCAACGACTTATTTGTGCCTATTTACATTTTACATATTTCACTCTCTAACTCTGTATATTGTAGCTGCAAGCTGATAACAGCACAATAAGGTCAGCAAGAAACTTGTGTTATCAAAGATGGAAAAATGACTATCGCCTACCACAGTGAGACTTGGAATTGATGGGATTGAGGAAGACGGAGAATGAAGTCGGTGGAATTAGGTTAACAGGGAGCTGCGGAGAATGGTGGAGGGATGCTGCACAATGAGGATTCAGAGTAAACACGATATCTGTTCCTCATCACAAGCTGCATGCTAATAATTGTGACCATTCTTAAGGCGGTGCTACTTTTTCAGCAGACTCTTTGACCCATTGTTTTTGAAAATGCACTCTGTTCATGAACTTTATTTTGAATATCTGCAAAAAACAAATCATGCACAATTTATGTCGTGCAGTGTTGTCTCTGAATGTGCTTCCCACTGTGAGTTATTTTTGATGAACAGTGACAGTTGTGTTTATAAGTACACAAGGCTCTCTGTAATGGCACAGGCAGAAAACATCAAGAAATGAATGAGCATTTAGAGTTGAGCTTCATGGTTGTGGGATGATAAATGCTCAAGAGAAAAAGAGAAAGAAAAGGACTGAAGGAAGGAAGAAAGGCAGGAGAGAATGAAAGGATGAGAGCAAGAAGAAAGGAAGCGGAAAGGAGGGAGGAGGGAAAGATGGGAGACAAGAAAGAAAAAAAGAAAGGAAGGATACTTGCAGCACTATCAAATCATTCATGACATTAAATTGTCCCAATAGCACACCTGAAGCTTTGTCAATGTTGTTGCATTATCATTTTGTGCACAGCAACCTTCTGTGATGAGATAACTTTTCAACTGAGGCATTAGTTGCATTTTAAAGATATTCAAAACACTGCTCTGGGATTATCCACTTGAGTTGTTGGTGAAGTTAATGTAAACAATGTGTCCAAGTTGTTAAAAGCGGGAATGAGTTCTACCTTGTATATCATGATTCTCCAGCCCTCTTCATTAGAAAAGGTTCTGGAGCCTGAAAGTCACCTGAGTAAAAATGCAAGAGCCAGCATCCAAGAGGATAAACAGACAAGGTGCAATCAGAAATCTTCTAGCGTCTTATAATTAATACAACATCTCTGCTTAATTTCTTGCCTTCACTTTAATCATCTTCACTATAATTTATTCGTGTCTTCATTATAATCCATCATAATTCATTCATTGTATTTATTATGAGTTGTTAATCATCTTCTTCAGTGATCTGATGCTCAGTCTTGCGATTCTGCCTTTCAATAGCAGCTCTTGTCTTGCATGTTCATTACAGATTAGAATGTGGTTGCCACTAAGCTTGGGGGCTCTCACAATCCCCATCTCAGTCTGATGACAGCTGTTCAGGAAGGATATAATCAATGTTCCCTACAACAGATTTATCAATATTCATAACTCAACACTTTCCAGGAATAGATTTCGTCACCATCCCAACAGACAAGACAATTATAGTGCAACCATCTCAAAGTAAAACGTTATTTCAAGAAAATTGCAGACAACATTTAGAAGATTTTATTTTAAGATGAATTGGGACATTTCCAATTTAACCTCCACAGAACCTTTATAGAAATTTCAACCTCCAAACTGCTGGCACCAAATTTTATACTTAAAAGTTCCTTGAGATCTGTGATTGATTTTTTTTTCTCTGTCAACAGAAGGTATTGCTGGTAAGGGAGAGAGTATCCGACAGATGGAGATTTCTGCTCCACTATGCATTCAAGGACAAACACACTGAAATTCAAATTCTTGTGACTGTATCTGTGGCTCAGTCCCACATTACGTGACTGAAACTGATGAAACAGCCATAGTAAAACCTGATTTCAAAACCGTGCAGGAAACACTGGATCCATAAAGCAATTAAATTAAGCAATTTATATGCAGTCATTTCATTGTGTTCGGTGATCTTCTCCATTGGACGGTCCCAAGTGCTTCTTCACTAGAGGATATCAAGTAATGCTTCAAGAGATGGATTGAGGTGAGCCCTTTAATTTGATACTTCAGGTGAATTCCTGAGTAGGAATTTCTTTAGTCAGAGGGTGGTGAATCTGTGCAGTTCATTGCCATGGACGGCTGTGAAGGCCAAGTTATTTGGTATATGTAAAATGGGGGTTAATAGATTCTTGATTAGTAAGGGTGTCAAAGGTTACAGGGAGAAGGCAGGAGAATGGGGTTGAGAGGGATAATGAATCAGCCATGATGGAATGGCAGAGCAGATCTGATGGGACAAATGACATAATGCACCTTTGTCATATGGTCTTAAATTAATGCTTTGAGTAATCCTTCAATACATGCTTTCAAAAATGGTTTAGCGTGGGCCCCTCTTCATATGGTTTCAAGATGGGTGGCACAATGGGGCCTCTCAGTACGCATGGCCCTAAGCTCAGATACAGACCATGTGGAGTTTGCCCATTTTGTGCATGACTGCCTGGATTACCTCCCACATTTAACCCAGATAAATGCCAGATGTTACACCTTGGTAGGGCAAATACAAGGAGACAGAACACTGTTAAGGGCAAGATCCTTAATAGTGTGGCCAAGCAGAGAGATCTTGGCATCCAAGTTCATAGCTCCTTGAAGGTGTCTACACAGGTCAGAATCAGAATCAGGTTTATTATCACCGGCATGTGACGTGAAATTTGTTAACATTGCAGCAACAGTTCAATACAATACATAATCTAGCAGAGAGAAAAAATAATAAATAAATGAAAAATAATAGTAATAAACAAGTAAATCAATTACAGATATTGAACAGGTTTTGAAAAACGTGCAAAAACCCAAATACTGTATATTAAAAAAAGTGAGGTAGTGTCAAAAGATTCAATGTCCATTTAGGAATCAGATGGCAGAGGGGAAGAAGCCATTCCTGAATCGCTGAGTGTGTGCCTTCAGGCTTTGGTACCTCCTACCTGATGGTAATAGTGAGAAAAGGGCATGTCCTGGGTGCCAGAGGTCCTTAATAATGGATGTTCCCTGAAGATGTCCTGGGTACTTTGTAGGCTAGTATCCAAGATGGAGTTGACTAGATTTACGACCTTCTGCAGCTTCTTTCAGTCCTGTGCAGTAGCCCCTCCATACCAGACAGTGATGTAGTCTGTTAGAATGCTCTCCATGGTACAACTATGGAAGTTTTTGAGTGTATTTGTTGACATAACAAATCTCTTCAAACTCCTATTAAAGTATAACTGCTGTTTTGCTTTCTTTATAACTACATTGATATGTTGGGACCAGGTTAAGTCCTCAGAGATCTTGACACCCAGGAACTTGAAGCTGCTTGCTCTCTCCACTTCTGATCCCTCTATGTGGATTGGTATGTCTTCCTTCATCTTACCCTTTCTGAAGTCCACAAATCAGCTCTTTCATCTTACTGATATTGAGTGCCAGTTTGTTGCTGTGGCACCACTCCACTAGTTGGCATATCTCACTCCTGTACGCCCTCTCGTCGCCACCTGAGACTCTACCAACAATGGTTGAATCATCAGCAAATTTATAGATGGTATTTGAGCTCAATAAGATGGTTAAGAAGGCTTATAGAATGCTTGCTTTTATTCATTGAGGCATTGAGTTCCAAAGTCAGGAGGTCACGTTGCAACTTTTTAAAACTCTGGTTAGGTCACAGTTCTGGTCACCTCACTATAGGAAGGATTTTGAGGCTTTGGAAGGGTGGAGAAGCAGTTTACCAAGATGCTGCCTGGTTTAGAGGGCATGTGCTATCACGAGAGGCAGGACAAACTTGGGTTGTTTTCTCTAGAGTGCTGCAGGCTGAAGGGAGATCTGATGGAGGTTTATAAGATTATGAGAGGCACAGACAGAGTAGACAGGAGTATCTGTTTCCCAGGGTTGAAATGTCTTATACCAGAAGGCATGCATTGAAGGTGAGAGGAGGTAGGTTCAAAGGAGACGTGGAGGGTAAGTTTTTTATTCAGACAGTGGTGGAATGAGCTGCCTGGTATGGCGGTAGAAGCAAATACATTAAAGGCTTTGAAGAGACGTTCAGATAGGCACATGAAGGTGAGGAAGATGGAGGGATATGGACATTATGTAGGTAGAAGGTATTAGTTTTTGTGTGTTTTTATGGGCTAGAGAGCAATAAGGAGGGGAGGAATGGGATGAATGAGATTTCTCCTTAGAGGTCAGTACAAATTTAAATAACCCCTGCATTTTATTATAAGCATATGATAAAGTAAGACAGGTGCCGTCTCATCCTTTGGTTTCCACTGGACTCCTAATCAGATTGATTAAAGTACACTTTCAATAGACGAGTCAATTGCGATGTAATCAGAATTACTTCCAACAAGTTCCATTGATAAATGTGTGGATGAGGAGTATTTTCATTTCTTGGCAATTTTTCTAATTGATTTGTATATACTTAATTTGCATTCTTGGCGACAGCAGCCGAGATTATATAATATGTTTAGCATCATAAAAGAACCCAGAATAGAAATAATTGCAGAGGCAGATTCTGGTGAAGATTAGGAGGAATGATAAAAGCAATAGCTTTGAGAAGGCTTATTTTTGACTTTGGCCGACAGCAGAAACTTTGTGCTTGTCCTGAATCTGCTCTTTACCAACCCCTAGGCAATAGCCAGATCCAAGAATGTGACTGTTTTTTTCTAAAAATAACCTGGTGGTTAGATTTCATCTCACCTACTGTGACAGTGAAATAAAACTGCTCTTGCAGTAAGAAATTCACTTGATCATCAGCATGAGTTTCTTCACTGGAATATTTTAATGCTGGAATAATTGGTTGACCCGTCAGTGTCTGTAGAGATAGAAACAATAACTCAGGCCTTTCAAAGTTCATTTTCTCCTCTTATTTTAGAACACCTACAGCATTTTGTGTTGGTGCGTCGCCAAGTGGTTAAGGCGTTCATCTAGTGATCTGAAGGTCGCTAGTTCGAGCCTTGGCTGAGGCTGTGTGTGTGTCCTTGAGCAAGGCACTTAACCACACATTGCTCTGCGACAACTCCGGTGCCAAGCTGTATGGGTCCTAATGCCCTTCCCTTGGACAACATCGGTGGCCTGGAGAGGGGAGACTTGCAACTTGGGCAACTGCCGGTCTTCCATAAAAAAACCTTGCCCAGGCTTGCGCCCCGGAAACTTACCAAGGCACAAATCCATGGTCTATTGAGACTAACGGAGGCCTACTACTACTACTACTACTACAGCATTTTGCTTTTATTATGGTATTGACATTTGTGTTCTTCCAGCAGATTGTTTCTTGCTCTTTATTTGCATTATTTCCCTGATCTATTTGTCATGTAGGCTCTTTTTTTCCCAGAGATGGGGAAACAAGAACTAGAGGACACTTGTCTAAGATAACTGTAGAGAGATTTAATAGGAACTTGAGGGACAACTTTTTCACCCTGAGAGTTGGCAGTGCATGGAATGAACTGCTAGACGAGGTTGTTGAGGCAGGTACATTAACAATATTTAAAAGGTGCTTGAACAGATACATGGATAGGAGAGGTTTAAAGCAGGGGTTCCCAACAGGTTTTATGCCATGGACCCCAACCATTAACCAAGGGGTCCATGGACCCCAGGTTGGAAACCCCTGCTGTAAAGGAATATGACCCAAACCTTGAGTCTCTCTCCTCATTCTGCACCCAGATTCTCAGCTTCCTCTTCAGGAGATCACAATTAGTGCAGATTTGTAATAAGATCTCCTCCTAATTAACAATTATCACAAGTAAACCTCAAGGGTGCATGCTCAGCCGGCTGTTCTACTCTCTCTGCACTCATGACTGCATGACTCGGCGCAGCTCAAACACCATCTATAAGTTTGTAGATGACACCACTGTCGTTGGCAGAATCTCAGCTGGCAATGGGGAGGCATACAAGAGTGAAATAGATTGGCTGATTGAGTGGTGTTACAACAGAAATCTTGCACTTAACGTCAGCAGGACCAGGGAATTTATTGTGAATTTCAGGAAGGGGAAGTTTTGAGAATATGAACGAGTCTTTATTGAGGGGTCGGCAGTGGAAAGGGTGAACAGCTTCAAGATGCTGGGTCTCAATATCTCAGAGGATCTATCCTGGGTGCAACATATTGATATAATCACAAAGAAAGCAAGCTAATGGCTATACTTCGTAAGGAGTTTGAAGATATGTCACCAAAGACTCTAGCAGATTTCTACAGATGTATCACAGAGAGCATTCTGACTGGTTTCATCACTGCCTACAATGCACCAGATCAAAAGAGGCTGCAGAGGATTACAGACTCGGCCACCTTCATCACGGGCACAAGCTTCCCCATCATTGTTGATATCTTCAGAAGGTGGTACCTCAAGAAGGCAGCATCCATCGTTAAGGACCCTCACCTTCCAGAAGTGTTTTATTTTCATTACTACCATCAGGGAGGAGGTAAAGATGCACACTCAATGATTCAGGAACAGCTTCCTCCCCTCTACTTCTGAACGGTCCATGAACCTGCAAACACTACCTCACTAGTCCTCTTTTGCACTATTAATGTATTAATCTATCTATTGATTTGTTATTTTAACTTACAGTAATTGTTTACGTCTTGCTTTGTACTGATAGCACACAGCAACAAATTCCATGACAATGTCAGTGATAATAAGCTGATTCCAATTGTGATTCTGAAATGTGAGCAAATGGAACTAGATTAAATGGGAATCTTGGTTGGCATGGACTAGTTGGGCTGAAGGGCCTTTTTTCTGTGCTGTATGATTCTGACAGCATGTGAGGGTTAGGTAATTTTACTAAGGTTGATTTCACTCTACATAAAACAGAGCAGACCTAAGATGAGTCTCTACCATTTCCCCCCACCGTTACTTTCTTTCAGGGAGTGTCTGCCTTTTCTATTTATTCAAATTTTCTCCATTTTGTCTCAAACAGTCTGCATTTCTTCAACTCATTCTATCAACCTAAGTTAATTTTCTTAAGTTAAACCCATTTTAATTTAAACTAAATTCTTAGGTTAAAAGCACTTGTTTCAGGCTGTTTTTTTTTGAAGAGTTTCTGGGATGTTTCAAAGGCTCCCACTGTAAATATCTACTGTTGACTGAGTGCAGACTTACTCAGTCCCACTGCTGACTCTAAGCATTAGGATTAGATGGAACTCTAGCAGAGCAGAAACCCAAAAGCCTAGTGTTGAATAATGAATGATGAATAAGGCCCGCCTGATTGTGGCGCGAGCATCAAAAAATGTGTTTCTGAGATGTGGGACAAAATTATGGAATATAATATGTCGCCAAGATGCACCGAATGCTGGAGGAACTCAGCAGGCCAGGCAGCATCTATGGAAAAGAGTTCCTCCAGCATTTCAAGTGTGTTGCTTGGATTTCCAGCATCTGCAGATTTTCTCTTGTTTGTTATTTATAATATGTAGTTTAGTTAATTGTGGTAACCTGTAAACACCTGATGATTAACAAAGTAATGAAAGTCAACATGACCATGGCATCAACAATAATTTACTGACTGACATCCAGTCTGGGTTTCTCCAGGATCAATCAGTTTCAGACCTCATCACAGCCTTAGATCAAAGAACTGAATTCCAGAATAGGAGAGTAATCACCCTTGACATAACTGAACTGAAGTCAATGGAGATCAATTGGAAAATATTCTCTCCAAGCTGAGGTTGGAAGAGCAGCACCTCAATTTCTGTCTGGGTAGTCTCTGATTTGATGGTATTTCCCAAACTTCCGGTAATTTCTCCCTCACCCCTTCTTTCTATTTCCATTCCCCATTCTAGTTTCCCTCTCACCCTTTCTCTTCGTCTCACTTGCCTATCACCTACCCCTGCTGCCCACTCTCCTTCCCTTTCTTTCATGGTCCACTGCCCTCTCTTATCAGATTCCTTCCTCTTTAGCGTTTCACTTCTTCCACCTATCACCTTCCAGCTTCTATTATGACTGATTTATTATCCCTTTCAACCCCATTCCCCTGCAAACTCCTCGTAACATTTAATGTCCTTAGTCATCTTTGGGTGTCATGGTTGCAAAGAGGCTAGCACAACGGTATTACAGCTCAAGGGGTTGGAGTTTAGAGTTGAACCCCGGCGTCATCTGTAAGGAGCTTGTACGCCTTCCTCGTGGAATGCACGGATGCTCCTGTTTCCTCACATAATAGAGGTGACCTGATAGAGGTGTATAAGATGATGAGAGGCATTGATCATGTGGATAGTCAGAGGCTTTTTCCCAGGGATGAAATGGCTAGCACGAGAGGGCACAGTTTTAAGGTGCCTGGAAGTAAGTACAGAGGAGATATCAGGGGTAAGTTTTTTACCCAGAGAGTGGTGTGTGCATGGAATGGGTTGCCGGCGACGGTGGTGGAGGCGGATAAGATAGGGTCTTTTAAGAGACTCCTGGACAGGTACATGGAGCTCAGAAAAACAGAGGGCTATGGGTAACCCCAGGTAATGTTCGGCCCAGCATTGTGGGCTGAAGGGACTGTATTGTGCTGTAGGGTTTCTATGTTTCCAGGTTTCGAATCTAAAGACATACTGGTTATTAGTAAGTTAATTAGTTATTGTAAATTGTCTCGTGATTGGGCTAGGGTTAAATCAGTGGTTTGCTGGCGGCGCAGTTTGAAGGGGTGGAAGGGCCTGTTCCACACTGTATCTCTAAATAGAAAATAATTAATTAATAATCAAGAACCTCTCAACCTCAACTTTAAGTATGCCCAAAGACTCCACAGCTCTCTGTGGCAATGAATTCCACAGATTCACCAGCATCTGGCTGGAGAAATTCCACCTTATCTCCGTTCTGAAGGGACATCCTTGGATTCTAAGGCTGAGCCCTCTGGTCCTAGATTCCCCCACTATTGGAAACACCATTTAGCATATTAAGCATTCATTGCCTTCAGCATTGACAGATAGTGGCTGCAGTATGTACCATCTGTAAGAGGAACAGCAGTTGTAGACCTGGAGAATTCTGACGGCATCTCCTAAAATCTGGGACCTACCACCAAGAAGAATAAAAACACACCACCACCTTCACCTCCAAGTCAAGTTATGGAAATGTACAAATAGTGCTAATCTTCTTTTGATCTTGAAACCGCCTGTCCGTTTGTTGTTGAAGATTCTTCTTTAAAAGGGCTGCAGGGGTTCACCACAACCTTTTGGATAAGTGCTAGCCTTGATAGTGATGCCCAATGCATGCAGAAAAATACAAAACTGAGAAAGCTCAGGCGCTGGCCTTAACACGTGCTCCTCAGATTAGCTTCAGCTAGACCTAACCTCCTCTGCTGGCAAGTAAGATCCCAGGAAGCTGCTCCCCACCACCATTGGGGAGAAACTAACTTCTCATTCAGGTGAGTGAAAGGAATTTATGCTGTGCTTTCCTAGATGTAGCATGGGCCAAGTCAGAGTGGTTAGATAGAGTCTCCTGGTTTATGTTGAGACATTCAGCATCTTTATTTCCCGCCTGGAAATCAGGAACAATTTTTTCCCGGGAGGCGGAAGCTGGAGGTCCATGAGCCAGTCCTGGGCCCAGCACACGAGTGCAATTATGAACAAAGCATGGCATCTCCTCTATTGCTTTAGAAGTTTGCAAAGATTTGCCATGGCATCTAAAACTTTGACAACCTTCTATAGATTTGTAGTAGAGAGTATATTGGCTGACTGCATCACAGCCTGGTATAGAAACACCAATGCCCTTGAACGAAATATCCTACAAAAAGCAGTGAATACGACCCAGCCCATCAGGAGTAAAGCCCTCCCCCACTATTGAGCACATCTACATGGAGCATTGTTGCAGGAAAGCAGCATCCATCATCAGGGACCCCCACCACCCGGGTCATGCTCTCTTCTTACTGCTGTCATCAGGATGATGGTACAAGAGCCTCAGGACTTGCACCACCAGGTTCAGGAACGGTTATTACCCCTCAACCATCAGGCTCTTGAACCAAAGGGGATACCTTCACTCAACTTCACTTGTCCAGTCACTGAACTGTTCCCACAACCTACAGGTTCACTTTCAAGGACTCTTCATCCCATGTTCTTGATATTTATTGCTTTTTTATTGCTCACCTGCACTGGAACCGCTCCATTGTACCTGCAAATACTGCATACTCCTTCTCCAGGGTGAGATCAGGAATGGTTTTGTACAAGGAAGTGGAGCTGTCACTTGTGGCTTTAATGCTGCAAGCAACCATCTAGATGAGTGTTGTTTCTGTTTCATTGCACAGTAAAGCTAATTTTCCTTCAAAAACAACTTATAATTGTACAATGCCTATAACTTAATAAACCCTCCCCAGAAGCTTTCCAGGAGCAAGGCAATTGACAGTAGGTCATATTAGAAAAGGTGACTTACATAGTGGCACCATTACAGTGTTTGTAAACATTGAGCAAAGGTGTGTGTGTGTGTGTGTGTGTGTGTGTGTGTGTGTGTGTGTGTGTGTGTGTGTGTGTATGTGTGGTCACCCCCAACACTTAGAAACAGGTGACCAATAAATGCACAGCATCCACGATATGAGAGTGATTAAATGCTTGACTCAATGAGCTAGCTTTCGTGTAGTAGCAGGAAAATGAAAGGAGAAACCCTTCCATATGGGTAAACCCGTCCCCACCATTGAGCAGATCTCCAAGAGAGCTGCACCAAGAAGGCAGCATCCATCATCAAAGGCCCCCAACCATTTAGGCCATGCTCTCTTCTCACCGCTGCCATTTGGAAGGAGATGTAGGAGCCTGAGGTCCCACACCACCAGGTTCAGGGACAGCTATTACCCTTCAACCATCAGGATCCTGAACCAGTGTGGATAGCTTCACTCATCTCAACACTGAACTATTTCCATGCCCTATGGGCTCACTTCCAAGGTCCCCATGAGTCATATTCTCAGTATTATTTATTTGTTTGTTTACTATTTGTTTTATTTTCTGTATATTCTGGCTATACCCAAGCATGGAGAAGGCCCTGGGAGTAAACCCCGAGGGGAAATTCTTGAACTGGAATTCCTAAGGCAGTCTTATGTAGAGTTCAACGCTGACTGGCAACTCCTGCGATGCTGCTGATACCACACTGTATCGGCCTCTGCCGTTCCTTTGGGTCCATCCGATGCCTGGAGAGGAAGAGCTTGCTACATGGGCAACAGCTTGCTCTCCATATTGTACTGCCCTGGCTTGCATATCTAGTCAGCTAGGACACATGGTTGACCCTGACCGATGGAGACCTCACTCACTCTTTGTTCTTCTGTGAAAACCCACAGGAAAATGAATCTCAGGGCAGTATATGATGACATATACAGTGTGTGCTTTAATAATAAATTAAATTTGAACTTTGAAATTTCCAGGGCTTAGGGTAAATGAGCTGAAGACACAGTGTCCACTGATGAAGCAATTCAAATCGGGAGTGTCCGAGAAGCCAGAGTTGGAGGAGATTTTGTAAGCTGCAGGTTTCCAGGGAGGAAAAAAGTGATAGCCAGGGAGATATTGAAAACAGAGACTGATTCTAAATTGAGACAATATCAATGTCAGCAAGCTCAGTGAGTGGATAAATGAGATTTGGTTTCCCTTAGACTAGCTGTACATTCATGCTAATGTTAGAGAGAGAGAGAGATGGGGTAGCTCGTGTGCATATTTGACACCTGCCAGTTTCCCTATTTGCGATAAATCCTCTGCACTGATCTTCTGATTATAGATATTCCATTTCATTGCAGTTCTTTTGAGTATTTGAGCTCAGCAGATTTTTACTGCCTAGTACCTGACAGTAATCTTATTGTGGGGGAAGTAATTACCAGTAAAACAATTTCCTGCTATTGCTCATAAGACAGGAATTTTATTTTTACACTGAAATGAAACTTCTTTTCCTGCGTATGGAATCTAAGCATTCAGCAGACAATGTTTCATTTCAGCAGTATGTGACACCAGGTATTTCCTCCACTTCAGCTGAATATCACTGAAGCTCAATGAATTGTGACTTACTTTACCCTTTTAAGCAAATCTCAATCACAAAAAAAAAAGATTTATAAAGATGATACCAACTTTGAGAAATTAAAATTGTGTGAGAAGGTGAAAAAGGCAGGACTTTGTTACACTTTAAGTAAAAAGGCTGAGGATTGATGGGGTAGATGTGAAGGAGATGTTTTCACTTGCAGGTGGGACTGAACTAGAGGCCATGAGTAGAAGATCATTAATGATTAAGCCAAAAGGGAATTCAGGAGAAATTTCATTACATGGAGCATTGTGCCAAAGTAGAACTTGCTGTCATGTGGAATGGTAGAAGCAAAAAGCACAATGTATTCAAAGAGAAGCTTGGCAAGTATGTGAAAATGAGTCAAAGATAGATTATGTTATTAAGGTTAGATGATAATATATAAGAAGTTTGTGGTAATCATGCATACCAATCAGACAAATGCCTTTTTCAAACCCTGTAGATTATGTATCATTTTATATAATGTGGTAAATTGGTTTATTATTGTCCACATGTACCAAAGCACAGTGAAAAACTTGTCTTGCTTACCATCTGTACAATTCATTACAACATTGCATTGAGGTAGTACAAGAAAAACAATAGCAAAATACAATATAAAATGCTACAGAGAAAATGCAGTGCAGGTAGACAAAAAGGTGCAAGTCGAGAATCCATCTCATCATACTAAAGGACTGTTTGTTAGTCTGATAACAGTGGGATAGAAGCTGTCCTTGAGCCTGGTGCTACATGAATTTAGGTTTTGTATCTTCTGCCTGATGGGAGAGGGAAGAAGAGAGAAGTCTGGAGTGGGTGGGGTCTTTGATTATGCTGGCTGCTTTACTGAGGCAGCAAGAAATATAGACAGAGTCTACGGAGAGGAAACTGGTTTCTGTGATGTGCTGCGCTGTGTCCACAGCACTCCACAGTTTCTTGAGGTCATGGGCAGTGCAGTTGTCATACCAAGCCATTGTGCGTCCAAATAGGATTCCTTAGTGCATCAATTAAAAAAATTGGTGGAGGTCAAAAAGGACGTGCCAAATTTCTTCAATCTCCTGAGGAAGTAGAGGCACTGGTGAATTTTCTAAGCCGTAGCATCTACGTGGTTGGACCAGGACAGGCTTTGTTGATGTTCACAGACAGACAGACATACTTTATTGATCCCGAGGGAAATTGGGTTTTGTTACAGCCGCACCAACCAAGAATAGTGAAGAAATATAGCAATATACATCCATAAATAATTAAGTAATAATAAGTTAATCATGCCAAGTGGAAATAAGTCCAGGACCAGCCTATTGGCTCAGGGTGTCTGGCACTCCAAGGGAGGGGTTGTAAAGTTTGATGGCCACAGGTAGGAATGACTTCTTATGACACTCAGTGTTACATCTCGGTGGAATGAGTCTCTGGCTGCATGTACTCCTGTGCCTAACCAGTACATTATGGAATGGATGGGAGACATTGTCCAAGATGACTTCTAGAAACTTGAAGCTCTCAACCTTCTCCACCTCTGTGTTGTTGATGTAAACAGGAGGATGTGGTCCTTGCTGAAGTCAATGACCAGCTGTCCTGTTTTGATGACATTGAGGGAAAGCCCAACTATAGAGATATCATCTGTAAACTTTTAGATAGAGTTAGAGCAGAAACTAGCCATGCAGTCGTGAGTGTGTAGGGAGTAGAGTAGGAGACTAAGGATGCGACCTTGTGGGGCACTAGTGAAGGAGATAATGGCGGTGGAGGTGTTGCCGTCTGACTGATCATGGTCTGTTGTTCAGGAAGTCAGAGACCCAAATGCAGAAAGAGATGTTGAATCCCAGGTTGAGGAGTTTGAAGTTTGCTTGGATTATGGCACTGAGTGCAGAGCTGCGGTCAATGTTGGAGGCAGAGTTAAGATGGCGCTAAGTGGTGACTCCTTTGCTTGCACCTTCAGAAGCAGCTCTATTTCCATCTTTAATATCCTTATTTTTCTCTTTTAGGGTTCTTTTGAAGACCCTGGCCTGGAGTTACACGTAGACTTCAGTTCTTTGCGGGAATGGGACCTGTTCTCGGGGTTTCAGGACCGGCCGTTGTTGTTCGGCATGCCAAACATGTTGTTGTTCAGCCTGAGAGTCTGGCTCATATTTGAAAGCCTAAGCTCTTGGGGTTCTGGAGATGGGTGGATCAAGGGTCGGTGTCATAGCAGGAGACTCATGTGTCTTCGGGGAGACCAGAAAATCTTTCACTGTGGGCTCAAAGACCCGAGACCTTTGCAACCTTCAGGCACAGAGCTCGTAAAAAGCGATGAAATGCACTTTTTAACATTGTAAACCAGTGAGTTGTTGCTATGTCTCCTGCTCGTTATGAAAATGGGGGACACCTCCCTCTCCCTTATTAGGGAGAGAGAGAACCTGTGGTTTGTCGAATGCCAGGTGAAATGAGATCTGTGTCTTTGCTATCGCCTAGCTCACGCTTGTGCTCAGTAGTGGGTGCGTTTTTTTTGCTAGGGGGGAAGGGGGGGATTGTTAATTGCTGCTGCTTACGCAATGGAAGGGGGAGCTGGGGGGTACTTTGGGGTTCTCACGTTTAACTGTTGTTCCTTCTTTGGGCCACTTCTCAGTTTTCGTGGATGTTTGCAATGAAAAAGCATTTCAGGATGTGTATTGCATACATTTCTCTGACATTAAATTGGACCTGTGAACCTTTGAATAAACAATAGTCTAACTTAGTCTTTACGGTCCATATAGTACTGCACAAATGAGTATCGGGCCAAGGAGATGACATTCACCATGGGCCTGATTCAGAGGAAAGTGAATTACAGTGAGTAGTGGTTGTCTGGGAAGATGGAGTTAATATATGCCTAACCAGCACCTCAAAGCACTTCATGGTGGTGGATATCAGAGCCACTGGGTGGTAGACGTTAAGATGTGTTACTTTGTTTGTCTTAGGTACTAGGGCGATAGTGGTCTTCTTAAAGCAGGTTGGAATTCAGATTGAAACAGGAAGAAGTTAAAACATCTGCAAATTTTGCACCAGCTGATCTGCATAGGACCTAAGGATTTGGCCAGGGACATCACTGGGGCCACATGCTTTTGGTGGGTTCATTCTCTGGAAGACTGATCTTATGTCCATAATGTGACCTGGGTTTAGGTGCATTGGATTCCATTGTGACATTCCAATCCCTTTCTGTTCAGCAGAATGCATTAACTTCACTGGGCAGGAATGTGTTGTTGGTAATACTTTCTGACTTTATCCTGTAGTCCATGATAGCATGTAAGCCATGTCACAACTGACAGCTGATCTGGAACTCGATTTTAGACTGTATTGTCTCCTGGCATCCACAGTAGCTTTATGGAGGTTGTATTTTGATTTTTTGTTAAAGTTTGGGTTACCTAATCCTAGATTTCAGTGGGGAGTGGTTATCCTGGTACATCCAAGGTTTGGGTTTGGGAAGTGTCCTTAATTTCTATAAAAATACTTACAGGGAAGTCGTTGAGAGATGTCTTCACTATCTTATGAGAAAAGTGAATCTGAAGGTCTCTTCTGAGGAGCTGACAAGGATCTTTCGGGAGGGTTGCACACTCAATGCATGGATTTTAGCAAAGCATTTGATGGAGTTCCATATCACAGACATCCAAGTGAAAGTGAAAAGTTAGAACCAAAACACGTTTAGCTGTATAGAAACATAGAAAATCTACAGCACAATACAGGCCGTTTGGCACACAAAGCTGCGCTGAACACGTCCTTATTTTAGAAATTACCTAGGGTTACCCATAGTCCTCTACTTTCCTAAGCTCCATTTACCTATCCAGGAGTCTCTTAAAATACCCTATCATATCCACCTCCACCACCGTTGCCGGCAGCCCATTCCACGCACTCACCACTCTCTGTGTAAAAAACTTACCCCTGACATCTTCTCTGTACCTACTTCCAAGCACCTTAAAACTGTGCCATCTCGTGTTAGCCATTTCAGCCCTGGGAAAAAAGCCTCTGACTATCCACATGACCAATGCCTCTCCTCATCTTATACACCTTTATCAGGTCACCTCTCATCCTCCGTTGCTCCAAAGAAAAAAGGCCGAGTTCACTCAACCTATTCTCATAAGACATGCTCCCCAATCCAGGCAACATCCTTGTAAATCTCCTCTGCACCCTTTCTATGGTTTCCACATCCTTCCTGTAGTGAGGCGACCATAACTGAGCACATATAGCATATAGTTGTAATAGTACCTCTCGGCTCTTAAACTCAGTCCCATGGTTGACGAAGGCCAATGCACCGTATGCCTTCTTAACCACAGAGTCGACCTGCACAGCAGCTTTGAGTGCCCTATGGACTCGGACCCCAAGATCCCTCTGATCCTCCACACTGTCAATAATAATAGTACCATTAATACTATGTTCTATCATTATATTTGACCTACCAAAATAAACCACCTCACACTTAACTGGATTGAACACCATCTGCCACTTCTCAGCCCAGTTTTGCATCCTAACGATGTCCTGCCGTAACGTCTGACAGCCCTCCACACTATACACAACACCTCCAACCTTTGTGTCATCTGCAAATTTACTAACCTATCCCTCCACTTCCTCATCCAGGGCATTTATAAAAATCACGAAGAGAAGGGGTCCCAGAACAGATCCCTGAGGCACACCACTGGTCACCAACTTCCATGCAGAATATGACCCATCTACAACCACTCTTTGCCTTCTGTCGACAAGCCAATTCTGGATCCACAAAGCAAGGATTCGGCAAGTCAGAGCATAATTTCTTTTTTCAAATTGGACTTTTCATCCCCTTCATTGTTAGATCTGCTTCCCCAAGGAGCTCAGGGGCTCCTTTGTTCCAATCATTTTGTTCCTTCAAGAAGTCTCAGTATTAGAAACATAGAACCATAGAAAACCTACAGCATAATACAGGCTCTTTGGCCCCCAAAGCTGTGCCGAACATGTCCCTACTTTAGAAGTTACAAGGCTTACAAATAGCCCTCTATTTTCCTAAGCTCCATGTACCTATCCAAAAGTCTCTTAAAAGACCCTATCGTATCCAATTCCACCACCGTTGCCGGCAGTCCATTCCATGCACTCACCACTCTCTGTGTAAAAAACTTACCCCTGACAACTCCTCTGTACCTGCTCCCCAGCATCTTAAACCTGTGTCCTCTTGTGGCAACCATTTCAGCCCTGGGAAAAAGCTTCTGACTATCCACATGATCAATGCCTCTCATCATCTTATACACAGTCAAATATTATAATATAATTGACTAATATAATTAGTCAAATATTATCTGAGGCTGAATGTTGTTCCCTAGTTCTGTGAGACTCTCTTGACATTTCTCTGATTCCCTGGACAAATGCACCCAGTGTTCTGATAAGTAGACCTTTTTCTGCTTCAGACATGAGTCAAACCACCTCCCCCCACCCACGCCCCGCACACCCCCTGCCCACCACCCCCAACCAGAATGCCTGCCGTCATTGGCTTTTCTTGTTGCACATTAAAAATCCTCTGTCACCATGCCATGCCTGGTCTCAGAAAGCAGTTATAATCACACACAACAAAGTGGAAGAACAAAGCTAATCAGAGGACAAGTCCTGGATTATTTAATAAGATCTTTCCTTGTGGAAATGGAGTTCTGAAGAGCGCCTGTCTTTTGAATGGATAAAAAGGTCATGGATAATGTAGAATGAATGAAACCTAATTTCTCACATCGTGTTTGCTGACTGTCAGCTTTCTTATCCTGTTGTATGACTCTATAACCCTAACCCTTTCCATGGAAGGGCTTGATAGTATCGGGTAGGCCACGGACACAAAGCCTTCAGGGCTTCCTTCCAAATTGTTCAATAACATTGGGTCACTTTCTGAGGGAAGTATATTTTGGGAATGGTATTTCTGGGATTATCTCATGGAGTGTGCTTGCCTGTGCATGGAGGTTAAGACATCTTCATGAGTCTATGGCAGAATAACTTATCTTCCACCTGGTGTCAGAACTTTAACCTTTAACCTTGTGCCTGTTATCCAGAGGGCAGCAAACTACAAGCTTCAACATCAACATCACCATTTAGGCTAGCATGAAATATGGCCCTGTTGGCACATGCTTCCGTCATGATGCCCAGTTGGTGTACGGATGCCAGCTTCACGATAAGTCTACAGAAAGTGCGGGATGTGGCCCAGTCCGTCACAGATAAAACCCTTCCTTTGCTACTGGATAGAGAGGAGATCAGGTTGGTTAAGGACGTCCCTCAATTCTTGCGGTAGCGTATTGCCCCAGGGGGGGCACATGAATGACAAAGGTGCTATTGGTTTTAATTAAACCTAAACACATTGTCTATGAATGTAAGAGTGAAAAGGTAAATATTTCCTATTATGAGCAAAGTGCATTTTTGGTAATAAAAAGAATGTCACTGCCTCCTAGGCAATGACAGTGCCACCTCTTTTACCACTAAGTCAGAAGCTCCAGCTTCTGGAATAGTCTCTGCTATTACTTCAGTGGAGATATCACTTTATAATGAGGCATTAAATCTAGCTCCCTCTTCTTATCTCAAATTAATGTAGAGGACCACTTAGCAGAATTGAAGAGCAGGGTGTTATCCCAAAGTCTTGGCCAACACATATTCCTTAACTGATATTGCTAACACAAATCATCAAATTGTTAACATGTTGTTGTGAGAGCTTACTGTGGACAACTTGGCTGCCATGTTTTATTAAAATGGAGAGTGCTGTTGGGTCTGACTGTTTAATTCTTAGACTCTTTAATTGTTATTTTCTTTAACAATTAATTATCTGCTTGCATTTTAAGTAGTTCTTATATGTATATTCAAATTCAATGTGTCCTCTAGTGGTCATATTGGTATAATTCTGGGAAGCTCTGGAAGCTTCTCTTGGCACTGCATTATTTGAATAGAGGGTATCACAATGGTTGACTCTTACCTACAAATTTAGAAGAAAATTTTCCCTATTCATGGGTATATAAGAGCTGTACCATAAGGCAATACATCTTTCTTTTGTCACTCCCTTCTCTTAGTAGACCTCTAAATCTGTTCATTTCAATTTCTCTTTGTTCTATTAATGCTTAATAAAATGATTGTGAAGCAACAGGTTTTGTGCCTCTTTCCTGACTTTTGAAAGAGCCTTGGATTAAAACATTAGTTTTACAATAGTGTACTTCCAAATACTTCCAAAAATGCCTGGGGATATCTCAAACCAAAGATGAATGACAATTAATAAATGCAACTCACTTCTTCGATTTTCCTGGTCACTGATGGTAGGTCACAAAGATGATTTCAGCAAGTGACAGAAATTATGTGCATTATATCCATGACAAGTTTGGCAGAATGCTGCTTCTTCTGAATGAATCCCAGATTAGTCTACCTCTATCCTGTTGTCCTGTATCAATCCAAGCTGATCTTACTGTCTGGACTCCATGTCAAGCATTTGAACCAGGATTAACCTTTAAACTTTGGCAGATGCTAGTGCGACTTGTGCTCAGCTCAACATCTGCTCATGATTTCATGGGAAGTTGAAAATCTTGTATTTTGAACTGAATTTTATATAAGTATTTGGAGTGGACGGACAGCTGTAGTACTTAGCTAACATACCAGGTACAATCACAATTGTGAAAAATGAATCGATAGTTGATTATGAACATTTAAAATGAGTTCTAAGATTTTAAAAAAGGGAAAGTGTGTGTCAAGCTGATGTGATTTGTATTCTGCGTCCTCTGTGAGAATAATTTTACACAGCAGACTCTTTATTAAGTTGCTGAATTAGAATTCTTTGTTGGAAGATGCAAATGTAATCTTAGAGCCGGAAAAACATTCAGTATTCATTACTACTCTAGTGTAGTCTCTCTTCAACTCCACAATTTCAGCTCAATACATTTCTCAATAACACAGAGCAAGCTTGATTCCATGAAATTAACTTTGAATAGAATATTAATGAGATAACAGTATTACAATTTCATGCACTAACTGATTGTAGATCTAATAGATTTCATTCAATTTCATTAGGATACTTGAAGCTCAAATGCTTAATCATATACCTGAGGTGTATGCATTAATTCCTCTCTAAATATGGAACGTAAAATGTTTAGACCAAACAACTTAAGAAGGTTCACAATTTTGTGATATGTTCAACAGAGGTAGGATAAACATTCAGCCAAGTCTAAAGTGAGATCTCAGTGTAGAGGTTCGTATTTCCTGCTCCATCATATTGCCTGACTCCACCTGGTCTCAGCTTGTCTGCTGCTCTCATCCATGTCCGCATTACCTCCAAATCTGATGATTCCAACATGTACTGTACCTCTCTGATCTTCCAGCTTCTAACTTGCATAAGCTGATGCTTGTGTATTAAATGTACGTGTTCACTCACCAAGATGGCCTCCTGTCTTGGGATTGTGTGAATTTTAAAAATCTTATTTTGTTGTCAAGTCCATCCACACCCTGGCCCTGTCCTATTCTTGTAATCCATTCCAGCCCTTCACCCTCCAAGCTAATCAGTTCCTGATATGATTACATTTATTCCATCTTTGGTGCCTACAGTATATCTTCTCAACTGCCCTGATCATAAACTTTGTGTTGTTAATTTCTAAAGCTCTCCAAGTCCATTTTAGTGAGGGGGACAAACCAATGAGGAGTGGCATGGTCTGAGGTCTGGGAAGGTGAAGTGAAATTTGTTGTTTTGTAACAGCGGTACAGTGCAAAGACATAGAATTACTGCCAATTACAAAATAAATAAACAGCGCAAAAAGCGAATAATGAGTAAGTGTTCATTCAAAATTCAAATAGCAGAGGGAAAGAAACTGTTTCTGAATTGTTGAGTGTGGGTCTTCAGGCTCCTCTACCTCCTCCCCAATGATAGTAAGTAACAAGGATACATCCGGGATGGTGAGGGTCTTTAATGATGGATGCCATTTTCATGAGGGACTGGCTCTTGAAATGCCCTTGATGGTGTGGAGGATTGTGGCCAGGATGGAGATGGCTGAGCCTACAACTGTCCACTGCCTCTTGCAATCCTATGCATTGGAGCTTCCAAGCCAAGCTTCAGTGTAACCAGTCAGAATACTCTCCACTGTACATCTACAGATATTTGCAAGAGTTTTGGCGACATATTGAATCTCCTCAAACTACTGACAAAGTAGAGTCACTGGAGTGCTCTCTTTGTGATTGCATCAATGTATTGGACCCAAGATAGATCCTCCTAGATGTGATATCCTGGAATTTAAGTCTGCTTACCCTTTCCAGCACTGATCTAAACAAAAATCAGCAGTGGAAAATAAGGAAACCATCACCACACCCCTTTCTGCTTATCTCTTTCTCTCTCATATATACACTTACACACAGAAAAGATCTACAATAGCTTAGTTGAGTTGATTAAGGCTTACTGGACAGCCAATGCTCCTGGACATATTTATTCACTGGTGGCAAAGTGGATTCCCACCTTTACACCTGACTGCCCTCCAGAAGGGTAACAAGCTCTAATATACAATAAAACTGTTTGCAACCATAAGCTGTAAGCCAGTGGACTTCAGGCTTTTAAAAGGTACTCTTTGACCATAAGACCATAAGATATAGAAGCAGAATTAGGACATTTCATCGTTGCTGATTTTCCTCTCAGCCCCAATCTCCTGCCTTCTCCCCATATCCCTTCATGCCCTGACCAATCAAGAATCTATCAACCTCTGCCTTAAATATACGTAAAGACAGCCTCCACAGCTGCCTGTGGCAAAGAATTCCACAGATTCACCACTCTCTGGCTCAGGAAATTTCTCCTCATCTCCATTCTAAAAGGACATCCCTCTATTCTGAGGCTCTGTCCTCTGATCTTAGACTCTCCCACCATAAGAAACATCCTCTCCACATCCACTCCATCAAGACCTCTCACCATTCGATAGGTTTCAATGAGGTCACCCTCATTCTTCTGAATTCTAGTGAATACAGGCCCTGAGCCATCTGACACTCTTCATATGACAAGCCACTTAATCCTAGAATCATTTGTAAATTTAGTTGATCAAAATAAAGGAAATATTATGGGAAATGCTACTTTTGTTGTTCTCAGACCCACTGTCACTGAACACAGAGGAGATTTACCAGGATGCTGCCTGGATTAGAGAGCATGTCATATGCGGATAGACTGGGCCAGAGGACTTTTCCCTCTGGAGTGAAGGAGAATGACAGGTGACTTTATAGAGGTGTACAAGATAATAAGAGGCATAGATAGAGTGGACAGCCAGAGATTTTTTCCCAGGGTAGAAATGGCTCATACAAGGGGGCATAATTTTAAAGTGATTGGAGGAAAGGATACATGGATGTCAGAGGCAAACTTTTTAAACAGAGAGTGGTGGGAATGTGCTGCCAGGGGTGATGGTAGAAACATACACATTAGAGACAATTAAGAAACTCTTAGATAGGCACACAAATGACAGAAAAATGGAGAGTTATGTAGGAGGGAAAGGCTAGATTGATCTTAGAGTAGGTTAAAAGGTCAGCAGGACATTGTGGTCTGAAGAGACTGTACTGTGTTGTAATATTCTGTGTTCTATGTTTAAGAAAGGAAAACGGATTGTGGATACAGAAACAAGCCACCAAGTTCCTTGGCCACTATCATGTGAAAGGAGGAAGTCTATAGATAGCGACTAGATTTTACTGACAACTCAAGATGCTCTCAGTCCTAATGTTTGTAATATCTATCACAAGTACAACTTGAATTGTTTATATGAAACCTCATTGATTACCTTCACAAGTCCATGGAGAGAATATCTGGAAAGATTCTCCTGCTTTGTTGGATATCTCAAAAAAAAACTATACTCAAGGGTTTGTACACTGGGTGCCAGAGTTCATTCTAAACCAAGAAGGTTAAGTAGAATGACCAGGAATCAGACTTGAAATATCAGTGTCAATCAATGGGTAGAGCTAATAGCTGACTGCACAAGCCAAGATATTTTATAGGAGGAAGGAATTGTCAGCATTTTGGATCAAACCTCTTAAGCAGGATTGGGCCAGACCTAATGCAGAGTTTCAACTGGGCACAACAATTCCTTTCTTCCCACAGATGCTGCCTGACCTGCTAAGTTCCTTGAGCTGACTGTTTGCTGTTTAAAAGTTGGGCAAGTAGAAAATTAAAATACATAGAGAAAGAGCGAGAGGAGAGAAGAGACAGCGGGTGGCAAGGAAACTGAGCAAGAGCAAGAGAGCAAGAAGGAGAAAGTGAGGGCGGGCGAGAGAGGAGCAGTGGCACAAAGGTTGCAGAAGCAATTACAGGTGACATCTGTAGTCTTGAGGCAAAGTCTGCTGCACATTTCCGAGACCCAACTAGCCCATCAGGTGGTGATAAGAAACTATTCTTGGTGCGCCTGCTGTTCCTTCTTCCCCTTCAGGAGCTCTACATTCGGTTGCTCATGCTTGCTGCTACAACACGATATCACTACCTCTTGGCTTGTGCAGTCAGCTATTAGCTTTACCCATCTGTCGACATGTATGTTACTTAGTGAAGGCTGCTTTGAAAAGTAGGTCCATGATTCTGCACTCTGCTTCCATTGGTCTAATCCTAGGTCATTCTGTTAAACCTTCTCAATTTAGAATTAACTCTGGCACCTAGTGTACAAGCGCTTCAGCTGAAATTTTTTGAGATATCCAATAAAGCAGAGAAACCTTTACAGGTCTTTGTCACAAGTGTGGAGCACACATGGACCCAAATGCAGAACACAAACACGTTTTGTAGCGTTTACAAAATAGAGTTTATTAATAATTACAAGGAAATCCAAAAAACAAGGATTGTTCAGAGGGAAGTCAAGGAGGGAGCAAAGCAGAAGTGGGAATAAGCGTAGCTGGACTCGGACTCAGGCCCTGGACTTAGACTGGGACTCAGGGCCTGGGCTTGACTTGGGAACTCAGGGACTTGGACTTGGGCTTGGCCTGGGAACTTGGAACTTGGGACCTGGACTTGGACTTGGAACTCAGCACATCAGAGCCTGAACTTGGAACTCAGAACATTGGAGACTGGACTTGGAACTCAGAACATCGGAGACTGGACTTGGAACTCGGAACATCAGAACACAGAACTGGGACTCTTCCTTAGATACAGGACACAGAGCCAGGACTCTTCTTGGACGCAGGACACAGAACACAGAACACGAAGAGACAGATCCCAACTCAGGGTAGAAGCAAACGGCTGGACCTACCCAGCAGAGACAAGGACATGAAGAATCAAAACCACACAATGATAGACAGTTCTTTATCTTGGGACAAAGTGGCTCCAAGTAGAGGCGAGCTCTTGACTCGGCCCCGGAACTACAGACAAAACAAAAAGGTAGCAAAGCAGGCTCGCTTCTGCGCGGTAACTTGATGGGATCGCTCCGGTGAGGAGAGGCGATTTACTGGCGCTCGTTTCGGGGAGAAGACTTGACTTGCTCCAGCGATGTGACTTGGCTCGCACTTGCTTCGGTGACGTAAGGTGATGTCCGGTGACGATCTAGCGCCGAGTAGCTGTAAGCCCGGCACTATATATTGCTGGTTCAGCTGAGAATCAAGTGCCTTTAATTATAGAGCCCAAGAAATGCAGGGAAACAATGAATTAAAGGAAAACAAAGAGTCAACGGTCCTGATCGTGACACAAAGGAAACTTAAAGGGAACCAGGGAATAACCATTCAGGACCGTGACAGCCTTCCCTCCATGGACTTGCAAAGGTTATCAATGAGGCTTCATATAATCAATTCTAAGAAATAGTATTTGTGATTTTAGAAGCTTTAGGGCTGAGAGAATCATGAATCTCTGAGTTAATCCAACAGATTGTTTGCAGCTCTAGATTCCAGCATCTGCAGTCTCCTGTGTCTCTAACATTTTACCTTTGTCTCCTTTCCATCTGTATCAGTCTTTATCTTTTCCTTTATTCCTTTCTGTCTTTCTCTGCTGGCATCTCTGGGGTGTTCTCTAATTCTTTGTGTTTTTTCCCTGTCCTCTGTCTCTTTCAGTGTTTCTTTTTTCAGCTTTCTCCCTCTCTCCCCTTTGTCCGACCTTCATGCCGTCTCTTATCCCTTTCGGTCTTCCCCACGGTCCCCCTCTCTTTCTCATTCTTCTTTATCTCTCTTGCGAGTCATCTTTGATGCATCCTGTTCCATGAACTCACTGCCTTTGCCATCTGATCCAAGTCAAGAGGGCCGACTGAACTGATCCAGTGTACTTGGGAGACCTCCCACGTTGTAGAGGACACTACAGGCAGAAATCGCCACACAAGGCAGGATCTGCCAGTGGTTACTCGTTTCATTTCAACTTCCCATTCTCATTCTGAAATGCCTGTCCCTGGCCTCCTCTACTGCCCTGATGAGGCCACTCTCAGGGTGCAGGAGCAACACCTTACATACCATCTGCGTAGCCTTCAACCTGATGGCCTGAACATAATTTTTTTTTTCTAAGTTCTGATAATTACTTTCCACTTCCCCTTCTCACTTTTTCCATTTCCCATTCTGTTTGCTCTCTCATCCCTTCTCTTTCATCCTCTCCCATCACTTCCTTCTGGTTTCTCTCAGCCTTCCCTTTCTTTCATGGTCCACTGTCTTCCCCTATTAGATGACACCTTCCTTAGCTCCTCCCACCCTCCCCCACCCACTCCTGTTCTCACGTATCGCCCGCTCCTACCCGGCTCCCCATCTTTTTATACTAGCTTATGTCCTTTTCAGTCTTGAAGAAGGGGCTTGGCCCAAAAAGTTGATTGTTTATTCCACTCCATAGATAGATGCTGCCTCACTTGTTGAGTTCCTCCACCAGTTTGTGTGTGTTGTTAAAATAGAAACTAAAACCCAATTTGCTTTTTCCTTTTCAACAAATGTTTATTCAGTGATTACCAGGGCATGTTATTACAGTTTCAAATTATATGCCAATCTTGTCTATCCAGAATGCACTCCAGCCCCTTGGCACCCACCTGACCCAGAAAGCCTCCAACCTACCCATGGACTCCACATGCTCCTTCTCTGGGGACACATGGGCACGGATGTAGCCTCAGAAGAGGGGCAGGCAATCAGCTCCGGCAGAGCCCTTGAGTGCCGTTTGTCTGCACCCATGAATGGCCATCTTGGCCAAGCCCAGGAACAAATTGACCAGGAGATCCCCCTTCACATCAGGAGTGTGAAGCCAAAACGTGAAGAGTGGCCCCTTCTGAAATGAGCCTCAGATGGTGACTCCTGACACCCCACTGCTAATATGTTCAGAAGACTTTATGACAAAGAGGACATGGATAAGGAGACACCCGAGTAACCCAGTCATCCAGATGGGATAGAGAGTAACCCAGAAAAAGTAGGAAAGACAGAAAGAAGCAGAAATAATCAGAAAAGACAAAAAATCTCAGCAGTCTAAAATAATATACAACATTATAAAAATACTATAAAAGTAATATTTAAGAACCTGCTAAAAATCTTTATATTTATTTAAAATGCTAAAATAAAAATAATAGTAAATGCCAAATTTCAGGTCAATGACACTATTTCAAATGAATGCAACATTGGTACCTCTTTCAAACAGCACTGGGTAGAATGAAGTCTGAATGCCCAGTGCATCAGTGCCCTGCCTCTGGAATCAATGTTGATTCCAAACAGGCAGCTGGAGCTCTGATGCACTGGCTAATTCCTGACTCCCATGGTTTTGAGAGGCAGGGCACTAATATGAGAGATGAGTTTATCCAGAAGGTGGATCCTCTCTGGAACTGTCAGCTGCAGCTGAACATGATCTGGCCTATTATTGATTATTTTATCTCTCTGCTATCCTTTATTCTTTTCAATCATAATCTTTGATTCAGACGTGTTTTTCTCCTTAATGCAAATCGAGACTGCAGTACCACCAGGCTCAAGGACAGCTTCTATCCCATTCTTAAAAAGACTTTTGAATAGACCTTTTATTTCATAAAGATAATTTCTTGATCTCTCAGTCTTTCTTATAATGCCCCTTGCATTTTATTTGGCCACCTGTTCTGAACTTAACACTATATTCTGTATTTGTTTTATATTTCCTTCTGTACTACCTCAATGAATTTAGGTATGGAATGATTTGTCAGGATGATGCACAAACAAAAGCTTTTCATTGTATCTCTATCTCAGTACATGGGACAAACATAAACCAAACAATCAATCAGAAATGGACATCTTAAACAAAAGCAGAAAATGACAGAAACACTCAAAATCACGTCTTGATTTTGTCTTGGAAATGTTGGGTACGGCCCAAATTGTGGTGGCAGGGTTTAGGCCCCAGAGAGCCAGGAATGACCCAACGTTTGGATGATCTAAGTGCCAGGTCATATTGAAAGGGTCAGGGAGCCAGGTCTGGAGGTGAGATGGGGGCTGATTCTGCTCGCTGCTCCACAATGTTTCCTCAGCTCTGCACTAATCAATCTCTCTCTCTCTCTCCCCCCCCCCCATTGGGTGTTTGACAGTCTTTTTAAAATGGGTTCTTTTGGGTTTCTTTGTTTTGTGGCTGCCTGCAAGGAGACGAATCTAAAAGTTGTGTGACGTATACATACTCTGATAGTAAATGTACTTTCAACTTTAAAACTTTGAGAGATACTCCTCTCCATCAGTGCTGCCTGACCCGCTGAGTTCCTGCGGCATTTTGTCTGTATTATTCTGAAATGCTCAGTGTGAAGTGAGAAGCAGAGAAGCCGTCATCGGTGGTTTGAGTTGTAGAGAGTTGGTGGGTCGGTTCATGGGACACAAGAGGCGTGGATACAGAGAGTGAAGGAATGTATGTGATAGGGTGAAGCCAAAGGTTTTTCAGGTAACGTTATCGTTGATGCAGGTGATTAGAAAGAGACAGATAAAAAAAGGACACATCAGAGGTAAAGCACAGTAGATGCTAATATTGTGAAGCAAATAGAGTGTTGGAAATGTCCGACAGATCCGGGTGCATCTATGGGGTAGGAAATCTGAGTTAAGATTACAGGTGGATAGTCTTAATCAGAGCTACTATGTGATAGGAACAGCTGGTTATCGGAAATTGTTCAATTCACTATTAAGTATCAAAGGGTGTAACGTGCTCAGATGGAAGATAAGGTGTATTTTCTCCCTTGTTCTTCTGTTTCTACGTGATCACTGGCAATGTTATGATCAATGTTAAATCTGACATTAAATTGAAGTCACTCCAAGAAGATATTTAATGCACCTTGAGGCAGCTTTAATGCTATAGGAACTGTATTTAAAGCATGAAGTTATTACCAGTTGTGAGAATGATGTCCACAGAGCCAAATAGAAGGATTATATACTGTATTCAGTTACAGGGAATGGTTTTTACCTGTCTCCTACTGAAAGTTAATCAGTGTCATTATCTCTTCCCACTGAGTCATTTAATAGTTTGCTGCTGATAATCCAGCTGCCTCACTCAATATCAAAACTGCTCCTATAAAAGATCAAATTTACACAGCCTTGCTTCCCACTAAACTGACAATGAGCGAAGCCAGAAGACATCAAAATGGGAAAGAGAAGGATAGAGAATGGGAAGCCCGTTTTACACTGAATAGGGAGTGATGTCATTGGGCTGCTAAATGAGACTGCAGCAGTCCCAGGACAGCTGAGATGAGCAGAGACAGACATACCCTGGCAGTGATGATATCCAGGCATTGAAAACTATCCCAGAGTTAAAACTTTTGGGGTGAACAATGGCAACAGCCCTGGGAATGATATGGTGGGTGAGCAATTTGGGCTTCACTGAGGTCAGAGCCTCTGTACCAAGGCAGTCCCCAGGGATGGTGACATAAGAGAGACTGCAGATAATGGAAGTCTGAGGCAACACACATACACAAAATGCTAGAGCAACTTCAGTAGAGTCTCGGCCTGGAACATCAGCTGCTCACTTCCCTCCATAGATGCTGCCTGACCCGCTGAGTTCCTCCAGCATTTTGTGTGTGGATTACCCCAGGAGTGGTGTTGAGAAGAGTGAATGGCTCCCTTAGAAAGTGAGGGAATGACGGGACTGGTGGATTGAGCGATGGGAATTATGTCTGAACTAGTCTTCAATGCTTCAGGAGAGAATCATTAATGGTCATCAAGACCAACACTAGGACCAGAGGAAAAATGAATTAGACATAAAATCAGAAGTTTGAAAACATCCAAACTTCTTTGAAAGTGAAAAGACCTCTTAAGGGTCAAATGTAGAATTATTATGTTGCTGCTCTTTATTCTCCAATTTGACATGTAATTAATATGGCTCCAAAATTATTTCAGTTACATAATTATTTCCCAAATTGCCCTGAGTGACAAGGTCACAAATTGATGAATTTGTAATCACCTCTGGTCTCAAACTTAACACATGAAAGCTGCTGTGTAATTCATATTATTGGATTAACCCCTTGGGTCCTATTAATATTCATACAATTAACCCCACTAGTAAGTATCGCTTTGTCACAGCCACTGACAGCTGGGAACGTAGATAAACATTTCTAAAGGATGAAGAATGCAGGGAAAAAAGGCCAAGACAAGGGATTAGATTAGAGTGAGCCAGTTTAAAAGGTAACACCTGCACGAGTACCATCAGCCAAATTCCTGAGGTTTTATGGCATTATGTGCCTCTTGTACAAATAAACATCAAAAAGAAGATAAAGCTCAGGCTGCTTGCTGTTTTTACTAATTTTAATGAAACCATGTATTGAAGTGGGATATATCCTAGGGTCACACACAAAATGCTGGTGGACACAACATCCTGATGAAGGGTCTCGGCCTGAAACGTCGACTGTACTTCTTCCTGTAGATGCCGCCTGACCTGCTGCATTCCGCCAGCATTTTGTGTGTGTTGTTTGAATTTCCAGCATCTGCAGATTTCTTCGTGTTTGCGTTATATCCTAGGGTAAATTAGAAATTGCTCCTCTCCTGCTTTGTTGCTTTCTTGTGGATGTCTAGTGTCCAATATATTGAGACTAGTATCTGCAAGTGCAATGGCACCCTCCTGTTGTAGATTCTTCCTGAAAGCTTCATTGGACTTGAGTGGAGGGAATACATGGAAGTGCCACACCTGCCCCTGCACCTCCTATCTCACTATCATTCAGGCCCCAAACAGACTTTCCAGGTGAGGCGACACTTCACCTGTGGATCTGTTGGGGTCATATACTGTGTCCGGCGTTCCCAGTGTTGCCTCCCGTACATCGGTGAGACCAGATGTAGATTAGGAGACCACTTCGCCGAGCACCTACGCTCTGTCAGCCAGAGGAAGCAAGATCTCCCAGTAGCCACCTATTTCAATTCTACTTCCCATTCCCATTCCGACATGTCAGTCCATGGCCACCTCTACTGTCGTGATGAGGTGATGAGGCCGCACTCAGGTTGGAGGAGCAACACCTTATATTCCATCTGGGTAGCCTCCAACCTTCAAACTTCCGGTAACTGCTTCCCCCCCCCCCCTTCACCACTGCCTTCTCTCACCTTATCTCCTTGCCTGCCCATCACCTCCCTCGGGTGCTCCTCCCCCCTTTTCTTTCTTCTATGGCCTTCTGTCCTCTCCTATCAGACTCTCCCTTCTCCAGCCCTGTATCTCTTTCACCAATCAACTTTCCAGCTCTTTACTTCACCCCTCCCCCTCTCCTGGTTTCACCTATCACCTGCTATCTTGTACTTCTTCCTCCCCACCACCCCCCCCCCCCCCCACCTTCTTACTCTCTCTTCTCAAGTTTTTTTCCCAAACCTGATGAAGGGTCTCGGACTGAAACATCGACTGTTTATTCTTTTCCACAGAAGCTGCCTGGCCTGCTGCGTTCCTCCAGCATTTTGTGTGTGTTACTTGGATTTCCAGCATCTGCAGGTTTTCTCATGTTTGTGATACATGGAAGAATATGATGGAAATATGGAGAATATTTTATTCTGTATCCAATTTAAGTTGCACCTGCCCTGGAAGTGTTTGAAAAAACAGCATGGAGGGATCTTTACTCTGTATCTGACACCGGGAGTGTTTAACAAAATAGATAATCTGGCCTTTCTTTTTAAACCATGATGTGCCTTCCCTGGAAATATTTGATGCAATGGGCAAAACATTGACAAAGAGCCGGTGCACTAACCAACCTAATGAGAGATCTTGTAACCAGCCCAGGAAACTCCAGTCGTGGTCATTACTTGTGCACTCAAAGAGTTGCAACATTTTCTTGTGGACTTTTATCCCCTTCACAAGGGAAAACAATGCGTGCATTCTGCAAGCGTCCATCTACAGTCTCACCCACGGCCTCACACTCTCTTCCAGAGATGTACCCCTCCAGATGTGGCTGTCAGCAACCATTATTTAAATAATAAGACCATAAGACATAGGAGCAGAATCGGGCTACTTGGCCCATCGAATCTGCCTCACCATTCCATCATGGATGATTTATTTTCTTCTGCCCGTAACCTTTGACACTCATACTGATAAAGAAATAACCAACCTCTGCCTTAGATATACCCAATGACTTGACCTCCACAGCCATCTGTGGCAATGAATTCCACAGATTCACCACCCTCTGGCAAAAGAAATTCCTCCTCATCTCTGTTCCAAAAGGATGACTTTCTCTTCTGAAGATGTGCCCTCTGGTCTTAGACCTATAATGTTACCCTCCTTAATTTTGGAAGCTATGAGGTCACTACCAGATATCATCAGTTTTGCTCCTGGCTGAGTTTAAAGTTTTGTGGTTTAACAGGCTGCTTGCCTGTCTCTTGTCAATAGGAATGAGAGGATTAAGTGTTGCTTAAAAGAGATGTTTAAAATTATGTAGGGGGGCATCATAGAAGCAGACGGATTCCACTCACTGTGAACTCCAGAATTAAACACCAAATCTACACTCAGTGGCCACTTTATTAGGTACACCTGTACGTCTGTTCAACAATGCACATATCTAATCAGCCAATCATATTGCAGCAACTCGATGCATAAAAGCATGCAGACATGGTCAAGAGGCTCAGATTGGTTCATGCTGACAGGAAGGTGACAGTAACTCAAATAACAATGTGGTACAGCAGTGGTGTGCAGAAGAGCATCTCTGAATGCACAACACATCAAACCTTGAAGTGCATGGGTTACCGCAGCAAAAGATCACACTGGGTCACTTGTGGTCACTTTATTAAGTACAAAAGTGTACCTAATTCTTCTAACACTTACCTAATACATCTGTGCCTAATCAAGTGGCCACTGAGTGTATAACAGAAATTGCTGTTCTTCCTCTCTGCGTCGTGTAGCACATCAGGCACTCATCTTGCCATTTCTTCAGCATTTGTCTGTTTTTTATGAGGCCAAGTTGTTATCTCAACGCTCAACCCAGCATGGATGGAAAGTTTGCAAGGAACCAGCCAGATTCGAATCCGGGACCTCTTTGCCTCCAAGTCCAGTGCGGATGCCACTACACCACCAGCCGGCAATAGCAGAAATACCGATAACCAATAGTAAAAAAGAATTGGCTGGAAAAGGGAGCCTGCCCTGAGCGTAGTTTACAATGTCAGAAATTTAACACCAGAACTGAGAGGTGATGGCTATCAGAGAATTTGAATTTGAACAGCTCCACCTCACCTGAAAGGGAAACTGTGGAGAGACTAGCATATTTAAAATACTCAAAGAAGTTTGATAGGAGGAGGCTTCTCCTAGAATGGTGAGCCTGGAATGAAGGGTGCGGGCTAAATACAGTATGTGACGGTTGCTAACAATTTCAGCAGGGAAGTCAGGATAAATGCCTTTAACTAGAAAGCAGTAAGGATGCAGAAAGTGCTCTCACTGGGATGCTTTTCAGTGAAAGGCAGATAAACAATTGAGGGGAAAGGAACAGGAAGATACCCTAGGCCTCTGGGATTATAGGAAGAGGGTTAGGAAGGAGGCTTGTATGGGGCTGCATAAGGATAGGACAAGACACAGGATGACAAGAGACTGTGAAGTATTACAGGAGTTAGTGACCATGCTAACATTTTAAGAATAGGCCAGAGATGTGAATAGTGTGTAAAGGAAAAGAAGGACAAAGGGTATGCAAAAAATCAACATCTGATAGAAGTTTTAAAAAATTATGAGAGGTATAGATAAGGTCAACAGGCAGAACCTTTTTCCAAGAGTAAAAATATCAAATACTGATTGGCATGGCTTTCAGGAGCAGAGACGTTTAAAGGGGATGTGTATGTGGCAAGATTTTTACACAGAGAATGGTAGGTACCTGGAACATGTTGCAAGGGGTCATAGTGCAAGCAGATACCATTTTGGAATCCCAGAGTCTTTTAGATAGGTCCATGAATATGCAGAAAATGGAGGGATATGGGTCATGAGCAGGCATTGTGCTCAGCATCAACATCGACCTTTTCCAGTGCTGTACTGTTCTATATCTTCGATGAAAAGTACAGGACATGAACTTGTGTGTGGAGAATAAGCATGGACTGGATGGGCGAAATGGCCTACTCCCTTGCTGTATAATTCTGTACGCTTTTTAAAACATTTCTTCCTGTAAATCAAAATTGCTCCATTCCCTAGGAGCCTGATGCATGACTGCCCAAGCCACAGAGACATAGATTTACATCAGATTTACACACCATTGAGTAGGACAATGAAATGATTCCCATGAAACAGGCATGAACTTGCTGCAGGCTGCCTCCTACAAACCATGACAGACATCTTAGTGCAGACATTTCAATAAAATTCTCACCCGTCCTTCATTATCGGATTTGGGACAGTGAAGGGATTTGGGCTGCTGGCTTAGTCACACTCTAGTGACTTTTAATATGAACAATATACATGGATCTCCTAAAGAAGCTACCTCAGCTTTGGATGTGCAGGGTTGGTTCACTCCTTGTCACTGTATAATGTTGGGCCTGGTAACAAGCTGCGTGACTAACATCCAATCTCAATAACAAAACAT
The DNA here is from genome assembly GCF_030144855.1 of Hypanus sabinus. Classification (NCBI taxonomy): domain Eukaryota; kingdom Metazoa; phylum Chordata; class Chondrichthyes; order Myliobatiformes; family Dasyatidae; genus Hypanus; species Hypanus sabinus. The sequence goes on along the minus strand of NC_082739.1, from coordinate 10,472,392 downwards.
CCATGTAATAAAAAGTCAGCTGCTTTTCAAGCAAGATGTGGCTAATTCCAGAGTTTAAACTGTCATAGGGAATTGAGGGGATAGATTGCTACTGAATGATTTGTAATTGCAGAGAAGTTATCTGGTGTTCTGCCCTGTGAACAGTGCCAACATCAACACCGTAACACATTAAAAAACTATCTGCTGGAAGAACTCTGTGGGTCAAGCAACATCAGTGGACGCAAAGGAAAGGGTAAAGTTTTGGGTCAAGCACTGCATAAGATGGCAGTCTTGCTGCAGGATTTTGACTCAAAATGTCAACCATTCCTTTGCCTCTACAGATGCTGCCTGACTCAATTAAATCTTCCAGCAGTAATTGGTAACTGGTTTATGTATCTGGTTATAGTGAAAAGATTTTGATCGCATGCCATTCAAATCATTCCATACATGAATATACTGAGGTGGTGTAGTGTTAGGGCACGTTTTGGAGATGAAAAATGCAAAATATTAACCTTCAGCAACTGACCTTCAGATCTGAATATAGATTGGAGATTACATTTAAAATGCAGCCCTGGTGGGAAATGCAACTCGAAACAGGAAACATCCAATTGACTAGAGATGTTTGCATATGCATGAATGCAATCAATACCCCATTGCATGAATATAACTCCAAAAGGGCTGCCTGCTTGTGTGTGTCCCAAATAAAGACTTTGGTGCAGGTAGATAAATAAAATACAAGGGCAATGGTCTTGCAAGAGTCTTAGAATAGTGGGGCAGTTTGCTTCTTGCTCCAGAATCCAGCACCCGCCGTTTCTTATGTCTCCACCATAACAGGTTATCTGGTCAGTCATTTTACTGCTTGTGGAAATGTGAGTAAGCTGGGTTTGCCTTTCCTGACTACACTCCATAAAGCATTTCGTCAGCTGTAATGTACCTTCAGACATTGAGAGGTAACATAAAGCGTGCAATAACTTTGCTAGTATCTATGCATAAGTTGGCAGTGTAGTCACGATGCTGGGATAGTGGACTGCTGAGTGAAGTAGGCAGAGAACGCACCGTGAGGTCACAGCACTCCCACCAGACAATGAATGAGAAACATGGGGCAACTACTCACTATCACTATTGGGCAGGAAGTACAGAAGCCTGAGGTCCCACATCAGCAGGTTCAGGAGCAATTATTACCCTATAACCACTAGGCTCCTGAACCAGTGTGGATAATTTCACTCACCTCAACTCTGAACTGATTCTGCAACATACAGACTCAATTTCAGGGACTCTTTACAACTTGTGTTCTCAATATATATATATATATATATTTTATTTGCACAGTTTGTCTGCTTTGGAACATTGGTTATTTGCCAGTCTTTGTCTGTTCATGTAGATTTTCATAAATCCTATTGGATTTCTTTACTTTTCCTGTAAATGCCAGCAAGAAAACGAATCTCAATTTAGTACATGGTAACATATATGCACTTTGATAATAAATTTACTTTGAACTTTGACCTTTGCCTAGCATCAGTTGATGGCCACCTTAGAACTGTTCAGAGGATGGTCTGGTGAGCAGTGTAGATTCACACGGAACCTAACAGCCTGTTAACTCTGCCCTGACCCTATCATCAACTGATTTTCCTGCTGACCCTACCTACCAGCCATTCAGTACATGGTCCCCTCTGAAGCATCACCTCTGCACTGACCCCAATAGCCACCAGACTTCGGTGATGACCCCAGTTTACCAAGCAGTCCCGTTGCATTTTATCTTCCGTCTGCTCTACCTGTGTATCCCTGCTCCCAACAATACGTAGCTGGTAGAATGACACTGTCCCCTTGCACTTCCCAAATATGCAGAGCCCCAGGTCTCTGCTGCCCCTTTCCTACTACCCTCTTGGGTCACGTGCTTCAGGCCTTGATACAGTGTTCCAGGCCTGTAGAGCTCCACTTCATGTACAGAGTCCAAACCTGTCGAGCTTCCCTCAAGAACATTGTCCCAGGCCTTTGTTCGCTCCCTTGTAATCTTAGAGATACAAATCTGTGGACTGTTTCTCAAATAAAGAGTTAGACTGCCTTGTTATCTGTCAAGAGAACAAGCCCTCTTTAGTGGAGGCACTCGTGTACAGTGTTCCTACCCCACAGTGTAACCTCATCCAGGTTTTATTGTGAATGCTCTTGCAAGCCAGGCCTGTCATGAGCATTCTTCAGTCCAGTGTTGATCTTTGAATACGTAATGTGCTTTTTATGTGTTCCCTGCTAATCACAGGAAAACATCAGAAAGATTCTATTTATTGTTGTGTTTAACACCACTTTGTCACCTAGATACTTTATGTCTTTTGCTGTATTTAAGATTTTATTCAGAGTACACTGGGAGCTGAGATGTATCTAGGATGTATTATTGTTGCTGTGATTTACTGTTGTAGAATTTCCAGTGACAAAAACTGTCTTAGTAGTACATCCAGCTTTTCTACATTGTTTCCTCCACTACTCTCTCCTCCACATGACCTTCCTCAGCCCCACATTCTCTTTCTTTACATTGTAAGATAATGTAACAAGCTAATTATCTCAGAACCTTTTCCAGGAAACTGGACTAACCTGCATTAAAATAGTCTCTTTAAAATAGCAAGTCCCAAGGTGTTTCACAGGAAGATTCTCAGGAGAAATTTGATATTGTAGTTTATGTTAAATTGATCATGAACAATGATTTAAGGCCTTCACCTCCTTGTCATGTGACCAACAGCTGGAGGGTGTTACTGTGTATGTAGAAAATTCCAGAGACAGTCTGTGAAGGGTTTTTGAATATACTTTGTGTCTCACATTTAGAAGTCTGTACATTCTGCATTGAACTTTGATAAAAGTAATGACCCCATACATCCCAAGTTATAAAGAGATATTAGGACAAGTGACCAGCAGCTTGGTCAAAGAGCGATGGGTTAAGGAGGAGAGAAAGGCAAAGAGCTGAAGACATTTAGGTGAGAATCCCACAGCTTAGGACCACGTAGCTGAAGGCATAATTACCCAGTGATGAAGCATAAAAAAGCAGACTTGAGGAAGACGCTAAAATGACTGAGTACACAGATCAAGGAGGGTTGTAAGGTTGGAGGAGATTAGGGACAATGTAAGATTCATGGGCATGGAAGGACTTTAAAAGGAAACTGAGAGTTTTAATAGTGAGACAATGCTTCACCAGCAGTCAGTGAAAAGTCAGTGACAACAGGGTGGGCATACTTTGCACAAGTTAAGACAGGAGAATAAGAATTTTGGGTGAGTGTAAATGGTATAAAAGACTGTATGGACAGTGGGAGGTAAAGAGGGCAAGGGTTTAGACATCAACAGAGAATAGGTTGAGTGAACTTGGCCTTTTCTCCTTGGAGCGACGGAGGATGAGAGGTGACCTGATAGAGGTGTACAAGATGATGAGAGGGCATAGTTTTAAGGTGCTTGGAAGTAGGTACAGAGGAAATGTCAGGGGTAAGTTTTTTATGCAGAGAGTGGTAAGTGCGTGGAATGGGCTGCCGGCAACGATGGTGGAGGCGGATATGAAGGGGGTCTTTTAAGAGACTCCTGGTATGGCTACATGGAGCTTAGAAAAACAGAGGGCTATGGGTAAAGCCTAGGTAGTTCTAAGGTAGGGCCATGTTCGGCACAGCTTTGTGGGCCAAAGGGCCTGTATTGTGCTGTAATTTTTCTGTGTTTCTATGTTTCTACGAGCTGAATAAAATTGGATTAAATCGGGGTATTGCTGGAGGGTGTGGCTCAAAGTATCTCAATAAATAAATAATGTTACCCATAATGGCACATCCAAATAAAATCCTAATTAAACAATCTTCTGAACTTTCCAAAGATCACCCTGGCCAATGAAGGTTGGAGGATATTGAAATATAAGTAAACATCAACTGCCAGTAGACTATTCTGTTAAGAAGATTTTGCATGCCAAGCTGAGAGAATCTTTCCTCTGGTTGGAGCACCAAGAACTAGGAGGCATTGTTTTAGAATAAAGAGTTTCTCATTTATGATGGAATGAATTCTCTCAGGAGGTTTACCCCAGAAAGCTGTGAAAGTAAAGTGATTGAATATATACAAGATGGAGACTGACAGACATTTGAGCCACGAGGGAGTGAAGGGATATGGGAGAGAGCAAAAAAGTGGTGTGGACACCAAAACTGGATCTGCTGTGCTCTTACTGGATAATAAAGCTACTCCTGCTCCTGTTTCTTCTGCTCCTTTGTTTATACAGTAAGATACCACAAGTGACAGTGATTCAGATTATCAGATCATTTATCCTTGCTAGGATTGATCCTAACATGCCAGATGGGAATGTATATTCAAACCAAATAAAACTGTTATTAAGAAGTCGCTCATTTCAGTAACAGCAAGCACTTAACATGGAGATTCTTGTAAAACAAATTAGAATACAAGAAAATACAAGCAGGAACAGGAAACTCCTTGCTTTAAACCTGTCCCATCATTCAACATCATCACAGCTGATTATCTTGTTGCATTTAGGTAATATGTCTCCTTACCTAGTTTGACATATGTGTGACTCCAGACCTACCAATGCAGTTGACTCTTAATTGCCTTGTTAGTCTGTCAGCAATCAGGGGTGGATGATAAATGTCGCAATTGTCTGTTATGGCCACATCCTGTGAATGTCTAAGTGGAGAGAAATATTGATGGTAAATCTGACCCAGACACTGGACTACTTGTGCCCCATTTGATCTGTCATCTACCTTCAATAACATCCATGCTTAATATTCCCCATAACTTCCACATCCAATCCATTTCAAAATTTTCACAGCACATGCCTCAAATATTTCTATAATATCTAATCAACTTCACCACTCCTGACAGCAGATGCAACATGCACACCAGCCCAGTGTGACTGGGGATGCCAGTCATTTGACTCCTTCTATCCATCCCTGCAGAGGATTTCTGAGACGATCACAGTCTGTTGCACATTACGTAACTGTGTCATGTGAAGAGAAGGTAATTTCTTCTCCAGTGATCTCAGCCACTTCACAGAAAACATTGTCTGGGAAATTTCATAAGACTAATAGCATTAATGCAATGCAAGTGTACAGTGAAAGACTAGAATTATTGGCTATAAGCATCACCAATGTATGCAAAAGTGAATTCAAGAGACAATAGACAATAGACAGTAGGTGCAGGAGTAGGCCCTTCGGCCCTTCTAGCCAGCACCACCATTCACTGTGATCCTGGCTGATCATACACAATCAGTACCCCGTTCCTGCCCTCTCCCCATATCCCTTGATCCCGCTATCTATGAGAGCTCTATCTAACTCTCTCTTGAATGCATCCAGAGTCTTGGCCTCCACTGCCTTCTGGGGCAGAGCATTCCACATATCCACCACTCTCTGGGTGAAAAAGTTTTTCCGCATCTCTGTTCTAAATGGCCTGACCCTTATTCTTAAACTGTGGTCTCTAGTTCTGGACTCACCCATCAGCGGGAACATGCTTCCTGCCTCCAGTGTGTCCAATCCCTTAATAATCTTATATGTTTCAATCAGATCCCCTCTCATCCTTCTAAATTCCAGTGTATACAAGCCCAGTCGCTCCAATCTTTCAACATATGACAGTCCCGCCATTCCGGGAATTAACCTTGTGAACCTACGCTGCACTCCCTCAATAACAAGAATGTCCTTCCTCAAATTTGGAGACCAAAACTGCACACAATACTCCAGGTGGGGTCTCACCAGGGCCCTGAACAGCTGCAGAAGGACCTCTTTACTCCTATACTCAATTCCTCTTGTTATAAAGGTCAGCATGCCATTAGCTTTCTTCACTGCCTGCTGTACCTGCATGCTTGCTTTCATTGACTGATGTACAAGAACACCTAGATCTCGTTGTACTTCCCCTTTTCCTAACTTGAATTCATTTAGATAGTAATCTGCCTTCCTGTTCTTGCCACCAAAGTGGATAACCTCACATTTATCCACATTAAACTGCATCTGCCATACATTTGCCCACTCACCCAACCTGTCCAAGTCACCCTGCGTTCTCATAACATCCTCCTGACATTTCACACTGCCACCCAGCTTTGTGTCATCAGCAAATTTGCTAATGTTACTTTTAATCCCTTCATCTAAATCATTAATGTATATTGTAAACAGCTGCGGTCCCAGCACCGAACCTTGCGGTACTCCACTGGTCACAGCCTGCCATTCCGAAAGGGACCCGTTAATCACTACTCTTTGTTTCCTGTCAGCCAGCCAATTTTCAATTCATGTCAGTACTCTGCCCCCAATACCATGTGCCCTAATTTTGCCCACTAATCTCCTATGTGGGACTTTATCAAAAGCTTTCTGGAAGTCCAGGTACACTACATCCACTGGCTCTCCCTTGTCCATTTTCATAGTTACACTTCCACATCCATGCAGTGGTAAGATTTTAGAGTAAGGAGTAGTTAAGCTGAATGTCATAGATATATTTGAAGGGAGACTGGAATATAAGCATATGGAATAATCAGAATTACAATCAGATTTAATATCACCGGAATATATCATGAAATTTGTTAACTTTATGGCAGCTGTACAATGAAATCCATGATAAATAAATATAGAGATTAAATAGTTAAATTAAAATACCAAGTGCAAAAAAAAGGAAATAATAAAGTAGTTAGGTGGTGTTCACGGGTTCAATGTCCATTTAGAAATCAAATAGCAGAGGGGAAGAAGCTGTTCCTGAATCGGTGTATGTGTGCCTTCAGGTTTCTGTACCTCCTTCCTGACAGTAACAGTGAGAGCAAGGCATGTTCTGGATGGTGGGGATTCTTATTGATGGACAACGCTCCTTGAAGATGTCTTGGAAACCACAGAGACTAGTACTCATGATGGAGCTGACTAATTTTACAAGCTTCTGCAACTTACTTCATTCTTGTGCAGTAGGATTCCACCCACCCCCCTCCATACCAGACAGTGATACATCCTATCAGAATGCATCTCCACAGGACATTTGTAGAAGTTTTCAAGTGTTTTAGTTGACAAACCAAATCTCCTCAAACTCCTAATGAAATATCGCCACTGTCTATAATGAGAGGAAGAGAGGCTGGAGGAGACACAAGTGAAGCAAATGTACCAGATGGGCATTATGGTTGGATTCTGTAATGCAAATTCTATATAAATTAATCCAACATTCAAATTACATCAGCAGTCCATGCTTAATTTTGGACAGGGACTCCAATTGTATTCTGTAGTAATGCAATGGTGCATTGGACCATCTATCAGAATTCATATATAACATCTTGGACTTTGGACAACATGATGGCATAGACAGGAAGATGGATGAAAATTTACTGTACAAAGCTAAAGGCTATTTATCATGCAAGGAGAAACAGGAGATATCGATTCAGTCCCTCATGTTTGTGATACCATTCAAGTAGACACAGATGGCGCACAAATTATCTCTATATACTCATTTTAACTTTTAATAAATAAAATCTATCTAAATATGAAAATGAGCTGTTGATGGGTACATAGATTCCTATCCCTTGGAACTCAAATCTATTGATGTTTGGAAATATGCCTTTAGTTTGAGAATATTCCTGTGAAAATCCAGGGTTTTTGTTCCGTGGAAGTCTCATTGAGTCTGCTCAGCCATGTTGAAGTGGCGGAGCAGACTTGATGGACAAAATAGCCTCATTCTACCTTTATATCTTATGGTCTTATGGAAGTCTCTATGTAGCTGTAAGTTATTATTATTGGGAGCAGAATCATTTCCCAATTATGAAACATGAATTGCTTATCCAAAAGACACAAATCTTCGGAGCAGAGCTTAGGAGGACGATGGCGCCTAACGGCGATTCCTTTGTTTGCACCTTTGGAAGCAGCTCTATTTCTATCTTTAACATCTCTATTTTTTCCCTTTCAGTGTTCTTTTGAAGACCCTGACCACATGCTGACTTGGTTCATTGCGGAAATAAGACCCGTTCTCAAGGTCTCACGACTGGCCACTATTCGATATGCCAAGGACGTGGCCTAGAAGAGTAGTGTGCCTTCAGGTTCCAGGATTTCGTGGCTCTGGAGGCGGGCAGACTCAAGGTCAGTGCCCCGCTGAAAACTGGTGTGTCGTGGGAGACAGAAGATCGAAAGCAGTGAAAGCAGTGCGCTGGCTGTGTGCCCAGAGGCACGAGTTCTTTGGGCACAGAGCTCAGAATAAATGACGCAACAGACTTTTAACATCATAAATCAGTGAGTTGTTTTATTATGTCTCCCCTCTTGCTGTGAAACGGGGACACCTCTTTTTCCCTTATTAGAGAGAGAGAGCCTATGGTATGTCGAATACCGAGTGAATGAGTAGTCTTTGGAGTACTGCAAGTCTGTGTCTTTGCTGTTGCTTTGCTGCATGCTCGAGTGCTCGGTGGTGAGTGCCGATGCTTTTTTTTTTGCTGGTGGGGGAGTTGTTGCTTTGCTGCTGCTTGTGCATGGGAGAGGGGAGCTGGGGAGGCTGTGGGGTTCCAACATTTAACTGTCATTCATTCTTTGGGGCACTCCTCTGTTTTCATGGATGTTTGTGAAGAAAAAGAGTTTCAGGATGTATATTGTATACATTTCTCTGACATTAAATGTACCTATTGAACCTATTGAAAATAAGTTGCTCTAAGCTAATGAGATTGAGATCACATTGGGATCAACAACATCAAAGGGCTTTGCTTAGTCCTCTGTAGAGTACTGCGCAACTTTCTTGTCTCCAATCAAGAAACATGCTTCTGAAGCAATGCAGATGCAGATTCTCTGGATTAATTCATGTATTGAAGGGATTTTAATATGAAGGGAGATTAGAGTAGGCCAGAATCAATGCAGAGTGTAAAAGAGAGAGAGTATATAATCCCATTTAGACACCATGATTTTAAACATATACAGTAGATGAGGTACATATGGCTTCACCTTGATGGAGAGTATATAACTTAAGGCTATAGGCCTGATAGGCTCCAGCTATTCATAAATAAACTGAGCAGAAACTTCTTGCAAAGATTTGTTGTTCTCCACTCCAGAAGGCTGTGGATATGAAATTACTGAATAGGTTCATTACTGAAGTCAGTACTTTCTTGGAACTAAAGGTATTAAGGTTGAGGGGTTTGGGTGCTGAAGCAGACATTATCTTGGAGAAGGTTTGAGGAATAGCCTGGATTCCCCAAACCTCTATTCCTCATGTCCTGAATGAAACAAGATTGATATAATGTCCTAGGAAGGGTAATGAGGTCTGTACTTAGTGGTAAATGCTATAATGCTCTTTGGGTGAGTTGTATTTTTACAGCTTTGGGCAGATACCATGCAGTGATGTTATGATAACATTATTTCATCACGGCATATAGCAGGTGGTCCCTTGTGAATGCACCAGAAGTAAAGTTGATCTAACTTGAGCCAACAGATCCTAAAAGAATGCTGTTTGTAACTTTGGTACTCATGCCACTCTGAAATTAACTCAGCAGAACCTGGAGATGGTGCTCTGAGGAATCTTGAGCCATTTATCAGTAATATTTCCTTCTTACGTTCTTTGCCTCTCAGCTTGCTTGCTTGTTTATTTACTTATTTGTTTGTTTGTTTGTTTATTTATTTAGAAATACAGCATGGAACGGGGCCTTCTGGCCCAAGAAGCCACGCTGCCCATCAACATCCCTGTTTAACTTACTAACCTGTACATCTTTGGACTGTGGGAGTAAACCAGAGCACCTGGAGGAAACCCACGCAGTCATGGGGTATATGTACAAACTCCTTAGAGACTGCGCCTAAATTGAACTCTGAATTCTGACGCTACACTACCGTATTCTGGTTTATTCTGATTAATTTTTAAGCTCACCTGCTATTATTCCCCATGCCTTTAAAGACAAACATTGTATAGAGAAAGCAGACTTCAGATCCATTTGTAAATACTGACATTTAGAAATTATTCATGACATCTTCCAAAACAGATCATGAGATTACAATTACAGAAACTATCAAAAAGAATGTGACCAGTTTCTATAATACATCCTAGGAAAACGCAGACATTGAGATCCCCTAGGGTTTCTTCTGCTCTTTTGTCTCTCATTTTCTGAGAATACATTATAGAAATCATTCAAATACTCTTTTGTTTTGTGCTGCAGTTATAATCTCAGGAATTGTTTTGGCATCAAATCAATTTCTTCATCACTTTTATCCTTTTGTTTTGTCGTGCCTTGTTAAATACTTAGTTACTTGTTATCCCCTCTATTATCTCTGTCCAGATCGACTTTCTGCCTTGTCTCATTATATTTTATGGTCATCTCGCAAATTCTTGCTCGACTCCCCCCAAGCACTGCTCTGTGCAAAATGCTCCAAACTCAGGTGGCATTGACTTTCATGTTGCTTCCCCTCTCCTAATTTTTGTGGAGGGTCAAAAATTGAAGAGTTGTTTTGCAGGAACAAGCCACTCAGCCCTACTCCAAACATGAGAAAATCTGCAAATGCTGGAAATCCAAAGCAACACACACAAAATGCTGGATCTATGGAAAAGATTTAAAAAAACACTCAAAGTTTCAGGCTGAGATCCTTCATCAGGACTGGAAAGAAAGAAGTCAGGGTTCTGACTTCTGGAAGTTCTCCTCTTCTCCTGACCTCCTCTTTCTTCCAGCTCTGCCAAAGGGTCTCAGCCCGAAACGTCGACTGTACTTTTTTCCATAGATGCTGCCTGGCCTGCTGAGTTCCTCCAGCATTTTGTGTGTGTTGCTTTGAATGTCCAGCATTTGCAGATTTTCACTTGTTACCAGCCAGAAGTTGCTGGGATTCACCAGCATCATCTTAAATCAAAAGTTTAAGATGAGAAGGTTAACTTGTCCTGTGATTAGGCTAGAGTGAAATATGTTAGCTGCCGAGTGGTGAGGCTCATTGGGCTGGAACAGCCTGTTCTGTGTTGCCCCTCTGAATAAATAAATAAATAAATCCACGCATGTCTCTTCCTTTTTGATTTTTGCAAGGTTTCACCTCTGAGACCACCATATAAGCCTCTAGCTCCTTCTCAAGGAGCTTTCGATGGAGGTAGACATTGTAAATCATCATCAAACAATTACTGTGAATTTGTGATCTTAGTAAATCCAGTATCTTCGCACAGTTATTGTTTATACAATTACTGGCCCTGCAGTAGCCCTTAGGCATGTTCAAAAATAGAAAGTCATTTTTGTTACTCCACTTAATAATCTACTGAATGAACTTTTGATAAATTGAAATTCCAAGTACAATTGTGTCATTTTCTTTCCAAGTGCTGATTCGAGCATTAAAGGGTCTATCTATCTCCTCTGCCCAGATTTACTCAGCTGATTCCCCAAACAGAATTGTGTAACTAACTTCACAGTATAGATTCTCTGTACTTGAACTCAGACTGATATTTCAGTCTTCACTTATCACAGTCCCATCTTAATATACTCAAACATTCTGTCTCACTTCAGAATGATCCCTACTCTTGTAACTTAAGGTTTTTTTGCTTTAAAGGGGAGGGCCTATTCAAGGTTTAAAATTGAATTTGATATCGTGCTAAGCAGGAGGAAGATCTGGAGACTCATAAATTGCAATGGAAATGAAGAAATGAAGCAAAATGTGAGGAAGGTGAGATTGCTGTAAAATTTATAGTCAGTGGTCACTTTATTAGGTATCTCCTGTAGCTAATAAAGTGGTTACTGAGTGTAGGCTCATTGTCTTCTGTTGCTGTAGCCCATCCACTTCAAGGTTTGATGTGTTGTACGTTCAGAGATGCTCTTCTGCACATCACTGTTGTAACACGTGGTTATTTGAGTTACTGTCACCTTCCTGTCAGCTTCAACCAGTCTGGCCGGTTTCCTCTGACCTCTCTCATTAACAAGAAATTTTCAGCCACTCAACTGCCGCTCACTGGATTTTTTTTTTTGTTTTTTTCACACCGTTCTCTGTAAACTGTAAAGATTGTTGTGTGCAGAAGTCTCAAGAGATCAGCAGTTTCTGAGATACTCAAATCACCTTGACATTTCAGGACATATGCCAGTGATATTAAACCTGACTCTGAATCTGATTCTGTCTGACACCAACAATCATTCCACGGTCAAAGTCACTTAGATCACATTTCTTCCCCCATTCTGATGTTTTGTCTGAACAACAAATGAACCTCTTGACCATGTCTGTGTGCTTTTATGCATTGAGTTATTGCCAAATGATTGGCTGATTAGATATTTGCATTAATGAGCAGGTGTACAAGTGTACCTGATAAAGTTGCCACTGAGTGTAGAACATTAGAGCCGCATTGAAATGGAAAAAAAAAGACGTAAAAGAAGTGAAAGAAACAGTTTTGTGGACCATGTGGAGAATGCTGCTCATGGTAGCATTGTTTGCTGGTGCCATCTTCTATCATTAATTATTCCACATTACTTTATAATATTTTATCTTTCTAAAACGTGCCTAATTTATACAAGCTGATGCAGATGCTTGATCCTCTGGGTTGAGCAATCCAGATCACAGGTCCTGACATATACAGAGACTTGAAAGAAAATATCTCTTCAGGTTCTTTTACCAGTCATGATAAATCTGCGTTCTTGGATTATCAAATCTTCTACTTTCTCCCTCTGTATTTTATCTGGACTTCTCACTTGTTAAGCACCTCTATTAATTTTTCTCATGATAATACTCTCAGTCCATACATTGTGGAAGCAGTTCAGAGTTGAAGAAGCATCTCGAACGGGATCCCACCACCAAGCTCATCTCTCCTTCATCCTCACTTTCTGCTTTCTGCAGGGATCACTCCCTAGGTGACTCCCTTGTCCATTTGCCCCTCCCCACTGATCTCCCTCCTGGCACTTATCCTTGCAAGTGGAACAAGTGCTATACCTCCCCTTACAAGTCCTCCCTCACTACTATTCAGGGCCCTAAACAGTCCTTCCAGGTGAGACAACACTTCACCTGTGAGTCTGTTGGAGTCATTTACTGTGTTCAGTGGCCTCCTGTATACCAGTGAGACCTGATGTAGAATGGGAGACATCTTCGTCAAGCACCTATGCTCCGTCTGCCAGAGAAAGTAGGATCTCCCAGTGGCCACTTTTAATTCCACCTCCCACTCCCATTCCAATATGTCAATCTATGGCTTCCTCTACTGTCATGATGAGGCCACACTTAGGTTGGAGGAACAACCCCTTATATTCTATTGGGGTAGCCTCCAACCTGATGGCATGAATATCGATTTCTCGAACTTCAGGTAATGCCTTCATCCCACCTCTCTTTCACCATTTCCCACCCCCTTTTCTTTCTCTCACCTTATCTCCTTGACTCCCTCTAGTGCTTCTCCCCCCTTTTCTTTCTTCCATGGCCTTCTGTCTCTTTCACCAATTTTCTTCCCAGCTCTTTGCTTCATTCTTCACCCTTCAGGTTTCATCTATCACCTGGTGCTTCTCTCTCCCCTCCCCCCACCTTTTAAATCTACTCCTCAGCTTTTTTTCCTTCAGTCCTGACAAAGGGTTTTGGCCCAAAATATCAACTGTATTCTTTTCCTAGATGCTGCCTGACCTGCCGAGTTCCTCCAGTGTTTTGTGTGTGTTGCTCAGATTTCCAGCATCTGCAGATTTTCTCTTGTTTAAGAAAGCATTCGTGTTGTGATTTACAATTTCTGCAACTGCGCCATACTTCCCCCTCGCAGTTTCCCTACCATCTAATCGCTAATTTGTTTCTGTCCCATCATGCCTTTCAACACTATCCCGTTCATTTTGAACTACCTCTAAACACCATCGCTCAACAAAACTTCAGGGTTAGCTGTGAAATTCTCAATTAAACCTCTGGTGCAATAGGCCTTGGCATGAAAGAATTCCATTGCATGAAACACTATTTGTTATCACTTACAATAATGAAGCTCAGATTTTAAGGTTATGCCAACAAGTTTGGATACCCCAGCAGAAAAGATTGCTTCCTTCTATCCTCTATAACTTGTCTCGGAGAATGTTTACTGATCTATTTCTGCTCCTTGAGAGTATTTCATCAGACCCATTATCTGTCTCCTGTATATGTTCTGACAGAATGAGAATCTTGTGGGACAAGGCAGAAGAAACACTATCACAGGCACTTTAAAGGAAAAGTTTGCACGTTCCAGTTTTCTTTCAACACCAACACTACAAGATGCTTCTTTCTGCTGGTGTTAGCTGGCAGATATTGCAGATGTCCCATTAAAGAGGCAACATCCTACTAAAGAGGTAACAAACACTCAAAGGGTTTAAGCAAAGTGTGTTCATTATCTTGTTACATTGTAAAGGGTTTTGAATTAGAAGTGACAAGTTGGAGCATTTAGATGCAACACTGTATTATCGGTGAGCATCCTCAGGCCCCAGGACAACTAGGAACCTTCCCGTATAATGAGCAAGACTATCTGTGTCAATTTTCTCCCTAGCACTGAAATTGAATTTCAATAGTGGTAAGATGATGTAGGTTTCTTTTTGGGTGTAGTGGTTAGTGCTACGTTTTACAGAACAAGTGAATTGGGTTGAATTCCACCGCAGTCTGTAAGGAGTTTTTATGTCTCCCTGTGATCGTGTGGGTGCTCCAGTTCCCTCCCACATTCCAAAGACATACAGGTTAGGGCTAGTAGGTTGTGAGAATGCTATGTTGATACCAGAAGCATGGCAACACTTGCGGGCTGCCCCAAGCACATCCTCGGACTGTATTAGACGTTGATGCTAACAACTCAGTTCACTGTGTGTCGATGTTTCAATATCTTTATCTTCATGCAGAAACTAGTGCTTCAAGCTTAGGGTTCCAGGAACCTGAAGTTGATCCTGATCGCGCTGTGGAGTGTGGACTGACTGGGTTTCATCTGGGTGTTCCAGCTTCTTCCCACATCCTACACTTGTGCTATTAAGTACCTTGGCTACTGCAAGTTGCTTATTAACATAGACTCATGAAGTTATACAGCATGGAAACAACCCCCTCAGCCCAACTCGTCAATGCTGACCAAGGTGCCTACCTGACCTAGTCTCATTTACCTGTGTTGGGCCCTATCCTTCTAAATCTTTTTAATTCATGGTCCTGTCTGAATGTGGGTTCTGGCATCTTTCAGCATCCTCTGCTCTGTAGAAAATAGTCCTAGGCTATTCAGTCTCTCCTTAGCTTAATGATGGGAAGGGAGGAGTTAAAGATCATGCAGAGAGATTAAATAGAAGTGACTAAAGGAATTGCTCCCCTGAGAGCCGGCAAGGACATGATGGGGTGAATGTTCTCATTCTGTGTCATTAATACTTTTCCTTCCCGGAAACAGTACCTCAAAATACATCAACTTCTCCAACTTCCGGTAATTCCCTCCCTCTCCCTACCACCATCCCACTTTCACTCTGCCTCCTCTTCCAGCTGCCTATCACCTCTCTTATGATTCTGTCTTCTTCTACTACCCATAGTGCTTTCCCCTTACACTCCTTCTTCACCTCTCCTGCCTATGCCCTCCCACCCCTTGATCTTTCCTCTGATTGGTTTTTCACCTGGCACCTTCCACCCCACCCCACCTTCTTAATAGGGCCCCTGCCCCCTCTTTCTTCAGTCCTAACGAAGGGTCTCAGCCCGAAATGCTGACCGCTCATTTCAACAGATGCTGCCCGACCTGCTGAGTTCATCCAGCTTTTGTATGTGTTGATTAGACCACAGCATCTGCAGTGTACTTTGTGTGTGTGCAAAATACACTCAGTGGTCTTCTGATGCTGTATGTAGCCCATCCAATTCAACATTTGAAGTGTTGTGCATTCCGAGATGCTCTTTTGCCCACCACTGCTGTAACACATGATTATTGAGCACTGTCACCTTCTCGTTAGCTTGAAACAGTCTGATCATTCTTTGACCTCTCTCATTTACACAGCATTTTCATCCACAGAACTGCCACTCACTGTTTTTTTTTTCTTTTTTGCACCATTCTCTGTAAACTCTAGAGATTGCTGTGCATAAAAATCCCAGGACATCAGCAGTTTCTGAGATACTCAAACCACCCCATCTGGCACTAACAACCATTCCACGGTCAAAGTCACTTAGATCACATTTCTTCCCCCATGCTGATTTTGGTCTGAACAACAACTGAACCTCTTGACCTTTTATGCACTGAGTTGCTGCTGCACGATTGGCTGATTAGATATTTGCATTAACGAGCAGGTGTACAGGTGTACTTCATAAAGTGGCCACTGAATTACATCCCCATGGACTGACAAGTATGTGATGTGGAATAATCAGGCAAGTGAGACTGTTCTTCTTTGAGGGAGTATTATGATTTGGGGGGCTGCCTCACATATCCGAAAACTGAATAGTCCTGGTAGTTGCTTTTGTGAAGTTTGCACACTTCCCCTGTGACTGCAAGCACTTTCACTAGGATTGCCCAAGTATAGTTTGGTGAGATGGGGGTGCAAGATGAAAAATATGATTAGTGTGGATGGGCTGACTTGTATGTGATGGGCCAAAGGGCCTGTCTTCATGCTATACAACTCTATGAATCAAATGTCATAGAGTGATTTCATTGATACAATCAAAATATGAGTAGAAAGGGAAGAATTGCATCCACTGGCAAGATAGCTGATAAGCAGAGAATCAATGTTTACGGTATATGCTGAAAGAACAGGAAGGTAGATAAAGGAATTTATTTTATGCACCAAAATCTTCTCTAACTTGCAGAAAGGGTGCTGGAAGCAGAGATGGTAACTTTCTACAGGAAACTGTTATATATAAATAATTGAAGAGGAGAAAATTGAGGGCCATGGGGGATAAAAACAAGTGAGTGAGACTAATTGGACAGTTCTTTCAAAGAGATGGCAAAGGCACAAAGAGCCAAATAACTTCTACTATGTCATAATATCATACATGTAGCCTTAAAGGTGGATTATAACAAGCCTACACATTGGGCTATGAGAATACAACTCCTAGAAACCGGCTTAATCAGTGTAAAAAGCATACCAAACAAATACTCCATTATCACTTCTTGAGAAATAATTCCTCAAATTGAAATTTGAAAATTTCTTTCACAGAAAAGGAATATGATGTGAAACATGGACTTCTAATTTCTTTTTTATCTCACTCATCCACTTTTTTCTCTTGCTTTGCCCCACTTTTCTTCCTGGACTCAATAACCAGCTGATTCATTGAGCCAGTCTCATTCAGACATGGAATAAAGTCACAAATATCATAAAACATATCACAGTCAATTCAAGTCAAGACAGTTATAGTCCCACCACTCTTCCTCTATGCTAGTCTTAGTCCAAATTAAAAACTGAGTAAAAATACTGAAGTTTTATAAAGGAGAAAATTATGTCCTATATGTATGTTTTACCAAAAATATTAACATTCAATGGTTCGATGGTTCCATTTAATATCAGAGAATGTATACAATATACAACCTGAAATTCTTACTGTTTGCAGACATCCACGAAACAGAAGCAAACCCCCCCAAATATGAATGATAGAAAAACTGTAGAACCACCAAGTCCCCAATCCCCTCCCACACACAAGCAGCAGCAAAGCATCATCCCTCTCCCCATGTGTTCAGCAGGAAGCATCAGCACCCACCTCCCACCAAGCAAGCCCCCAGAGAGCCCGTGATCTGCAGTCCAACAATTCTGCAATAAACTTGTGACATTAGCCTTGGACATTTTATTACCAGTTCCTCCTCCATTTCCATAAGACCATAAGACATGGGAGCAGAATTAGGCCATTTGGCCCATTGAGCCTGCTCTGCCATTCAATCATGGCTGATCCTTTTCCTATCATGAAGTGTAGAACTCCATGGAGTGCTCATGTACTCAGAATCATCCCTAGCTAGACTTATTGCTTATTTAAATTCAAATATGGAAAAAAGGTCCAATACCCAAATGAGGCCAGTGTGTTTATAAGGTTTATATAGATCCAAGGCCCTGACCCTCATACATATCTTCACGTTATCAGCAAAACACTCCAAACATCCATCCGGCATTTTATGCAGGTCATTAAAGGGTAATGGGCCTGACCCTGAGTTCTGGAAGACTGAAGTTCTCTCCCCACTCTACAGAAAACAATTCCCTTCTTAATCAATTAGAACACAAAAAAGAAACAAAAATGGCAGCAGTTGAATTTAAAAAAAGGTAATGCGAGAAATACTCAGCTGGATAAATGAAAGATGATTTACTAGAAGCTCTAATTTTATTTCTTTCTATACATAGGTTGTCGACGGGCACATGGTGAGAAATAAATGGGAATGGGTTCACATCTTTCCATCTCAGATAACATCTGCACATCGATCTATCCCTATTAATATTCATGTATGTCACAATTGACTGAACTAGAAACCAAGGTTTGACACCCAAAGAAGATGTGTGCCACAGTTGTGTAGCAATTAGCGCCACGCTATTACAGCTTGGGGTGTCAAAGTTCAGAGTACAATTTTTGCACCATCTGTAAGGAGTTGGTACGTTCACCTTGTAACAGCATGGGTTTCCTCCGGGTGCTCTGGTTTCCTCCCACAGTCCAAAGATGTACCTGTTAGTAGGTTACTTGGTCATTGTAAATTGTCCCGTGATTAGATTAGGGTTAAATTGGGGGTTGCTGGGCAGTGCAGCTCACAGGGCTGGATGAGCCCCCACTCCACACTGTACCTCTAAATAAATAAATGAGTTGCTGGGCAGTGAGGCTCACTGGGCCAGGAAGGCCTGTTCCACACTGCATCTGTAAATAAATAAAGAAACAAAGATATCACTTTCACAGAATTTGAGCAGTAACACTGCATTCTAACTCCAGCTCCAGTAGACTAAATTCCATAACCTTAACAGAAAATGTAAACATTATGTTCTTGCATTACTTCTTTGGACAAGGAGAAGAACATTCTCAGCAAAGGCAATTTTTTGTTTTGATTAACGGTAAGCCACCTTCGGTTCATTTTGGACTATTGCAATCAAATAATGTTTTCAACTATTTCAGTCTACTCCATCAGTAATCTATATTGGGCCCACTGCTTGCCACTCCAATGATAGATCAATGACATGGAAGAAGAATTACTGTTATCACACAGCACATTTTGTTTGGTTCATTTGGTGATTGTTGTAAGTTTAAGGACACCTTCTTTCCTTTCAAATAAAGCCCAATAAGGAAAGTTATTTTCTTAAAGATTCTTCCACTAAGACATTCTCAAGAACCCTGTTATTGAACAGGATAAGAATGTAGCAAGGGGTTTTCAGAGGAAAGACACAGGGTTTTTTTAAACCCAAATTTAAGGCTTATATACAATGGATTCTGGTTAATGGGGGCGTTGGTTAATTGGGGCAGTCACTTACTTGAAACACCTCTTAAACTAATTGAGAAAATATCCAGGATTCCCATCACTTATTTGGAACACTATACTGCTTAATTGGGTATGCACTTGTGTGGCTGTTAGACACTACGCCGTGCTTAGAGTGAACAGTTTTTAAATAGAGTTAGTTGTATGTGTTTGTGTTCAAAAAACAGTGATTTTTGTCACTGACAGTTGTTGGGAAACAAGCAGAGAGATAATTCAGAACAGTTATGCTCACTGCAGTTTCGAGCATTCAGATGTGCAGATGCCAGAAGCGGCCGTGATTGAAAATGAAATGATTTCACTACTTCAACAAGTTAGGACCTAAGAAGAGTTTGAAGGTATCGAAAATCATCTTGAATGTTGCAATGTAAATAAAGATTGGGAAGGTGCAATCGTCGGAAGCATTATATGAAGGCAGTCCATTATCTGTACTAAGTGTCTGAGCTGATTTTGTTCATTTACAGTCAATCAGAAGAACAAGGCAGTGTACATTGGATGAATTCATCGACCGATAACTATTGGGAACAAATACACAGCTTTATTGTACTGTATTAGTATCGGTAATGATCTAATTTTCTCTCTATTTTACTTAAATACATAATTTGTTACTCAGTTAAAGAGTAATTTGTCTTTTTTATACCTTTTTAGCTATGTCAATGAAACTTTGGCTAATTGGGCCACAATGTACTGCTCCTGGTGTATCCTAATCAACTGGAATCCACTGTACCTGTTGTTAAAAAAGTAAAGGCTCACTCATCTACATATTTGCCTGAGGAGTGATTTGGATACACTCCAATTTGCATACCGTCACAACAGGTTAACATCAGATGCCACTTCATCAACTGGCCACTCAGCTCTGGAACACCTGGACACCATTTTCTCTCCATTTAGAAAACAGCCTACACTTTTATTTCTTCTACCAAGGTGCATGAGCATACACTTCCCTACATTGTATTCCATCTGCCACTTCTAATTTTTCTTCTGCAGCCTCCCTGCTTCCTCAATACTATCTGCTCCTCCACCTCTCTTTGTATCATCTGCAAACTTGGCCACAAAACCATAAATTCCATCATCCAAATCATTGACATGTAACATAAAAACAATTGGTCCCAACACAACATCTGTGAAACACCACTAGTCATTGGCAGGCAACCAGAAAAAAAAGGCTCCCTTTATTCCCACTCTTTGCCTCCTGCCAATCAGCCGCTGCTTTATCTATGCTAGAATCTTTCCTGTAATACCATGGGTTCATAGCTTGTTCAGCTGCCTCACATCCAGCACCTTGTCAAAGGCCTTCTGAAAATCCAAGTACACCACATCCACCAGTTCTCCTTTGTCTATCCTGTTTGTTATTTCTTCATAGAACCCCAACAGAGTTGTCAGGAAAGATTTTCTCTTGAGGAAACCATTCTGACTTTGGCCTATTTTATCATGTGCCACATCCTTAACAATCCACTCCAACATTTTCCCAACCATAGAGGTCAGAGTAGTGGACATATAATTTCCATTCTTCTTGAAGAGTGCAGTGCCATTTGCAATTGTCCAGTCCTCCGGAGCCATACCAGAATCCACTGATTCTTGAAAGATCATTACTAATGCCTCCACAATCTCTTCAGCCACCTCTATCAGAACCCAGGGGTGTAGTTCATCTGGTCCAAGTGACTTTTCTACCTTCAGACCTTTGAGTTTCCAAAGCACCTTCTCTTTCATAATGGCAACTTCACTCACTTCTGCTCCCTGACACTCTTGAACTTCTGGCATATTGCTGGTGTCTTCCACAATGAACACTAATGAAAAATACTTATACAGTTTGTCTGCCATTTCCTTGTTCCCCATTACCACCTCTCTAGCATTGTTTTCTAGTGACCAATATCCACTCTCGCCTCTCTTTTACTCTTTAAATATCTGAAGAAACCTTTGGTATCCTCTTTAATATTATTGACAAGCTTACCTTCATATTTCATCTTTTCCCTCTTTATAACTTTTTTTACTTGCCTAGAGATAGCAGTAAAATACAGTCACATAAAAAAAACAAAGAACCCATTATTGACTACAGGAGGAAGAAATTGGGGATCATGAGCCAGTGCTCATTCGGGGATCAGAGGTGGAGAGGGTCAGTAACCTTAAATTCCTGAAAGTTATCAAATCAAAGGATCTGTCCTGGGTCCAGCAGGTAAGTACCATTTCAAAGAAAGCACAGCAGCACTTCTACATTCTTAGAAATTTGTGTAGATTCAGCATGTCACCTAAAACTTTGACAAGCTTCTATAGATGCACAGTAGAGAGTATCCTGACTGTGTCATGGTCTGGTATGGAAACACCAGCACCCAAGCACAGAACAACCTACAAAACATAATGGATACAACCCAGTTCATCACAAGAAAAGCCCTCCTCACCATTGAGCACATCTACAAAAAGCACTGCCATAAGCATCTATCATAAATCTCCTCCACCATCCAAGCCATGCTGCTACCATCAGGAACGAGATGCAGGTCCCACACTACCAGGTTCAGGAATAGTTATTACCTTTCTCCTGAACCAGCGTGGATAACTACACTCACCTCAATACTGAACTGATTATTGAGCATGTCTGATGGACTCACTTTCAAGGACTCTATAACTCATGTTGTCAGCATTATTTATTTACTTATTGATTTATTACTATTATTAATTTCTTTTGGTATTAGCTCAGTTTGTCTGTCTTTTGTGTGAGGTTTTTGTATTGATTCTATTGTGCTTCTTCATTCTACTGTGAATGCCTGTAAGAAAATAAATCTCAGGGCTGAATTTGGTGACATGTATGCACTTTGATAATAAATTTACTTTGAACTTTGAACATCTTTCACCAATTTAACTTTGTGCTATTGACATGTAATCACTGTTGTAACACAAGCAACACCGAGTTTGTTTTCAGTTAAAAGTGCACTTTTCCTGCAGCAAAGATTTAGCTCACTATAACTCTGTGGAGTGCTGATTTTTGGCTGGTGTGGATGGAACACACTTATTACATTATGCTTGGCTCAACAACAGAAGGCATCTATTGTTAGAAAATGACATAATAAAGGAACAGTACTGGTTTTGTATTTTATATATATAGGTTGAATAAGCATTCTTGTTCATTTGAATAATTAATTACAGGTTATATGTATAAATACGTGAATTGCATACGTCATCACATTACCACGTGATACATGGCACACTTTGCTTAAAGTAAAAGACAAAGTTAGAGTCAGATCTCCGGGCTGTCTTGTTTTCCTTTGAATTAGTTTAATGTTTCGAGTTACAAAACATAACAGGAAAACATTCAAAAGCGGCTCCTAGCTGAAGCACAGCTTACATATACAGATAACTGCTTTTTAGCAGTTGAAAGTACTGTAACAATGGAAACTGTAGACAGAGACACATATGAATTTCAGTCAGGAATGAGAGTGAGCATGAACAAAATTGCAACATCAAAACAGAGATCTGCCTGGCTGAACAAATTCTATTACTAATGAGGCAGGGGCTCACACACACCAGACCAATACAGATGTAAAGGTGATACTTACAGAATATGCAACAAAGTAGGACACATATAAAGAGCATGTCAGGCAGATAAAAATAAATGGACTGCATAGGGAAGAGAAAACGATAAATTGCAGTTTCAAAAAGACCAGTAATCTGCATGCCGTTGATGAAAAGTCTGAGAACGATGAGAGTGAAACAGACTGCGTAGCCTTGAGATTTACAACGTGAAAACTAACAGTAGACAAGCAGTATGGCTTACACCAGAAGTTAATGGCAAATTAATTAAAATGGAATTGGACTCTGGCTCGGCTAATTCAGTCATCCAACAAAATGAGTTTGAACGGCATTTCAAAGATACTAAACTGAATCCTGTAGATATCCAACTGAGAACTTATACTGGAGAAAATATAACTCTTGCGGGAATGATATTCATGACAGTGAAATACAACAACCAACAAACCACATTGAGCTTGTATGTGGTAAAAAAAACAGGAGGGCCAGCATTGCGGTGATGTGATTGGCTGAGACAACTACTTGATTGGAGATCCATCCACCATTTGCATGCCACATCCCCTGCAACAGAATCAACTGAAAGCTAATTTAGGAAGATACTGGATGATGCCACATCTGTCTCTATGCGGAACACCATGAACTGTTGCCCATCAGAGGACAAGCAGGTGTAGGTGGCAACCTCTGTGCGTCTGATTAGAAAGAATATTGGACCAAGGTATTGGACAATGCTGCTCAGAGGAATTGTGAAAGTGATGAAAGCAGTGGTCTGACTACAACAGTTTTCCGTCAGTAATGTATCTGCAAAAGGCTCTGTTATGTCAATCAGGCAGTTACTTGTGAAATGTGGTTTGGTTTTAAGCTGAAAGAGATTTCCAGGAGCTACATGAAAGTGGCAAGCATTTGGCTTTTCTGAGGTATAATCAGCCAGAATCTACTCTGAAGTTATTGCATGAACTTCAAGGGGGAGGCAAAAAGCTGCTTGTAAAAGTAAATGCAAAGACCAAAACCCAGATGGATGAATGGAAGGCTAAAATGAAAGGATATGAAATAGAGATATGAAAACTGAGGATTTGTCAGATGATGTTGAGGATGAGGAAACCAAGAGGAGAGATCAGATCATAAATGGAGCAATAGAAGGATTAATGAGAGAAAATACTCCAGTTAACTAAATGGACCTTCCCAAGTTCAAGATGCACAAACTAGAAGAAGAAAAAGGAAGGAGAAGAGAGATGTCCAGAGCTGTTAGAACCATTTCCTGCAGTCTCAGAGTCAACTCTGACAACCGTCACAGAGGAGACTCCAGAACCTGGATTTATAGCAAAGCAGGGAGGAGTATTGTGTCTTTAATACTTCAGTAATACTTGAGTAATCTTGGGTGTGTGAGTGTGTATATATATATATATATATATATATAAAGCATTCTTTTTCATTTAAATAATTCATTATATCTTTTATGTATAATTACATGAATTGCATACATCATCATGTCATCATGCTACCATGTGATACGTGGCACACCTTGCTTTAAGTAAAAGACGGAATTAGGCTCGCATCTTTTGACTCTCTTGTTTTCCTTTGAATTAGTTTGATCATGGCTTATGTTTTGAAGTTACAAAATATAACAGCACTGCTCTTTGGGAACAAAGAGCTCTGGATTTCCACAAGAGAGTGAAGAAATAATTCTGGACATAACCTTGGCTTAGCTTAGTTCCCATTTCATTTCTCTTGTTTGAGATTCCCAACAACTAGAGGAAATAGATTCTCGTTATTGACAGTTTTAAATAACAGTACTTAAATTTTTTAACCATCTCATTTGATTAATCCTTCTAAACACCAGGAATTAGAAGTCTAGTCTGTTCATTCAAGGGCAGACCTTCATCGTAGCATCAATCTGGTGAAGTTATACTGAATTTTTTAAGGCTTGTTCAATGTTCAAGGATGGCAGCTATATTCCTGATGAGGACTAATTAGAGATGTACAACTGGAGCATAATTTCTAGCCCCTAGTTAACTGAAATATTGTAATTGTGAAGTGTACAAGGTGATAATTTGCTGAGAGTATGCAGAGTGGTTGACACCAATCAGATTATTCAGTGGCATTCAGGTCTAATGACCAAGTAAGATACAAAAGGTCCAGGTATACTCTCCAGAAAACCATCTCACATGCGGTGGCAATTCTGAACCAAAGCTGGAATCACTGAAGGATGCTCGACAGCTGTTGAAGGGCTTGAATATTATCGCTTCTTACAAAATGAAACCAAGCAACATAGATGATAACAAGGCTTCACTCTCAGATGAGGAACGGGAGAGAGCCTTGAGACTATTACAGTTCTCTCTGACTGGCTGGTTCTAGAAGTTTTCCAGACAGCTCAGGGCAGGTCACTCAGAAGTGGTTAACCTTACCACAGGATAAGCAATGTCTCTGCCTCATATGTCTCTCTCAGTCCGCTGGGGAGACCTGGGTCCTTCCAAGTTGCGTGGGTTCTTCCAGAACCTCCAGGTCAACGCACCACATTTCTCCCTCCTTCTTTCAGAAATACGGTTGTTGATTCTTATGGTCATGTTGATAAGTCCTCCAAATCCTCTACATGATCCCTGGTCACAAGAACGTCATTAACACTGGTCCCTTAATCCCTGTCTAAGCAGAGCAACCAAACCCTCATTGTTCCGCCTGCTCTCTGCCACTAGGGTGCAGAAATCAATGGAATAATCAGCCATGATGCAGCTGGAGGAGCCTGCTAGCTGCCTCTTAGTCCCTAGCAGGATGAAAAAATACCCTCCTCAGCATTCTTAGAAATAAATTTATATCAGAATACACGGGAGCATCCTTCTCCCATAAAGGTGTTGTCCAAGAAAGGGCCCTGCCCGAGAGGAGGAAAGCTATATAGGCCACCTTACTCCTGTCCGAGAGGAACTTTGTGAGTTGTAATTCAAAGACTAGGGAGCATTAATTTAAGAACTCGTGGCAGGACTCAGAGTCCTCATTGTACCACAAGACCATAAGATATAGGAGCAGATTTAGCCCAAACAGCCCATCGAGTCTGCTTTGCCATTTCATCATGTCTGATCCAATTTTCCTCTCAGAGCCAATCTCCAGCCTTCTCCCCATATCCCTTCATTCCCTGACCAATCAAGAATCTATCAAACTCTACCATAAATATACATAAAGACTTGGCCTCCACAGCTGCCTGTGGCAAAGAATTCCACAGATTCACCGCTATCCGGCAAAAGAAATCCTTCCTCATCTCCATTCCAAAAGGATGCCCCTCCATTCTGAGGCTGTGTCCTCTAGTCTTTGACTCTCCCACCATAGGAAACATCCTCTCCACATCCACTTTATCAAGGCCTTTCACCACTCAATATGTTTCAATGAGGTCACCACTCATTCATCAGAATTCAGATGAATACGGGCCGAGTCATCAAAGTCTCTTCATATGACAAGCCAGTCAATCCTGGAGTCATTTTTGTGAATCTCCTTTGATCCCTCTTCAGTTTCAGCACATCCTTCCTAAGATAAGGGGTCCAGACCCACTCACAATACTCCAAGTGAGGCCTCACCAGTGCTTTATAAAATTTCAATGTTTTATCTTCGAGTTCTTCCAATCCTCCAACATCCCACAAATTTTTTTCTCTATGATATGCCCTCTCTTTGGCTTTTATACTGGCTTTGGCTTCTCTTATTAGCTATGGTTGTGTCATCTTTCCTCTAGAATATTTATTCATCTTTGGGATGTATATACCCCGTGCCTTTCGAATTGCTTTCAGAGATTCCAGCCATTGTTGCTTTGCCAACATCCCTGCCGGTGTTCTTTTCCAATCAATTCTGGCCAACTCCCCTCTCATGCCTCTGTAATTCCCTTTACTCTACTGTAATACCAATATGTCTGACTTTAGCTTCTCCTTCTTCAATTTAGTGGTTCTAGGAACATGTAGCAGGACACACAGACAAATGCTCGAAACCAGAATCTTTCTGTATCTCCTGGATACTTGCCGCCCAGCTGCCCGTCCCTGGCAGGCCAATGGCATACAAAGTTGATCAATCTCTGCTGGGTCCATGAGCAGACCTGGGTGCGGAGCAAACTCAGGACTCAATAGTAGAAATTACAGATGAAGATTTATTCGGAGAATAATACAGCAGATAATCAAACTAAGAGCTCCCTTATTTGGGACTTGAGTGCACAGAACTTGAATCCAGGACTCAGCGATGAACACTGGCCCAGAATAACCCTAAGTAACCCAGAATATAAAGCACGGGAAATCACAAACTAATCAAAACGAGAAGCATAACAAAACCATATTCACATAATGAGCGTCAGGAAAAACACAGTGACAACTTAGTAATAAGCGTAGTTGTGCTGTCTTTACGACAGTTATTTAGTTTATAATATTTTCGCTTAGTAATTCATTCAATAGTATTTTCTAGTTAGAATTAGAAGTGTTTAAAGTATATTCATTGCATGTAAAATATATCGGCATGCGATGACGTCACATCCGGTTTCGCCGCGTCTTGTGGGAAAACACCGGTTTGAAATTAGCGCGAGGGTGGGGGCTTTCCACGAGGCTCACCTGAGCACAAGCAGTTTTGCAGGCATGAGAAATCACAGTGAGAGCAACGCTGTAAGTTAATAGATAATCGATATATTGAACTAAGATGTTAATGCTGATCCTGTTAGAGGTAACGACGGTAGATAATGTTTATGCTTTCGTTAGTTAAAGAGTCGCGGATAGTTTGCATGGAAGTGTATTTAAAGTAGTCAATGGAGCAGGTAAACTCTCCCTGTATACTGCACCTTAGTGTAATGTAGTTATAGTCACCTTTGCAAGTATTTACACTTGAAATGTGATATTAAGGAAGGAACAAATACTGTATCAATCTTGTATTGTTTTATCAACAGTTTTCACCATATGTTAATGTGAAGAGTGAACAGTAAATGGTTAATCTTACTGCGATCTGGTTCTTATTAACTGTGGTTTATCCGGACGTTAAATTCGGCGTTTCGTTACACCCGAAGGAGAACGTGACAGTGAAAAAGCGGCATTATCAGGTGTTTCAAGTGCTGCAATGTCAGCTCAATCCAGCATCAAGTCGACGCCGCCCAGCGACAAGGGCAGTAAACCGACATCAAGTAAGCCCACCCGGGCGTTATCAGGTGTTCCAAGTGCTGCAATGTCAGCTCGATCCGGGATCAAGTCGATGGCGCCCAGCGACAAGGGCAGTAGAACGACATCAAGTAAGTCCGCACAGGCAAGAGCCAAGGCAGAAGCCGCCAAGGTGCGACTGCATTACGCCAGACAAGAAGCAGTTTTGAAAATGAAACTGGCCACCAGAGAAGCCGAAATCCAGAAAGAAGAGGCTGCCAGAGAAGCCGAAATCCAGAAAGAAAGGGCCGCCAGACAAAGAGAAGAGGCTGCCAGAGAAGCCGAAATCCAGAAAGAAAGGGCCGCCAGAGAAGCCGAAATCCAGAAAGAAAGGGCCGCCCGAGAAGCCGAAATCCAGTTGGAAATGGCAAAAATATCGACAGAGTTGCAAGTGCTGCAGCTAGAAAGAGAAGAAGCTGCTGCCATGGCGGAAGCAAAGTACATAGAAGAAGCTGAAGGGTCGCGTGATCTGACCGCAGCAAGATCTACTTTAGAAAGGACCAGACTGGAACGCACAAGCGACTATGTACAATCTCAAATAGATAGGCAGGCTCGTCTCCCCTCTCCATACGTATTCGATAACTTCCCCAGCTACGAGGAACCTCAGAGAGTCACGATTGCATCACATCCATACGAGGAAGGAAATTTACCCTCACGGCTCCGTGATGAAGTCAAGAATGAAAGAACCGACAACGCTCCTTCACCCCCACAACAGGACGGCGGGGAGGGAGAGGTTCACTCCAGGACAACAATTGTCAGCTCGAACTGTACAGAAGTTTGCGGTCAAACTCAGTCAAGCCGTTCTTGTTCCGAGATCTGCCTCACTGAGGTGTACCCTAAAGAAGCACAACAAGACATTACCAAGCGTAAGTAACCGACGAGACGCTAGGTCAGTCAGTTTTCGTTCAAACCGAGGACGGAAACAAACTTGCACAATCAGCTCAAGATACCATTTCTTTAAAACCCAAAGACACCAAGGTCTTCAGAGATGAAGCAAATAATGGGGTTGCCCCATTGCCTATCAGAGAACCATGCCAGCGCTCACCAGATAACAAAGAGCAGGCAGTCAAACGGTTCACGTCCTTACGGAAAACCCGGAAAAGGAAACCTGAGATGCAGCAACGCACCCGATTGGCCCACGAGGTACTGTGCACCCTAATGGCAGAGGTCACAGCCATTATAAACGCACAATCATTCCTACCTGTGTCTTCTGACCCAGAAAACCCCTTTATACTTTCGCCATCAACGCTCCTTACGCAGAAGGCAGGAGCACCTCCTCCACCAGGAGACTTCTCAGACAAGGATTTGTACACAAAGCAATGGAGACAAGTCCAGGCTCTGGCAAATCAGTTCTGGCCTCGCTGGAGACAAAAATATCTACCTTTGTTGCAACAGAGACAAAAGTGGACAGAACCCCGAAGGAATCTTCAAGTTGGAGACTTAGTCCTGCTCAGGGACAAGCAAGTCGCTCGCAACAGCTGGCCAACGGCCAGAATCACTGTTACATTCCCTAGCGGGGATGGACATGTCAGGAAGATCGAATTGAAGACTACCGACCAAGGCGATGTGAAAATTTACCAAGGGCCAGTTACAGAAGTTATTCTACTTCTACCCAATGACTGATTAAGAGACTAAGTTTTGTACTCTGCTCATTGTGACCTTACGAAGGTCAAGCGGGGAGTGTGCTGTCTTTACGACAGTTATTTAGTTTATAATATTTTCGCTTAGTAATTCATTCAATAGTATTTTCTAGTTAGAATTAGAAGTGTTTAAAGTATATTCATTGCATGTAAAATATATCGGCATGCGATGACGTCACATCCGGTTTCGCCGCGTCTTGTGGGAAAACACCGGTTTGAAATTAGCGCGAGGGTGGGGGCTTTCCACGAGGCTCACCTGAGCACAAGCAGTTTTGCAGGCATGAGAAATCACAGTGAGAGCAACGCTGTAAGTTAATAGATAATCGATATATTGAACTAAGATGTTAATGCTGATCCTGTTAGAGGTAACGACGGTAGATAATGTTTATGCTTTCGTTAGTTAAAGAGTCGCGGATAGTTTGCATGGAAGTGTATTTAAAGTAGTCAATGGAGCAGGTAAACTCTCCCTGTATACTGCACCTTAGTGTAATGTAGTTATAGTCACCTTTGCAAGTATTTACACTTGAAATGTGATATTAAGGAAGGAACAAATACTGTATCAATCTTGTATTGTTTTATCAACAGTTTTCACCATATGTTAATGTGAAGAGTGAACAGTAAATGGTTAATCTTACTGCGATCTGGTTCTTATTAACTGTGGTTTATCCGGACGTTAAATTCGGCGTTTCGTTACACCCGAAGGAGAACGTGACAGTAGTCATTAAACAACTCTAATAAACTCAAATAATGACGTTCGGGTGCGTCAAGACCTGCCACTACCCAGCGCCCAGCGCCAGTCTAAAGGGTTCATGACACCCCATCATTCAACTGTTCCCACAACCTATGGACTCACTTTCAAGGACTCTTCATCTCATGTCCTCGATAATTATTGCTTATTTGTTTTTTTTCTTTTGTTTTTGCACAGTTTCTTGTCTTCTGTGCATTGTTTGGCTGTCTGTCCTGTTGGGTGAGATCTTTTATCTATCTATCTGTCTATTGAGATACAGCATGGAATTGGCTCTTCCAACCCTTCGAGCGGTGCCACCCAGCAACCCCTGATTCAACCCTAGTCTAATCACGGGACAATTCACAATGACCAATTAACCTACTAACCAGTACGCCTTTGGACTGTGGGAGGAAACCGCAGACATGGAGGAAACCCACACAGTTACAGGGAGAACATACAAACATTTCCTGCAAGTAGCGTGGGAATTGAACCCAGGACACACCGCTATCCTGCCATCTATTTTGATCCTTTGATTTATTGTATGCCTGTAAGAAAATGAATTTCAGGGTTGTATATGGTGACATACATGTACTTAGGTAAGAAATTTACTTTGAACTTTGAAGCACATGCTTATCCTGGTCCTTCCAATGCAACGCCATCTATATTCAATTCAGTGTTACAGCAGCATAGTCTCCATTCTATTCCCACTGTGCTGGAAACCAGCAATGCCATAGAAGTATCTTGACATGCATCATTCCACTCTCAGCCAGAGGGGAGACAGGGCTCTTTGCTCTGATTGAAATTGGGCAGTGGAATGGATCACCCTCTGGGACCTGTGGTCAAATCCACTTTGTACAAAATCAATATCATATCAACCATCATTTAAACAATCACAACAAAAAGAAAGAAAGGTAGTTATTACCTGCAGGTTGTCTTGACCCGCAGAGAATCTGAAAACCATTGAAAGAACCAAATGTCAGTCTGGAAAATATTCAACAACAATTGTCATGAACTTTATCTCTGGACCCACTTAAACCTGTACTGTACCTTTCAGATACCTTCCTCCCTCTGATTCCCACCTCCTTTCCTTTATTCCATGGTCTACTATTGTCTTCCATCAGATTCCATCTTCTTCAGCCTTCTGCCTCTTCCACTTATCACCTCCCAGCTTCTAACGTCATTCCCACTTCCCTCCCTCCCCTACCTACTCACCTTCCACCCTCTTACCTGGCCTCACCTACCTCCTGCCAGCTTATACTCCTCATCTTGTCAACACCCTTTTACTCTGGCTTCTGTCCACTTTCTTTCCAGTTCTAATGAAGGGTCTTGATCCTAAACTAACTGTTCATTTCCCTCCACAGGTGCTGTCTAACCTGTTGAGTTCCTCCAGCATTTTGTGTGTGTTCCATTTGTGTTTATGCATATGGCATGGAGTCCTCTTTACATCCATGCATGATTTATGCAATGATCTTATTGGATAATAAAGTCACGTGGACTTCCTAAACCTCAGCTATGAACCATTGTCACAGATAGACATTTAGTCTGCCGCAACTTAATGATGCAACTATTTTAAAAGCTGCTGTCTCATATGTAAGCTCTGCCTCATTTGGATATACATTTTCTGTATCTCAATGCTTTTGGGTTGGTGATACAACTGTTACGTTACCTTCAGCATTGATGAAGATATTGTTAACTGTCAACTAGCAAGCCTCAGGACATTGAAACACTAAAGCTGATTTTACACAATGTGACTTCTTGCACATCTTCTCATGCGTGTAGACTCTGTGTGAACCAATGGACATCATACCCCACTGATTAAGTTTAGCCATGCCACTGTTTTGAGGAAGACCCTGGCATGTATTATCGAGCTAACAAACTGGTTTGCACATTGAACGAACTTAAATTATTCTTCAAAGCAAACAGTAGCCAAAGGGTTAAAACAGTAGATGATACAATGAGAGCTGAAAAAATGTAATATGAGAGCATGAAAATACTCTCTAGTGGAAATTGGACCAGAAGTATATGGTATGCTGACAAATCTTACTCTAAACAAGTGAAAGATGTCTTGTTTAAAGACTGCATAAAAACTAGAAGATGACTTTAATCCAAAGCTATCAGAAGTAGTTTAAAAATGCAATTATGGGACAAGAAGCTAGAAGTAGGGCGTAACATTCAGTGAGTACACTGCTTCAATAAAAGATCATGTCTTTACATTGTAATTTTGGTGCCCTTTTAGATTGTGCCGGCTGTTAGATGAACGAATTCAGTCAAAACGGTTGAGTATAGACAATTGTTGTGTTAATAGAACTGTATCCAAGAATGTAATGGAATTTCATCCAATGCAAATAACTACATTTGCAAGAGATACATGGAATTGTCTGAACTGAATCCAAATCAGACTGACTGGAAAGAGGGAGTAGAAAAATAAGGGACTTGCTTCAGATAGCAGGCGATGAATAGCGGGCAACTCTATTGGTCAGTGTTTGAGCCCCAGTTATTCACAATATGTGTGTATCAATGATTTGAATGGGGGAACCAAAACAATTTTTTTAAGTTTGATGGTGAGGTGCAGGGAGGATGCAAAGAAGCTTCAATGTGGTTTAGTCAGATCGAGTGAGTCAGCAAATATATACCATATTTAGTATAATGTTGATAAATGTAAAGTTACACACTTTGGAAGGGAAAACAAATAGGCAAGGTATTACTTAAGTGGTGACAAACAGACTTGGCTAACACCAGTCACTGAAAGCAAAAATGCAGCTACACAAGTAATTAAGAAAGTAAGTGATATGTTGGCTTTTGCT
The DNA here is from genome assembly GCF_030144855.1 of Hypanus sabinus. Taxonomy (NCBI): domain Eukaryota; kingdom Metazoa; phylum Chordata; class Chondrichthyes; order Myliobatiformes; family Dasyatidae; genus Hypanus; species Hypanus sabinus. The sequence goes on along the minus strand of NC_082739.1, from coordinate 10,439,352 downwards.
CAGAATCAGAATCAAGTTAATTATCACTAGCATGTGTCGTGAAATTTCTTAACTTAGCAGCAGCAATACAATACATGATAATATAGAAATAAATAAATAAATTGATCCATTACAGTCAATATATACATGTATATTGACTAGATTACAATTAGTACAAAAATAGAAATAGAAAATTAGAAAATAGAAAATAGAAAAATAGAAATTTTTAAGTTTTGGAGCAAGAGGCACTCTTGGAGTATTGTGTACAGTTCTGGAGTACTTACCAAATAAAGAACATACTTGCCATAGAGGGAGTATAATGAAGGTTCACCAGACTAATCCCTGGATTACGCTATTGTATAAACAGAGATTAGATTCAGCATGTCTGTATTTCCTAGCAGTTGGCATATACAACTGACTGGATGCAGGGAGGATGTGTGGAAGGATCTAGAACATGAGGTTGCAGCCTCAGCATATGGATTAAGATAACTGGGACTGAGATGAGGAGAAACTCTCTACTACAAAAGGTAGTGGATTTCAAGTCGCTGAATGGATTTAATAAGTTGCTGGATATTAAAAGGGGCATGAGCAGGAGCATGGCGGTGTTATAATGTGTGAATAATAAAGAACTTCAGTTCCCATTGGGCAATGTGAGATGTTCAACCAGGACCAGGAGTTACGATGGTGAGCCGATAGCACATCCTTAGGCTGAACAGGAGTACGGTAATAATATGTTCTAGTGTAAACCCACGCTAAGTTTGTCTGTATTAAGAACAAACATACCATAAGTTCAAAAGTTCAAGAGCTGAGAGGTAATGTTGCAGCTATATCGGACCCTGGTCAGACCCCACTTAGAGTACTGTGCTCAGTTCTGGTCACCTCACTACTGGAAGGATGTGGAAACCATAGAAAGGGTGAAGAGGAGATTTACAAGGATGTTGCCTGGATTGGGGAGCATGCCTTATGAGAATAGGTTGAGTGAACTTGGCCTTTTCTCCTTGGAGAGACGGAGGACGAGAGGTGACCCGATAGAGGTGTATAAGATGATGAGAGGCATTGATCGTGTGGATAGTCAGAGGCTTTTTTCCCAGGACTGAAATGGTTGCCACAAGAGGACACAGGTTTAAGGTTCTGGGGAGTAGGTACAGAGGAGATGTCAGGGGTAAGTTTTTTATTCAGAGAGTGGTAAGTGTATGGAATGGGCTGCCAGCAACGGTGGTGGAGACGGATACGATAGGGTCTTTTAAGAGACTCCTGGACAGGTACATGGAGCTTTGAAAAATAGAGGGCTAGGTAATTTCTAAAGTAAGTACATGTTCTGCACAGCATTGTGGGTAAAGGACCTGTATTGTGCTGTAGGTGTTCCATGCTTCTGTGTTTCTAACATGGTGCCAGAAGTCGATGTAAGGTCTAAACACGGACAGTAAATAAATACGGTGCACGGCTGGGAAAGAGACACACACAAAATGCTGGAGGAGCTCAGCAAGCCAGGCACATTCTTCAAGATCTGAAATGTCCTCCTTCTTCAAAGAATGGCATTTCCCTTCCTCCACCATTGATGCTGCCCTCACCTGCATCTCCTCCATTTCCCAGACATCAGCCCTTAACCCATCATCCTGTTGTCATAACAGGGATAGAGTTCCCCTAGATGCTGCCTGACCTGCTGAGTTGCTCCAGCATTTTGTGTGTGTTGCTTTGGATATCCAGCATCTGCAGATTTTCTCTTGTCTCTCAGAAAGAGGCTTTAGTTTACTCTAGAACATTTTATTACTAAATTCCTGTTCAACCAGTTTCTTCACACCAGATTTGTCTTTATTACAAACAAACTTAACAATGGTCATATTAAACAGCCAGCTAAAAGGAACGTCGGCCCAAAATGTTGACAGTGCATCTCCCTATAGATGCTGCCTGGCCTGCTGCGTTTCACCAGCATTTTGTGTGTGTAGCTAAATGGATAAATAGCTTCCTCCTGTTCCTCTTTTATATGTTTCTGTGACCATAATTCAGTCAGAGGTGATCATTACAAGGCCAGCTTTCAACACAGCATTGTCAGTTTATGGTCTGACACAAAAGCAAATTAAAAAGCTGAAGGGCTTCACAGTCTGGAAGTTCATTCAGATAATGAGGAACTGGGATTGTGTAGTAACAATGTCACAAGCAGTAATGACCTTGAAGTAAAGGTGTTGATTAACAACCTTTGCAAACAGACAGCCCTTACTGGGAAAGGACTGAGTGGGACAACTCCAGTTTAGCGGGAATAAACTTTTTCAGCAATGATGCTTTAAAAGCACACATCAATAGATCATAGGAAAATTTGGACAAAATATTGAAAGATTGCTATGCTGGCATAACCAAGAACTACAAAAACATTTCTATCAGATCAGATGTAAGCTATTCTAATGTAGGACCTCGCCTATCTCGTGTGTTCCAAAGAATCAAGTTAGGATAGAACAATTTGATATGATTGCGATATTCAACAAAAGTAAGTAGGCCATGCCTAAGTCAGAAAGTTAGACAAGCCAAGTGGCTGTGTGGAAACTATGGAGTCACACTAAATCAACTGGAGATGATGTATAACATCTGTAAACAACTTATCATGACTTGTATGTGAGATAGCAGGATCAAGAGTGTTCTCAAAATTGATCTCTCCCATATCAGAAGTGGAAAGAATGAACAAAGGGATCAGAATTGGAGAGAGTGGGCAGTTTCAAATTCCTGGGTGTTAAGATCTCTGCGGACCTAACCTGGACCCAACATACCGATGCAGCTACAAAGAAGGCACAACAGCGACTATATTTCATTAGGAATTTGAGGAGATACCCACAAAATACCCACAAATTTCTACAGATGTACCGTGGACAGTGTCTTAACTGGCTACATCACTGTCTGGTAGGGGGCAGTGGGTGTGGTGGGGGCTACTGCTCAGGATGGAAGTAAGCTGCAGAGATTTGCAAACTTAGTCAGCTCCATCATGGGCACTAGCCTCCTTCTCTCCTAAGAGTAAAGCCCTAGCTCCCTTAATCTCTGATCATAATGCATACTCTCTAAACCAAGCAGCATCCTGGTAAATCTCCTCTGTACCCTTCCCAATGCTTCCACATCTTTCCTATAGTGAGGTGACCAGAACTGAAAACAGTACTCCAGGTGTGGCCTAACCAGAGTTTTATAGAGCTGCATCATTACCTCGTGACTCTTAAACTCTATCCCTCGACTTATGAAAGCTAACTTTCTTAACTACCCTATCTACCTGTGAGGCAACTTTCAGGGATCTGTGGACATGTACCCCCAGATCCCTCTGCTCCTCCACGCTACCAAGTATCCTGCCATTTACTTTGTACTCTGCCTTTGAGTTTGTCCTTCCAAAGTGTACCACCGCACACTTCTCCGGGTTGAACTCCATCTGCCACTTCTCAGCCCATTTCTGCATCCTATCAACGTCTCTCTGCAATCTTCGACTATCCTCTACACTATCCACAACACTACCAACCTTTATGTCGTCTGCAAACTTGCCAACCCACCCTTCTACCCCCACATGCAGGTCGTTAATAAAAATCACGAAAGAGTAGAAGGAGTATGAGAGGAATATGATAGAGGTGTACAAAATATTAAGAGGAATAGATAGAGTGGACAGCCAGCATCTCTTCCCCAGGGCGCCACTGCTCAGTACAAGAGGAGGGGTGGGAAGTTCAAGCAGGATATTAGGGGAAGGTTTTTTACTCAGAGAGTGGTTGATGCGTGGAATGCACTGCCTGAGTCAGCAGTGGATGCAGGTGCACTAGTGAAATTTAAGAGACTACTAGACAGGTATATGGAGGAATTTAAGGTGGGGGGTTATATGGGAGGCAGGGTTTGAGGGTCGGCACAACATTGTGGGCTGAAGGGCCTGTACTGTGCTGTACTATTCTATGTTCTATGTTCATTCTTGATGAAAATACTCCAATGCTGTGTAGGAGTGATTTTGCACAGCATCTCACTGCATAATAAATCAGTTACCAGTTTCCAGATGGATCCATGGAGGGGCAGTCCATGTTTGCAACCGAACATATTCCAGAGTTTGATCCACACAAAAGTAATGCTACAGAGAAGAAGCTCATGTTAATAAAACCAAAGGTAAAGCAACTCCCAACAACTAGAGGATATCAGAATCACTTCCCTGTGTTAGGAGAAGAAGAAAGGAGATAAGAAAACTGTGGAACAAATATGCAGAAAGTTGCATTGGGAAAACCTTTTAAAGGCTGCTAAAAGTGAAGCGAGTATAAACAGCACTGTCAGTAATATTGTTGAGGGAAAAGCTGGATTTAAGGCAAGACTAACATTAAACAACGAGTATATACTCTGCAAACAGAAGAGCTAAGAAATTCAATTACATTACCCTGTTTCTTTTCAGTACTTTTTTCCAGCATTATGCAATTGAAAATTGATTACTTTCACTCATGAAACATGATAAGGCTGTTGCTGGTTTGTTTCGCATCTCCCTGCAAATCTGACCAGGCACTTCTGGGCATTAGTCATGTACTTGATGTGATTTCTGCATGAGAAGCACATAGAATAAGAATGTAAAAACGTAAGAAATAGCAGAAGTGATCATTTGGCCCTTTGCTTCGTTTCCAAATAATAAAATGAGGCTGATTTTTCATCATTGTACCACTTTTCTGCCCAACACCATATTCACTCATCTCCTCAATATCCAAAACACTGATTGATCTCTGCCTTGAATATGTTCAGGAAATGAACTTCTACAGCTCTCTTGGGTAGTCAGTTTCAATGATCCATTACCATTGAAGTGAAGCAGCTTCTTTTCCTCTCTGTCCTGAATGGCTGGCAGTTTATTTTGAGACAGAACCTAGCTGTAGCTACCTCGAACAGGGGTAACATCATCCTTTCATCTATCCTATAAAGCTCTATAAAAATTTTGTTTGTTTCAATGACTTACTTACTTTCTGCCCATTACACCGTTGGCGGTTAGGGCAGCAATGAAGGTTCTCCATCTCTGGCAGTGTTCAGGGATTCCTGCATCATGTCGATAGCTCCCTCAGGGTTTTCACTGTCGGTCATGCAAGTCCCGGGTGGAGACTCAGGAATACTGTCACACTCAGATGTAGAAGGATTCTCCTTTGCTGTTTCTGTAACAATTTTGTTTTACCAGTCAGGTTGGCACTTCCATTGTATCCTGGATAATGGACGAACAAACAGGCATAGCACAGTTCATGCGGTTTCAGACCTATGTGTCAGACATGGCTATAAGCAGCACTGACGCCCCACAGGGGACTGTATCGGCTCCCTTCTTGTTTATCTTTTATACCTCGGACTTTAGATCTAACACTGACTCATGTCATTTGCAGAAATTCTCTGATGACTCAGCAATAGTTAGGGTGTATAAAGGGAGGATGGGAGGGTGAATACAGGGTTCTGCTGGAGGACTTTGTCGAATAGTGCAAGCTGAATCATCTGCAAACTCAACATCAGTAAGACAGAGGAGATGGTGATGGACTTTAGGAAGACTAAGCCTGCACTGCTCCCTGTTACTATTGATGGTGAGGACGTGGATGTGGTGTGGACCTACAAGTACCTGGGTGTGCACGTGGATGACAAACTTGAGTGCAGTACCAACACAGAGGCTGTGTACAAGAAGGGCCAGAGTTGCCTCTACTTCCTGAGGAGACTGAGGTCCTTTGGAGTATACAGGCCTCTCCTTCATATGCTCTACCAGTCTGTTGTTGCCAGTACAATCTTCCGTGTGGTGGTGTGCTGGGGCAATGGCATCAACACGGGTGATGCCAACAGGCTCAATACACTGATTAGGAAGATTGGCTCTGTTATAGGAGTCAAACTGGACACACTGGAGGCTGTGGTAGAACAAAGGACCCTCCAGAAAATCCTGGCAATTCTGGACAATGTTTCTCACCCTTTGCATGCCACCTTGGCTGAACAGAGGAGAACTTTTAGTAACAGACTAAGACAACTGCGCTGCTCCAAAGAGCGGCATATGAGATAATCTTACCCTCGGCCATTAGGCTCTATAATGAGTCAACCTATAGCCGGGGAAGTGATCTTGTAATCTTTGACTTGTAAATTAGACTTGGGATCAATAAAGTATCTATAAAACTACCTATCTGTTAGCCCTGAACTTAGCCCCCTGAACCAGGAGGACCAGTGAACAACTCTTAGTCTGGCCTCTACCCTTTCATTTTCATTTTAAAATCTTTTTTATTAATTATTATTGAAGATTAACAAAAAAGATACATTAAGTCAATATGTCAGTATGCACAAAAAAGAATTAAATTAGCAAATAACTGATTAACAAAGCTAAGCAATATATCAATAATAATAATAATAATAATAATAATAAGTCCTTTGGCCTCTACCCTTTAACCTGTTTGGTATGGGTGACCCAACCAAGAGCCAAAACATAAAGCCCTGACTCCATCCAACGTAGCTCTCTGGGTCATTGAGGCACACAAGCCTCCAAACCACAATGAGATTGCCTTTTATTCCTCAAAACTCTATATTGTCCAAACCTACTAAATATGTAATTATTTGTAACAGAACAAAGCCCCATTTTGGTGAATTAACACTACATTCTTAATAGAGGTTGTATATCCTTCTTTGATAGAGAGACCAGGTGGTCAGTGGGAACATGTATAATTTCAGGGGTCATGATTAGTTGCTAAGTACTGTCCCTTTTGAGCACTGCATTGGAAATTGGACCATTCACTAAGTAGCAACATTGGACACTCCAAAAAAAAATTAGATCTTCTTAATGCAACATTTCACAAGGTAAGTCCCTACTTATCTTGCATCTTTCTGCAAGTCTTCTTTCATTGTTCATTCTTTGGTCTTGTAACAGTCAATAAAATGGCCAGAATTTCCAAGTTCTATGTCTCATTCTTGACTTCTGAAGAACCTCTGGATCAGATCCAACAAGTCTGAGCCCTTTGCCATCCTGAATCCCTAACCACATGGCTTATAGTCCACTGAAGACCAATCTTTCTACTTCATCACACTGACAACAGGACTGGCCCCCAGTGACTTTACATTTGCTGGCCATCGACACAGCCTCTTGTTCAAAAGTACACACTTGTTCATTTGTGCCTGAGGCTGATGTCATGTGTATAACTCGACCCTGTAGGAGTTGAGCTCACAAACAAAAGATTTCTTGAAGCATCTGGAGCTGACCTATCAGGGGGCTTTAGTATTTCTGGATCAATTTGCTTACACAAGGAATTGCAGCGACTTGTTCACTGAGTCTCTTTAAAGACGTTGCTCAAAAACCAGACCTCCATGAACTCAATGTGGAATTATTTCTCTGAACTGTATTGCGTGGAAGGTAGTCGAATGAGTGAGTGAGGGCTCCGTTGGTCAGGGTCGACCATGGATATTGCATCCTAGCTGTCTAGACATGCAAATCTGGGCAGTACGATACGGAGAGCAAGCTGTTGCCCATTTAGCAAGCTCCCCCTCTCCATGCATCTGATGAACCCAATGGAGCAGCAGAGGCTGATACAGTTTGGTACCAGCAGCAACACAGGAGTTGCCAGTCAGTGTTGATCTCAATGTAGGACTGCCTTAGGGACTCTAGCTCCAGATTTTTCCTCAGGGTTTACTCCGGAAGCTTCCTCCGTGAGTGGGTTTAGTCGCAAGGCAGTGGAGATTTGAAATCAGAGTTGTCCTTCTCCTTGATGAGCTGCCAACCATGGCTGATGAACCCCATTTGCCCAGAAGGTAGTTATAAAACACAAATTATGACATACTGCAAAACCAACCACAGACTCCATGAATGATCAACTGTGAAATTATTCAATAAACTCCATTTTGTTCCAAACAATTATGTTGATTTATAGCCACTGGAGGCCACAAGTGAGGGACTAAGACAGTAGTATCTTGGAAATGGAACTGGATCACTGTCTTCAGTATGTCAATCCATATTCTTACGGGGTGTACCAGCATGTGACCTCCATACTTTCCAGTAAATATATACAGGTTTCCTCCACTATTCGAAGGTAGAGCGTTCCTATGAAATGGTTCGTAAGCTGGAGTGTTGTAAAGTGAAGAAGCAACTACCATTTATTTATATGGGAAAAATTTGTGAGTGTTCGCAGACCCAAAAAATAACCTACCAAATCATGCCAAATAACACATAAAACCTAAAATAACAGTAACATATAGTAAAAGCAGGAATGATCTGATAAATAGCCTATATAAAGTAGGAAAACTTTTCTGCAATCATTGCAGCACTGTCCACCGTAGTGAAAATCTCACACAAGCACTCTCAGCAGCACTCGCGGCAAGAACACTCGGCGCAAGCACTCTGGGCAGAAGCACTCTTTCCAGTAACCTTGAAGCTATGAAGTTGCCAAATCATACAAATAACACATAAAAATACACAGCCTAAATAAAGTAGAAATAATGTACGCCCAGTGTAATTTCACTTACAGGAATCGGGAAGAGAGTGAGACACTGATGATGGTGTGTTAGGCTGAGTCATAGGAGGTTGGGGTGGTGGGACACTGGGGTGTCATCTCATCGTCGTCTGTTTTCATCAGGGCAGGCAGATCATCTTCTTTTATGTCTGCCTGCCTCGATATCGAAGGTCGAGTTTCGTCTTCTGCTGTGGCTATTTCCCATTGTAATTTGCAGGCCACATCCTTGCTACTATTTGGGGGTCTATATACAACTCCTATCAAAGTCTTTTTACCCTTGCAATTCCTTAGCTCTAGTCACAATGATTCAATACCTTCTGACTCTATGTCACCTCTTTCTAATGATTTTATTTTATTTTTTTACCAACAAAGCAATGCTGTCACCTCTGACTTCCTGGCTGTCTTTTTGGACATTAAGTTGCCAGCTATAACCTTCTTTCAGCCATGATTCAAAATAGATTCTGGGACGACGATTTTCCTTGCTGGAAGACCATAATTGGGAATCACTGAGTCAGAATGCAGGGTTGGCCAAATAGAATTGGTGTGTGGAAAAAAAATCTTTGTAAATCTTCTATTGAGAACTTCTACATCAAAGGCCCAGTTCTTTATATATTCAAGAAAGAGACCAATAGATACAAATGTACAAATTAGGATCAGAGGTAGGTCACTCAGTCCCTCAAGACTCCTCTGCCTTTTAGTAAATCAATGGTTAATCTGACTATAATCGCAATTCTGCACTCCTGTTTACCCCATAACTTTTCATACCTTGCTCATCTTGAATATATCTACTTCTGTCTTAAAATATTCAAAGGTTCTACTTATACCACTCTGAGAAAGTTCTAAAGACTATGACACCTTAAAAGAGAAAACATTTCCTCATCTCTGTATTAAATACGGTATCTTGTGATTTTCAATACGTCTTAACATCTAGGATCCCCCACAAGAAGACACTGCATGATCTGGGAAAGTATTTGACACTATGATAAACAAAAACATTGACAATACTACAGGAAACTGTAGTTGACAGAAGATCTGCCAATAGCTTATTGAGTGGCTGAGCTCAACAATCTACATTTGGTTCTATTCCTCACTTAATGACCAATGACTGTTACCTCATTTGCAACATGTGGACCTCTGGTGTTAACATCAATATCTTGACAGCAAAAAAAAACATTTACAATGGTCTTGAAATTCAATGTATGCTGTTGTTTCCATGTAGTGTGCAAACAGAGGAGTACTCAGAATGCTGAGCAATTGCATGTTGCAAACTCCTTGCCCACAGATTGTTATTCCTAAATAAAAACAATAGATCCATTTGTGTAAGCTACTAAGGGAACAACATCTTTTTAAGGATTCCTTTTGCAATATTAACTTGCAGTGAGGCTGTCTCAAGTTGATCCAGAAAAATCAGGCTAACACAGGACCCAATTCTTAAAAGGCCTGCTTCAGGTTGACTCCTATGAAGCATACCTAAATGAAAATAGGGGTGGCTGTGTTGTAGTGTAATAAAAAGAATATTAGATCACAGTCTAAACAATTCCAAGTGGCACTTTAACCCTTTGTGAGCTCGCAGCATGTAAGGTGGCTGTACAAGTTAAACACTGTAGGTTTGTTAAATGTTTGCTAACAGCAGCTGGATTCTTTCTTGGCCTCAAGGCATCAATGGCATGAGAACAAATGGCTACATAGTTTGTCTGTCTCTGTGTTTGTGGATTGAATCCCTATTTATTGAGGCACTTTTCGCTTGGTTCTTGGATGTCACCTTGACCTAGAAATCACGATCATTGGTGCCCAGGACGGACCCAGGGTAATTTCATGAGTCGGAATTTGGAGTTCCCCTAATAACAGTGACAATCAAGTTTCCAGATGACAGCAACAATCAAGTGGCGACTAAGAATCGTGAAACCTGAAACCTTTGTGGAAATCTTCACAACTTACTACATAGTATTTTGTGCAGTTTATTTGTGCTTTCTATTTTATGATAATAAATTAGGCTAAAGTTACTTTATTGTGCTTGAACACTTATTTCCACATCTTCTGGATACTCGAATTGGTTTGGGTCTTTTGGGTCTGATCAACCTAGCCCATTATAGTGGGGTGCAAAAATTCTGACCCCACATGGCCATGACCATCCCTCCATGCTCAAATATACCTTCAACTGTGACCTAATTCCTCATGCTGATCACTGCCAACCCCTCTCAATCTTATCATCTTTGCTCTCCCAATCCATAGTAAGCTCTGGGCTGACCTCTTTCCTATCGTCCTAAACTCTCTTGACTTACTCTGAGGACATTAATGAGGGCTGGTGCTCACTATTCAACCACCCAGCTGTTACGCCAATTTGTTCAGAAGAATTTCAACTTATTGATTATGACATCTGAGGACTAAAACTAACAGCAGCGCAAATCTGAATCTTTAGACAAGAGTTATTCTTCATGCACACAACTTGCCTAATAATGGGCCACCTCAGTGATAATGAGTTCAATATCAATGGTCTCTGAGCTCATCATTCATCCTTCTCCATGTATCTTCTTCTTTGTCCTAAAGGGATTCTCAACCTAATTATTTCAGCTCCTGGATTTGAGGCTTTTTTTAGGACAACTTTGGGTTCAGCATTCTGCCAGCTAAGTCATATGGGCATAATTGTCGATTCATAATGCCCAAAAACCTGATGGTTGCATGCCTGACATTTCCCATTTTATATACCCATCAGTCACCACCAATGCTCTCTTCAGGATTAACACAATGTGACTATTAAACTTCTGGAACAAAATTTTTCCAAAGGGATCCTACCACCAAACACGTCTTTACCTCCCGTCCCCTTTCTGCTCTCCACAGGGACCACTCCCTTGTCCATTCACCTCTCCCCACTAATCTCTCTCCTAGCACTTAACCCTGCAAGTGGCCCAAGGGCTACACCTGCCCATGCACTTCCTTCCTCATCTCCATTCAGGGCCTCAAACAGTTCTTCCAAATGGAGCAACACTTTACCTGTGAATCTGCTGGGTTGTCTATTGTGTTCGGTGCTCCCAATGCAGCCTCCTCGACGTTGGCGAGACCTGTCATAAATTGAGGACCACTTCATCAAGCACCCCCGCTCCATCCACCACAAGCAGAACTTCCCGGTGGCCAAGCATCTTAATTCCAATTCTCATTCTAATGAGTCAGTCCATGGCCTCCTCTATTGACAAGATAAAGCCATCCTCAGGGTGAAGGAGCAACACCTTATATTCATTCTGGGTAGCTTCCAACCTGATGGCATGAATATCAATTTCTCCTTCCAGTAAACAAATCCCCCCCCCCCACTCTTCCGCTAATCCCCACTCTGATCTTTTGCCACTTCTCACCTGCCTATTACTTCCCCCTGAGTCCCCTCCTCTTTCCCTTTCTCCTGTGTTCCACTCTCCTCTCCTATCAGATTCCTTCTTCTCCAGCCCTTGACCTTTCCCACTCACCTGGCTTCACCAATCACCTTCCAGCCAGCTTCCATCCCCTCCCCCCACCCCACATCTTAGTTCTGGCGTCTTTTCCCTTCATCCTCAGTCCTGAAGAAGGGTCCTGGCCCAAAACATTGACTACCTTATTCATTTCCATAGATGCTGCCTGACCAGCTGAGTTCCTCCAGCATTTTGTGTGTGTGCTGCAAAATTCATTTCCATGAACTTCATTGGAAGGTCACGTGATAGCCTGAGTATTGATAGATTAATATTAAATCCTCACAGTTTAGATTGTTACAACTCTGATGGGCAGAAGGGTACAGAATCGCCAATGCCCCCCCCCTTTGGAGAATCGCAAATCGCTACTATTCCGATGCTGATATCAAGGGAGATGAGAGAGAGACACAGGATAACAGCAAAGGCAGTTGTTATTGACAATGCAGGGATACACAAAAGTGGAATGTCTCCTTCTAACAAAAGCGGAACGGAACCACTGATTACTGCTATTGTCTCTTGGAGAAGGACTTGTGTATTGAGTACTGTTCTATTCATTGAAACCTCTCAGGGGGCAACCAGAGTGGTCTGGTTGAGGGATTACATCATCCCAACCTGACTGACACCTGAGACCACATGAGTGGGGATAAAAATAGGGTCTGGGGAACCACCCCTCAGACACGCCAGGAGAGACGCTACGAGACTGGTGGGGGCTTGTGTGTGTGTCGACCCTTGCCTGGGTGATGAATCCTCCACGGAACAGTCTAGCTAAAGGACACGGAGGGGTCATAGGTGAATGGCCACAACAACAATGCATCGAAGGATCAAGATCATAAAAGGAAAGTCGGCAAGTTAATAGCTGTTACTGCTTTCTCTCTCTCTCTCTCTCTCTCTCTCTCTCTCCAACAATTGCAACACAGTGATCAATAACTACCACAGCCTGCATGAACTGAACAGAACTTTATATTTCTATCGGACAATTCATTATCCCCTAGACAACGATAGAGCTGATTTCTTATTGATTATTATTATACCCACACTTTTAGGTTTAGTATTGATGTCGTATACTATCTGTATATTTGCATTGATATTATTTTTGTGTGTTTTTACTAATAAATACTGTTAAAAATAGTATCATCAGACTTCAACAGATACTCCTATCTTTGCTGGTAAGTTACCTAGTTACGGGGTTCGTAACAAGATATCGCCATTGCCAGTTCTAGAAGATAACTTCATTTTCCACTGCTCCAGATGTACCAGTGAGATTTGTTTCACCTATTCTTATTGGGAGACAACAATATGTAATGGATTGAGTTGTAAACACAAGCAAGGAATGATCCCTGACATGCAAGTAACTTATTTGTATGTAATGACTTTCACATGGTTGAACAGTCCAAAGCATTTCACAACAAGATCATCAAACAAAATTTTGACTGCAAGCTACATAAGGGAACACTGGGATAGATAAATCCAGACAGGTGGGATCATTTTCCCTTGGAGAGGGAATTATGGAGTTTTGAGAATGCTGCTTGTTAAGTTTTGTAACTTTCAAACATAAAACTAGTTCAAAGGAAGACATGGGATTTGGAAATGCGGGTGTAACTTTGGGCTTATTTTAAATGAGGCGCACACATATCATGTTATAGGATAATGTCTTTCCTGACAAAGGGTGGGGGGTGGGGAGTGTCACTCTGCTTGACAGGTGAGACTAGTGGCTGTGAATAATCCCAGGTTCTGGAGCCTCCTCCGTGGTGGTTGTAGGAGTTGACTCTGAGACTGCAAGAAATATTTCTGACATCTCTGGATTTTTCTTCTTTCTTTTTCTTCTTCTAGTTTGTGCATCTTGATCTTGGAGAGATGCATTTAGTTCACTGGGGTACTCTATTATTAATCTTTCTATCTCTTTATGATCTGACCTCTCCTTTTGGTCTCCTCATTCAAAACATCATCTGACAAATCCTCTGTTTTCATTTCTCCATTGACTCCCTTCTTTCAGGTCTTCCATTCATCCAGCAGGGCTTTGATATTTTCATCTGCTTTTACAAGCAGCTTTCTGTCTCTCACCTGAAGTTCATGCAATAATCTTAATGCACACAGAATAGATTCTGGTTCTTTTGTTACGTACCCCGTAACTGGGTCACTTACCAGCAAAGATAGAGAGGTCCGTTGAAGTCTGATGGTACTATTTTAACAGTATTTATTAGTAAAAATACACAAAAATAATATCAATGCAAACATACAGATAATATACGTCGTCAATACTAAATCTAAGAGCGCGGGTATAATAATAATCAATAAGAAATAGCTCTATCATTGTCTAGAGGATAATGTATTGTTCGATGGAAATATAAAAGTCACTCAAGTTCATGCAGGCTGCAGCCTTTGGTTGGAGTTAAGAGAGAGAGTTTAAAACTTGCCCATTCCTTTTATGATGTCAATCCTTCGAGAGTTGTTGGGGCTGATTTCTCCTTTGTTTTAGCTAAAGCCGTTCTTCCATGGTAAGGCCCACCAATTCCGAGACAAATGGAAAAGGACGCACGTGGGCTTTCCACCGGCTGTCGCTATTACGAGATTTCTAGCGTTTCTTTTGGTGCGTCTGAAGGGGCTGTTCCCCAGACCCTCTTTTATCCTGACTCACAGGGTCTCAGATGTCAATCAGGGTGGAGGGATGCCTCCCCTCAACCAGCCCACTTTCGGTCATTCACTGAGGGCTTCAAATAAATAGCACAGTACTCAACACACAATTCCATCTCCAAGGGACAATGGCCATTTTCCGTGGCTTTGTATCGCTGAGTGGCCAGGACATTCCAAATGTCTCTCTCTCATTTCCTGGGTCTCCTGACCTGAATTAATAGCAATCTTGCGATTCTCAAAAAGGAGGGGGCTACTTTGGGACCCTTCACCCCCTTAGAGTTGGGCACAGGCGTAACACCCCCTTTCTTCAACGCGTTTTTACCATCGGTAAAAACGAAGTAATACAGAGTCTTACAGGATTTTAGAATCTAACACAATACAAAAGTTTTTTTTTCACTACAGAGTAATACAGTTATACATTCAATTCAGCATCTAAACTATTAACAATTACGTTGTCACTTCCTTTAATATCTTAACATCTTGTACCTTACTAAAGTCTTGTAGCATCAGACTTCAATTTAATAACCACATTTTTTTTTCCCTTCAGCCAACAAAAAATAAAGAGTTGTGGTCTTAGCTTACGTGTATACTACAAAAGTTCAGGCAAAATACTAATCTTTATGTTACTTTCAAAATTAACAGTCAAGCTTCCATGGGGTTGTCTTTATTATTCACATGCTTTGTCAAAATCCTGTAAAACCGGCTTCTGCTATTTAAAAATGGCGTCCCCTTAACTCTCGCCTCTTTTCCAGTTAATTCCCACGTGGGGAGCTTGTGCACCCTGGCGAAATAGGCTTTCACCCGCTCCTTTCATAGCAGTTATTTTATCAACAATATGTTCCAAACTTAGACCATTTTCTGAATTTCCACACAATTCTTTAATTTTACGTAAGGTGCTAGTTTTCTCTTCAGGACCCTTCAGGCAATTAGTTCTCAATGCCAGCGATCCCTCTTTGTTCAAACAGCATTTCGAATTCTGCGGTTTCACACCACACTCTGGAATAACAATAGCGTGTGGGGCTCCTTAACCTTCCAACTCAACCTGTAATTGATTCACAGGCTTTGGGGTACCAAGACATTGTCTCTGTAGCCTGGTTGCTGCTTCTGACATCAATCCAGACTTTAAATTTCCTTCATTCAATTTGGGAACTACACATTTCCCTTTTTTCATCAATAATAATATTCACCGCCCCACCTGTTATCTCCTCACTAACTTGTAACGCACCTTCGAGCACAAACACCTGGGAACTCTCACTTCCCACTAGTACCAAGGTTAACCCTTTCTTCACTGAACCAAGTCCATCTGACCCACAAGGACTGCATTCCTTTTCAACTGAATCAAGTACCTCAGACTTCTTCTGAGCTCCATTACTAGGTTCAGTACCATGTGCATCCACATCTTGGACACACTCAAACAGGACATTTGCCTCTTCCAGGCTTTCAATACCCGTACCCGGTCCAAATTCTAAATTCCCCTGATCCTCCCAGCTACTTTCTGGGCAACTCCCTTCCGGATTAAACTCAACCCCGCGGGCTGAAACAACCTCATCTGCCAACCCAGCAGACTTCTTCAAGGTAAGGGCACTCTTTTCATCTAGGACTGCCCTCATTTCATTATCGGGAACACCTTTAGAATTTTCAACTTCTTCAAACAGTTCTGCCAAACCAGACAGATCATCCATGTCTAACTCTGGACCTTTTAACAGCTCTATCTGTTTCTCATTTTTATTTCGTGCCTCTAGAACTTTTCTCCTTGCTAAGGGCAGGTCTACCTCCTCTCCCTTACTCTCTTTCACTTTACTACTCTTCGTTTTACCACCCTCTAAACCCTCGTGGTACAGGGTCGGTAAAAACATCTTGGCCAAATCGATACTGGCCGGATGTAAACTGCTCTCGAGTCAGCTGGAGAAGCTCATGGAGTGAGTACTGTTTTGAATTCGCTCCATAACCTTTACTTTTTTTTAACCTTTGATCACTCTTGTTCAGCTTATTTTTACCTATACCGAAAGTTTCTTTGTTAATTTTTTTTTAACTTACTGCCAAGAGTTTGTTGTGAACTTTTGAAGATATGCAAACAGAAATGTCTCTCAGGCCTAAGGGACGGGATCCCGGACGCAATCAGAACGGTAACTGAAAGAAGCAGGCTCCACCACAACAAACTCAATTAACTTATGAATTGTTTATGGAGGTTTTGGATAAAAAATTTGATGAACTACAACAATTTTTTAAAGAAGACATAAAGTCTTTTCAAGAGTACATGGTTAAGACAGATTCAGTAATTAAACAGCAACAAGCTCTTATTGCGTCTCTGCAAGAAGATGCTTGGAAGCGAGATTTGACTATTGAAAAACTGCAACAGGATTTAATTTCGACCATTAAGCTGATGGAAGCCCTTAAAGCCAAGAGTGACGATTTTGAGAATCGGTCCAGAAGACAGAACTTACGTATACTTGGTCTTCCAGACGGCATAGAAAAAGATGACCCTTCGAAATATTTTGCTCAACTTTTAAAAGAAGCGTTTTCGATGATTTTCCCGAATAATCCTCCTTTCTTGGATCGGGCACATAGAATTCAGCTTCGATCACCGAGTGCTACAGACAAACCTTCGGTGGTAATTGTCCAGTTCCATTATGTACATGACAAAGAACAACTTATACGTGCAGCTCGTCGGGCAGGAATGATTAAATTCAAAGAATACTGCTTCCGCCTGGTCAAAGACTTTAGCCCTGACCTTTTAAAAAGAAGGCTTCTTTTTAAACCGTTGATGGCTGAATGATATGAGAAAAATCTGAAACCTGCGCTCCTATACCCTGCGAAGCTTCGAATATCTCCGTCGAATGCTCCACGACAGGTTTTCATTTCAACTTCAGAAGCGAGAAAATATCTGGAGGAGAACTTCCCTACTGCTACAGACATCAGTCTTTAATAAATGAACGATTCTGATCATGTAAGATGGTTCTCGATCTTTTAAACCAGAATTAAAATCTGGTTATTCGTGTAGGTTCATCCTATACTTTATACTTAAGTTAAAGCGTGTTTTCGTCATATTAATTGTTCTGCCTTATACACTTTAACCATTATACTCCATTCTTGTCCATTAACTTTGTTCCTTTGAAGGTATATTTTTAATTTTTTGAAGGTGAATTTTTCTTTGATTAAGATGGTGGTTTTTTGAAAAAGATTTTTGGTTTTGCTTAAGATGGTGTTATGTTTTTTCTTTCTTTCATCTTCCTACAATGCATCACTTATCATAGCTTAAATATTTTTTGTTTTGTCTGGGCTAGAGCCCGATTTATAAGTTTTTTTTAGTGACTATATTCTTATTTTTTTTACAACTAACTATACTTAGAAATATGGTTTTTATTATAGCAATTTTAATTTTTAAAGTTGGGGTGATTCTTTTATATATATCCTTTATATATGGAGTGTTCTTCAGCTGACATGGGGGTAGAATTAGTCTTACTTTTTCCTTTTTTAAGTCATATTTTGGCTTTTTCTCTTTTTCTTGGGGGTGGGGGGATGGTCTGTTTTCTATATTAGTTATTAGATTAGTAGATTAGCTAGTTTTGCATTATATATATATTTTTTATTTTTTTTCTTTCTTTTTTTCTGTTTTTTTATATCATATATTATGAAATATTTAGACTTACCATATTCATACATATATTTTATGGCTTATGTCTTGGTAAACTCATTTATATTGTAACTATTATGTATGTTTTTTTTCATATGTAATGGAATTTGTATGTTGGTAATTTCTTTATCAATATTTCATTTGTATTCTGTCCATATTACTAATAATAATAAAAAGATTTAGAAAGAAAAGGATTTAAACTGCTCTCATTCTCAGCTGCCTTTCTCAACATGCTGCAAGTGATCGCACATGCGGGATAGATCTTGGAATCTAGGGGCGGGACCTCCACCGGCTGTCTCGTCAGCGTCATTGCTGACCAAACCTTACCACCGGCTAAATCATTACCCAGAAGGACGTCCACGTCAGTTCTCGGGAATTCTGATCACACCCCCATTTCAACTGGTCCAGACACCAACTCACAATCCATAATGATCCTATGCAAGGGCACCATTTCCATCCCTTTTCCTATTCCTTTCACAGCTACCATTCCCGTCTTGCGACCAAAATCCAGTACCTTACTACTAATCAATGACTGTTCAGCTCCCGTGTCTCTCCAGATCCGCTCAGGAACTGGTGGGTCTCCCTCCCTCACAGACACAGTTCCATTTGTCATACAAGTCTCAGACCCTTCTCGTACTCTGTCTACCCGGGGATCTCTTGCTGATTTATTGATTACCACGGCACATCCGAAAGGGACTGCTGCTTTCCCTTTTCCTGTCTCCTTCCTCAGAGCAAATCACCGAGATGCAATATGCCCCCCCCTTTCCACAATTAAAACAGGTTAAGCCCAGAAATCTCTGGCCGTCTTGCCTCTCCCCCTCAATTTTACCACTAGCTACTGGCGGGACCTCTGCCTCAGCCGGCGGGCTTTCTTGATCGTTCCCATGGTCTCTCTGGGAACCTTTATTCGAGGAAAACTTTGTCTTGTGGGTTAGGGCATATTCATCTGCGAACCTAGCACATTCGGAGATGGTCTTATTCAGCTTCTCATTCAAATACATCCGGATATCCTCCGAAACACAACCTTTAAATTCTTCAATCAGAATTAACTCCCTGAGATGCCAAAAATCCTCTTCCACTATTTCTGCTGTACACCAATGATCCAAGAGCACACCCTTCTCATAGGCAAACTCGATATATGTCTGATTCCACCCTTTCTTTAAATTTCTGAACTTTTGTCTATACGCTTCAGGTACCAATTCATAAGTCCGGAGAATGGCCGCTTTTACTTTGTCATAATTCTCCACCTCTTCCTCCTCCATGGACAACGCCGTATATGCTCGTTGTGCCTTCCCTTTTAACACACTTTGTAACAACACCACCCACTGCTCTTTGGGCCACTTCTGATTCACTGCCACCTTTTCAAAAAGCAAGAAATAACTATCAACATCCGTCCCCTCAAACGGAGGTACTAACCTCAACTCCCGACTAACATTAAACCGCTCCTCTCGGTCTGACCCTTGAGCTCTTTGCTCTTGCCTTAACTTCTTCATGTCCAAGTCATGTTGCCTCTGTTTCTCTTTCTCAGCGGCTTCCAGCTGTTTTAACTGAATTTCATGCTCTCTTTGTTTCTCAGCTCTTTCCTGCTCTTTTTTCACCTCTAACCCCTTTAACTGGAGCTCATGCTCCCGTTTCACCTCTAACTCCTTTAACTGGAGCGCATGCTCCCTTTGTTTGTTGGCTCTTTCTTTCTCCTTCTCAGCAGCTTCCAGCTGCTTTAACTTAATTGCATGTTCCAACTTTAATTTCTCCAACTCTAACTGAGCCGTCCCACTAGCTGGTACCTTTTCAGGGATATTTTCCAATACCTCAGCTGCAAACACATTCTTCTCAATATAATACTGAGTTATGGCCCTTCGCACCTCCCGCTTTTTCATTGACAACCTCACCTCTGCGAGGTTTAGTCCCTTCGCCATATTTATCAAGTCTGATTTGGTGGCCGCCTCTAGCGCCTCCAGAGTCGGGTTTTTTATAAGTTCATCCACGTCCATCTTTGCTGGTTTCCCGTCTGGTTACCTGCGTACCAGATCCAAGTTTGGACTTACAAGCCCGATTCACTGGCTCCCCAATTTGGTGTCAAATCCCAAGACGAGAACCCCAATTGTTATGTACCCCGTAACTGGGTCACTTACCAGCAAAGATAGAGAGATCCGTTGAAGTCTGATGGTACTATTTTTAACAGTATTTATTGATAAATTTACACAAAAATAGTATCAATGCAAACATACAGATAATATATGTAGTCAATACTAAATCTAAAAGTGCAGGTATAATAATAATCAATAAGAAATAGCTCTATCATTGTCTAGGGGATAATGTATTGTCCGATGGAAATATAAAAGTCACTCAAGTTCATGCAGCTGCAGCCTTTGGTTGGAGTCGAGAGAGAGTTTAAAACTTGCCCATTCCGTTTATGATGCCAATCCTTCGAGAGTCGTTGGGGCTGATTTCTCCTTTGTTTTAGCTAAAGCCGTTCTTCCATGGTAAGGCCCACCAATTCTGAGGCAAATGGAAAAGGACGCACGTGGGCTTTCCACCGGCTGTCGCTATTACGAGATTTCTAGCGTTTCTTCTGGTGCGTCTGAAGGGGCTGTTCCCCAGACCCTCTTTTTCTTCCTTTTTACTTCTGGATTTCTCTGACATTTTATCAGTATCCAAAGTTAGATGGAAATTCCTTTGGGTTCTAATGGTGCATAATGCCCGGCAAAGTAAGGCTGAGTCCATCTGTGAAGTCTAAATGCAGGTTTAATGATATTTATTTATCTTTTACTGTTAAGGACATTTTATTGAGTTGATCACATGTAATAATTACCAATAAGAGACCTTGTGTTAGTATTCTGAGGGACTTGCATGTTATTGTAAAAAAAAATCCACTGGAAGTACATGCAGTCAGAAAGGCAATCACTATATTTGCTTATTCATTACATTCCAAAGTCTAATTGCAGCCAGATTCATACCCATAAATTTTGTTTTAAATTCCCAATCCACCTAGAACATAACATTAAAGTAGCACATCCTTCTCATTTGGATTGTACAGTAATCAATTCCTGAAGATTGTTCAATGTAATCAGTGGATTCATTGGAATTCTTATTGAAATGCATTTGCAAAGATCAAGAGTAACACATACTGCCAGTAATGCAGACAAATCACTGTCAATTATTTCCTGCCTAATTATAATTTGCTTGAAGTGTTTTGCCTGTAAAGACCATTGATGTCCATCAAGAGGCTTAAGATCCAGTGCATATTTGCAGATTTGCTGCAGTAATTGCAAAAGTCTAACTCTGATGATTCAACTCAGTAACTAGGCCAGGTCACAGAGTCAGTATGAAGCAGCCAGCAATCAGACCGCAGACAGCCTCTTGCCAAGTTCCCAATAAGAGTGCTAGTATCAGCCACTATGATCAGTCTACAATGGTAGCTCATTGCCAATTCGTGTCAGGCCATCAGTTTTAACTCAACCACCGATTTTCTGTCCTCTTGTCACAGAGCATGTTTCCGTCACTAATCTGGTTCAGGTCAACATGTGTCCTGTATCTGACACAAGGTGTTGTGTAATTTGGGTACAAGCATGAATTCACTACAGATCAATAGAAATGCACTTGCTATAATAGCAAGAGAGACAGGAATTTCTGTCCTTGTTAAAACTGTACATTCTTCTTTCTGTCATTGACATTCATGTTCAGATGTTCCTTGGTCATTCTTCAGGTAATGTAATCCTGATTAAGAAAAATTGTTTCTGTATTAATTGAACACCCTTTCCATTTGAAACCACTTTTGGTGCATTTTTATCTTTTATTGAATAGAAATAGAATCTTTAGATTGTGTACTCATTGATTACCCCCCCCCCCCTTCTCTTGGTTCCACACAAACATCTGCAGTAGCAATTCCCGTAAGGAAACCATTCAGCCAAACTCATTGAAAAAGACAAAGCTAAGAAAAAGAGTAAAGAGATAAATAGGCCAGATGCCCCAAGGTCTTAATAGTGAATGAGTTAAAGGAGAGGTAGAATTCAGTGCTCTCCCTCACATGCAAGCTTTGCAGCAGCTAAATATCAAATCAGCCAAACTGGTCCTAATGCCACAAACTCCCTCTCATGCAAAATCTGCTTCCCCAATCCAACCTGCACTAATCACTCTGGGCTTGCGGAACTTCATGGGCTGTCTGCGGTCTGATTGCTGGCTGCTTCATACTGACTCTGTGACCTGGCCTAGTTACTGAGTTGAATCATCAGAGTTAGACTTTTGCAATTACTGATTGAGCAGTTTCAAATGCTTGTTTTCAAAATATTCCATGACTGTCTCTTCCAAGGTCTCTGAATTCTTCCAGTACCAGTCATCCGTCTTTCATTCATTTCATTGCTCCATCTGTAACCATAGCATCTTGAGAGCACGATTGTGTATTTAAAATTTCAGTAAAATTTGAGTAATCTTGCTTACAAATTGTTTGATTAAGCTTTCTGATTCATTTAAGTACTTCAATATGGATTATATGCATAAATACGTGAATTTCATACATCATTGCGCAACCACGTGATATGTGCACGCGTTGCTTAACGTAAGCCCAAAGTTAGACCTGCATTTCGGGCTTCCATGTCTTCCTTTGAAGTAGTTTAATGTTATGAAGTTACAAAACATAATATTGGCCATGAGGTATTTTTTAAACGAAACTCAAGACAGCTATCGACTTGGTGAATCGCAGTGAGAAGTTCAAACTAAAAAAATGCAATGAGAAACGGTTGAATTTAAAAAAAGAAAACAGCCCAGCATGTGCAGCACATGCTCTTTGGAAGAGAAGACATGATCATGTTTTAAAAAAGGCAGTAAATGGAACAATTCAATTTTCATAAACAGTGAGGTCTGGGTAATAATAATCATAAAAAAGCAGAATTGGTTGGCTCTGTCAGAAAAATTGCTGAGTTTGATTGCTCAACGGGTAACTAGCTCATGTATATTGAACTAATTCAACAATATTTTGAAGCAAATGAAATAGCCAATGAGAAATGAGTACCAATTTTGCTGAGTGCATTAGGTTAAAGGCATACAGTTTGCTTTAGTGTTTGACTGCTCCAACCAAGCCAACAGAAATGAGCTTTGCTGATATTGTTAAAATAATGCAAACACTTATAACCAAAACCATTATTGATGCAGAATGCTTTAGATCTCATAAGCAGAATCAAAAAGAAGCTGAATTGAAGAGATTGTTTGAGCATTGTCAGTTCAGTAATAGGGGTTAAAATGCACTGAGAGATTGATTAATTTGTGAAATTTTACAAGAAGGCTTTCAAAAACAGCTTCTAACTGAAGCACAGCTCACATTTAAGACAGCAGTTGAAATCGTAGTATCAATGGAAACAGCAGACAGAGACGCAATTGAGTTGCAGTCAGGAATGAAAGTGAGTGCGAACAAAATTGCAACATCTAAACAGAAACCAACCCGGCCAAGCAGATAATGTTACCGTTGTGGCACACACACCAGACCAATACAGGTTTAAAGGCCATACTTGCAGAAAATGCGACCAAGTAGGGCACATACAAAGAGCATATCAGGCAGATAAAAATAAGTGGACTACGCAGAGAAGAGAAAAAGATAAAAGTCAAGATGTAGTTTCAAAAAGAGTACTAATATGCATGATGTTGATGAAAATCTGATGAGAGTGACACGGGACTGTGTAGCCTTATGATTTACATTGTGAAAACAAGCAATATGGCTCACACCAGAAGTGAATGAGAAATTAATTAAAATGGAATTGGATACTGACTTGGCTGTTTCAGTCATTCCACAAAATGAGTTTGAACAGCATTTCAAAGATACTAAACTGAAGCCTGAAGATATCCAACTAAGAACTTATACTGGAGGAAAGATAACTCCTATGGGAATGACATTGCAACAGTGAAATGCAACAACCAACAAGCCACATTGAACTTCTATATGGTTAAAAAAAAAACAGGAGGGCCAGCATTGCGGGGGCAAGATTGGCTGAGACAACTACAACTTGATTGGCGATACATCCACCATTTGCATGCCACATTCCCTGCAATGAAGCCAACTGAAAGAGAATTAGGAAATGTACAGGATGATACCACAACTGTCACCATGAACTGTTGCCCAACTGAGGGCAAAGAGGTGTTGGTGCCAATGTCTGTGCATCTGGTTGGAAAGCATATTGGACCAAGGAAGGATCATGCTGCTCAGAGGAAGCATGTAAGTGATTAAAACAGTGGTCTGACTGCAACAGTTTTTGCAATAGATCTGAGAAAGCTTCTGATATGTTAATCAGATAGTTACTTACAAAATGTGGTTTACTTTTAAGCTGGAAGAGAATTCAAGAAACTTTAGGAAATTTGCAAACATTTCACTTTTGTGAGTATAAAGTGTTACGCCTGTGCCCAACTCTGAGGGGCCGAAGGGTCCCAAAGTAGCACCCTCCTTTTTGAGAATCGCAAGATCGCTATTAATTCAGGTCAGGAGACCCAGAAAGTGAGAGAGAGACGTTTGGAATGTCCTGGCCCCTCAGCGATACAAAGCCACAGGAAACGGCCATTGTCTCTTGGAGACGGAATTGTGTGCTGAGTACTGTGCTATTTATTTGAAGCCCTCAGGGAATGACCAAAAGTGGGCTGGTTGAGGGGAGGCATCCCTCCACCCTGATTGACATCTGAGACCCTGTGAGTCAGGATAAAAGAGGGTCTGGGGAACAGCCGCTCAGATGCACCAGAAGAACGCTAGCACTCCCGTGATAGCGGGAAGCCATTTGAAGGAGGCCACGTGCGTTCAGGTCCATTGCCTGGGACTGGTGGCTTGTAACACGGAAAATGGCTTTTAGCTAACAACGGGGAAACCAACTCCCCGAGTCAAAGGATTGGCATCATAAAAGACCTGGGTAAGTTAAACCGTCTCTCTCTTAAACCCAAAACGCTGCAGCTTGAACGAACTAACAGTGACTTTTATATTTCCATCGGACAATACATTATCCCTAGACAATAACAGAGCTATTTCTTATTGGTTATTATTATACCAGCGCTTTAGATTTAGTATTGACGATGTATATTATCTGTATGTTTGCATTAATCTTATTTTTGTGCCCCTTTATCAATAAATACTTTTAAAAATAGTATCATCAGACCTCAACGGACCTCTCTATCTTTGCTGGTAAGTGACCCAGTTACGGGGCTTCATAACAAAGTGGGGGCTTGTCCTGGATTTGACACCGAATTGGGGGGCCAGTAAATCGGGCTAGTAAGTCCAAACTTGGATCTGGTTACGCAGGCAGACAGACAGGATACCAGCAAAGATGGACGTGGGTAATTTGTAGAAAACCCAACTCTGGAGGTGCTAAAGGCATCCACCAAATCAGACTTGATAAGTTTGGCGAAGGGGTTAAACCTCGTAGAGGTGAGGTTGTCAATGAAAAAGCGGGAGGTGCGAAGGGCAATAACTCAGTATTATATTGGGAAGAATGTGTTTACAGCTGAGGTATTGGAAAATATCCCTGAAAAGGTACCAGCTAGTGGGACGGCTCAGTTAGAGTTGGAGAAATTAAAGTTGGAACAGGCAATTAAGTTAACGCAGCTGGAGGCAGCTGAGAAGGAGAATGAACGAGCCAAGAGAGAGAGGGAGTATGCGCTCCAGCTAAAGGAGTTAGAGGTGAAACGAGGGCATGAAATGCAGTTAAAACAGCTGGAAGCAGCTGAGAAAGAGAAAAAGAGGAAACATGACTTGGAGATGGAGAAATTACGGCAAGAGCCACGAGTTCCGGGGTCAGACTGAGAGGAGCGGTTTAATGTTAGTCGGGAGTTGAGGTTAGTACCTCCGTTTGAGGGGACGGATGTTGATAGTTATTTCTTGCTTTTTGAAAAGGTGGCAGTGAATCAGAAGTGGCCCAAAGAGCAGTGGGTGGCGCTGTTACAAAGTGTGTTAAAAGGGAAGGCACAACGAGTATATACGGCATTGTCCATGGAGGAGGAAGAGGTGGAGAATTATGACAAAGTAAAAGCGGCCATTCTCCGGACTTATGAATTGGTACCTGAAGCGTATAGACAAAAGTTCAGAAATTTAAAGAAAGGGTGGAATCAGACATATATCGAGTTTGCCTATGAGAAGGGTGTGCTCTTGGATCATTGGTGTACAGCAGAAATAGTGGAAGAGGATTTTTGGCATCTCAGGGAGTTAATTCTGATTGAAGAATTTAAAGGTTGTGTTTCGGAGGATATCCGGATGTATTTGAATGAGAAGCTGAAAAGACCATCTCCGAATTTGCTAGGTTCGCAGATGAATATGCCCTAACCCACAAGACAAAGTTTTCCTCGAATAAAGGTTCCCAGAGAGACCATGGGAACGATCGAGAAAGCCCGCCGGCTGAGGCAGAGGTCCCGCCAGTAGCTAGTGGTAAAATTGAGGGGGAGAGGCAAGACGGCCAGAGATTTCTGGGCTTGACCTGTTTTAATTGTGGAAAGGGGGGGCATATTGCATCTCGGTGATTTGCTCTGAGGAAGGAGACAGGAAAAGGGAAAGCAGCAGTCCCTATCGGATGTGCCGTGATAATCAGTAAATCGACAAGAGAGCCCCGGGTAGACAGAGTACGAGAAGGGTCTGAGACTTGTCTGTCACACGGAACCGTGTCTGTGAGGGAGGGAGACACACCAGTTCCCATACGGATCTGGAGAGACACGGGGGCTGAGCTGTCGTTGATCAGCAGTAAGGCACTAGAGTTTGGTTGCAAGACGAGAATGGTAGCTGTGAAGGGAATAAGTAAAGGGACAGAAATGGTGCCCTTACATAAGGTCATTATGGATTGTGAGCTGGTAACTGGACCAGTTGAAATAGGGGTGCGATCAGAATTCCCGAGAACTGACGTGGACGTCCTTCTCGGTAACGATTTAGCAGGTGGTAAGGTTTGGGCAGCAATGACGCTGACGAGACAGTCGGTGAATGCTGCGGCCCCGCCCCTAGATTCCAAGATCTATCCCGCATGCGCAATCAATCGCAGCCTGTCGAGAGAGGCAGCTGAGAACCAGAGCAGTTTAAATCTGCCCAGTTTTGATTTGGCCGAGACGTTTCTACCGACCCTGTACCACGAGGGTTTAGAGGGTGGTAAAACGAAGGGTAGTAAAGTGAAAGAGGGGAAGGGAGAGGAGGTAGATCTGCCCTTAGCGAGGAGAAAGGTTCTAGAGGCAGAAAATAAAGATGAGGAACCGTTAGAGCGGTTAAGAGGTCCAGAGTTGGACAGGGATGATCTGTCTGGTTTGGCAGAACTGTTTGAAGAAGTTGAAAATTCTAACGGTGTTCCCGATAATGAAATGAGGGCAATCCTAGATGAAAAGGGTGCCCTTGCCTTGAAGAAGTCTGCTGGGTTGGCAGATGAGGTTGTTTCAGCCCACGGGGTTGAGTTTACTCCAGAAGTGAGTTGCCCAGAGAGTAGCTGGGAGGATCGGGGGAACTTAGAATTTGAAATGGGTACAGGTATTGGAAGCCGGGAAGAGGCCAATGTCCTGTTTGAGTGTGTCCAAGATGGGATGCACATGGTACTGAACCTAGTAACGGAGCTCAGAAAAAGTCTGAGGTATTTGATTCAGTGGAACGAGACGGCCGCCCTTGTGGGTCAGATAGACTTGGTTCAGTGAAGAAAGGGTTAACCTTGGTAATAGTGAGAAATGAGTTCCCAGGTGTTTGTGCTCGAAGGTGTGTTAAAAGTTAATGCGGAGCTCAAAAATGGGGAGATAAATATTATTATTGAAGGAAACGGGAAATCTGTAGTTCCCAAATCGAATGAAGAAATTTTAAACCCTGCAGCTCGCTTACAGGTTAAGCCGGGAGATGACGGGGACCCCCGTGCTATTGTTATTCCAGAGTGTGGTGTGAAAAGGCAGAATTTGAAATGCTGCTTGAACAAAGAGTTTGAACTGAAAACACATAGCCTGAAGGGTCCTGACGAGAGGGCTAGCCACCTGTGTAAAATTAAAGGGTTGGGTGGAAATTCAGAAGATGGTCTAAGTTTGGGACACGGTGTTATGGAAAAAGCGGGCGAGAGTTTATTTCGCCAAAGTACCCAAGTTCCCCACGTGGGAACTAACCGGAAAAGAGGCGATGGTTAAGGGGGACGCCATTGTTAAATAGCA
Source organism: Hypanus sabinus (assembly GCF_030144855.1). Lineage (NCBI taxonomy): Eukaryota > Metazoa > Chordata > Chondrichthyes > Myliobatiformes > Dasyatidae > Hypanus > Hypanus sabinus. Next base: position 10,411,138 of record NC_082739.1, on the reverse strand, counting down.
AAGCCGGTTGTACGGGATTTCGACAAAGCATGTGAATAATAAAGACAACCCCATGGAAGCCTGCCTGTTAAGTTTGAAAGCGACCGAAAGATTAGTACTTACATAAACTTTTGTAGATGCACGTAAGCTAAGATCACAACTCCTTAATTTTGTTGCTGAGGGGAGGAAATAAAAAAAAAGTGGTTATTAAATTGAAGTCTGATGCTACAAGACTTTAGTAAGGTACAAGACGTTAAGACATTAAAGGAAGTGACACTGTAATCATTAACTGTTTAAATGCTGAATTGACTGTATAACTGTATTCCTCTGTAGTGAAAAGGAAAAGCTTTTGTATTGTGTTAGATTCCACAATCCTGTAAGACTCTGTACTATTTCGTTTTAACCGCTGGTAAAAACGCGTTGAAGAAAGGGGGTGTTATGCCTGCAGCCCCCAGCTTTGTGAGAATCGCAAGATCACTGTTGGGTTGGGTCAGGGGGCCCAGGAAATGAGAGAGAGACGTGCGGAATGTCTCGTTCCCCCGGCGATGTAAAGCTACGGGACATGGCCATTGTCTCCGGAAGGCAAAGCTGTGGATTGGAGATACTATGCTACGTGAACGTCCTCAGGCAAAGTGGGCTGTTTGAGGGAGGGATTGCATCACCCCCAACGTGATTGACATCTGCGACCCTGCGAGTCAGGATAAAAGAGGGTCTGTGGGAGCAGCCCCTCAGACGCACCAGAAGAACGCTAGCACTCCCATGATAGCGGGAAGCCATTTGAAGGAGGCCACGCGCGTTCAGGTCTGTTGCCTGGGACTGGTGGCTTGTAACACGGAAAACGGCTTTTAGCTAACAACGGGGAAACCAACTCCCCGACTCAAAGGATTGGCATCATGAAAGACCCAGGTAAGTTAAACCGTCTCTCTCTTAAACCCAAAACGCTGCAGCTTGAATGAACTAAAAGTGACTTTTATATTTCCATCGGACAATACATTATCCCCGAGACAACGATAGAGCTATTTCTTATTGGTTATTATTATACCTGCGCTTTAGATTTAGCATTAACAACGTATATTATCTGTATGTTTGCATTAATCTTATTGTGCTGCCTTTATGACAGTTATTTAGCTTATAATATTTTCGCTTAGTAATTCATTTTTTAGCATTCTAGTTAAAGTTAGGATTGTTTAAAGTTGTCTGTGAGATATAGCAGCATGCGATGACATCACATCCAGTTTTGGGAAAATACAGGTTTGGAAAAAGGGAAAGGTGGGGGCCAACATGTGCGAGCAAGCAGCAGCAAAGTTTTCTTTCTAAGCACCAGAAACATTGTGAAAGCAATGCTGTGAGTTATGAGATAATCGATATGTTGAACTAAAATGTTAACACCAATCCTGTTAAAAGAAACAATGGTCGATAATGTTTATGTTTCCGTTAGTTAAAGAGTTGTGGATAGTTTGTGTTGGTGTATTTAAAGCAGTCAATGGCGTAGGTAGATTCTGACTGTATGCTGCACTTTAATGTAATGTAGTTGTTTTACCTTGCAAGTACTTACGATGTAATTGTAATATCAAGAAGGAAACAAATGCTGTACAAATCTTGTATTGTCTCATCAACAGATTTCACCATACGTCAATGTGGAAGAGTGAACAGTAAACGGTTAATCTTACTGTGATCCTGTCGTTATTGACAAAGGTTTATCTCGGTGTTTAGTTCCGCATTATCTTACACGCCGAGTGAGAACACTACAGTGAAAAAGCGGCATTATCAGGTGTTTCAAGTGCTGCAATGACATCTCGATCCCAGGGAGGGTGGGAACAGGAAGGCTTTAAAGCGAGGCCGCGAAGTTTGAATAAATCTCTTTGCAACTGCAGCTCACCAATTACGTGTCGTTATTTCAGCACTGCATGAGGCACACCGCTACATAGCAATAAATAACGAGCTTTAAATAAAAAGATAAGGGTCCTTAAAGTGAAACCACTGGTTGTGGGAATACAAGAAATAGTATGAGTGTAGCTATCCTCTTCTGTTTAAGAGCCTGACGGTTCTTGAACCTGGTGGTGCAAGTCCTGGGGCTCTTGTACCTTCTAGCTGATGGCAGCAGCGAGTAAAGAGAATGGCCTGTGTAGTGAAGATCTCTGACGATGGACGCGGCTTTCCTACAGCACCATTTCATGTAGATGTGCTCAATGGTAGGGTGGGTTTTAACTGTGGCGTACTAGACAGAATCCATTACCATTTGTAGGATTTTCCGCTCAAAGGCATTGGTGTTCCCATACCAGGCTGTAATGCAACCAGTCAGCACACTCTCCACCACACATCTATAGAGATTTGCCAAGGTTTTCGATGACATGCCAAATCTCTGTAAACCCCTGAGGAAGTAGGGTCGTCGTTGTACTTTCTTTTCAATTATATTTATATGATGGGTCCAGAGCAGGTCCTCCGAGATAATGATATCCAGGAATTTAAAGTTACTGACCCTCTTCACTTCTGATCTTCTGATGATTACTGGCTCATGGACCTCTAGTTTCCCTCCCCTGAAATCTACAATGAGTTCCTTGGTCTTATTGACATCGAGTGAGAGGTTGCTGTTATTACACCACTCAGCCAAGTTTTCAGTCTCCTTCCTGTATGCTGATTCATCACTTTTGATGCAGCCCACGACAGGACATTCCTTCAGGATTTTTAAGAAAATTGTTGATATGTATTAATAGGTATGGATGAAGACAAGCAAAATTTTATACTGACGATTACAAATATTATCACTGCCAGTATTTTCCAGTTGTGGGTAATTTTTATAACCACTTTCAGCATATCCATTACAACTACATGCATTGTCTTCAATTGTGTGAATGCTGTTTATTCCCTCCCTAATCCAGTGTGCTCCTTGATTGTGTGTTGCCCTGTTTGACCAGATATTAAACCAAAGGTTCACTGTCTCTGTGTTTATTGGTAATTCTGTTCTGTGGTTGGTGATATTTTGGTGTGTTGAATTTAGTTTCAATGTCCTATGTAAACCTTTTCATTGTTCTTGAACTGATGATTCTGGTTCCTTCACCTGGCACATTTCATATATCCATTTAGTCTGGCTTTGTATTATTATTATTAAAATATAAAACATAGATATCGACCACATATTACAGGCCCTTCGGCCCACAATGTTGTGCCGACCTTGTAACCTACTCTAGAAGCTGCCTAGAATTTCCCTATCGCACAGCCCTCTATTTTTCTGAGCTCCATGTACCTATCTAAGAGTCTCTTAAAAGACCCTGTTGTATCCGCTTCCACCACCACCGTCAGCAGTGCATCCCACGCACCCACCACTCTCTGTGTGAAAAACTTACCTCTGACATCCCCCTTGTACCTACTTCCAAGCACCTGAAAACTGTGCCCCCTCATGTTAGCCATTTCAGCCCTGGGAAAAAGCCTCTGACTGTCCACACGATGAATGCCCCGCATCATCTCATCAGGTCACTTCTCTATCACCTCTATAGGTCACTTCTCATCCTCTCCCACACCAAGGAGAAAAGGCCAAGTTCACTCAACCTATCCTCATAAAGTACACCCTCCAATCCAGGCAATATCCTTGTAAATCCCCTCTGCACTCTCTCTATAGTTTCCACATCCTTCCTGTAGCGAGGTGACCAGAACTGAACACAGTACTCCAAGTAAGGTCTTGTATAGCTGTAATATTACCTCACAGCTCCTGAACTCAAAGCCACGGTTGATGAATGCCAACTCATCATACACCTTCTTAACCACAGAGCCAATCTGTGCAGCAGTTTTAAGTGGCCTATGGACTCGGACCCCAAGATCTCGCAGAAACTCCACACTGCCGAGAGTCTTCCATTATTATTATATTCTGTTTTCAAATTTGACCTACCAAAATGAACCACTTCACACTTATCTGGGTTGAACTCCATCTGCCACTTCTCAGCCCAGTTCTGCAACCAATCGATGTCCCGCTGTAACCTCTGGCAACCCTCCAGACTATCCACAACACCCCCAACCTTTGTGTCATCAGCAAACTAACTAACCCACCCTTCTACTTCCTCATCAGGTCATTTATAAAACAGAACAGATCCCTGTGAGACATCTCTGGTCACCGACCTCCATGCAGAAGACGAACCATCCCCAACCACCCTTTGCCTTCTGTGGGCAAGCCAATTCTGAATCCACAAAGCAAGGTCTCCTTAGATCTCATGCCTTCTTACTTTCTGAAGGAGCCTTGCATGGGGAACCTTATCAAATACCTTACTGAAATCCATATACACTACATCCACTGCTCTACCTTCATCTATGTGTTTTGTTACATCCTCAAAGAATTCAATCAGACTCATAAGGCACAACCTGCCCTTGACAAAGCCATGCTGACTATCCCTAATCTAATTATGTCTCTCCAAATGCTCATAAATCCTGCCTCTCAGGATCTTCTCCAACAACTTGCCCACCACTGAAGTCAGACTCACTGTCTATAATTTCTTGGGTTATCTCTACTCCCTTTCTTGAACAAGGGAACAGCATTTGCAACCCTCCAATCCTCCAGTACTTCTCCCATCTCTATTGATGATGCAACGATCATCGCAAGAGGCTCAGCAATCTCTTCTCTCGCTTCTCACAGTAGCCTGGGGTATATCTCATTCGGTCCTGGTGACTTATCTAACTTGATGCTTTCCAAAAGCTCCAGCACATCCTCTTTCTTAATGTCTATATGCTCAAGCTTTTCAGTTCGCTGTAAGTCATCCTCACAATTGCCAAGGCCTTTTTCCCTGGTGAATACTGAAGCAAAGTATTCATTAAGTACTTCCGCTACCTCCTCCGACTCCATGCACGTTTCCACTATCGCACCTGTTTAGTCCTATTCGCACACGGCTCATCCTCTTGCTCTTCACATACATGGAGAAGACTTATTTTCATTTATTATTATTATTAATATTATTGTGTTCTTTATCTTTGATGCTTTTATTGTGCTGCATCAGACCCAGAGTAACAATTATTTCATTCTTCTTACACTTGACTAAAGGAAATAATACTAAACAATCTTGAATAAGGAGAAAGTTACTTTAAAAACTGGCAACTGTGGACAGAAGAAAAAAGAAATAAAAAGAAAGTGAAAGAGAACTTCCAACTCCTCCTGAATAGCAAGGGGAATGCTGTTTACCGGACATTGTTAATTTCAATATCGAAGTCCCAAGGGCTGTAATTTGTGCAGATAGGAGACGAGATTGTACGTTTTTGCAGCACTGTAGGTCGCTAAAGGCTGAAAAGACAGGGGGAGTGGACTGGAGACTTAATGGACAGAAAACTAAAAGCTCAAGAGGGCTGTTATTTTCTTAGCAGTGGGAATATTTTTAGTGTTTAAGAGCTCGTTACAGATTATCCATCACTCCTGGACATGTCTCCTGATCTGCACTTTTGGCTGGCTTGGCACTGTGCGCATTAGCTTCTCCATTCTAACCCATGGAGCCACGACAGCTTTTTCCACCTTGCAGGTTTTCTGCCCAAGTATTTCACAGGCCAGCTCTTGCTAACAGACTCTCAAACACTCTCGTCAATACTGACTTTCAATCAACACTCTTACAACTCTTTCCATGCAATGGAAAGTAGCTTTTTCATTAATGTTTCTGTGCTGCCTTTATGGCAGTTATTTAGTTTATAATATTTTTGCTTAGTAATTCATTGGTTAGCATTCTAGTTAAAGTTAGGATTGTTTGGGGTTGTCTGTGAGAGATCGCGGCATGCGATGACGTCACATCCGGTTTCGCTGCGTCCTGTGGGAAAATACCGGTTTGGAAAAAACGGAAAGGTGCGAGCAAGCAGCGGCAAAGTTTTCTCTCTACGCACCAGAAACATTGTGAAAGCAACGCTGTGAGTTATGAGATAATCGATATGTTGAACTAAAATGTTAACACCGATCCTGTTAAAAGAAACGATGGTCGATAATGTTTATGTTTCTGTTAGTTAAAGAGTTGCGGATAGTTTGCGTTGAAGTGTATTTAAAGCAGTCAATGGCGTAGGTAGATTCTGACTGTATGCTGTACTTTAATGTAATGTAGTTGTTTTACCTTGCAAGTACTTACGATGTAATTGTAATATCAAGAAGGAAACAAATGCTGTACAAATCTTGTATTGTTTTATCAACAGTTTTCACCATACGTCAATGTGGAAGAGTGAACAGTAAACGGTTAATCTTACTGTGATCCTATCGTTATTGACAAAGGTTTATCTCTGTGTTTAGTTCTGCGTTATCCTACACGCCGAGCAAGAAGACTACAATTATTTTTGTGCCCCTTTATCAATAAATACTTTTAAAAATAGTATCATCAGACTTCAACGGACCTCTCTATCTTTGCTGGTAAGTGACTCAGTTACGGGGCTTCGTAACAATAACCAATACAGGCACACATCAAGGATATGTGCTTAGCCTACTGCTCTACCTCCTCTACAATCATGACTGTGTGGCTAGGCAGAGCTTAAATGTCACCTATAAGTTCAATGACAACACGACCTGTTGTTGGTAAAATCTCAGATGGTGAGATTCTATATAGGATTGAGATAGATTGGTTGGTTGAGTGGTGATGCAACAACAAGCTTGCACTTAGCATCAGCAAGACCAAGGAATTGATTGTGAACTTCAGGAAGGGCAAGTTGAGTGAACAGGCACCAGTCCTCACCAAAAGGTCAGCAGTGGAAAGGGTGAGTGGCTTCAAGATCCTGGGCATCAACATCTCAGAGGCTCTATCCTGGGTCCAACATATTGATATAATCACAAAGAAAGCAAGCCAATGGCTATACTTCATAAGGAGTTTGAAGATACCTGGTATGTCACTAAAGACTCTAGCAGATTTCTACAGATGTATGGTGGAGAGTGTTCTGACTAGTTGCATCACAGCCTGGTTTGGAGCCTTCAATGCATAGGATCAGAAAGACTACAGAGTGTAGACTCAGCCATTTTCATCATGGACACAACTTTCCCTGCCATCAAGGACATCTTCAAGAGGCAGTGCCTCAAGGAGCTGGTATTCAGCATTAAAGACACTTATCAGTCTGGACATGTCCTCTTCACCTTTCTGCCACTGGGGGGAGATACAGGATCCTGAAGCCTCTTACTTAATGTTTTAAGAACAGCTTCTTCCCCTCTCCTATCAAATTTCTGACCAGTCTATGACTTCATGAACACTACCTCGTTATTCCTCTTTTGCATTTTTTTTATAATTGATAATATATTTTATTTCTAGCTCAGTACTGCTTCTGCAAAACAACAAGTTCCACATATCAACACACACAAAATGCTGAAGAAACTCAGCAGGTCAGGCAGTATCTACGGAAATGAATAAACAGTCAACGTCACGGGCCAAGACTCTTCTTCAGGAAAGGAAGGGGAAAGAAGCCAGAATAAAAAGGTGGGAGGAAGGGAAGGAGGATTGCTTGAAGGTGATAGGTGAAGCTAGGTGGGTGGGAAAGGTAAAGGACTGGATAGGAAGGAATCTGATGGGAGAGAAGAGTGGACCATAGGAGAAAGGGTTTATTATCACTGACATATTTCAGTGGTGATAAACTTGATTCTAATTCTCTTAATGAAGTAAGTTGACAGGATTGTTCAAAAGGATTGCAGTAAGTTGATAAAATCCAGGATTCAAGAATCAACTCTTTGAAAGATGGTTGAAGCAGATTCAATAGCAAAACAGTATAAGAAAATTAAATTAGGATAGAAATTGTTGAGCTGAAGAATGTGCTATGTTTGACAACTCTTTCTTCTTCCTCTCCTTAAGCAGTCCTTTATGATTTAGGATAACTTGCTTTGATCCATGTTTTGTAGGTTCTGAGGTGTTCTCCCATAGAGAAGGCAAATGGACATCTCCCATCCTGTATTGCTTTATAATTCTATTATCTGCTCAACTGTGGATTACCTGGTATACAGAATGGTACGAAGATGGAGCCACTAAGAGCATTGTGCAAGTTGCTAAAATATCAGGACATGTCCAACAGGCTCTCAGTATGCACACCATTACAGGTAGGTGTCAAATCCCTAAGGCTGTCCCAGGGCTAGGTAACTGTGGATCCTTCTTCACTGGTCCCTACCCCAGATAATTACTGTCACTCACTCACTCACCTCGAGGTCAAACTTGAAGTGAAAAGTGGTGGTTGCTCTATGGAAGGAGCAAAGAATGAAACAAGATCTAAACATGTGACAAGACGGTAAAAACTCACCATAATTCTGCATGGAAATCCTGTTAAAGAAAGAATTTCTATTTTAATAACATCTTTCCTGAATGGTCACGATGTTTCCCAGCAAATTTAACACAGTTGGAATGCACGACACACAGCAGCTGATTCCTGCAGGTTAGTCCCACAGTGACAATACTTTAATCAGCTAATTGTTTTATTGGTGTAGGCTGAAGGACAAGCACCAGTTAGAGCACAAAAACCCTTTGAAATAGGCCTATGACTCTTGAGGTCAGACGGGGTTTCTGGTTAATGTGTCACCTGACAAAAAGCAGGTCCAATGAAGAAAATTCACTCAGTACTGTGCTGATGTAGTAGCCTGGTAGTAGCTGATGCCCAAACATCAGAATGGAACGTGTACATGCACACTTTTGATCCTGGGATCACAGTACTACACACAAGGCCAGGCCTAGGGCACAAGAGCCAAGAGTCTGGAGAGAAAGCAGGAGTACATGAGTCCTGGTCAAATGGCCATAGTTCAAGTCTGGCTCCTGCTGCTTGTCATTGAGTGGATTCTGTACCTGACATTTGCTTGTTTCAAAGAAGAGCAGGTGAGCTGTCTCCATGTCTCGTCAATATGCATCACTCAATCAATGCTCCAAACAAAAAACACTATATTGAGTACATTGCAATTTGTGAGAGCTTGCTGTGTATAAACTTAACATTTTGTGCCTTTGTCACAATAGTAGCTGCATTTCAAAAATATTTAATTGGCTATAAGGGATATCCTGAGTTTATAAAAGATACTTTACAAATTCATTCACATTTTTCCTTTTATCTCCACCTCCCATTCCTTCTGGATTTCTCTCAGCTGGCTATTATTCTGTTTTTCTCTGAGAGCTGCAGAATCCCATCCAGTGATATATCTGAGGGTTGTCTGCATGATGAATGGTACCATCTTCAACCTGTCACCTTCCGCTCAGATAACCAATGGCAAAAGTGGCATTATATGTGAACGGCATGAAGAAAAATTAGCTTCATCTTCATGAGGTGTCAAACAATTAAACTTATTGATATTGGTTTTAGTTGCAAATGGAAATGGTGACAGTTAGCCTCCTTGCAACGTCATCTGTGGAGTAGCTTAAACCAGTCTCAGTCTCAGCCGATTTTATTCCCAGTATCTGCAAATGTACTTGAGAACAGTTTTATTCCAATAGTTCAGGATCTTATTAATCTACCACCAGGCCTTTACATGCTATAGAGTCAGAAAGTGACCAGGGGAGGGAGATGCAACACCTAAATACATAGAAGACATCAGGAAAACTCTCTCACAGATTCCTTTAATTATCTCCTGCTCACCTCAGACATTCTCTATTCTCTCTCCTTCCACTGGGTAGTCAATATAAAAGTTTGAAAACAGGGTCAAGGATACCTTCTATCGCATTGTTATAAGACTCTTGAAGAGACCTGTTGTATGTTGAAGATGAATTCTTGACCTCACAACCTACCCCATCACAGCTCTTGCACCTTATAGTCTAAATACATTGCACTTCCTCTGTAACAGTAACAATATATTCTGCCTTCTTTTATTGTCTTTTTCTTCTGTTACCTCAATGTACTTATGCTTTGAAATTATCTGTCCAGATGGTTTGTAAAACTAAGTATCTCAGTGAATTTTTGGTACATGGACAGCACAGTAGTGTAGCAAGCTGGAGGAGCTCAGCAGGTCGGGCAGCATCCGTGGAAACGAACAGTCAACGTTTCAGGCCGAGACCCTTCATCAGGACTCAGCATCTGCACTGTACTTTGTGTTTACAATAGTGTAGCAGTTAAGTGTATCACTTTACAGCACCAACAATTGGAAGATAGTGATTCAATTCTCACCACTGTCTGTAAGGAGTTGTATGTTCCCCATGTGACAGCGTGGGCTTCCTCCGGGTGCCCCAGTTTTCTCCCAAAAGAGGTACAAGTTAGTGTTAGAAAGTTGTAGACTTTCTATATTAGTGTTGGAAGAATGGCAACACTTGCAGACTGCCCCCAGCACATTGCAAACGATGGCACAACTGATAGATGAAGCTCTACTTTTCAGGCGGCATCTGTGGGGGAGAGTGGAATCAATGTTTCAGGTCAAGAGCCCTTCATCAGAACCAGAAAAGTGAAAAAACTAGTTCTTTTGAAGTTGCAGAGAAGGTAAGTGATGGAGGAAACAGAGGGGATGGCATTGATAGGGTGCAGACCGAAACTGACAGACAACAGTCAGTGTAGGAGATAGAAGAGGAAATAAATGAAACAAATTGAAAAGATAATTAGAATTCAGAATTAGAATCAGAAATACTAGGGAGTATTATCACTATTTTATATGACATCAAATTTGTTATACTGTCATGGTGTTGCTCTCAGAAGGCAAGGCTGGGTCCAAGTGCGAAGGAATGGCAGGTTCTCGGTCACAGGAAATGCTGACAATGACTCGAGCCCAGGAGCAGAGGGTGACGGGCTTTCTCTGTCACTGAGGTCACGAGCACCACCACAGCCCAAGAACTGCAGACTGCAGGGTCACGATGCGATCCAGGAGTGGCGGAACTGCAGGATCCCCAGGAGGAAACGTAAACAAGAGGTTAGACATAGAAATGCCAAAGGAGCCTTGGAAGACTGACTGAATGACACTGCGAGACAATTCATTCTCTCCAACACAATGACTCCGCGAAGGCACTAACCGAGAGTCCTGTTTAAATAATCATAGAATAGGGACAATATGTGTCAGTCACAATTAACTTGACAAGATTAAGCCAAAAGTACAAGGGCTTAACGGCTCTAGTTATGATAATGATTAGTAAATACAGGTGCTTGCGAACACTCGCAAGCCACAGAGGCCCTCAAGATATATAGTGCAAAGACACAAAATTACAATCTGGTTTGGGTGTTTGTGGATTCAACAGGAGTGTGTTAATGAGTCACTGCACTAAAATTCTACCGATGTTGCAGCCCTATGAACTCTGCATGGTACTCTCTGAAATAAACTCTATTTTCTTTCATGGGGCATATCAAGTGTAAACTACTGACCTCGCTTCAAAGCCCTTGTTGGGCAGCAGAAGTCAGGTAAATGTTTATTGCCTGTAGCTCACAAGTAAGTTTCCATCTGGTCTACGGAAACAGCTCATGCAAGATAATGAGACTTGCTGCATGAATGTGAGCCATAATGCTCTGTTGGAACTCTACCCTTGTCTTTAGAACAGTCACTCCCTGCAACCTTTGATCTCAATTTAAGGATATCGAAGGTTCTGGAGAGAAGGCAGGGGAATGGGGTTGAGAAAGAAAATAAATCAGCCATGATTGAAAAGTGCAGCAGACTCAATGGGCCAAATGGCCTAATTCTACTCCTATGTCTTTTGATCTTAGAGTCAATTTCAAAGCAGACTATCAGACACACTGGCTGTAAGGTTATAGGATCATAGAGCATAGAAACAGGCCTCCCAAGTCCATGCCACCCAGGGGGACATATCCATTTTAATCCCTTCTTTCAGCACTTGGCCAACAGCCTTCAGTGCCTGTGTGATTCAAGTACTTGCCTGTCAGTGAATCTGCTCGCACCACTTTCTCTGGCTCTGTATTCCAGATAGTCATCATCTTTTGGGTGAAAAATGTCTTCCTCAGATCCCCTTTAATTATTCTGTACCCTAAATCTACAAGTTTGTATATCCTGTAGTTTTAGTTTATTCTGATATGGGGAAAGGTTCCATGTGGTCTATTCTATCTGTGTCCATCCTCACTTTCTATTTCTCAATCATGTCCACTCTAACTTCCTGAACTCCAGAGATAGCAGGCTTAGCCTCTCTGGTCTCTCCCCATAACTGAAACACTCCATCTTTGGCAACATCCTGGTGAATCTTTTCTGTACTCTCTCCAGCACTGTCGTGACTTTCTTATATTATGTTGACCAGATCTGCATGCACTACTCCATCTGAGGTCTGACCGATGTTTTAACTAGGTGGAGCCTAACTTCCCTGCTCTTGTACTTGATGCTGAGATACATCCTAGGATGTGCTGAGGCACACCATCAATGATGTAAGCTGGGGTTATCGGGTGTTTCAGGTCTTTCAACGTCAGACACTCCTACCCAGGTGACCCAGCCAGGGTTCATCAGGCCCCGGCTTGTGTCCCAGCTGGTCCATGGGTCACACTTCTTGATCCTTAGCCACCTGGAGGTTTGCTCAGCAGCTACTGTGATGGTCCTGAAGGCTCTTTTCTTTGCAGCCCCCGGAATGCCAAGGAGAGAGTAGGTTCTGCACAGCGAGCAGCCAGCAAAACCTCTATTCCCCACCTCTATAGGCTCACATCGTGCCCTCCACCCCTGTCTCTGGCACTGCTCTACCAGCTTTCTTACACTTGAATGCCTCTTCAATTTAGTCTTCCCAAGGAACTGTCAGTTCTACCATGACCACCTGTGTCGAGGTTTCTGACAGAATGACCATGTCAGGCCTCAGGGATGAGGATGCGATGAAATCCGGGAACTTTAATTGCTTTCCCAGATCGACTTTTCAGTTGCCAGTCAGACATCGTGGCAAGTAAGCCTGCTGGTGATCTGGTCTGAGTCTGTACACAAAAATACAACTGCAGATGCTGTGGATCAAAGAATACGTACACAACGCTGGAAGAACTCAGCAGGCCAGGCAGCATCCGTGAGAAAAGAGTAGCCAACGTTTCGGGCCGAGACTCTTCAAACTATGGTCTGAGTCTGTGGTTGGTCTCCAGCTTTTACATAGGCTATGGGCTTTCTTGGTTAGCGGAGGTGCCAGTATCCCTTTAATATATCTTCTTATTCATATGATTGACTTCCACTACCACCTTGATAGATTCTTGGATTGGCACACCAAGATACTTCCACAGACTCGTCTATTCAAAGTGCTTGCCCTTGCTTCTTTAGTACTCCTTTGCATTGAGCACCATCGGCCTTTTCTTTAGCCTATTTCACCAGCATATTGATTTCAAGCTGCAGGCTAAAACTGCCCTTCAGCCTTTCAACGACTCTACCAATTTTCATGTCATTTGTGAACTTACTAATCATGTCTCCTCCATCCACATCCAAATCTTTCAAGTATATTGCAAGCAGCAAGGATTCAGTATAATCCCTATTTAACACCACTAATCATAGGTATCCAATCACAAAAAAAACCAACTATCATTTTCCTGTGGCATTGCCAAGTTAATTTTGTTACCAACTTAACTTGCGCTGAGTCCATGAATGCTAACCTTCTGAACTAGTCTCCCATGTGGACCTGGATCTTGTCACTAGAGTCCATGTAAGACACATGCACTGCACAACTCTCATAAATACACTGTTATCTCTTCACAAAGTTCAGTATGACTGACCAGATAGGATCTACAGTTAACAAAGCCATGTTGGCTATCTGATTAGTCCCTGCTTCTGCAGTGCTTATTAATCCGGTCCCTCAGAATATTTTGTGAACCTGACATGAGCCTAAATAGTCAGGAAAGTGTAAGATAAAAGGGAAGGAGAGTGCAGAAGGGGATGTTGAAGTCTCCAAAATTTAAAAAAAGGATAGAAAGCTTAGAAAAGTATAAGAATTTAATTTCAGGCAACATGGAGACAAGCTTGAGAAGAGAAGTGTGAAATACAGAACTGACAGTGTTATACATAAATGCATGCAATATATGAATTGCCAGCCAGTGGTGTAGTGGCATCTGCACCGGACTATGAGGTGAGTGGTCTTGGGTTCAAATCCGGCCTTTTCCTTGCATGCTTTCCAGCCACGCTGGGTTGAGCGTCGAGCGAGCAACTCAGCCTCATAAAAAAACAGACAAGAATGTTAAAGAAATGGCATTTGCTGCCCAGTGCACCACAAGGAGCAGAAAGGAACAACAATATATGAAATAAGGCAGATGAGCTTATCGCACGGCTAGAGATTGACAGGTACAATGTGGTGGACATCAGAAAGTAGAGGCTGAAAAAAGATCATAGCTGAGACCTAAACATCCAAGGATACACACCTTATAACCATATATAACCATATAACAATCACAGCACGGAAACAGGCCATCTTGGCCCTCCTAGTCCGTGCCGAACCCTTAATCTCACCTAGTCCCACCTACCCGCACTCAGCCCATAACCCTCCACTCCACTCCTGTCCATATACCTATCCAATTTTACCTTAAATGACACAACTGAACTGGCCTCTACTACTTCTACAGGAAGCTCATTCCACACAGCTATCACTCTTTGAGTAAAGAAATACCCCCTCGTGTTTCCCTTAAACTTCTGCCCCCTAACTCTCAAATCATGTCCTCTAGTTTGAATCTCCCCTACTCTCAATGGAAACAGCCTGTTCACGTCAACTCTATCTATCCCTCTCAAAATTTTAAATACCTCGATCAAATCCCCCCTCAACCTTCTACGCTCCAATGAATAGAGACCTAACTTGTTCAACCTTTCTCTGTAACTTAATTGCTGAAACCCAGGTAACATCCTAGTAATTCGTCTCTGCACTCTCTCTAATTTATTGATATCTTTCCTATAATTCGGTGACCAGAACTGCACACAATATTCCAAATTTGGCCTTACCAATGCCTTGTACAACTTTAGCATTACATCCCAACTTCTGTACTCAATGCTTTGATTTATAAAGGCCAGCGTTCCAAAAGCCCTCTTCACCACCCTATCTACATGAGACTCCACTTTCAGGGAACTATGCACAGTTATTCCTAGATCTCTCTGTTCCTCTGCATTCCTCAATGCCCTACCATTTACTCTGTATGTTCTATTTGGATTATTCCTGCCAAAATGTAGAACCTCACACTTCTCAGCATTAAACTCCATCTGCCAACGTTCAGCCCATTCTTCTAACTGGCATAAATCTCCCTGCAAGCTTTGAAAATCCACCTCATTATCCACAACACCTCCTACCTTAGTATCATCGGCATACTTACTAATCCAATTTACCACCCCATCATCCAGATCATTTATGTATATTACAAACAACATTGGGCCCAAAACAGATCCCTGAGGCACCCCGCTAGTCACCGGCCTCCATCCCGATAAATAATTATCCACCACTACTCTCTGGCATCTCCCATCTAGCCACTGTTGAATCCATTTTATTACTCCAGCATTAATACCTAACGACTGAACCTTCTTAACTAACCTTGCATGTGGAACTTTGTCAAAGGCTTTGCTGAAGTCCATATAGACTACATCCACTGCCTTACCCTCGTCAACATTCCTCGTAACTTCTTCAAAAAATTCAATAAGGTTTGTCAAACATGACCTTCCACGCACAAATCCATGCTGGCTACTTCTAATCAGATCCCGTCTATCCAGATAATTATAAATACTATCTCTAAGAATACTTTCCATTAATTTACCCACCACTGATGTCAAACTGATAGGTCTATAATTGCTAGGCTTCCTTCTAGAACCCTTTTTAAACAATGGAACCACATGAGCAATACACCAATCCTCTGGCACAATCCCCGTTTCTAATGACATATTAAAGATCTCCGTCAGAGCTCCTGCTATTTCTACACAAACTTCCCTCAAGGTCCTGGGGAATATCCTGTCAGGACCCGGAGATTTATCCACTTTTAAATTTCTTAAAAGCGCCAGTACCTCCACCTCTTTAATTGTCATAGGTTCCATAACTTCCTTACTTGTTTCCCACACCTTAGACAATTCAATATCCTTCTCCTTAGTGAATACCGAAGAGAAGAAATCATTCAAAATCTCTCCCATCTCCTTCGGTTCCACACATAGCTGACCACTCTGATTCTCTAAGGGGCCAATTTTATCCCTCACTATCCTCTTGCTTTTAATATAACTGTAGAAACCTTTTGGATTTACTTTCACCTTATTTGCCAAACCAACCTCGTATCTTCTTTTAGCTTTTCTAATCTCTTTCTTAAGATTCCTTTTACATTCTTTATATTCCTCGAGCAATTCCTTTACTCCATGCTGCCTATATCTATTGTAGACATCCCTCTTTTTCTGAACCAAATTTCTAATATCCCTTGAAAACCATGGTGCTCTCAAACCTTTAACCTTTCCTTTCACCCTAACAGGAACATAAAGATTCTGTACCCTCATAATTTCACCCTTAAATGACCTCCATTTCTCTATTACATCCTTCCCATAAAACAACTTGACCCAATCCACTCTCTCTAAATCCCTTCGCATCCCCTCAAAGTTAGCCTTTCTCCAATCAAAAATCTCAACTCTAGGTCCAGTCCTGTCCTTCTCCATAATTATATTGAAGCTAATGCTATTGTGATCACTGGACCCGAAGTGCTCCCCAACACATACATCTGTCAGCTGACCTATCGCATTCCCTAACAGGAGATCCAACACTGCCCCATCTCTAGTCGGTACTTCTATGTATTGTTGCAAAAAACTATCCTGCACACGTTTCACAAACTCTAAACCATCCAGCCCTTTTACAGAATGAGCTTCCCAGTCTACGTGTGGAAAATTAAAATCTCCCACAATCACCACGTTGTGTTTACTACAAATATCTGCTATCTCCTTACACATTTGCTCTTCCAACTCATGCGCCCCATTAGGTGGCCTATAATACACTCCTATCAGTGTTACTGCACCTTTCCCATTCTTCAATTCCACCCAAATGGCCTCCTTAGAGGAGCTCTCTAATCTATCCTTCCAAAGCACCGCCATAAGATTTTCTCGGACAAGCAATGCAACACCTCCTCCTCTGGCCCCTCCTACTCTATCACACCTGAAGCAACTAAATCCAGGAATATTTAGTTGCCAATCACACCCTTCCTGCAACCATGTTTCACTAATAGCTACAACATCATAATTCCAGGTATCAATCCACGCTTTAAGCTCATCCACCTTTCTTACAATGCTCCTAGCATTAAAATAGATACATTTAAGATACTCTCCATCTCCTCCTCTCTTTCTATCCCTAACAATGCATTCAAATTTATTATCCTTTTCTTTCTTCTCCCTTACATCTTCGGGCTGAGCGCATCCCTTCTCCATCACCTGCCTTTCCTCCCTCACACACTGTCTATTTATTTGCTCCACTGGTGAACTAACTTCCTCTCCCATAGTCTCCTCAAATAGTCTCCCGCCCCCCCCCCATCTTACTAGTTTAAAGTCCGCCCTGTAGCCCTAGCAAACCTCCCCGCTAGGATATTGGTCCCCCCACGATTCAAGTGTAACCCGTCCTTCTTGAACAGGTCACTCCTGCCCCAGAAGAGGTCCCAATGATCCAGAAACTTGAATCCCTGCCCCCTGCTCCAATCCCACAGCCACGCATTCATCTTCCACCTAATTCTATTCCTACTCTCACTGTCGCGTGGCACAGGCAGTAATCCCGAGATTACTACCTTTGCGGTCCTTCTTCTTAACTGCCTTCCTAATTCCCTATACTCTCGTTTCAGGACCTCTTCCCCTTTCCTTCCTATGTCATTGGTACCTACATGTACCACGACCTCTGGCTCTTCACCCTCCCACTTCAGGATATCTTGGACGCGATATCTTGGACCTTATCAAAAAGACGGGGTGGTGAGCAGAGGAGGTGGGGTCATGAAATTCTTGTGGGTAGAATTAAGGAACTGCAAGAGTAAAAAGACTTTAATGGGAGTTAAATACAGGCCTCCTAATTGTAATAGGACGTGAGGCAGAAATTGCAACAGGCTATAGGAAAGGCATGTAAAAGAATGATGTTAAAAAGTTAGTCTTGGGAGATTCAATATGCAGGGAGACTGGGAACATCATCAGATGGACACTGGATCCCAAGACAAGGAATTTAAAGATTTGGTGTTGTGTAGTAAACCAGATTTGATAGGAAGTTTAAGGTAAAAGAATCCTTAGGAGAAGGTGATCATAATATGATAGAATTCACCCTGCAGTTTGAAAGAGAGAGAAGATAAAAGCTGATGTATCAGTATTACAGTGGAATAAAGCAACTTACAAAGGCATGGGAGAGGAGCTGATCAAAATTGATTGGAAGGGGACACTTGCAGGGATGATGGCAGAACAGCAAAGATTGGAGTTTCTGGCAGCAATTCGGAAGGCAAAGGTTAGATGCATCTCAAATATGGGATGTAAAGGGAGGATGACACATTGCAAAAGCTAGTGAGAAATGAAAAAATTGGGAACCTTGTAAAACCAACAGAAGGCAACTAAAAAAGCAATAAGGGGAGAAAAGATGAAATATGAAGGTAACCTAGCTAATAATATAAAAGGGGATACCAAATCATTTTCAGATGTCTAGAGTAAAAGAGAAGCGAGAATGCATATTGGGCTGCTGGAAAATGATATTGGAAAGGTAACTCTGGGAGACAAAGAAATTGTGACAAAGTCAATAAGCAGTTTGGCAGAAATTCGAGGGTATCAGGGGGCAGAAGTAAGCATCATTGCTATTACTAAGGAGAAGATGGTTGGGAAGTTGAAAGGTCACCTGAACCTAGACTACATCTCATGATTTTGTAAGAGGTAGCTGAAGAGATTGTAGGGGCGTAAGTAGTGACCTTTCAATAATTGCTAGGTTCTGGAATGATTCCAGAGGATTGCAAAATCGCAAATGTCTCTCCACTCTCTTTAAGAAGGGAGGGAGGCAAAAGACAAGAAATTATAGTTCAGTTAGGCTGACTTCAGTTGGAAAGATTTTAGAGTTTATTATTAAGGATGAAATTTCAAAGTACTTGGAAGTATGTGATAACATAAAGCAATGTCAGCATGACTTTGTAAAGATGAGATCTTGCCTGACAAATCTGTTAGAACTCTTCGAGGAGGTAATAAGTATTTACTCAGAATTTCTGAAGGTCTTTGACAAGCTGCCACACATAAGGCAGCTGGACAAAATAAGAGTCCACAGTGTTACTAGAATAATACCAGCATGGACAGAAGATGATCAGCCATGATCTCAGAATGGCGGTGCAGGCTCAAAGGGCTGAATGGTCTACTTCTGTACCTATTGTCTATAAGATTGGCTGACTGGCAGGTGGCAAAAAGTGGGTATAAAGGGGATCTTTTCTGGTTGATTGCCGGTAACAAGTGGTGTTCCTCAGAGGTTGGTGTTAGTTCTGCTACTTTTCACGTTATATGGTAATGATCTGGATGACAGAATTTATGGTTTTGTGGCCACGTTTGTGGACAATACAAAGATAGGTGGCAGGGCAGGTAGTGTTAAAGAAGCATGGAGTCTGCACAGAAGGGCTTGGACAGATTGAGAGAATGAGCAAAAAATATGGCAGATGGAATACAGTGTCAGCAAGTGTATGGTCATGCACTTTGGTAGAAGAAATAAAGGCGTAGACTATTTTCAAAATGGGGAGAAAGTTCAGAAATTGGAGGAGCAAGGGGACTTGGATGTTCCAGTGTAGGATTCCCTAACAGTTATCTTGCAAGCTGCGTGGGTAGTAAGGAAGGCAAATACAATGTTAGCATTCATTTTGAGAGAACTCCAATCCAAAAGCCAGGATGTAATGCTGAGGTCTATAAAATGTTGGTCAGACCACATTTGGAATATTGAGAGCAATTTTGGGTCACATGTCTAAGGAAGGTCGTACTGGCATTGGAGATGGCCCAGAGAAGGTTTATAGGAATGATCTTGGGTTGAAAAGCTTAGCATGGCAGCATGAACATCAAATCCTTAGACTTCTGGTAGTTGCTCTGCATTTGCTCATTTTCCTTCCTTCTGATCCAACTGACCCCCATCTCTTCCCCTTCTCCCACCAGCTCCATTTTCCCATCACCCACACATGCCTCGCACTGACTCTTCTCCCCACCTTCATTCCTTTATTTCCATACTGTACCTTTCTCTCCCGATAGATTCCATATCCTCAGTCCTTTGTCACTTCCCAGTTTCAGACACCATTCGCACAATCCTGCCTCCTCATTTGCATATCACCCCTCTCATCTGAACCCACCTATCACCTGATGGCTCTTGTTAGACCCCTTCCCTCCACCTTTTTATACTGGCTATCTCCCCACTTGCTTTTAGTCTGGATGACAGGTTTCAACCTGGAACATCAACTGTCTATTTCCATCCATAGATGGGGTGCCTGGCCCAGTGCCTTCCTCTAGTGCTTTGGGTGTTGTTCTTAACACTTTTGTTTGGGCTGCCAGCTTAGGGAAGCAAGTTACTGCTGTAGCTGACAAAAGAAAATCAATGAGGTAAGACGCTTATGGGGGTATCTGGAGTTAAGGAAGATTGATTCTCATTAATTTGATTACAAAATTAACTACTGCAATCTATAGATTTAGTACAAAGAATTCAGTAGGAACTTAATTAAAAACCAGTCAGTTAACCAGATAATTAAACACCAAAATGACCAATACTGTGTTCCTGTCTTGAATTACAACATTGCTGACCCCTTTTCAGATGCAATGACTACAGTGTTTCTGGGGATTGTTTTCTGTTTCAAGTAACAGGAGCACAAAACTATGATTGAGAATTTTCAACCTTTATTTCATCAGGAGAGAAACTCCAAATACTCCTTTGATCTTGACGATGACTTGAGATGTGATATATTCAGAGGAACATGGTGGGCCCATTGACAACACAGCTCACCTTCAATCCTGGTCTCTTGCACTTCCCTGAGTATCAATGCTCCTTCAAATACCAAAACCCTCAACCCAGGAACTCCCTTTCATGATTCTTTCAGCCTCACTTTCATCCTATAAGATGATCAATAGAACTTCCTCTTTTCTTACCACTAATGATCTAATAATGCCTTATGTGGCAAGGGGATCAGCTCTGGTTTGACAATGCTTTCTTAAAAGCCCTGGGAAACGTGCTTTTAAAATGCACATTGTTTTGTTATTTAAATGATAGAAAAGTGATGGGGATGGGCTAGGATAAGAATTCCAGAGTGTGAGAAGGTGGTGGCCTCCACTGGAGTTGATGATGGTGATGTGAAGAGACCATATGACCATAGGGTATAGGAGCAGAATTATGCCATTTGGCCCATCAAGCAGAGGAAGGCAGGGTTGGACAGGTTGAACCTAGTGCAGGGGAAGTTTTTAACATTTGTTAGTACGAATTGTGAACAAGATGTCAGCAAATCAATGAGGAAACTTGGTTCAAAAGTAATGAAAATATCCCAGATGGGAATAAGTACTCTTCTGGTGAAAGTTTTATTTCAGGTTTCCAAAACCTGCAGTATTTTGCTGAGCCTGTGTGTCTGCAAGTCTGCTGGGGAAGTCAAAAGCCCAATGTCTCCAAGTCCACATGGGTCCACTGAGGGGTTGGAGGCCCAGAGATGGCCTGTCTTGGGGTTGGAGGGTGTGTGTGTGTGTGTGTGTGTGTGTATATATATATATGTCGGGAGGTAGGAACAAGGCTTATTTTGCTGCTGTTGTTGTTTATGTTGTTCTCCAATCATTGTAGGCATGCTATGTTGGCACTGGAATGTGTGGTGACACTTGTGGGCTGCTCTCTGCACGTCCTTAGTACAAACAACCCATTTCACTGTGTGTTTTGATGTGTATGTGATAAATAAATTAATCTTAATCTGAATCTGAATGAGGTGATTGAGACCATTGCGCTGTTTTGTTATTCTTTTGGATTCATTATCCAAGCACATGCATGTGGAAAAGGAGTTTAGTAATCAGAACTGTGAGAGACACCTGAAGGACAGGAACTTTCACCCAGAGAATAGGAGATGGAAGAGAACTAGTGCTGAAAGGCAATATCAGACTAAACCTGGGTTTGCTATTAAGTTGGCTGTCATTTGGATTCAACAGAAAATCTGATTTACCTTTGACTGCATTTCCCACTCATCCAACCCAATGGATATGATGAGACACTCCAGTATAAGGAAATGTGAGAACTGTGGACACTGTGCTGAACCAGCCACTGCTGCTAAGATGGATGTTTTGACGAGGTTCGTTTGGAAATTGTTGTTGGAAGCTCTATCCTTATAACTTACTATAAAGCACTGAAGCATTGAGAGTCTTCTAATAAACATGATGTGTCTTTGGACACAATATTACTGATGAATTTGTTTTATTGCTACTTGGGGGAGTAGATGAAGCGTAAAATATTTAGGCTCAGAATATGTTTCTGTGAAAGTGGGTGCTGAAAAATGGCAGTGGTGATGTAGTCTTCTCTGCAGCTGTTACGTGTGGATATTACACATGGCCCCTTAGCATTATTGGGGATCTGACCCATCCATCCAGCATCCTCTTTGACAATCTGCCACCAGGCAGGAGACCCCGATGCATAAAAACAAGAATGCTCACGGTGGAAAATGGCTTCTTTCCTCAGGCTATTAGGCTTCTGAGCCCCTGGCCGCAACGCATTCATGGCATCAATGGATAATTTGTACTGTATCCTACAATATTTAGTTTATGACTTTACTTTGTGTATCTCTGCATGATTCATTTGTAGATTAATTCTTACTTTCCTAAATTATTGTGTGTTATGTGTACTACTGCAGTCCGGATAAACGTTGTCTCATTTGGTTGTATACATGTGTATAGTTAAATGAGAATAAACTTGACGACTTGACAAGTGGGTTTGGTGAGAACTCCAACTGAAAGCAGCAAGGGAATGGGTCAGTAGGTTGTAAAAGGCAACAGTTCTTGCCATGAATGTTATGGTGTCAGAATTCCTGAACAAGATGTTTTAATTGCCACAAAATAGGCAGATTTACACAAAAATCAAATCTTAGGGACAGTAATTAGTGACAAAGACACTGCTATCCATTTTCTTCAGGCACAAAGGGGCTAAAGAGTGGGGATACTATCCAAGTACTGGAATCAGAAAATGATGAATTGGAAATGGCTTGAAAATAATTTACTACACAAGTGAAGATTACTTTAATGACAGTACATTAATAGTCACCTTGTCACTGAAAACACCATTATCATAATGCATGTCGATACTCCAGCAAATTACTCTGTTATAAGTCAAAATGTTTATTTAAAGCATCACAAATGTTTTCTGTTCAGGCAGACTTTGCAGAGGTGAATCTCCTAATTGGGGGAAATATAAATTTTTGGTCACCAGTGGAGACAGAGGACTCAGGTAATATCCAAGTCGTTATGAGCCAGAGGGGTGCATCTGTGATCATGGGCATTTGGAGTGAGCAAGTCAGGGAACTGCAGCAACAGGCAATGAAGTGATCCAAGAACCACTGGCCCTGCCAAACAGATCACAGCTTGAGAGGCACCAAAAAGGTTCAAGTTTATGGACACTGTCAGCCCAGAATCACAGATCACTGTAATAATGTGGTCACGGAGAAGAATATGAGAAAATTTGGTGGTCCTCTTCAAAATTGTGAGATAATGATCAGGGTACAGGCAAGAAAACACCAGCACTGTTACAGGTAAGAGCTTAATTGTAGCTCATCTGAAGAAGAATGTGGTTTCCTCCCACATTTCAAAGACGTGTGGCTTGATAGGCTGAGTGGCCACTCTAAATTTTCCTCAGTATGTAGGTAAATGGTAAAATCTCAGGGGATGGGAGTATGGGGAGAATGCAATGGGATTAGTGTCATTGGTGCTTAATGGAGGGTACAGACTCAGTGGGCCGAAGGGCCTGCATTGGACTCAATCTAGTCAAATGATGACTAGTAAAGTGGATGACCTCAGGAAGAGCATTATGCTTCACAGGTCTGATTAGACAAAATTGAGCAAGATGCTTTGAGGGAGGACAATGTTGTGCCTTGGAAGTATATCCAAGGATTCTGAAGATCTTGCCTGACTAAGCCTGGACTTACAGTGGGGCACAAATGCAGAAAGGGAAGATGGAAATGTTTATAGATGATTTGCAAGCACTGGAAATATCTCAGGGGAGGGAGGTTAGAGGTGATGAACTTCTAACTTAAAGGATGAACTAATGATCTTCTAACCAAGAAGGACCGCAAATATGGATGTTCGTGGAAAAACATATTGGAAGTGAAAATGTGAAATGGAGAGAAAAGAGAAGCATAAAGTGCCTTAAGGATAAAAATAAACTATTTTTGGCAATAATGTGGAATTTGGAACATATTGCAAACAATATACTGTATAATTGTAATGGCAGTAGTAAATATGACTAAGCTATGTTAAGTCTGGTATTGCAGTTAATGTTTAGAAAATGCATTATATGATGCACAGTTAAGAGTTTCTGTTTGGAATGAGAGGTTAGATATGTATAAAATATATTTGGATAGCAGTACTTGAAATGGACACCTTAGAGTATAGCTTGAATTTGTAGTTGAGAGGACTAAAGAGATACATAAATTTATGTTTAGGAAAATAAAAAATGCTTTATATGTGTGTGTGAATGAATAATTAATTAATTGTATGTTTAAATATGTAAATAATTAATCTTTGGTAGAATTAATGCACTTACTGAAGATGGTTGATCTTTTACATGGGTTTGTAACTTGTTTTATAAGGAAGCAGAGTATAATGTGAATTTACCATCATGCGTATATATATTATGTATTATCTATCATATGATATAATGTCAGGAAATATAGCGGAGGCTTGACCCAATAACAGAGCAGCAGAGATGATTTAGTGATGTACTTCAATAATAGACCACAAAATAACAAGTCATGAGGGACCACAAAAAAAGAGAGAGCAGAAACTAACACAACAGGTGACAGTATAAACTTTAGACAGGGAGAGTGAAAGCTAGGAGCTTTGAGGTTGAGGCTGACTGGTTCTATGTCTAAACAAAGGCTGTGGATGAGAACTGGGGTTAAATAGGCTGCAGGTGATGAATCTGAAACAAGTGGCAGGTGAATCCTTTTATCTGGGTGGCAACATGGAGGTGCCTGCAAGTGCAGGAGCAGGCCTGACATATAACTTTTGATACATTGTTGTACCTGCCACTGATAGCTAGCTGTTCACTGCCTTCAGCAAAGGACGTTTTGCTGGCAGCACTGCTCATGTTTCTTCTCTTAGTAACGGTAACAAAATGATCCTGTGGATCCCCACACATTCCTCCTCTCTACATATCATGAGGTCTCAAAGGTGCTCTGGGCAGTATATCAAGTCTGGGTGTTGGGCAATGAGTTAAACTCTATTACAAGAAAAAATTAACTTATTTAAGTAAACAAAAGTTAAATCATTCCTTATCATAACCTTTCTGAGGTGTATCTTATTAATTGGAAGTGGTCCATTATCCTTCAAACATACTAACCTGTACATTTTTGAAATGTGAAAGGAAACAGGAGCATCGGGAGGAAACCCATGTGGTCACTGGAAGGATATACAAACTCTTCACACACAGCAACGGGAATTGAACCTGGGTGCTGGCACTGCAGGAGCTATGCTACCATGCCATCCACAATGTTAATAAATAGACATGGTTTCTTGATGCTCCTAATCTAGGCGAATAATGTAACAGTCTACAATACAGCACAAGATGCCTAATACATAATGAGGATGTCCTTTGAGATTTCCTCCTCTTTCACTGAAGCAGGAGACCTGTTCTTGTTTCTCGGAGCGGTATTCCCCAAACTTCACACTGCCTTCGAGCAAAGGCTGGAGTCAATGATTACCTACTCTTTAAATGGGTGCACCTTTGAAATCACAACTGCAGGTTAATTTCAGCAGGGGCATTGAACTTAATTTATTCCCAATTATTGTGTGCTAATGGGAAAAATATTTCAAATGCTGCCATTCCAGAGCCACATGCAATAGATGGAAAGTTTGGAACGATATTATTGGAACAAGTTGGCGTTGCTTCTCTTAACAGCATCACTTCATCAATGTTTTTATGGACAACTGGGCATCTCACACAAGGTTCTGCACCTCACTCAGCATCCCTTTTATGCCTTTATATTGATTCCATGCTCCCACATATTTTGTGCAATCTATTCTAGAGTCAGAATCTCTTTTTGTATAGAAATATGCCGTGATGTTTTCATATTTTGTACTTCCCTCCTCCCTTTTGTCTCTAATAACCTGTCCACCTAAACGTAATCAATTCTCTTCAACATTTGAGACACCTCAATCACATCACCTTGAGGTCTGAACATCTCAGCAGAGCACTGACGGCCAGCTGGATAGGAATATGAATGAAGGCTTTCTCTAATTAAATGCCACTCACACTACAGCAATTTAACAGCTGGGAATTTGTACAGATTAAATGAAACACTTTGACAGACCTTTACTGAGAGCAAGCCTCCATTATTCAAGGATGGTCAATACTTTTTTTTATCATAAGATTTATAAACTGTGCCTATTAAGCAATTAGAAATTGGCAGGTACCAAGTCTCCTATGTAATTAAACTGTCATTGGGCATCAAATTATATTCCTAAGCATCCAATAACTATGATGTAAAGGCAACACTGAAGACTTAAAATGGAGGAAATACCCAACAGGCCAGGAAAGAGGGGAAGAGTTAATTTTCAGAAGGGAAGAGGGTAGTACAAAATATGAAAACAGAAAGAGATTCTGACTCTAGAATAGATTGCACAAAATGTGTGGGACCATGGAATCAATATAAAGGCATAAAGGGGGAGCTGGGCAAGGTACAGAACCTTGGTGAGATGCCCAGTTGTCCATAAAAACATTGATAAAGTGACCTTTCATCTGAGTTACACTGATAAAATGTATCGACCTTTCTCCCCAGACTCTAATCTCCTGAGTATTTCCACCATTTTCTGCTCTTATTACAGATTTACAAAGCTTTTGAAAATTAAAGCCTATTGATTTTTGAGATAGAGCTCTAGAAATTCTCCGGTTTTTCAAGAACGTGTCTAGTTCATCAGTTCCACAAACGTGAAATAAGAAACTTTCACGAAAGAAAGTAAGAAACGAAAATATGGCTACTGCTCGTACAAGTAATTTGCCACACATTTCCCACCTCAGCCAATTTTCATTTGCACTTTAAATACCTGAAGACTCCGATTATTGAATTGTTTGCTTTTCTTTGTTGACATTAGTCTCTTCCTTGATATCCACTCACAACCATGTAACATCCTCTGGTTCAGATGAGCGACATCATAGATTATTGACATTGATGTTGTTTGATCCTTTTACTTCTGATCTCTCTCATTACAACATACCCCTCTATAGGTCTCAATGATCATTCTGTGGCACTTACTGCCATTTTGTTCAAATAACCACGCCTCCTGCTTCTTATAAACACAAGAAAATCTGCAGATACTGGAAATCCAAAGCAACACACACAAAATGCTGGAGGAACTCAGCAGGCCAGGCAGCATCTATGGAAAAGAATAAACAGTTGACATTTCAGGCCAAGCCTCTTCATCAAGACTGGAAAGGAAGGTGGAAGGAGTCAGGGTAAGAAGGTGGGGGAAAGGGAGGAAGAAGTACTAGGTGGCAGGTGATAGGTGAAACGGGAGGGGGGGGGAGGGTAAAGAAAAGAGCTGGGAAGTTGTTTGATGAAAGTGATAAAGGGCTGTCCTCACCTATCAGATTCCCCTTTCTCCACCCTCAGGACTCGCACCACCAGATTCAAGAACAGTTACTATCCCTCAACCATCAGGCTCTTTAGCAAAAGGGGATAACTACACTCATTCTACTTCAGCTGCTCCCACAGCCAATGGCCTCAATTTAAGGACTCTTTATCTCGTTACTTCATGCTCTTATTATTTATTGCTACTTATTTATATTTGCTGTCCACTGATTCTGTTTACAGTTACCGTTCTATAAATTTGCAAAGTATGCCTGCAGAAAAGGAATCTCAGGGTTGTATGTGGTGACATGTATGTACTCTGATAATAAATTTTACTTTGAACTTTGCACTTTTCAAACTTTTAAGTGCCTTTTAAACATTGTTATTGTATCTGCCTTGACCACTTCATCTCGCATCTGGTTTCATATGCACACTACCCTCTTGGTGATGAGCTTGCCCTTCAGGGTCTTCTCAGCTTAAGCCCAAGCTCTCTAGTCTTTGATTCCCTTTCCCTAGGAAAGGGTTACAAAGAATTGATAAAAATGGAACATATTTCCACTGCTTGGTGACAGGAAAACTCACAAATTTAAAACAATTCACTCCTTTCATGAGGTAAGTACAGAGACAAGTCAATGTCTGTGGAAATGATCGCCATTAATAAGAGTGGGAGTGGGCATTTGGCCCTTCAAGCTCACTCTGCCAATCATCAAGATCACAGCTGATCTTCTATCTTAGTGCCATTTTCCTGCACTATCCCCACATTCTTTGATTTTCCTGATGCCTATAAACCTATCAACCTCTTTCTGTAAGAACTCATTAGGTTAGAGGATTCCAGTGAGTCACCATCCACTTTGTGGGGTAATTTCTTATCTTAGCACTAAGTGGCCTGCAAACTATTCTTAATCTGTTCCTCCACTCCTCAACTCCTCAGTCAGTGAGAACATTTTCCCTGCATCTAGCCTGTCAGGCTCTTTAAGATGTTTGTAGCTTTCCCAAATAATTCGATACCTCAGGAGAAAATGAAACTCATCCCAATAAAATGGAGATTTGACCAGGAATCTGAAAATTAGAAATTTGAATGTATTTCAGTCCCAAGGATGCAATAGATTTTTAATTTGTCCGTCTTAATGCAACAAATATGCCTCTGAATTGACCAAGATTGCACATTAAGCGAATCTGATGCATGAGGTCTAGGAAACTTTAGATTTTATCCTTATCCTGCTGACAAGGTGTGCGATTTCTGGAATTACCC
Source organism: Hypanus sabinus (assembly GCF_030144855.1). Taxonomy (NCBI): domain Eukaryota; kingdom Metazoa; phylum Chordata; class Chondrichthyes; order Myliobatiformes; family Dasyatidae; genus Hypanus; species Hypanus sabinus. The sequence continues at coordinate 10,382,394 of NC_082739.1, read as the reverse complement.
TGAAAATGAATCTATTAGATTTGCAATGAAAGGTTCCACAGAGGTAAAGTCAATCATCAGCTGGTTCTGTCTGAATAACCGTTAATCTGCTTCCTGAGTTGTCACAATTTTAGACAACCTGATCATCTGAAACATCCTTCACGAGCACCAAGACGACTTCTGAGAAATTCTCAGAAAGAATTTAAACATCTCATCCCATTTTTCAATTTCTTCCATCTCTGCTCCTTGCCCTTCCTATCTCTCCAATCTCTTCCATTTCCAGAAACACTCAAGATCCCGTACTTATCCAATTTTTGAATATCTTCATTTTTCATCTTCACTGGCAAAGGAACAGAGTTTTTTTTTCAAATGTAAGAAAGTTGCTGCACATTAAACTTGTAAAATACTGGTTAGGCCTCAGCTTGGATAGGGCACAGAGGAGATTTATTGCCATGATTTATATTTTATTGCATCTTCACCAGATTTGTGAAGGAGAGTGAGGTAATAGGATTGTACCTCAAAATTCAAAGCAAATTTATTATCAAAGTATGTATATATCACCACATACAACTTTGAGATTCATTCACAGTAGAACAAAGAAATACAATAGAATCAGTGAAAAACTACACACAAAGACTGACAATGTGACAATGAAAAAAACATTCAATGTGTTTCTCAAACACGAGGAAATCTGCAGATGCTGGAAATTCAAGCAACACACACAAAATGCTGATGGAACGCAGCAGGTCAGGCAGCATCTACAGGGAGAAGCACTGTTGACGTTTCAGGCCAAACAAATATTTCAAACAATGCCTTGCTGGAAAACATTGACACCTCCAAGACCCGCAAACTTAATGAAGCTTTTAACCTAATTAGGAAATTGCTCAGCTATATTAAGGTATGCCCAGATAAGCCCGGAGTAAAACCAAAACCGATAGAAGTGTTTGATATTATTTTCAATTTGAATTAATACAAACCACATTACTTCAGGTATCTGCTGCAGTAACTCGGCTGTTAAAATGTAATAGAACTTTAGGGAAGCTATGATGAGTGGAACCCAAAGTAAATTTTTTTAAATGCTAGTATGAATAGGAATAAAGAGCAATTTAAGAGGGTTAATGCAATGACACATACCTTGGAAATATATCGTGTGATAATAAACAAATCAGTAAAGTTTATAGCAGTTCCATGTTGATTTCACAACTTTAGCTCATTCAGACCTAAAATCTCATGCCCATAAAACTTCTCAGCCCAAAACTTCGACAGTGCTTCTCCCTATAGATGCTGCCTGGCCTGCTGCGTTCCACCAGCATTTCAATGTGTTTCTCGGTTGGGAGAGGAAGAGGTGTTAAAATCATGCATCAGTTACAAGAAACTTTTTACAGTGGCTGAATCATTGGTGCTTGAGTCCATAGAACAAAAGTGACAAGCAACAGTGATGTGTGAAAGCATTTATTATTAAGTAACTGTGTAATAAATGTACATAATTGTGGGCAAGAGCACACTGTCAGAAGTTGTGGTGAAAACAGATTCAATTATAATACTGGATCTGGTCAAATACCCAAAGGGATGAAAAAAATATAAATACCCAAAGGGATGAAAAAAATATAAGTGCATGGGAAAGAGGGGATGATGGAATTAGCTGGATCTCTGTACCAAAAAAAACCCTTCACAGCAAAAATTGATCCATATCTATAGAATCTTTGAGAGATTCCATGATACAAATTAGTACTGTTGGTGGTGCTAGGCAATGTGCATAAAGCTTCTATTGGAACACTCTCCCCAAAGGTAAACATAATGAAACATTAATATTTCCTACTTACACAATGCAGAGAGAAAACAAAAGCAACTGGACTTTGGGAGGCAGAGCAGTGTAAACAAATGCATTCTAATTGTTTGGTGCCTAAACAATTATCTGTTCACTGACACTTCTATTCTTACACTTACTTATATATGTAAAAAAAATTATTCTTGTTTTGTGCAAGATTGCAATGATTGCAAGATGGTGCTGGTGAAAAATACTTTGCGGGCAGCTTCCAAATATACTTCTTCTGCACTCCTCTCACTGTGATCTATATCCTGTAATGTCCTTTTAAGCAACATACTTTTGAACTGTCGTAACAAACTAACGATTTCACAGTCTTCTGAAGGATTCAGCAGTTTTAACTCTCAGGAATGCAGGTACAGCATCTTTAAGCGGATGAAGGTACATTGCCACGGCCAGAAGAGAGGGAGCAAGGAGGATTCCGAGCCAGACTAAAACGCTGGAGTATGAAAATTTCTCTACCCAGTATCTTGTTTGTAAATGTACAGACACTGAGGAACAAGACTGAGGACCCAAGGGTAAGATTGATGGATCAGAGAGAAATGAGGAACTGCTGTGTTTTGTGTTTCACAGAGTTATGGCTCAATCTGGACATGCTGGATATGTTGGTAACACCCAAGGGCATCTCGATACACTGAATGGACTAGACTGCTGATTTAGAGAAGGCAAAAGGTGGGGATCTGTATTTCATGATAAATTCTTTGTGGTGCATGGATGCAGTGGTCTTGTTCCCCCGACATAGAACATCTGATGATTACGTGCTGACTGTCCTACTTGCCAAGAGAGTTATCCTCCATTATCGTGGCCGTAGATAACATACCACCAAAGGCCAATGTTAAGCAGGCACTGGAGGTACTGAGAGCCGCCACCAACAAACAAGAAACAGCCTACCCAGATGCCTTCCAAATCATTCTCAGGGATGTCAGTCTGGCTTGTTTGAAGCCCAGTTATCATCAACTTACCACCTGCAACACCATGGGTTTCAACACACTTGACTGCTGCTGTACTACCATAAATAATGCCTACCATTCAATCCCTAGTCTGCATTTTTGGAAATCTGATAGGTTGGCTGTCCTCTTCCTACCTGCATACAGGAAGAGTCTAAAGAGCAAGGCTCAAGAAGGAAGGACAATGAAGAAGTAGTCATGGGAGGCAGAGGAGCGGCTACGGAATGGCTTCGTGTTGGTGGACTGAGCCGTGTTCAAGGACACATCAGAGGATCTGAACGAATATACCATAGTTGTCATGGTCTTTATAAAAACAGTTGTAGATGGGTGTGCCTCCACAAAATCATTCAGAGTGTTCCCCAAGCAGAAGCCCTGCATGTACATTGAGATCCACAATCCGCTGAGGGCCAGATCGGTGGCATTCGGGTCTGGCGACCAAGTAAGATACAAGATGTCCTGGTACAATCTCCAGAAAGCCATCTCACATGCGAAGTGGCAATTCCGGACCAAACTTGAATCACTGAATGCTCCTTCACAGCTGTGGCAGGGCTTGAATACCATCACCTCTTACAAAGTGAAATCAGGCAACATAGGTGACACCAGGGCTTCACTCCCAGAGAAGCCCAATGCCATTTATACTCATTTTGACCATCAAAACATGAAAGCACCTTAACAAACTTTCACAGCCCCCGATGACAGTGATTTCAGTCTCTGAGGCCAATGTGAGAGCATTCTTCAGGAGGTGAACCCGTGGGAAGCATCCGGCACAGACATGGGACCTGACCAAGTACTAAGACCTGTGCTGACCAACTGGCTGGTGTTGAGATCTTTAACCTCTTTGTTCAGCAGTCAGACGTACCCAGCTGCTTCAATTATACCCAGGCTTTAATTATACCAGTGTCTAAGATGAACGTAATGACCTGCCTCAATGACTATCATCCAGTGGCATTTACGTAGATAGATAAATAAATACTTTATTGATCCCAAAGGAAATTACAATGTCACAGCAGCATTACAAATTCTCAGATATGCAAATTAGAAGAATAAATAAAAAATAAATTACCTTAAACTGTCTAACAGGAGGTGGGGGGGGGGGGCATCTCTTCGCCAGCTATAGGTTGACTCATTATAAGCCTAATGGCTGAGGGTAAGAATGACTTTATATAGCATTCTTTGAAGCAGCGAGTTGGCTTAGTCCATTACTGAACGTGCTCCTCTGTTCAGCCAAGGTGGCATGCAGAGGGTGAGAAACATTGTCCAGAATTTCTGTAGGTCCTTTGTTCTACCAGAGCCCCAGTATGTCCAGTTTGATTCTTATAACAGAGCCAGCCTTTCTAATCAGTTTATTGAGCCTATTGGCATCATTCGTGTTAATGCCATTGCCCCAGCACAACACTGCATAGAAGATTGTACTAGTGACAACAGACATCCACTGTGATGAAGTGCTTTGAGAGGTAGGTGCTGAAGCACATCAACTCATGCCTGAGAAGTGACTTGGATCTATTCCAGTTTGCCTACCATCACAACAGGTCAACGGCACATGCCATTTCATTGGCTCTTCACTCAGCCCTAGAATATCTGGACAGTGAAGATGGATAACATCAGGATGCTCTTCATTGACAACAGCTCGGCATTCAATACTATCACCCCCCTAAAAACTAATGAATAAGCTTCAAGACCATGCCTTCAATCCCTTCTTGTGCTACTGGATCCTCAGATTCCTCACTTGCAGACTCCAGAATCAGAATCAGGTTTAATATCACTGGCATATGTTATGAAATTTGTTAACTTTACTGTATCAGTACAATGGAATACATAATGATAGAAAAGAAAGAAACTCTAAATTACAGTGATATATATAATAGTTAAATTAAATAAATAGTGCAAAACTATAAATAAAAAGAGTAGTGGGGTAAGTTTTTTACACAGTGGGTTGTGAGTGCCTGGAATGACTTGCCAGGGATGGTGGTGGAGGCTAAAACATTAGGGGTATTTAAAAGTCTCTTGGACAGGCACATGGATGAAAGAAAACTGGAGGGTTATTGGGTAGTGTGGGTTTAGTACTTTATTTTAAGGATTATATGGGTCGGCACAACATGGAGGGCTGAAGGGCCTGTACTGTACTGTGCTGTAGTGTTCTATGGTTCTATGGTAGTGTTCATGGGTTCAATGTCCATTCAAAGGTTGGATAACAGAGGGGAAGAAGCTGTTCCTGAAGCATTGAGTGTGTGCCTTCAGGCTTCTGTACCTCCTCCCTGATGGTAGCAATGAGAAGAGGGCATGCCCTGGGTGATGGGAGTCCTTAATGATGGACACTCCCTTTTTGAGGCATCGCTTCTTGAGTGTATACCCTGTTCATGTTCCAAAGTCTTTCAATTTCCTCTTTTAATTCAGCATATTTCTAGTGTTCTTCACTTACTGATTTCTGTAAGTTATGTGTGTTTGGAATGGCTGTATCTATTAAATAAGTTGTTCTTGCTTGTTTATCCTGTAATATTATATCCAGACAGTTATTATGGATTGTCCTATCTGTAATAGTGGATCAGTCATAGGAACATAGAAAACCTACAGCACATTACAAGCCCTTCGGTCCACAATGCTGTGCCAAACATGTACTTACTTTAGAAATTACCTATGGTTACTCATAGCCCTCTATTTTTCTAAGCTCCATGTACCTATCCAAGAATCTCTTAAAAGACCCCATCATATTCACCTCCACCAATGTCACCAGCAGCCCATTTCATGCACTCACCATGCAGTCATGCATAAAAAACTTACCCCTGACATCTCCTCCAACCTACTTCCAAGCACCTTAAAACTGTGCCCTCTCATGTTAGCCATTTCAGTTGTAATATAATTTGTGGGACACGAGACTCTAAAACTGGATCAAGCTTGTATTTATAGCAAGGTCTGGTGTCTTTTATGAGTTTGTATTTTAAAGCAAGATTTTGGTGAATGATATTTGCCATTTGATTGTGTCTGTGTAAGTAATCAGATTGAGTTAAACTGCTGCAGGATTCTGTAATGTGTTGACTTGTTTATAATTTTGCTTGGCTTTTTCTGCATTAATCATCTTGAATTTATTGGTCTTTTATTATTTTGATTATTTTTGTGTGTTAACCACCTGGTCCTGTATAGCCACATGAAAACCCTCTGTTTCTGGTAAGAGGTCTCCAACTCTGAGCCAGCCATTCAACACTTCCTTAACATCATCTAGTCTGTTATTATGTCAACATCTAGTTATCATTATTATTTTTTTCTTTCTTTTTGTATTTGCACAGTTTGTTGTCTTTTGCACATTGGCTGTTTGTCCATCCTGCTAGGTGTGATCTTTCACTGATACTACCTATATTGTGTTTCTTGTATTTACCGTGGATGTCGCAAGAAATGGATCTCAGGTTGTATATGGTGACATATATGTACTTTGATAATGAAGATACTTTGAACTTTATTCTTGAGGTGTGTACATGGTTGCTGGGGCCTACATTTGTTGCACATCCTTAGTTGGCCTTGGGAAAATGGTCTTGAGCATCTGGCTTGAATTACTGCAGTTTATGTGGTGATTGCACACAGCTGGGAAAGATTGAATGATTGCTCAATTGGCGAGTGGAAGTTCCATCCTCATTTATGGACCTATATTGTTAAACAGATTCTGAGGTCATCCACTTCTGACAGTATCAATATTTTGGCACTTTAGAGAGAAAAAAACAGATGTTTCTCAAGGGTGCACCATAAATCCTCAGACTCAGAAACAAGTGAGAAAAGGCAAGACATATTAGGAAGTAGCAAGTTAATGCAGGCTGTACAAGGAAAATAACTGTATCATCTTCTGTAAAATTATTTCCTCTGAATGATTTTCTCATCTACAAGTCTAAGTCATCTTTGGCCTTCCTTGATCATGAGATAGGAGGCGCTGCCATCCTCCTAGACTTGTGTTCAAAAGCACCATTCTGAACAGGGATACAAATGAAAATACACCATTGCCAGACATGTGATGCCCAGAAGGTCCTTCCAATCTGCTCTACGTTTGGGATTATTGGAGCATTGTAACTAAGTATTTTCTCCTGGTGGTTCTTTCAGACAAGAATTGATATTGGAACTTTAGCTGGATGTTTTTCAAGGCCAGTATATTATTCATTACATGGGGTAAAGAAAATTAAGTGTCAGACCAGTGTCTTACACAAGGTAAGTTAATGCCTCGGTGTTACCGTCGGTCAAAATGATCAAATTGAAAAGTATTTTTTGGTACAAGTGTTTTGGCACTACCTTTATTGACTGTCTTCTTGAAGTTCATTCTTTGGAATGGATGATGAGTAGTCTAATGGTTATTCACTAACGTCAATCTGTACCAACACAATTCCATCAGTAATTATTAACAAGGCTTAAAATTCAGTACACTATTGACAGCCTCAGATTGAAAACTCACTGAGCTGAATTGTTAACTCTCCACTTGATGCCTAACTAACTGTGTGTTTCCATCATTTTCTGCGCTTAATACTCTTACCTGGCTTAAAGGCAAGCTCTCGTCGTTCTTTTCATAGGGGATCCAATGCCCAGTAATGATGTATTTCAAATATTCAGGGGTACTCACCTGTACTGAGGCTCTGTCTTCATGTGCTGGAGATATTTGACCGATCCGGCAGCAACTGTGGAAAGAGAAATGGAGTTATTGTTTTCAGTTTTCAGAACTGGGAAGGAGAGATTAAAGATCTAGTACCTAAAATGTTAATTTTGTTACCCCTCCACAGATTTTGCCTAAGCTGTTGATTGTTTCCTGTGCTTTTTATTTTACTTCTGATTTCCAGCATTTATTGGATTTCCATCTGAATGTGATAGTCCAACATTGTTGGAGGTAAAATATTTGTGTTCAGTGAGTTGTAAACTCATGTCCTCTGCAGAATGCAGAATCCCATACATGAGACAAAGAAGTCTGTATAGCTGTACTCAAGGACACTTTGCACACTATCTTTTGAGCAGAGAATAGTTGGTCACAGAATGAAATCCATTAAAATGTGACAACCTTGTAACAGCAATTACTCACAACCAATATTACATATACCTGTATGACATTTACTAACATACTACGGGAATAATAGAGTAATAAGTGTAGAATGCTGCATGAATTAGTCTACAGTGTATATAGACTCAACTGGACATACAGATGCTTCTAAAACTAAGGAGAAAGACCTAGTGATGGAGCTACTCATGAATGACCCTAATCACTTTTACCTACCTTGTCCCAGTTCCACAAAACTTCCTTCTTTCAATAGAAGTTCCCAACCCAAATGGTTGACTGCCCATTTCCATGTACAAATCTGCCTGATCCACTGAGTTCCTCCAGCAGTTGTTTTTTTTGCTCCAGATTCCAGCCTCTGCAGCCTCCTCTGTTGTCTTTTCTTAATTTCCTTCTCTAATCTAATCCTAAGGGACAACATACTTTTTTAACATCAAACTCTAATCTTGGAGGTGAAATCCACAACCCTAGCAAATATATTCTTCTGCTCACTCTTCTAAATCTCCTTATATTTATTCCTACAGTACATCAAAGAGTATTCCTTACCCAACTACTGGAAATAATCTGTTTCCATCTAAATTGAAGTGCGGCAGGGCTTTGGAAATTGTAGTAGTTTATAGGATTCCAAGAGGACCCTGAGCCTGACCTGATGACTGCCTTGTGCATTATTTACTTACAGCTTCCATTCAGGAAATAAACCAGCAATCCTAAGTGCAAAGAATTTCAATGTGGGAGTGTGGATTCAGTATATCATGGCTGCTGTTAAGTGGGTGTACGTTCCCCATATATGGCTTAGAAGGAGGTCATTCAGCTCCTTGAGCCCATGCTGGCTCTCAGAGCAATCCCATCCTTCTACTAATTCTCTATGCAACTTAATTCACCATTCAACTCCTCCCTGTCCCAAGGTCCTGTTACTCAACTGCTCATGAGGGGCAATTTACATTGACCAATTACCCTACCAACCAGCAAGTCTCTGGGACATTTGAGGAACGTGGAGCCCCCAAAGGAACCCCAAATGGAGTGAATGGACAAACATAACACAGATACCATTAGAGATCAGGAATGATGCTCTAAGCCTGCATTTCTACCAGCCGTGCCATGGTGTAGATGAGTTACAGAACCTTTTGTTCCAATCCTGCTAAATATGAAGGCAATTTGGTTGGATTCACATACACTGTAGGTCAGGCAGTATCTATGAAGAGGAATAAACAGTCAAACAGCTGACATTTTGGGCAGAAACCCTTCATTAGGACTCGATTGTTTGATTGTGCAATCCCCTCCATAGATGCTGTCTGACCTGCTGAGTTTTTCCAGCATTTTGTGGTGCTCTGGATTTCAAGCATCTGCAGAATCTCTTGTGTTATGGTTGGATTCACCCTTATTGGAAATGGGAACAGTTGTCCTTTGACACTTATTGGGCCAAACCTCAATGCTGTCTGGTTTTAATGGATGAAGACAGGCATGCATTCACTTTTGGAGAAAATGCCTAGGGAATGGAAGCAGCATATTAGGGAGAGGATTGCTGATGCAGGAGTATTGGGTCCAAGACTCTCCTTGAGGAACACTTGCAATAGTATCCTTGGGTTAAATTGACTAGTATTCAATGAACAAAACCATATCACTTCCATCATACACCAAGGTGCTCTCTACAGTTACCTGATGAGGTAACGATAGCTTTTGGTCAGGAGCAGTTGTTGTCAGGTGGTGCCCAACCTTCATAAAATGGTTCGACTATTAATCTTTTCTTTTCAAATCTTTTTTTTCTTATTATTATTCAAAAATAACACAGGTACATTGAAGTAACAACATTTACAATGCCTCAAAAAATTATCTTTTTTAATCATTAATCAATAAACACTCTAGTTGGTGGGTCAGCAGTGGTGGCCAAGTCACTGCCCATCTGCTGCTGACTTCCAGCTCAACTCCTCTCGCCTGCAAGATGCTCTTTCTGCTTCCTCTCCCATCTTGCCAGCTGTTTGGTTCTTGCTCTTTTCATCAAGGCCCAGAGCAGACAGCAACCTCCATGCCGACCTTGCCAGGAACCCTCTAAAGCTGAACTCCATAGGGAATAGCCACGTCAACCATCTTTTGTCCCTGCACCCCTGGACTAAAAGGACTGGTACTTCAGAGTCTTCCTCTTGTGAGCCTCCTCACATCCTTCGCCCCACCAGGTTGATTTTCTTGCCTTTGATGGACCACAGTACGATGTCTGGTTGAAGCGTGGTTTGCCCCACCTCCGGGGACTGCAGTTCCCTCCGCACATTGACCCTCATCTCGCATGGCTTGGCAGTTTGTAGCAGATAGGATTTAAGCCTCTCTGGTATGACTGGCATGGTCCCCTCCTTGATAAAAATGGCTGCCCTGTTTGTCTCTCTGCCAGCTGGTCTCTTTTTACACCTCTCCCACTCCAGTGTGTCAGCAAGGGACAGCAGGACGTTGTCATGGTGCCACCTATACTGCCCTTGTGTTAAAGCTGACAGTATGTGTGCCAGCGAACCCTGCTGACCACAAGCTTGCAGTTAGGGTCCTCTCTCAGCCCCCAAGTGCAACTGTGATGGTGTAGGGAGTGTCATGCACGGACCACAGGAGGAGTGAAATTACAGAAGGGCTCCAGTCTCCAAAGCTCTGCCCAAGTGATCCTGCACTTGGGAAGATCCCGTTTCATCCATGCACTCTGTTACCCCAACTCCACTGCCTTTGATACCTTCCTTTCATCCTCATGGTTCCATACCTCTGCCTGGACCATGTCAGGCCTATCCCTTGCACATGCATTCCCCCATTGTTGGAAGTGTGCAGAGTCGAGGCCTTGCCGTCCCAGGCATGGGTTGCCAATGATGTCTCTCATCTGCCTGGTCTATGGCTGAGTGGGCAGCCCACTTTCAGTGTTACACATTACTTCAATACACTTTCAATTCACTTCATTCTTCCCAGGGTTATGTAATATCCCACTTGGTCGAATGCTGTCTTGGCGTCAAGGGCAATCATTCTCACTTCATCTGTGGAATTCTGCTCATGTTCACACCTTTACCAGAACTGTATGTCCTGGAGCTGAGCAGTTTATTGGTAAGCACGTTTTGCTTCAGAGCATTGTCAATGATATTCTGCCATTTTGCTGATGACTGAGAGTAAATTGATTTATCCTATTTTTAGTGGACAGGAAAAACTTGGGCAATTTTATGCATGGTCAGTTAGATGCCAGTGTTGTAATTGTCCTGGAACAGCTTGACTAGAGGTACGATTATTTCTGAAGTGCAGGTCTTTGGCACTACAGCCAGGATATTGTCTGCTCACATAGCCTTTGCTGTTTCCAGTGTCCTCACTTGATATTGTGATGAGTGAAACCAAATTGGCTGATGCCCCAGTAATGATGCTGACATCTGAGAGAGTGTTTCACATCAATCACCCACTTGCTACTGCAGACTGAAGAGGGAAGCTGCATCTCCACCCATAGCTTCTATATTCATACGCCGATAAAGTTGATGTTTATTTATTTATTTATTGATCCAGCGCAGAGTAGGCACTTCTGATCCTTTGAGGCATCCCGCCCCAGCAACCCCTGACGGCCCCAATTAACCCTAATCCAATCATGGGACAATTTACAACGGCAGGAGATTTATGCAGAATCTAATTCAACATAGGGAATTATGAACAGATAAAAATAGAAGCTGTGGAGTGCTTGACAACACACTTAATGGACCATAAAAATATCGTGGTCCAACTGGAAGGGCCCACCATAATCAGCACAGAATATCTACTGCATTTATTCACAGTAGTATTTGTATTGCCCCATTCGTTTGATACATTATTGGGCCCATATGTTGTAAAGCCAAAGAAGTGGCCTATACTTAAGCAGGCCATCTATTCGAAAGATACGAATCCTAGATCACAGTGAAAATATCGGTTAAAGCTTGGAACAACAGACAAGATATTAAAGGTACTCAACGACTCAGGCAGCAGCTGTGGCAGGAAGTGTACAGTCAAAGTTTCAGGTCAAGGCTCTTCAACTGCACTGAAAGACAGAAGGCTGGTAGCCAGTATAAAAAGGTGAAGAGGAGGAGAGAAGCAGGAGCTAGCGATTGATCGGTAAATCCAGGTGAGGAGTGATGGGCAGATGGAGGAGGCAGGAGTGGACATTGCAAAAGAGGCTAAAAGTTGACACATGAGGCACAAAGATAATGGAATCTGACAAGAGAGGAAGGTGGAGCATGGAATCAAATGAAGGAAGTGGGAAGGGCACACTTTCTCTTCTCCTCTTTATACTGGCTATCCCTCAACCATCTTTCCATCCAGATGAAGGGCCTTAACCCGAAACAGTGACTGTCCATTTCTCTCTACAGGTGCTGTCTAACTTGCAGGGTTCCTCTTGCATCTTATTTGTTGCTCTTGACTCCAGCACGCGCAGTCTCTAATGTCCCCATTTGGTTAAGTGTTGAACTGTGGATTATTGCTATCTACTCTCATTAACAAGTTCATTAACAAGGAAAATCTGCACTGCCTAATTTAACACTGTACTCTCTCCCATTAATAGATTCCGTCTAACTTTCCACGAGGCCTGAGGGTATTTTCACCAGCCTCCATAACTCTGTTTAGTTTCCTATTAAACTTCCTTAATAGTTTACAATCTGAATTGAGAACAGGATCTTGCTGCAGTAAACTGGGAACTAATAAAGGGCAAAACCACAGCAGCAAGGGCTTATTTAAGAATTCCACAAGATACAGAGCTACAGTTTATATCCCTAAGGGGCAACATTCAACATGGGAAGTAAACCATCAGCCAAAGATATATTCGATAACTTAAAACTGAAAATTATCATAGGGTAAATGCAAAAAAAAGACAAAAAGAGATGCTAAAATCAAATTAGATATTAAACATGACACAAATTAGCAGTATGAAAAGAAATCTTCAAAAAGTGGCAACATCATTTTTGTTAATTTTATTTTTATATAAGGACAGTTAGGAGCAATGTGGGCCACTTGAAATGGATAACTGACTTTGGAGATGAAAAGTTGGTGATGTTGAATATTTACTTTGCTTTAGTGTTTACTATAGAGGATTAGGATAGCATAATGAACGATGAAGGTTTGTGGGCTTAAAATGTTTTTCTCACTCCACAGGTGCTGCTTGCCCTTCTGAGTATTTCCAGTGTTTCTGTTCTTATTTGACAAAAGAGACATCTGGAAGAAAACTAAAAGTGGATTAGCCATAGGAACTGACCAGAACAGATGCAAGCAAAATAATGAATGTTAAATTCCTGGGATTTGAATGATATCAAACATCCCAAGACCCTAAAGGTATTATATGAAATACTGCAGATATCCCATCATAATCTTTACACTATGATGCAGGGTTTTGACCAGAAACATGACCATCTTTTTGTCTCAACAGAAGCTGCCTGACCTGCTGAGTTCATCCTGCTGTTTGATTCTTGATATAATTTTGTGAAACTCTGAGTTAAGTAATATTGTTTTATTTTGAAAGACCAAGCATGCCATTCTACTATTTAAGAAAAGCAAGATGAACTCATTAGGAAACTTCAGAGATGTAGACAATGGACAATAGGTGCAGAAGTAGACCATTCGGCCCTTCGAGCCTGCACCGCCATTCTGAGATCATGGCTGATCATCTACTATCAATACCTGGTTCCTGCCTTGTCCCCATATCCCTTGATTCCCCTATCCATAAGATACCTATCTAGCTCCTTCTTGAAAGCATCCAGAGAATTGGCCTCCACTGCCTTCCAAGGCAGTGCATTTCACACCCCCACAACTCTCTGGGAGAAGAAGTTTTTCCTTAACTCTGTCCTAAATGACCTACCCCTTATTCTTAAACCATGCCCTCTGGTACTGGACTCTCCCAGCATCTGGAACATATTTCCTGCCTCTATCTTGTCCAATCCCTTAATAATCTTATATGTTTCAATCAGATCCCCTCTCAATCTCCTTAATTCCAGCGTGTACAAGGCCAGTCTCTCTAACCTCTCTGCGTAAGACAGTCCGGACATCCCAGGAATTAACCTCGTGAATCTACGCTGCACTTCCTTTATAGCCAGGATGTCCTTCCTTAACCCTGGAGACCAAAACTGTACATAATACTCCAGGTGTGGTCTCACCAGGGCCCTGTACAAATGCAAGAGGATTTACTTGTTCTTGTACTCAATTCCCTTTGTAATAAATGCCAACATTCCATTAGCCTTCTTCACTGCCTGCTGCACTTGCTCATTCACCTTCAGTGACCGATGAACAAGGACTCCTAGATCTCTTTGTATTTCTCCCTTACCTAACTCTACACCGTTGTAAGCCTAACATTCATTGTCAGGAAGTTAGTGGAGTCTATAATTAAGGATAGAGTACTTTAATGGCATGAGAATAGTCAGCTTATTAAAGAGAACCAACATTAATTTGTAAAGGTTAGGTCATCCTCATTGAGCCTGACTGACCTTTTTCAAGAGGTGATTAGAGTATTGTCAGTGGATTAAAACAGATTTTCAGCATCTGCCCGTTTCTGATTTTTATTGATTGCTTTTTGATAGTGTTCTAGAATTCAATAAGGTCCCACATGGGAGACTACTGGTTAAAGCTGAAACTCATAATGTTGAGGTCCAATTATTTTCAGGATTAGGAAGTTGTCCTTTTGCACATTGGTTATTTGTCTGTCTTTGTGTGTAGTTTTTCCATTGATTCTGTTGTGTTTCTTTGTGTCTACTATGAACGCTCACAAGAAAATTAATCTCAGAGTAGTATATGATGACATACACGTACTTTGATAATACACTTATTTTGAACTTTAACAAGCAAGGGTCTCAGACAGTAGAGAAAATAGGCTTGTTCCCAAACTGGCAGAGAATGACCAGTAGCTTCCTATAATATTGTGAGGGCCACAATTCAATAAAGGACTGGGCATTTATTATTTCCAAATTTTTCTCAACAGTATCATTGTGAGCAGCAGAGATCAAAGTATTAAATGGGACAAAATATTAATGGATTAAATTAACATGCAAGAATGATTTCAAAGAAGTCAAGTGCAAAGTCAGTATGTTTTTTTCTCAAAAGGACAAATAATAACATTTGGTAACTGGTGAAAAGCTAAAGGGGAGGTTCAAAGCAACTTTGCCATGGACAAAGAGTGTCATGGATAGAAACAGAAAGTAATTGAAAAAGGTGTGTGGAAAGCTGCCCTTTTTCAAAGATCAAGGATCAAGAACCTGCTTTATTCACCATATTTATTTACATGTACAAGAAATTTGCTATTAGTCAGGGCATAATGTGCAACAAGAACACCATTCAACAATTACAAAGAATGAAGAATTATATAAAATGAAGTTAAAGGTTTAAGTACAGTTATGGAATAATATGTGCATAAACACTGTACATAAATACCAGCATGTATTTACAATGTAAAGAACATTATAAAATGTGGCTTAAAGTGTTTACAGTGCAGGGCAGTGACTGTAATAATAGAGGGGGGAGTGGGGGTTAACTAGAATAATTGTTCAAATTAACTGCCTGGGGAAGAAAATTTTAAGTTATACATTGCAGGCTAGCATATTCAGAACTGTGATTATATGAGAAGTATATCCTAAAGAGCAAAAAAATAACTCACTAATGGCCTGGATTAATGATCTGGATGGTGTTAATCCCTCTATGGCAGCAGGATAATTTAAATTCAATTAATGAAGTAAATCTGGAACAAGAAGCTAGTGTCAGCAGTGGTAATCATGAAACTACTAAATGGTTTGTAAAACTCTTCCAGACCACCACTTTGAGAGAAATCAATCATCCTCTACATTCTGGACTATGTGTGGCTCAAGCCATGCACTGTATGGTCGACTGTTACAAAAACAGAAGGCAGCATAATGAATTCTAAATCAAAAAAAAAACAACCCAAAATGCTGGAAATACCATGCATCTCAGGCAGCATATTTCATGGGAAGATTACTTTTCTTCCGACTGGCAATAGAGGGCCTTATCTAACAACTTGAGCCAGGTTTTATATTAAGTTAGATCATAGAATATAGAACAGTACAACAAAATACCAGGCCCTTAAGACCTGATCTTGAGCCAAACTAATTAAGATAATAAATCCTAATTAGATTAATCCCTTCTGCCTGCACATGGTGCATATCCCTCCATTCTCTGCATATTCAATAGCCTATCGAAGATTAAATCACTCTGTTGTTTCTACTTCCACCACTACCATGTCAGGCAGTGCATTCCAGATACCCACCACTCTCCGTGCAAAGAAACTTGCCCAGCGTGTCTCCTTTCAACTTTCTTCCATTGCCTTAAATGCACGTTCTCAAGTATTACACACATTTCGACACTGGAAAAAGCTTCAGGCTGCTTATTCTTTGCCTTTCATAATTTTATAATTTTTTTTTAGATCCCCCCTCAGCCTCCAGAGGGAAAAAATGAGTTTGCCCTATCTTTTCTTACTGCACATGCCCTCTAATTCTGGGACATCCTGGTAAACCTGTTCTGCACCCTCTCCAAATCCTTGATACCTTTCCTATAATGAGATAGTTAGAATTGAATGCGATACTCCAGACGTGACTTAACCAGAATTTTTTAAAACTGCAACATAATTTTCTGACTCTTGAATATGTTATGTTCTGTAACTTCAAAACATTAAATTAATTCAAAGGAAGACATGGGAGTCCCTAAATGTGAGTCTAACTTCAAGTTTACTTTTAGCAAGGCGTACGCAAATCACATAGTAACATGATGATGTATGCAATTCACGTATTTTACATAAAACCCATAATTAATTATTTAAATGAACAAGAATGTTTAATTAATATTATATATAGGCTTACTCAAATACTATTGAAAACGCAACAGAATACTTTGATAATACAGGCAAGTGATTCGCCTTCTTTTCCACCCTAGCAACTTGTGTGGCCATGTACAGTTTCAATGTCAGTTTACGTTTTTTCATGAAGAGGGTGCTAGGAATTTAGAATTTCGTTTAGCAGTCGATAATCTGATACTTTTGTATGATGTGGAGCAAATGATGAATGAAGTTAGATTACAGGTCAGCCATGATAGGCTAATTGGTCCAATACCCTTTCCATTCTCTTGTGCTTGTAATGTGACAAATGCTCTTACCAGATGCTTTATGTTTAAAGGTGCTACTGATTATCAAATACATTGTTTTATAGGGGTTCTAGTGTCAAGCACCAATTTAAGATTTCTTGCACAGTATGAAGTGATGAACTCCCTGATTCCCATGTTCTTTTTCTCTGATTAAGGCATGACAAAGGAATGATATTTCAGTTTGGCAGATGGGAGGGTGATGAGAACAGTCAGAAGGAGAAACAAGAATTATGTCCAGCTGCTGTGAGCAGCAAAAGGTGGTGAGCAAACCATCAGTAAATTGAATTGTGAAAGATGTTCTTTTTGCATTCTCCATAATGACCAGTTTGTTTTCCTCTACATTTACAGCTTTTTCATTAATGGATGTTGTGACATCCCTTCATTTTATTAAATTTCAGTGTCCCGGGGAGTGGTGAATGATACGGAAAAATATTCTTTGTGATAACTGTACTGACGGCCACATTTCCAAAGTAATACTCTGCAGTCCACTGTGAAATGAGCCAGAGAGATTACAGCCAGGGCTTTCTTATCCTGATGGTGTGTCTTCAGCTGTCTGGTGTAAATGCTGAGATAAATCTGACAGGATTGTCATTCTGGGCAATCACAGTTCAAATTGTAATTTATATGGGTTGAAATGATTGTGCTTCTGAGTGATGTAGGGAGGAAATTGAACTCAACTTATTTCTCTGCATCTTTGATGAACCTTTGACGTGTCGAGTCTGCCAGATAGACTATTAAATGCTGAGGCTGTCGAGATGTGTCATTACAAGTGGTAGGGAGATGGAACTAGCTGACTTTCTTATCAGGCCTTTGTCTCATCTGTGCAGTATCACTTAGGAGTTATTCTTTCAATAATGTTTTCATATTACTTGCAATCATGGGATATTGATCAGTCCCACCATTCTCCCAGGTTGCTGAGCAGCAGGGAAGAGAATGAAAGGATTTACAACAGGTTGTAACAGCCTGATTGTGTTGCATGACATTGGTGCACCTAGCATAGGAGACTAAAAGGGAAATGCCACTCAGTATGAGTAGCTCAATACTTCTAATGCTTTTGCACATCCTGTTTCATCAACTGTCCCTATGGCAATGCCATGAGTCTATTTTTATTCACTCATTCAGTCCCTAAGTTTCCTTCCCCCCCCCCACCCCTTGATGCCTTCCAGGGTGCATTTTTCCCCTCATCTAGATACCCTGCATGCCAAGGCAGGGTGTGCCACAACGTTTTGCTCAAGGGGAAACTGTGGATTCCAAAACACGCCATTTGGCCCAACAAGTTGTGGCAGCATTTGTGTTCTCTCCTTCCTTCCTAATATAGGCTACAGTACACAAACTGTCCTTCCCACTTCTTTACTGCATCCTCCCAATTTACCTCAACTACTCCCTGTTGAAGTGCATTCCATATTCTCACCGCTCTGGATAATGAAGTTATGGACAAAGACTTATCAGGTGGATTCTGCACTGATTGTGAAGCCTGCAACATGTAGGACTCCAGACTGTTAAACTCTGTAGGAATTTCAGCAGTGTCAGGGCTTGCTGAGTAACAGCCGATTAGATAATAACACTTGCAAATGGCAGGTCAGATATTCTGACCCAAGATAATGAGATTCAGGGGAAATTTGAGTGGTGAGAACACAGAGCTCACTGTGACAAGAATCAGATTGTTGCAGTTAAAGGGAAGCTGATCAGCAAACCCTCAACAACCATGCTGAACTCCAGTGAGGTGCAGCATCACAATGATAATCCCATACATACTGTAGATATCACTAGTCTGTGTACATGATGATGAAGTAAGCCTCTGTGAAGGTAATCATGAATTTCTCTCTTCCACTGACCGCAAGAGTTCTATGTGGAACAAAATTAGGTAGCCTGGAGGAGGTGAAATATGTCAACCCAAAGCTTTGCCATATTTACCCAATTTAAACTTGGCTTCAACAATGCATTGAAGGAGGATTACATGATCATAGGTGAGATATCATTATGATCCATGGAGACATTGTACATTTACAAACACAGCCAGCAGATTTATATAAGTTGGGTTAAAGCAAAATACTCCCTAATGACCTATGCATGCTGGCATTCATATTTATTATTTTTTTGTTCTCAATCATAAATTTGAAGGGAATAAATTGTAAAACAAGGAAATGTAGGCTAAAACTATACTAAAAGCATGAATGACTTTGCTTTATTGATCTTCTAATTGTTCAATGTCTTAGCCATGACCTATTGAACATGAAACAAATTTTATGCAATATTTTAATTATCTATTGGTTCCATAAACTCTCCATTTGAAGCTTTATGTTAATAAACTGTTAGATGGAACAACAGAAAAAAATTGACACTATGTGCACTGGCAATGTCAGAACCCAAGTGCATAGAAAAGACTGACTCTGATGTAGAGATGGTGATGAGAGTTTATTCACAATAACTCCAAAAGAACATTGGTGCCTCAGATAAGCGACACCATGAGAAGTAACATTCTCAAAACTAAGACCCCACGATTAGCGCTAATCAGGTGTCCACTTAAATA
The DNA here is from genome assembly GCF_030144855.1 of Hypanus sabinus. Classification (NCBI taxonomy): domain Eukaryota; kingdom Metazoa; phylum Chordata; class Chondrichthyes; order Myliobatiformes; family Dasyatidae; genus Hypanus; species Hypanus sabinus. The sequence goes on along the minus strand of NC_082739.1, from coordinate 10,363,006 downwards.
ATGCAAGTAACACAGAATCCCCGAGCCGATCAAATAAATTTAACAAGTTTAAACAGAAATCACCAGGAGACTGCATGACAAAGAGCGAGTCGCTTGGGAAAAACACAAAGGACTGTCAATGACTAACAACTTGTTAAACATCAATTAACCAATTCAGGTGCTCTAAAAACCTTGCAGCCCAATGCTCTCTGGCTCCCCTGCAGCCTTGAAGAGCCCATTACAAAAAACATATTGTGGAACATGAGCAGTATCATCCATGAAAGGAACCTGAAAGATAACAATACATGCAATAAACTCTACCCTGATTACCACTGAAGCAAGATACCATAGACATAACTGACCAGTTCTGGTTTTTATGCTGGCGATTAAAGAATTATTTCTGATGGCTGCAACTAGAACAAGATTTCCAGTGTTACAGTGTTTCCTCAGCACAGAGCTAAAAACATTATTTCAAGAAGAAGGGATACATTCTTCCAAATGGCATCCATAATTAGTGGGTCACTTTTAAAATGAAACTCAATCATCTGTGTATCAGGATTAGCCTTTAACAAGATAATATTTTTGTTCAATATTTGCTGATTTTTGTATGTTGTCATTGAGATCAGTTCCTCCATGACCCTCTAACCATCCAGATTCAGTCAGACATGGATCACTTTCCAAGGTTTTACACTGCCAAAGCATTGGGAAGTGGTCTATGTCCGTTCAGAGATATGACTGGAACCTGGATTGCAGATAATGGAGACTGCACGCAGATACAAGGGCTGGGAGATTTGGGTTTTCCAGTGATGTAATGATGAGCAATTTGATCAATGGCCTCACCCACAAAATGCTGGACAAAGGCCAGGCAGTATTTATGGAAAAAAAGTAAAGTTGTTGTTTCAGGCTGAGAGCCTTTGACAAGAGCATTACTTGGATTTCCAGCGTTGCAGATTTTCTCTTGTTTGTGATTTGATCTTGGGAGGTTGGGAGATCATAAGGTCAGTACATTACCACTCACCACTTACATCCACTCTATGCCATCTTCTGACCTGAAATACAAGTAACTGTCAGTATAGCCTTTAATTTTCGATTCTCCCACAGATAGATTTCTTCCTGAAGGAATATCCTGACAACTCTTCTCTAATACTTACCCTTTGAATTCCCAACTGAGTTTAAGGACAATGTTGGCATTCCCCCTGCAGCACAGATTCACAATGAAGAAGCAATGGATCTATCTGTTGTAATTAGATTTCCTTTAATCTTTTATTGTATTCTGGCTCCATGTGTTCACCATACCTAATCTTCATTGGGTTAAGTCAATAAAATCATGGGCATGTAATTGGGTTGGTAATGAGGAGGCGAACAGTAATGAGTGACTTGATTTCCTGGGATATTTTCATAATTCATGGGGATGAGTAAAGAGAATGATTGATTATACTGCACTTGTGTGCATGGCACGGATGTCCTTTTCCATCCCACGTTTCCCAGCTCAATCTGCTCTGGAGTATCTTAACTGACTAAGCCTAGCCAAACCTAACATTTTCCAGTCTGTCTGATAAAGGTAACTATGAAGGTAATTAACTATAAAGGTAATTATCAGTAGACTGAATAATTACTACATTATCTTTTGTGAAATGCTAACAATATTTTTATGCAGAATACATCCAGACTAGCCAGGCTTGAGTTGGTGTCTCTTGGCCTAGTCTAATGGAGCTTGGCTTCACCTGACTTGACCATTTTATCTCCTTCTTGGTAGTCTATACGCGCTCATAACTCTCTGTTGAGATTTTTCCAAACACTACGCACATTCATTGCAAGATTTTCTGACACGTGTGGAGTTGACCTTGACCTTTCCTGGCGATTGCAACTGCCTTCTATTTTCTTCTTTCTTTAGTTGACAGAGAGCAATCAACAGTCTGAACTAGGTCCTGTTTGTCTTCAGTCAATAATATATGACTTGTGACAACTTGATCCACAGACTGATTACACAGCACACCACAGTAGTTACAGCCTAACTCTATTTCCACAGCTGATGAATCAATTGAAAGACAATTGAATCCATTGGAGCTCAGACAACACTGATGGATCAATTGCACTTCCTGTGCATCACTCTACATGCCAACACAAACTAACACAGAAAACCATCTTCTGTCCAGAGGTGATATAATGGAACAGACACAATTTATCAGTTGTAAACTCTTAAGCAACAGACATTTGGAAATCAAGTTGCCTGGAGCCTCTTTATTGACCTTAGGATGAACTCTGCCTAGATTTACTTGCCATACATTTTCAGACTACAGAGACGGATAAAATCCTTTAGCAGCACAAAGATACACTGTTGACTTTAGTTTGAGGACCATTCAGAGGGTGATGAGAGTGTGGAACAACCTGCCAGTGCATGCTCATATGCACTGTATGCGAGCTCATATTCGACATTTAAGGAAAAGTTTGGATAAGTACATGGATGGTAAGGGTATGGAGGGCTATGGTCCCATGCAGGTTGATGGGGGTAGACAGTTTAAATGGTTCAGCATGGGCTAAATGGGCCAAAGGACTTGTTTCTGTACTGTACTTTTCTATGACTATGATTCTACATTGGATGCATGCTGATGAGATGGAAGGAAGGGTGGAGGTGTGGGGAATGATTCCTGAACTTGAATGGTGACATCCAAGGCATATCCACTGTTGGGAATACTTTGAGCTAGTGAGCGGTTGATAGCAATGAAGGGGGCTAAAAACTGGCATTGTTACAAACAGGGAATTTTCTCAAGTCAGCAGTAAAGTCCGAGTCTGGAAATTTGCACCGGTAATCTACTCCAAGACACTGATATTTGCAAAATATTTGCATTTTCTTTGGGAATCTGTGGAATATTGCAGAACCAGAAAATGTGGTTGTAATAACAAAATGACATGGAAATTGAGGGATGATCATACAATATTTATTATGATTGCATGATTTGATATTGTGAACCCAGGAAGCAATTTCCTCTTGAATCACAAAGGCTTTCTATTTTAAAGTTAGAATGAGGACATTGTAACTGATTACAGGTGAATCTCCCAACCTTCCCTTCTGGTCTGATGTTTCCTGCAATGGTCTCCAAGGCACCAATGTTGTTGAATTGGTGAAATAGCCTCCTCTTGCATGATTTGCACTTGCCCCTCATCTAAAACATTGTCATTTCCATGCAAGACAGTGGTCTAAATTTTGCTGGCCTCCTAAAGTTCAAAGAAAATAAACAAGCTGCAGGAGGAACATGGTGGGTTAAGCAAAGAGGAACTTATTGCCCACATTTCAGGCTGGTGGACCTCTGAACAACCGAGTTATGCAGGACATCAGTCCTGATGTAAGGTCTTGACCCGAAACATCAACAATTTTTTTTTCCCCATAGATGCCGCTTTATCAACTGAGTTCTTCCAGTAGAGTGTGTTTTGCTCCAGATTCCAGCATCTGCTGTCTCTTCTATCTCCCAAAGTGCAGAAGAGTAGTGGCACTGAACACAATAGAACTCAGCTGGGAATGGAGACTCCTGAGGGACAAATTGGTGGCATGAGTGGTGGGAGAAGTCAGTACTGTAGGCGAAGCTGCAGAGAGGTTAAGAGAGACATATTATGGAGAGAGTGGGTGACAGATATATGCAAACTCTTAAAAAGGAGAGAGACACACACATAAAGTGAAAGAGAAGTGGGCCTGCAAACATAAACAAATTGGGGAAAAGAGAGAGAGAGAGAGAGAGATGCACACAAAATAAAGGGGGGGGGGGTGCAGTTACATAGGCCAGATAAGAGAGGGGGGTGGAACACATACAAAGTTATAAAGTCAGTGGGGGAGAGGGAATACACAAACAGACAGAAAAACGGGGGTAGACAAGGACAGTTGAAAACTAGACAGATGGACACACACACACACAAACTAATTGGTGGAAAGGGAGAGAAAGCAGCACACTGAGGAGAGATGACAAAAGACTGAGAGGGAGAAATGCACAAACAGAAGCACTGCTGGTTTGACAGGACTCAAAGTGTGGTGGTGAATGATGTGTTTTGTTTAGGGAGCTTGGCAACTTCAATACTCCTGAGAATGGATCCTTGTGAAATGTAAGAGACAATCAAATTAGATTTCAATTGGCTTTACTTACTGCTTTTATAACTTGAGATGTGTTCTGAAGGTGATAAAATTGCAAGAAAATTTTTTAGTAGTTCTGTTGAATCGATAGAACTTACTTGTTTTTTTCTGTGCTTGACATTATGAGAAAACCACAGGAGTAACTTTTATTTCAATATTACTTAACCTTAAATCTTTCTCTCCTTTTATGCCCTGCCTTTTACTGTTAAATTCATCTCATCATATGACTGGATTCAAATACCTTACTTGGGTTTTGGTAATAATGAGGCACTGAGTGATAATATTTGCTAATAAATGGACAGCCTCACATGATCTTTGAATTAGTAGAGCAGATTGTATCTGGTGACAGACCATTAAGTGGTTACATATCAAATAGTCAAATTTACTAGAATCAACCATCAGCTCTCTGATCTGAAAACACTTAGCAGGGAGAATTCGTAATCTTTTCCCTCCAAACAAGGCTGCTGAGGCTAGAGGACTGCTGAAAATCTCAAAACCAATAGACTATGTGAGGGTGTTATGGGATATGGAGTGAAGGCAAATAGATGATGGAATAGAATAGTAGAAGAGAACTGAAGTGTGGGTGAATGATCTTTCCTGGTCTCAAAAGACTTTAAAGCAGAAGTGGCGAACTTATGGCATGCATGCCCAAGATGGCACAAGCAAAAAATTTTGTTGGCACACATCATCTCTCAATTCTTTACACCTTGGCCATAATAAAAAGATGCATTATGATTATCTTTACTACCAAGTGATGCAGTGAATGAATTTTTACAACCCAAGAGCACTGACATGGCTTCACAGGAAATGCTTGGCGCCAGCTAGACAGTTGCAAGAACATGTGACATTGGAAGATAAGCTTTGAAATCCTTGCAGATATGGTGTACACATCAGTTTTTGGATAGCAAATGGTTACAATATCAATGCTACTTAGGTATTATATTATTTTTCAATTGTCCTTTTAAAAGATTAATATCAATAATTTTTTTAATTTTAATTTTTATTTTCCCCAATAACTTTATAATTTTATCTTCAAAGGACCTATATATTTAGTCCTATCTTTTGTAGATAGGGGTGCCAAATTTTCAAAAATATATCATATTCATTTCTTAAATTATAAGTAATTTTTTTCAAGTGGAATGCAGCTGTATATTTCATTATTCCAATGATCCATAGTTAAATACGAGTCTGATTTCCAAGTAACTGCAATAGTTTTTTTGGCTACTGCCAATGCAATTTTTATAAATTTTTTCTGATACTTATTCAATTTAAGTTTCGGTATTGTCCCTTCAATGTCACCTAGTAAAAATAATATTGGACTATGTGGGAGTTGTACTCCAGTAATTTGTTCCAGTAAAAGTCTTAAATTTATCCAAAATGGTTGAATTTTAGAACAAGACCAAGTAGAATGTAAAAAAGTACCAATTTCTTGATTATATTAATAATTTTTGAACAGGTTCTCTAAAATGCTTTATTTATTTCAATCTATCTCTGTTATATTTTTATTAACAGTAAAACAATGAATACACATAAATAAACAACAGGACTCATCCTTTTTTCTTTTTAAAAAAATGTCCATTATTATTGTTGCTAACCCTTTAATCAGTGATCTCTGCTCAAAATTAACACAGCATGTGAGAGAAATTTTGGATTATTGCCATTTTTGGTGCATACTCTCAAAAAGGTTTGCCACCCCTGCATTAAATTGCATCCTTGATGACATTTTCGGGTACCAATTGTGAAGTGTGCACCACACTCAATCTGATGGCTGACACTTGGTTTGGAGAAGTAGCCTTGGACGTGATATCTTCCACAAAAACTTAACAGAAGGGGTCCAATGCTGTAACAGAAAATACAGCCAAAAGCTTGTGTGTATCATGTTCTCAATGGTATGATAATGACCAAACAACTAGAATTTTGGGATGTTGGTTGCAGGATGAGTACAAGCCTGTACCATGGTCTTCAAAATGGTGCTCTATAAAGGACATGGTTTGATGTCTCATCTGAGTACAGGGTTGCCAACCCAGTCGATCATGCAAGCCAGCCCCCCTTCCACTGACTCTGATTACACTTCTCACTGCATCAGGTAAGCAGCTGACATAACCAATCATCTCTCTCATTCCAGACATCCTCTCCCGTCCTCTCTCATCAGGCAGATGAGAGCACAGACCATCAGGTTCAAGGACTCCTATCTTATTGTTATCACATCCTTGAACGGACCTTTTATTTGTTAATGGACGATCTCTTGATCTCTCAATCAACCTTTTCATAGCCTTTGCATTTTATTTATCCACCTGCACTGCACTTGCTCCATAACTATAACACTAACTTCTGCATTATACTTTTTTTCCCACAAATTAATTACTCTTGCTTCTCAGTGCTGGAGAATATAGCCCAATGTGAATCAACATCACCTCACAGTTTAGTTCTGCCCCAGGAATCAATGTAGTGAACCTTGAAAGCACTCCCACCAAGACCAAAACATCCTTCCCTTGATAGGGAGAGTACAACTGTACACAGCAATATGCATTGCCTTTTTCTTTTGAATATAAGTTTGATTTCTCCCTTTCATTCAACATTGCCATCTTATTGGTATGACAATAAAAGTGCTTAGATACTTATTGCTGTACCTTAGGCATGGAAATATCTGTACTAAATTTATTTATGAAGATAAGTAAGACATGAAGAAAACTACTTCTCTTTAGCATCAGGGAACGTTACCAGCAACAATTTACTGCTAAGCACAACCTCACCTTCCAGAGGCACAAATTACCTCAGGATAGGGCTACTTGCAACCTAACCCCACCCTCATAACTAACCTCAGGATATGGCTAAGTCAAAATAACCTCCAACTGAGCTCAGGATATAACCAAGCTCAAAATGCTCCCCAGATAGCCTCAGCACATGGCTGAGCATAATTTATAATACCTTGGAGCTCTGTAAGCTACATAGTTAGAGGTCTCGTGAGTACAGAGTTGTGAACATGGACGAGTCGATGCAAACCAGCCTCCCGTCCACTGACTCTGATTACACTTCCCACTGCATCAGGAAAGCAGGTGACATAATCAAGAACCCCTCTCATTCCAGTCATTCTCTCTTGAGTTCTCTCCTATTGGCAGAAGATACATCAGCTGACAGGAAGAGATTGAAAGAAATACCAACCAATGCAAACAAACACGCCTTGTTTAGTTGCAGAATGATACGGGTCAATTTGTTTCACCTCAGCTGCAAATGTCCTCTTTATTTTTTTAAATTTTAGTTCAGAGATACAGAGCAGCAACAGGCTCTTCTGGCCCAACGAGCACATGTCATTTAATTAACCTACTAACCTGTATGTATTTTTGGAATGCGAAGGACACCAGATCACCTGGAGGATACCCATGTAGTCCCGCGAGACCGTGGCGGGGAAACCACAGCTTTCAGCCAAATCCAATCATTGCCACACCTTGTCTGCTGGTAAATATAACATGGAGGTTTCCCAAGCACTGTGCATAATTTAAAAATAATTAACCATAAAGAGGTGAATTACTTAGCTTGAGTCTTCCTTGTTAACTGCTGATCCCATATTCAGTTTAGAATCAATACGTTATTGAGTGTTGTGTAACAACACACAGAACGTATATGTGTCAACATTGTATGAAAAGAATTTCATCAAAATTATGTCTTTTTCTTTTTGGAGCTGATCCAGGATCAGGTTTGTGACTGACAGAGAGCTTGGAACTATAGTTGCCTCTGCCAGCAAGGATAGTGGACTCATTGATTAACTATAGACCTGATGATTCTTCTGACCCCAGCTTCTCTGGGGTCTGTACTCTGCCGTTCCCAATCACTCATCATCCTGGGTACATTGATACACATTGGCCCTTGGTCCTCTATAGATTTCCCCTCTCTTTATGGCCTTGCTGCTCCCTGCCACTGCTGTGCCCGCAGAGAACTTGTGCACCCCCCGAATGAGGGGGCAGACTATGCATTCTCTGCTTTAATTGCTACACCACCCTCAGCAATGCTTTCAGCTGCTTGGACCCTCCTGCTTCCTCACTAAGTGGCATTCCTCATTTTTTAAAGTCTGTTTTTGTTCCCCTATAACTCAATGCAAGTACGTATTTCTCAACTTTGACCGGAGTGCAAATTTGTAATTCTGGTGGGAGCAAAGGATGTAGAATGGTGAGGGTGGAGTGCCATGGGAGGAGTGTGGGACAGGTGGCAGAGAAGGAATGCTGGGGGTGGAGGTGGTGCATGTGCAGACACATCCAACCCTGAAACACCAGGCAAAGTCAGTTGATTCAAACAATTTGTTTTTTTAAAAAATTTATTTAGACTGTCTGGTGCTTCCTGCTCCCTCCCTTCTCCCTTCCCATTTTCTCAACCATGATTTCCCTCTCCCTGCCCCATTCCCACTCTCAATCCACAATAGAGATCCAGATTGATTACCTGACTGGCAGACCACAGTACGTGTGCTTGCAACACTGTGTGTCAGACAGAGTGGTCAGCAGCACTGGGGCTCCACAGGGGACTGTCCCGTCTCCCTTTCTCTTCATCATCTACACCTTGAACTTCAACTACAACACAGAGTCTTGCCATCTTCAGAAGTTTTCTGATGACTCTGTCATAGTCGGATGCATCAGCAAGGGAGATGAGGCAGGGTACAGGGCTACGGTGGGAAACTTTGTCACGTGGTGTGAGCAGAATCATCTGCGGCTTAATGTGAAAAAGACTAAGGAGCTGGTGGTGGACCTGAGGAGGGCTAAGGTACCGGTCACCCCTGTTTCCATCCAAGGGGTCAGTGTGGACATGGTGGAGGATTACAAATACCTGGGGATACGGATTGACAATAAACTGGACTGGCCAAAGAACACTGAGGCTGTCTACAAGAAGGGTCAGAGCCGTCTCTACTTCCTGAGGAGACTGAGGTCCTTTAACATCTGCCGGACGATGCTGAGGATGTTCTACAAGTCTGTGGTGGCCAGTGCTATCATGTTTGCTGTTATGAGGTGGGGCAGCAGGCTGAGGGTAGCAGACACCAACAGAATCAACAAACTCATTCGTAAGGCCAGTGATGTTGTGGGGGTGGAACTGGACTCTCTGACAGTGGTGTCTGAAAAGAGGATGCTGTCCAAGTTGCATGCCATCTTGGACAATGACTCCCATCCACTCCATAATGTACTGGTTAGGCACAGGAGTACATTCGGCCAGAGACTCATTCCACCGAGATGTAACACTGAGCGTCATAGGAAGTCATTCCTGCCTGTGGCCATCAAACTTTACAACTCCTCCCTAGGAGTGTCAGACACCCTGAGCCAATAGGCTGGTCCTGGACTTTTTTTTCCACTTGGCATAATTTACTTATTATTATTTAATTATTTATGGTTTTATATTGCTATATTTCTTCACTATTCTTGGTTGGTGCAACTGTAACGAAACCCAGTTTCCCTCGGGATCAATAAAGTATGTCTGTCTGTCAGATCAGAATCAGGTTTCTCATCACTCACATTTGTTTTTGTGGCAGCAGTACAGCGCAATACATAAAATTACTACAGTTCTGTGCAAAGACATTAGGCACCCTAGCTATATATAGCAACGCACATAAAATGCTGGAGGAACTCAGCAGGTCTGGCAGAATCTATGGAAAAAAATAAATAGTCGACGTTTCAGGCTAAGTCCTTTCTTCAGGATTGAGAAGGAAGGGGGAATATGCCAGAATAAAAAGGTGGGGGTAGGGGAAGGAGAACAGCCATAAGGTGATAAGGTGAAGTCAGCTGGATGGGAAAGGTAAAGGGCTGGAGAGACAATAGACAATAGGTGCAGAAGTAGACCATTCGGCCCTTCGAGCCTGCACCGCCATTCTGAGATCATGACTCATCAACTACTATCAATACCCGGTTCCTGCCTTGTCCCCATATCCCTTGATTCCCCTATCCATAAGATACCTATCTAGCTCCTTCTTGAAAGCATCCAGAGAATTGGCCTCCACTGCCTTCCAAGGCAGTGCATTTCACACCCCCACAACTCTCTGGGAGAAGAAGTTTTTCCTTAACTCTGTCCTAAATGACCTATCCCTTATTCTTAAACCATGCCCTCTGGTACTGGACTCTCCCAGCATCTGGAACATATTTCCTGCCTCTATCTTGTCCAATCCCTTAATAATCTTATATGTTGCAATCAGATCCCCTCTCATTCTCCTTAATTCCAGCGTGTACAAGCCCAGTCTCTCAAACCTCTCTGCGTAAGACAGTCCGGACATCCCAGGAATTAACCTTGTGAATCTACGCTGCACTTCCTCTACAGCCAGGATGTCCTTCCTTAACCCTGGAGACCAAAACTGTACACAATACTCCAGGTGTGGTCTCACCAGGGCTCTGTACAAATGCAAGAGGATTTCCTTGCTCTTGTACTCAATTCCCTTTGTAATAAAGGCCAACATTCCATTAGTCTTCTTCACTGCCTGCTGCACTTGCTCATTCACCTTCAGTGACTGATGAACAAGGACTCCTAGATCTCTTTGAATTTTTCCCTTACCTAATTCTACACTGTTCAGATAATAATCTGCCTTCCTGTTCTTACTCCCAAAGTGGATAACCTCACACTTATTCACATTAAACGTCATCTGCCAAGTGTCTGCCCACTCACCCAGCCTATCCAAGTCACCCTGAATTCTCCTAACATCCTCATCACATGTCACACTGCCACCCAGCTTAGTATCATCAGCAAATTTGCTGATGTTATTTTCAATGCCTTCATCCAAATCGTTGACGTAAATCGTAAAGAGCTGTGGTCCCAATACCGAGCCCTGTGGCACCCCACTAGTCACCACCTGCCATTCCGAGAAACACCCATTCACCACTACCCTTTGCTTTCTATCTGCCAACCAGTTTTCTATCCATGTCAATGTCTTCCCCCCGATGCCCTGAGCTTTGATGTTACCCACCAATCTCCTATGTGGGACCTTATCAAATGCCTTCTGAAAATCGAGGTACACTACATCCACTGGATCTCCCCCGTCTAACTTCCTGGTTACATCCTCGAAAAACTCCAACAGATTAGTCAAGCATGATTTACCCTTGGTAAATCGATGCTGGCTCGGCCCAATCCTATCACTGCTATCTAGATATGCCACTATTTCATCCTTAATAATGGACTCTAGCATCTTTCCCACCACCGATGTCAGGCTGACAGGTCAATAGTTCTCTGTTTTCTCCCTCCCTCCTTTTTTAAAAAGTGGGATAACATCAGCCATTCTCCAACCTCAGGAACTGATCCTGAATCTAAGGAACATTGGAAAATGATTACCAATGCATCCGCAATTTCCAGAGCCACCTCCTTTAGTACCCTAGGATGCAGACCATCTGGACCTGGGGATTTGTCAGCCTTCAGTCCCATCATTCTTCTCATCACCGTTTCCTTCCTAATGTCAATCTGTTTCATTTCCTCTGTTACCCTATGTCCTTGGCCCATCCATACATCTGGGAGATTGCTTGTGTCTTCCTTAGTGAAAACAGATCTAAAGTACCCATTAAATTCTTCTGCCATTTCTCTGTTTCCCATAACAATTTCTCCCAATTCATTCTTCAAGGGCCCAACATTGTTCTTAACTATCTTCTTTCTCTTCACATACCTAAAAAAGCTTTTGCTATCTTCCTTTATATTCCTGGCTAGCTTGCTTTCGTACCTCATTTTTTCTCCCCGTATTGTCTTTTTAGTTAAGCTCTGTTGTTCCTTAAAAACTTCCCAATCATCTGTCCTCCCACTCACCTTAGCTCTGTCATACTTCCTTTTTTTTTAATGCTATGCAATCTCTGACTTCCTTTGTCAACCACTGTGGCCCCTTTCCCCCCTTTGAATCCTTCCTTCTCTGGGGGATGAACTGATTTTGCACCTTGTGCATTATTCCCAAGAATACATGCCATTGCTGCTCCACTGTCTTTTCTGCTAGGTTATCCATCCAGTCAACTTTGGCCAGCTCCTCCCTCATGGCTCCATAGTTTCCCCTGTTCAACTGCAACACTGACACCTCCGAGCTGCCCTTATCCTTCTCAAATTGCAGATAAAAACTTATCATATTATGATCACTACCTCCTAATGGCTCCTTTACTGCAAGATCACTTATCAAATCCTGTTCATTACATAACACTAAATCCAGAATAGTCTTGTCCCTAGTCAGCTCTCGTACAAGCTGTTCCAAGAATGCATCCTGTAGGCACTCTACAAACTCCCTATCCTGGGGTCCAGCACCAACCTGATTCTCCCAGTTCACCTGCATGTTGAAATCCCCCATAACTACTGTGACATTACCTTTGCCACATGCCAATGTTAACTCCCTATTCAACTTGCACCCAATATCCATGCTACTGTTTGGTGGCCTGTATACAACACCCATTTGGGTCCTTTTGCCCTTACTGTTCCTCAGTTCTATCCACACAGACTCTACTTCTCCTGACCCTATGTCCCCCCTTGCAAAGGACTGAATCTCATTCCTCACCAACAGGGCCACCCCTCTGCCCACATTTCTGTCCCTACGATAGCAAATATGCCCTTGTACATTAATTTCCCAGGTCTGATCTCCCTGCAGCCATGTCTCCATTATCCCAACAACATCATAGTTACCCATTCGCACCTGAGCTTCAAGCTAATCTGCCTTATTTCTGACACTTCCTGCATTCAGATATAGAATTTTTAGCCTATTTCTCCTCTCTCTGTTTGAATCGCTGCCTATTGTGCTTAACCAGCTTAATCCAGAGGAAGGAATCTGATAGGAGAGGAGAGTGGAGCATAGGAGAAAGGGAAGGAGGAGGGGATCCGGGGGAAGTAATAAGCAGGCGAGAAGAGGTAAAAGGTCAGAGTAGGGAATAGAGGAAGGGGGGAGAGGGAGGGGATTTTTTTTTTAACTAGAAGGTGGAACTAATATTCATGTCATCAGGTTGGAGGCTACCAAGGCAGAATATAAGGTGTTCCTCCTCCACGCTGAGAGTGGTCTCATCTTGACACAAGAGGAGGCCATGGACTGACATATTGGAACAGGAATGGGAATTGGAATTAAACTGTTTGGCCACGGGGTAATTCCGTTTTTGGCAGATGGAGTGGAGGAGCTTGATGAAGCGGTCGCTCCAACTTACAACGAGTCTCATCAGTGTAGAGGAGGTTGAATCAGGAGCACTAGACACAATAGACAACCCCAGCAGAAAGACTGATTGGGGCCCTGAATGGAGGTGAGGAAGGAGGTGTATAGGTGCTTGACACTTTTGCACGGTACTGTACTTTTTAAATAATTGTGATACATGGATAATTCCAACAGAGTATCTGGTAACTTTGAATACCACAGGGGTCTGGGGAATTTGAAGTGATTCTGGGCCAATCCATTTCAAGAGGCATAACCCCAGTGCCACTGGCGAGTCTTTCAAACTAACAGTTCCAGATGGAGCAGAGGTATGTTTCGCTGTATGTTTCCATGTGTAAAGGTTTCCCACACTATCCAAAGGTAGAGCGTTCCTATGAAACGGTTCGTAAGCCGGAATGTCGTAAAGTGAAGAAGCAATTACCATTTATTTATATGGGAAAAATTTGTGAGTGTTCGCAGACCCAAAAAATAACCTACAAAATCATGCCACATAAAACCTAAAATAACAGTGACATATAGTAAAAGCAGGAATGATATGATAAATACACACCCTGTATAAAGTAGAAATACTTTTCTGCAATCATTGCAGCACTGTCTAGTGTAGGTATAATCTCAGTACGTAGCAGAAGCACTCTCTTCAGTAACCTTTAAGCTATGAAGCTGCCAAATCATACCAAGTAACACAAAAATACACAGCCTATATAAAGTAGAAATAATGTATGTACAGTGTAGTTTCACTTACCGGAATCGGGAAGAGAGCAAGAACACTGATGATGGTGTGTTAGGCTGATTTGTCGGAGGTTGGAGTGCTCGGCAATTTTTTCCAATAAATTGCAGTTTCATCACAGTTAAACACTTGCTTATATGAATAACCACCTTCTGTAATCATTTTCTTCAGTTCTGCTGGGAACTTTTCGGCAGCTTCAGTATCAGCCGAAGCACTCTCTCCAGTAAACTTTAAGCTATGAAGCTGTCCTCGCCTCAGAAACTGATCAAACCACCCATTACTACCTTTAAATTCCACTTTCACAACACTTCCATCACCATCATCCAGTGCTTTCTATTTCAGCTTATTTAAAACTACTGACTGATTTCTCCTTAAGTATAAGATAACAATGGAATACCACACTTTGTACACCCATCAATCCACTCAAGCAATAGACTTTTCGTTTTATCCATTACTGGATGCCAACTAAGAGAGACGACGTTGCTAAGAGCAGAACCAACAGTAACATGGGCAACTTTCAAGATTCTTTCTCTCTGCGTATAAATAGCGCAAATGGTTCAACGCGCAGACAATGTCCTTACTTCGTTCACCACGATCAAAACGCTTAATTACGTCTAGTTTTACGCTAAGTGTAACACCCTTACGCGCTCTTTTAGGCTTTTCTGATACCTTGGAACTCATCTTGCTAACGGATGCACAAAATAAATCGACATAAAGCGCAGATGCTCACAGGCATGTGTTTAGGCAATGCCGGCTAGAATGCTGTTCCGGGGGAGGAGCTCGGCTGCTCGGGGCGAGCGCCCGCTGCCTTTTCTCGCGCGCTGCCTTTTTTTTGTAACAGTGAAAACACCTTCTGTTAGCGAAAACAGGTAACTACTGTAGGTCTTTCGTAACAGTGAGATTTCGTAAAAATGAGCGATCGAAAAACAGGGGCCCACCTGTATGTGAAAAATAAAATGAATGTGAATCTGAATCTGCCTTGGAACCTGAATCACTACTCTTGGCCGTGTCCTGTTCATTAATCCAACTCCATTGCCAATCCACATACACTCAGTGGCCACTTTACTCGGACACCTGTACACCTACTCATTAATGCAAATATCTAATCAGTCAATCATGTGGCAGCAACTGAATGCATGTGAGTGTTCTCAGACCCAAAAAATAACCTACAAAATCATGCCAAATAACACATAAAACCTAAAATAACAGTAACATATAGTAAAAGCAGAAATGATATGATAAATACACAGCCTATATAAAGTAGAAATACTTTTCTGCAATCATTGCAGCACTGTCTAGTGTAGGTATAATCTCAGTACGTAGCGGAAGCACTCTCTCCAGTAACCTTTAAGCTATGAAGCTGCCAAATCATACCAAGTAACACAAAAATACACAGCCTATATAAAGTAGAAATAATGTAGGTACAGTGTAGTTTCACTTACTGGAATCGGGAAGAGAGCAAGCACACTGATGATGGTGTGTTAGGCTGATTCGTTGGAGGTTGGGGTGCATGTCGACATTGAAAAGAGATTCAGTTGGTATTCTGACTAAATATCAGAATGGAGAAGAAATGTGATCTAGGTGACTGACGTGGAATGATTGTTGGTGCCAGATGGGGAGGTAGTGGCTTAGCGACTTAATATAGGGGATGGTAGCCCCCACCACTGGCCCAGCCAAACTTAAGAAATCTCGTTTGGGTGGATGCTGCATGATGTGTCCCCGTTACAAATCAGTATCACGAAATAACAAATAGTACACAATGTGCGATTAAGCGATTGAGCTTTATAATTCTTAATTTGACTATGTGGTTAGTAAAGAAAACAAAAAAAGAAAAAGGGCCATTCTCATGAAAGTCTAATGTGCAACATTGGAGCTCACTGATAAGACCGTTCCTCCACCATCGACCTCCTCCGATTGTCACTGACCTTCCGACCCTCACTCAAAGTCCACTCCATCTGGTGATCTACCAACTCTCTCCATTCGCATCTTCTCTCCTCAATTCTCCCCAACAAAAGACCGCCATTTCCCGGCTCCCAGACGCACAAGAAAGAACAACATCCTGCTCATTGGCGAGCATGCCCCGTTAGCGCTGGTCATAACCCAAACATTTCTGCTACAGAGAAACCATCACCTCAGCAGTGGAACATTACAGAGAAGCCATTACATTAGCAGTGAAACCTTACAGCGTGTTACATGAGTACGCCAGAAGATGCCAATCTCCTGGGATTTTCACACACAACAGTCTCCAGAGTTTACAGAGAATGGTGTGAAAAACAAAAAAAAAATCCAGTGAGCAGCACTTGTGTGGATAAAAATGTCCTGTTAATGAGAGAGGTCAGAGGAGGATGGCCAGACTGGTTCAAGCTGACAGGAAGACGACAGTAACTCAGATAACCATGTTAAGACAGTAAACACAAAATACACTGCAGCTGCTGTGGTCAAAGCAACACGTACAAACACGCTGGACGAACTCAGCAAGTCGGGCAGCATCCGTGGAAACGAGCAGTCAACGATTCGGGCCGAGACCCTTTTCAGTCCCTCTTCAGGACTGAAGAGGGAGGGGGCAGGGGCCCTATAAAGAAGGTGGAGGGAGGGGGAAGGTGCAGTTGAAAAACCATTCAGAGGAAAGATCAAGGGGTGGGGGAGGGGAAGCAGGGAGGGGATAGGCAGGAAAGGTGAAGAGGGAATGTAAGGTTAAAGCACTAGAACTCTGTGCTGGTTTCCAGACACTGCTCATCGCAAGTGGAGTTTGTGGCAGTTCAATGCAGACCATTTTATTCACCACGGGAATTCACCTCTGTCCTTATATTCAGTGTCTACATTCCCCCCAGCACTAATGCTAAGGAGGCACTCTGTGATCTACATGGGACTATTAGCGAAATGCAGAACACACACCCTGATGGACTGTTTGTCGCCAGTGACTTTAACCATGTGAACCTTAAGTCAGTGCTCCCCAAATTCCATTAGTATGTGGACTTTGCAACGAGGGGAGAGAACGCGTTGGACCTGGTTTACACAAACATCCCCAACGCGTACCAAGCAGAGCCCCACCCCCACCTCGGTTACTCAGACCATGTCTCTGTTATGCTAATCCCAGCATACAGACTGCTCGTCAGGCGCTCCAGACCAGTTCAGAAGCAGGTGAAAGCCTGGCCAGCAGGAGCCATCTCTGCTCTTCAAGACTGCTTTGAGCACACTGACTGGCACACGTTCAGGGAGGCTGCAACCGATGGCGACCCTACCAACTTAGAGGAGTACACAGCATCAGTGACCAGCTACATCAGCAAGTGCATTGATGATGTTACTCTGTCCAAGACCATCACTATACACGCTAACCAGAAGACATGGATGACTGCGGAGGTGCGTGCGCTGCTGAGGACCCGTGACTCCGCCTTCAGAGCAGGTGACAAGGCAGCCCTAACAACAGCGAGGGCCAAACTGGCCCAGGCCAACAGAGGGGCAAAGCGTGCACA
Organism: Hypanus sabinus; assembly: GCF_030144855.1. Lineage (NCBI taxonomy): Eukaryota > Metazoa > Chordata > Chondrichthyes > Myliobatiformes > Dasyatidae > Hypanus > Hypanus sabinus. The sequence continues at coordinate 10,345,595 of NC_082739.1, read as the reverse complement.
CGCCCAGCGAATCCACAGCCACTTCCAGGACAGCAGCGACACATGGCACTTTTGGAAGGGTATCCAGGATATCACCAATACAGGACATCACCTGACTGTGCAGATGCAATGAATAACTTCTACGCCCGTTTTGAGGCAGAAAATGACGTAGCGGCGAGGAAGTCAACCCCTCCTACAAATAACCAGGTGCTGTGTCTCACTGTGGCCGATGTGAGAAGAACCCTGTGCAGGGTCAACCCACGGAAGGCTGCTGGACCAGACAACATCCCTGCTAGAGTGCTCAGAGGATGTGCAGACTAGCTAGCCAATGTTCTCACTGACATTTTCAACATCTCCCTGAGCAGCGCCACCATTCCAACCTGCTTCAAGGCCGCCACCATCGTCTCCATGCCGAAGAAGTCTTCAGTGTCCTGCCTCAATGACTACTGTCCCGTTGAACTCCATCCATCATCATGAAGTGTTTCGAGAGGCACAAAAAAGACACATACGTTCGGATGCTGTTCATATACTTCAGTTCAGCATTCAACACAATCATCCCTCAGAAACTGACTGGAAAGCTGAGCCTACTGGGCCTGAACACCTCCCTCTGCAACTGGATCCTAGACTTCCTGACTGGGAGATCTCAGACAGTCCGGATTGGGAGCAGCATCTCCAACATCATCACACTGAGCACGAGGGCCCCCCCAGGGCTGTGTGCTCAGTCCACTGTTGTTCACTCTGCTGACCCACGACTGTGCTGCAACACACAGCTCGAACCACATCATCAAGTTCACCGATGACATGACCATCATGGGTCTCATCAGCAAGAACGACGACTCAGCTTACAGAGAGGAGGTGCAGCGGCTAACGGACTGGTGCAGAGCCAACAACTGTAAAGGGGGTTTCTTCTTTTTTCTTTGTTACTGTTGGGAAAGGGTTTCTTTGTTTTGTTAAAAGCAGAAATGTTTCTTTGTTGCGAGAGAGTGCTGGAAGCTGGTTTGGGTTAAAATTTACTGATAACGAGAATGGTATTCCTTTGTAAACCAAATGGGGATTAATGTTCTTTCTTCTGAGTCTGTAAGCTTTTGTTGACGGGCTTTTGGGCAGATCGGCGTGAGGGGGTTGAGAGAGAGGACGCAATGCTGTAAGCTGGGCGAGGAACGGACCTCAAGCGGGGGTCCGAGGCCCGGAGGTACTCCGAGGAGGGGGGATAAAGCTAGATGTGCTTGGTTGACCACTTCGGAGGGTCCTGAGCTGCGAGTCGAGGAGTTCGGAGGGGATCGAATGGTGGCCAGAAGACTTCAGTAATTGAGCTCCAACGGATGTGCATGAAGTGGTTTGGACTTTGATAAGTTTGGCGCCTTTTCTTTATTTTTTCTCTTCATATATACTGTATCGTTATTAATCACTTAGTTATAGTAACCTTTATAAATTGTACTCATTTAATCACTAATGGTGTACTGTCTGTTTTGGGGCGAGGCGGGGACATCACACAGCATCCACACCAGCTGATTACCCAGTTTGGCGGGGCTGAAGACTGCTCCCCCTAGACGAGAATAAGCTGAGCGAGCCTGAGGCGACCCAGGGGGTTACACAACCTGTCTCTGAATGGGAACAAAACAAAAGAGATGGTTGTTAACTTCAGGAGGGCATGGAGCGACCACTCTCCACTGAACATCAACGGCTCCTCAGAAGAGATCGTTAAGAGCACCAAATTTCTTGGTGTTCACCTGGCGGAGAATCTCACCTGGTCCCTCAACACCAGCTCCATAGCAAAGAAAGCCCAGCAGCGTCTCTACTTTCTGTGAAGGCTGAGGGAAGTCCATCTCCCAACCCCCATCCTCATCACATTCTACAGGGGTTGTATTGAGAGCATCCTGAGCAGTTGTATCACTGCCTGGTTCGGAAATTGCACCATCTCAGATCGCAAGACCCTGCAACGGATAGTGAGGTCAGCTGAGAAGATCATCGGGGTCTCTCTTCCCGCCATCACGGACATTTACACTACACGCTGCATCCGCAAAGCAAACAGCATTATGAAGGACCTCATGCACCCCTCATACAATCTCTTCTCCCTCCTGCCGTCTGGAAAAAGGCACCGAAGCATTCGGGCTCTCACAACCAGACTATGTAACAGTTTCTTCCCCCAAGCCATCAGACTCCTCAATACCCAGCACCTGGCCTGCCACCTTGCCCTACTATCCTGTTTATTATTTATTGTAATGCCTGCACTGTTTTGTGCACTTTATGAAGTCCTGGGTAGGTCTGTGGTCTAGTGTAGCTGTTGTGTGTTTTTTTTTCTCTGTGTTGTTTTTTTTTGTGTAGCTCAGCCTAGTTTTTGTAACGTGTCATTTAACACCATGGTCCTGAAAAATATTGTCTCGTTTTTACTGTGTACTGTACCAGCAGTTATGGTCAAAATGACAATAAAAGTGACTTGACTTGACTATGTGTAGTAGAAAGAGGCAGAATCATGAGAGAGGTGATAGGCAGCTGGAGGAGGAGGCAGAATGAAACTGGGATGGGGGATGGGGGAAGGGAGAGGGAGGGAATTACTGGAAGTTGGAGAATTCAATGTTCATGCCAAGGGGATGGAGACTACCCAGACGGTATATGAGGAGTTGCTCCTCCAACCTGAGTTTGGCCTCATCATGGCAGTAGAGGAGGCCATGTATGGACATATCCGAATGGGAATGTGAAGCAGAGTTGAAGTGGGTGGCAACCGGGAGATCCTGTCTGTTCTGACGGACGGAGCAAAGGTCCTCGACGAAGCGGTCCCCCAATCTGTGTCGGGTCTCGTCAATGTAGAGGAGGCCGCACCAGGAGCACCGGATGCAATAGATGACCACAACAGACTCACAGGTGAAGTGTTGCCTCACCTGGAAGGACTGTTTGGGGCCCTGAATGGTGGTAAGAGAGGAGGTGTAGGGACAGGTGTAGCAATTACGTTTGCAGGGATAAGTACCAGGTGGGAGATCCGTGGGGAGGGACATGTGGACCAGGGAGTCGCGGAGGAAACAATCCCTGCGGAAAGCGGAGAGGGGTAGAGAGGGAAAGATGTGCTTAGTGGTGGGGTCCTGTTGAGGGTGGTAGAAGTTGAGGAGGATAATATGCTGGATCTGGAGGCTGGTGGGGTGGTAGGTGAGGACAAGAGGAACTCTGTCCCTGTTGTGGTGACGGGAGGATGAGGTGAGGGCTGAAGTGCGGGAAATGGAGGAGATGCGAGTGAGGGCATCACTGATGACGGCAGAAGGGAAAGTTTTCACTGCTAATGTAATGGCTTCTCTGTAATGTTCCACTGCTGAGGTGATGGTTTCTCTGTAGCAGAAATGTTTGGGTTATGACCAGCGCTAACGGGGCATGCTCGCCAATGAGCAGGATGTTGTTCTTTCTTGTGCGTCTGGTTACAACAGTGGTGTGCAGAAGAGCATTTCTGAATGCACAACACGTCAAACCTTGAAGTGGATGGGCTACAGCATCAGGAGGCCATGAACATACACTCAGCGGCCACTATATTAGGTACAGGAAGTACCTAATAAAGTGACCACTGAGTGTGGTACTCAAGATGTTTTTCTCCATTAAAGGAGCTGGCTTAATGTGAGTTAGTTGTTGTTGATGGAAAACTATGAAGGCTGTATCTATTGAGAAACTGCTTCTGGAGATTAACAGTGCCAAAATATTTCCATTACACATTGCCAGCACTATGCAGATGGAAGAAGAAAAATGTCTCAGTGAGAAGTTTCATCTCAGTAAAGTACTGTAACAACCACTCTGGAGGAGTTTAAGATAATGTCAAATGTTGGAGAGACTGGCGTGCTAAGCAGAAAATCCCATATGTTGTGTACATAGTATACATAAATTAGTCTACAGCAAAATCAGGAGATCTTTGAACTCACATCTACCGATATTCATCTGTGGTTCAGTTGGTAAAACTCACAGTTGAGTTGGAAGTTCAGAGATCCAAAGGGTTTGATGATGGGTCATGGTCCTGAAACTCGGTGCTGCTGACCTGCTGAATCTTCCCAAGACTTTCTGTTTTTTATTCCAGTCCAAAGATTTTCCTATACAATGTAGACTGATGCTCCAGTACTACAGTGAGGGAGAGCTGCTCCATCACGACGTGTCATCTTTTATATCAAATGTTAACCTCTCTCAGCTGTATAAAAAATTATTCCAACATATTTTTTGAAGAAAGCTGAGAGTCCTCGACTATCTCCAGCTTCCCAGCCAATATTAATCCTTCAACCAGCATCACTAAAAACAAATTATCACAAAATTCATCACACTGCTGTGTGTAGGAGACTAGAGACTGGTTGTCACATTTCCCACCTGACAGCAGAGACTACATTTTAACACATCTTGGCACTGGCTGCAAAGTCCTTTGACATATCCTGAGGTTGTTGTTGACACTCATTAAATGCAAGTCTTCTGTTCATATTAAGACCACAGGATTGTCAAAAACATCTCAGTAGAGTCCTCATAAGTATCATCTGTGAACTGCTTGAACACTCTGTGAGCCTAATCCAGATCCTATGCTTCAACACCATCATCCCCCGCAGTACTAATCAGCAAGCTTCAAAACATGGGCTTCTCTGCAACCTGATCCTCGGGAGACCACAATCAGTGTAGAATGGAAATAACATCTCCTCTTCACTAGCAAGCAACACAGGCACACCTGAAGGATGTATAGCCTGCTGCTCTATTCTCTCTACACTCATGACTGTTTGGGTAGGTGCAGCTCAAAGGCCAACTATAAATTTGCCATAACTCAGCTTGTTAGAATCTCAGATGGTGACAAGGAGGCATACAGAAAGAAAATAGATCAGCTGTCACAACAACAATCTTGCACTTATCATCAGTAAGACCAAGGAATTGATTGTGGACTTCAAGAAGGGGAAATCAGGAAAACATACACTCGTCCTCGTTGCAAGTTTAGTCATGGAACAGCTTCAAGTTTCTGGACATCAACATCACTGAGCATCTATCCTGGGCCCAACATATCAATGCAATCACGAAAAGACATGCCAGCAGCTATACTTCATTAGGAGTTTGAGGAGATTTGGTTCATCACCAAAAACTACAGCAACAAATGTACCACAGAGAGCTTTCTGAGTTGTTGCATCACTGTCTGATATGGAGGCTCCAATGCACAGGATCAAGAAAAGCTGCAAAGAGTTGTAGACAAAGGCACTAACCTCCCCACCATCGAGAACATCCTCAAAAGGCAATCCTCAAGGAGGTAGCATCCATCATGAAATGCCCTCACCATCCAGGATATGCCTTCTTCTCATTATCACCATCAGGGAGGAGGTACAGAAGACTGAAGACACATACTTAATATTTTAGGAGTAGCTCCTTCCCATCTGCCATCAGATTTCTGAATTGTCAATGAATCTATGAACACTACCTCACTATTTTGCTCTCTCTTTGCACTATTTATTTATTTTTAAAATATTTCTTTGGTTACATTAAGACATATAAAATTCAATAAATAAGTAGCTTAAAAAGAGAGCAAAATAATGAGGTAGTGTTCATGGGTTCATGGAACATTCAGGAAGAAGCTGTTCCTAAAACATTGAGTGTGCATCTTCAGGCTCCTGTACGTGCTCCCTGATGGTAGTATTGAGAAGACAGCATGTCGTAGATGGTGAGGGTTCCTCACGATAGAGGTCACCTTCTTGAGGCACTATCTTTTGAAGATGTCCTTGATAGTGCCTATGATGGAGCTGGCTGAGTCTACGACACTCTGCCACTTTTTTTGATCCTGTACATTGGAGCCTTTGCACCAGGTGGTGATGCAACCAGTCAGAATGGTACATCTGTAAAAATGTGCATGTGTTGTCTTTGTAGAGGTTGCATGCTCTTCCTGTGACTAGACGGGTTTCCTCCAGGAGCTCCAGTTTCCTCCCACATCTCAAAGTCATGAGGCTTGGTCGATTCATTGGCCACTCTGAATTGCCCCTAGTGTGTACGCGCATGGCAGAATCTGGGGTGGACTGATGAAAATGATAAATTAGATTAAAGTAGAATTAGAATAAATGGGTACATGAGGTGCACGGGGTGAGCTGAAGGGGAAGTTTGTGTTTTATCTCTTGAATAAAACAAAAATAATTTAAAATCTATCACCAACAAATATTTGCAAGAATGAGAGTGACACCAATGAACAACAGCATAAGGCTGCAGTTCAAATGAAGGTGACATGGACATTTCCTTCAATGCCGTCACAATCCTGAGCTGGCCAAATGGGTCTTTACGTTCACATCAAGCTCATAGCATCATAAGAGAAGCTAACTTGGATGTATGTAATAGCCTTCAGGACAATAGCATTCTACAGCCAATCAACGGCCCAAGTGCAATTTCTCCCCCCTAGGAAATGCATTATTTAATACGTGCACAGCAAGCTTACACAAAGAAGCACCAAAGAGATAGGCAATCCAGATCATCTGGATTTTGTTTGATGATAGTGGATAATTAATAACCATTTTGTGGGATTTTGGGGAGAATTTCTCTGCTCGTCTTTGATGTGTTGGAATGCTACCTTTAAAGTCCATCTGAGAGGATAGATATAGCTTTGATTTAATGATCGCTCTGACCATCCCTCTGTAGAGCTCTGGGAGCAGACCTGAATTGTGGGGTCAAGCCCTTGGAGAGGAACTTATAAAGCTTTAGAATACTACAGCACAGAAAACAAGCCCTTTGGCCCATCTAGTCCATGTCAGCCTGGTTTGCTGCCTAACCCCATCTACCTGCACCTGGACCATAGTCCTCTATATCTCTCTCATCCATACACCTATCCAAAACGTTACAATTGAACCAGACTCCAATCCTTCCGCTGGTAGCTTGCTCCACACTTGTACCTTTGAGTGAAGTTCCCCTTGAGCTCTTCAACTTTTGCCCTAAACCTATGACTTCTAGTTCTCGGCTCACCCAACTTGAGGGGAGAAACCGGATTCAAAGATAAGAAGTTTCTGGCATTGGTCCAGGTCAGCGCTGTGGTTGGGGTTCACCATATTCTTTGATTGTCTGTGTACCTCAGACCTTCAGTCACCAACTATAATTCCCTCGGCCATTGTGTGGCATTGCTGCTACAATAATTTAAAGTGTTACTAGCCAATTCAGTTAAAGAATTCCTCCTTCAGTAGGTTCTGATTGAAATTGTAACCTGCAAGTAAGCAGCTAAAAGCGAAAGCTTCACTCACACTGATTCAATGCGAACCTCATGGGTTGACTTAATGAACCAAGAAACATTGATGCCTATTGCAAGGGAGAAACCAGGCAGTCTGTTGGAGCAAGTTTCAGCCGACTGTGGAGCTGAAAATTAAAATGACTTTGTTTTGCTAACAGTAGGTTTCAGGCCTGTGAGGTGCTTATTGAATATCGGTGGTGAAACTATTCATATTTTCTGGGCACTGTTAAACAGGTAAAAGCTCATCCCTGGTTCCTTATCCAAGTGAATGTTTATCTCAAGAGTGAGTATTGATAAGCCATTTGTGTACGTGTGCATCACCAGGAATCCAAATCTAAATGCTTGGCATTGAATCTGTGAATAAGGGAGTCAGCTCGCTTTCTGTCAGTTCTTCAAACACTGGAACCATGGAATTACACAGCATAGAATGAGGCCATTCAGGCTGTTGAATCTGTGCTAGCTCTTTGTTCAAAATGTCCAGATACTCCCATTCTAGAGCAAGTAAATGGTCTCGACCCAAAACCCCGACTGTCCATTTCCCACCTAAGATGCTGTCTGACCCACTGAATTCCTCCAGCAGTGTATTTTAGCACCAGTTGCTTCCAGTGTTGTACTCCTTTGCCATCGCCTTGTAATTTTTTTCTCTCCTTCAAGCCAATATTCAATCATTTTCTGATATTTATTACAGAATCTGCTCCCAGTGCCCTTTAAGCCTTATCCCAACAACTTGCTGAATGAAGTGGTGAGCGCTTATGTCACATCCAGCTCTTCTGTGAGTCACAGGAATTGTGTCTTTTGGCATTTCCTGAACTTGGCCACTGGAAACATTTCCTCTTTACTCATTTGTGATCATGAACTCAGTAGTAGATCAAAGCTGAGACATGGCTTAACATAGAACAGGGGTGTCAAACTCATTTTAGGTCACGGGCCGGATTGGGCAAAATGCAGCTTCATGCGGGCCGGATCAGTCGGGCGCGTGCGAACGCAGCTTTCATTGCCTCCGTTTTTTCAGCCTGTTCTCATGTGTCTCAGTCTCTGCTATAACTACAAAGTGTTTCACTTCACAAATTCCGTTTCTTATGAAGAAGACCGCTGAGCAAGCATTATTTTTACGATTGGTATTAACTTACAATCATAGGCTTCATATCGCCGGGCCATTAATAATTAAAATAATAGATCTATCTAAAATGATCTCGCGGGCCAGATATAATTGTACGCCGGGCCAGATATGGCCCGCGGGCCTTGAGTTTGACACCTATGACATAGAATGTAGGACTCAGAATGGTACAGCACAGTATAGGCCCTTTGGCCCACAATGCTGTGCTGAAACTTTAACCTTCTCCATCTCCACGCACCTAACACTCTCTGTGTAATAAACTTACCTTTGACAACCCCCCTATACTTTCCTCCAATCACCTTAAAGTTAAGCCCCTTTACATTAGCCATGTCCATCTGGGGAAAAAGTCTCTGGCTGTCCACTCATTATATGCCTCTTGTTATCTTACACACCTCCATCAAGTCACCTCTCATCCTCCTTCACTCCAAAGAGCAAAGCCCCAGCTTGCTCAACCTATCCTCATAAGGCACGCTCTCTAATCTGGCCAGCATTCTGGCAAATCTCTTCTGCATCCTGGTAAATCTTCTTGACTTATTAAATAAACTTAAATCAGAAAAGATGGATGGCAAAATCAGAGCTGAGAAAATGAATCCATCAGCAAACATACATGTATTGCAATATTAAACACAAAAGTCCTGATGAAGGGTCTCAGCCCAAAATGTCGACTGTTTATTCTTTTCCACAGATGCTGCCTCCGCAATAAAAATCTAGGAACATATCATGAAGAGATTAACAATGGGAGTGCATAAAGGGTCTATACAGTGACATTAATGTGCTGCACACACAAGATGTCTGCCTCAGTTTCCAATTTTTAAATAACAAAAATCTTGTCCCAGTTTATGCCGTCACTGATACAGCCCTTCTATACCCCACATCAGCACTGCCTGCCCCCTTCCTCATTCCACTCTTTGCATGGAGCTCATTCAAGGGAGAGAGCACTGTGCCACAACTCGCCTTGTACATGGATTACCATGTACACTGCACTGTATATTCACCAGCTCTTCCCTATGCAGCCGCTCTGTGCCATGTTAACAACATGGTGACTGTGTGTTCTTCACATGGTTCCCAACCACAGGGGTCATATTCCAGCTTAAAATTCCGTGTATGTAAATTGCCCCAGTTTAGCACATTTTTGACCAGTTTCAGAGATTTTTGTAGGGATCCAACTAAGTTCTTTTATAGATACCTCACAATCAGCCTTCCAAGCAGGAGGATAGTTGAAAGGGCAAAGAATTAACATATCTTAGAAGATGGTGAGGGGTGAAGAAGGAAAGTGAGATTAAGAACCACATACACAAAATGCTGGAGGGACTCAGCAAGCCAGGCAACATCTATGGAGAGGAATAAACAGCTGATGTTTCAAGCTAAGACCCTTCATCAGGACTGGAAAGGAAGGGGACAGAAGCCAGGATAAGAAGGTGCGAGGTGGAGAAGGGGTACAAGAAGGGGTGATAGGTGAGACCAGGTGAGGGGGAAGATGGGTGGGGAAGGGGGAAATGAAACAAGAAGCTGGAAGGTGATAGGTGAAAGAAGGAAAGGGCTGAAGAAGAATGAATCTGATAGGAGAGAAGAGTGGATCAAGGAAAAAAGGGAGGAGGGTGGAACCAGAGGAAGGAGGTGATGGGCAGGTGAGAAGAATGAGGAATAGAAAATGAGAGAAGTTGGAGTGAGGGGGAAGAATTACCGAAGTTAGAGCAGTTGAAGTGAGATTAGGAGTTCCACAGACTTGCAGGTTGAAGAAGAAGGCATGAACAGTATTGTGTGGCACCTGAAAGAAGAAGTGTGAGAAAGGTGAAGGGTGGAAGGTGGGGTAGTGTTGGCTACAGTGAATGGAAGATATTGGCTGACATTGAAAGTGTAAGTGAAGATCTTAGCAGCAGATACCGAAGGAAAATGGCCACTTCAGGGTAAACCTGCGGACAACAAGGCTGGCAGCAGCATTATGAATGAGTTGGGGGCGGACACAACAAAGGCTGCAACTCAGCTGTTGGCGTTAAACATTTAGAATATTATTTTGACAGGCAATACTTGAAAGAAGAAATGAAAGTGTTCACTGAGGGGGTTATTGCCTTGAAACAAAGCTCATTCTTCCTTTTGTCTGGCTGTGAGTCATTAGTATTCCACAGCAGGCGGTGTACCTCAACAAAAATCAATACCAGACTCCACTATAAACTTTAATAGGAACTATAATGAGTGCTTTACAGTCAATAATTATAGAAAATAGGTTTGCCAGGCTGAGCTGAGGTATTGTAGTTTGGAGAGGTGTAGGGAACAGATACTGATCATTTCAAGTATGTGCATTAATAAAAAGTAAAGCCACTTTGTATGATATCACTGCTGGAATGTCAGTTCCTTCAGTACACTTGTAATCCCACAGGCATTTCTGAGGAGACATTTGTAATGAAAGTTTACAACTAGTCAACTTGTCAATGAAATGGACTAATAAAGAAATCTCCCTCATGAAGATGAGGCCAAAAAGAACCCAACAGCCAGAGGGGTGGCGGTGGTGGGGAGGGGGGGGGTTGGGGACATTGCACACCTTAGTTGATTCCCAATCAGGGAGTGCTTGTTAAAAGCAAGTGACCTGCCAACAGCACAGAGAGTTGTATAATAAGCAAGAATATGCACCCATGGGCAGTCAGCTTTTGAAGTTCTGACAGCCAAATATCAAAATACCTTTCCCACAATAGTGTGGAAAAAAAGATCCATTCTAAATCTACTGAGCAGTTTTCCAATTTTTTTTCAATATTCAGACTTGATTTCTACCCTCACTCCAACATTTCAATGGTATCTCTCTCATCTAACTTCCCCCAGACTGGAGGAAACAGCTGAGAAACCAGCCACACCAACCTTGTGTTTCATCATCGAGCTGAAGTGCAGAGAACGAGGAAAATTCTTCTGCTTCCTCATCCCTCTCCAGAGAAACAATTGATCCCACCTGACCTTCCCCATTCATTTCAACTCCTGTGTAATATGTCATTCTCTTGTCCAAGACATACCTCAGCTTTGCTCTGCCTGTTTCCAGAGCAACAGACAATCTGTTGGACAAACCCAGTGTGTCAAGCAGCATCTGTGAGAGGAAAGGAATTGTTGCTGGTGAGTTCCTCCAGAAGATTTGTTTTTGCTCCATGTTCCAGCATTGTCTTGTGCCTCGTACTGTTTCCAGTTTGAGTTCTGTATAACTGTAATTTCAATTTACTCTCTCTCCCCATTTTTTTGTTATATTTGACATCAACTGACCATTTCATCTGTCAGTGTCAGACCTTGGTAGTCCATCATTCTGATTTTGCTCCCTCTTGAAGCTGAAACAATGAGTCATCTCTGTGTGTAGTTCTGATCTCTTATGGACACAAATGAAGTGCAAAGAATATTTACAAGAATAGTAACAAAACTGAGGGATTATATGTAACAGGAAAGAATGAACAGGCTAGGATTCTTTCATCCAGAAGACTGAGCTGATAGTAATCATAGTTATTAAAAAACAGGGTAAATATAGATTTTTGTTCTGCTGAGAGATAATAGATACCACAGGGACAGCACGGTTACATAGTGGTTAGTGTAACACTTCACAGTGTTAGCAACCCGGGTTCAATTCTCACCGCTGTCTGTAAGGACCATGTAGGCTTCCTCCAAGTGCTCTTGTTTTCTTCCACTTTCCAAAGACGTGCTTTGGGACAGGAGACTGTTACTGAAGTTTCTAACTAGCATCCGTTATGTCCGTTAGGCCATTAGACACCACATGCTTTGAGCGAGAAGTTTTTAAATAGCGTCAGGTTCATGTGCTTGTGTTATGCTTTCCATTTGGACCAATAGACACTGATTCCAAAAGCAATACAGTTTGTCGTTGATAGTTGGCAAGAAATAAGCAGTTAGACAATTCAGAATTGTTTTGCTCACTGGGGTTTCAGGAATTCAGGGTTGGAGAAGCCCAAAACGGTTGGAAGTGAAAATGGAAAGATTTCTCTACTTCAACAAGTTAGGAACTATGAAGAATTTCAAGTTACAATGAAAATGAAGATTAACCATTATCTGCACTAGGTGTCTGCACTGACCTTCTTCATTTACCGTCAATCTAGCATAGCATGAAAGAATATAGCAGCATACACTGGATGAATTCCTCCGTTGATAACTATTAGGAACTAATACACAGTATTGTAGTAGTAATGACAGTGTTCTAATTTGTTCATTTAAATACATAATTTGTTACACATTTTGTCTTTTTTATACCTTTTCAACTATTTCCATGAAACTTTGGCTTATTCGTCCATAATCTACTGTTCCCGATGTGTCCCAATTAACCAGGATCCACTGTACTAAAAGATATAAACATCAAAATGCTTTTAAAAAAAATAGAGTTGAAGAGGGTAGGAAAGACACTGATTAGAACCACATACAATAGCATAAACCAAAATGGCCTGGTTCAGATCCAATCATTCTCTGTCATTCTCCTCAGCCACACCAACAATAGAGTGGTGCTATAGGCTGTGTGTTGTCTCACAGCTCAAGTGACCTGTTCAGTTCTTGCCTCTGGTGATGTCTTTGTGGAATCTCTGTCTTCTTTCCATGGCCATGTGGTTTTCCTCTTAATTCTGTGGTTCTCCCAACCCCCAACATTCCGGTGCTGCACAAGAGTTAGGTCAAATGGCTACTGCTAATTGAGTCCAAAGTAGGTGGCTGGCTGGAAAATCAGGGCCCGGGAAAGAGTCAGACTAACAGTGTGCACATTGGGTCCATATCCCTCTAAGCCTTTCTTAACTAGATACCTGCCCAAGTGTGCTTAAATCTTTCTTATCTACAAAAGTGCTTTTAAATATGTTGTTATCGCAGCTCGTTCCATATGCTCACCACCTGCTGTGTGAAGAATTTGCCTCTCAGCTCTCTTTTATAGCATTTCATTCTCACCTTAAACGTGCACCCTCTCATTTTTTGATTCCCTTCCCAGAATGCATTTCATGTGCCCCTCATGATTTTGTACATCTCCATACAGCCACCCTTCAGTCTCCTCAGCTCCGCTTAAAAGTCATATGCCAAATTTCATTCAACTGCCATTAACTAACTAAGACAATGAAGTAACTGAGTACTTTATGCAAAAACAAAATAAATTTCCGTATTGTAAGTGGGGGAATGAAATTGAAGGAATTGCTCTGAGAGGCAGCATAGATCTGATGGGCAGAATGGTCTCCTGCTATGTCATAAGGAAATGTGCAATAGTAAAAATAATGTGTTAGTTCGCACTTCTAGTCATTGATAATTTGCTTCCTCCTCAACTACAAGGACTGTGCTACCTCATGTTTCCTACTCAATGTAAAAGACTGCATGTATGATGGTTAATTTCCACTCAATACCAGAGTTTCTGACAACACCTACATGTTTCCAATACCAACTCCCTGCAGTCAACTGAGTAAGTTGTGGCAAACCAACAGTTAGGATACTGTCCAGGCAAGTACAGTTCACAGACAGTGTGCAGTCAACCAAGGCAAGAAAAGTCTTTGAAAGCGTAGTTCCCCTTGGGACTGGAGCCATTTGTCAGACAGAGACAAGATAAGAATGCAAGTGAAGGAAGCAAAGCACACACTATTGGACAATTACTTTGCTAAACCTAAGGTCTCATTGCCTATTGCTTATTAATACCTGCATTATTGTGGCATGATTGTTGGTTGATTATGCAAATAAGGTATTTGAACATCCATAAGGTTGCCCATTGGTCAAAATCAGCATCAAGCTAGTCAATTTCTATATAAAAATGGACTTTTTTGTTCAAACTTCTGAGAAGTCTGGTGAAAGGGATCATACTGTACTCTTTGTGCACAAGCAAATAAAGTGTGATTGAGGAACGAGGGTGAGTTTTCAGAGTTCCGTTCATTGGTGATTGGCGTGGTGGTTCATTGACTCACCACACACATGGTCCAGAGATGCAAAGTCCCAATGTTTTTCTCTCATCTAATCCATGACCAAAGTTACATTGTATTATGGTCTCCAGGTCAGAGGTTCATGGGTTCAAGCTCTATACCAAACAAAAATCAGGTTACCACTTCGATACATTGGTACCTTTGGAGATGTTGACTTCTGGCTCGTTGGTTAAACCAAGAACTTGGTGATGTCAGGAGCAGCAGCTGATCTTTTTAATCAAAGATTCAAAGTACATTTACTATCAAAGTATGAATGCAGTATACAACCCTGAGATTCATGTTCCCCACAGTCAGCCATGAAACAAAGAAAACCATAGAACCTGTACAAAGTAAAACATCAACAACTCCCAGGTGCAAAAAAAGCACAAACAGCAACAAAAAAAATGAGCAAAAACCCAAAATGGAAAGAGTCCAGGCATATTCATTTCAGCTCAGTGTCCGTTATCTGCAGGCCACCCTGATTCAGAATCACCCAAAGTAGCAACAAAAAATGGGGCAACCAGAAACATAGCGTAACACGAACTAGAAGGTCCAAACCACAAAATGTGTCATTTAAACCTTGCTCTGGCACCACCCTCCAACAGCATTGTGGGAGAGAGAGATCATTCGATCACAAGGACCTTTCTTTGGGAGCAGAGAGGGAGAGAGAGAGATAGTCACACGCAGATATCTTTCTCCAGCAGCAGCGAGTAAGAGGTTGGTACATGGCATTGAACACCCATTTCACCTTCTGTACTCACATCAGTGATCTCAATCTTCCTCGGCACTTTAATCGGCAAGATTGGTGAAAAATGGAGTCGATCATGGGTTTCTGGGCCTTGAGGCCACACACTCCACTCGAAGCTTTATGGAAAACCCTCGGAGACAGCAAGGCACAGATCGCTCAGTAGGCTCAAAAACACAATACCAAAATGCACATCACAGGTGCTGAACAGAAGGTCACAGGCCCCAACAGTAGTGGAACCACATTTGAAAGAAAAAGCAGATGTAAAAAAAGTGAAAGAAGCCATTGCGTGAACCGTCTGGAGGAAGGTGCCCTTGGTCACGTTGTTCACAGGTGTCATCTTCTTCCTGATCAATAGGGCTGAGCAAAGAGCAAAGAAAACTGGACAAGGAAATGAGATGAATTCCAGTGAAAACCCATGGAAAGAGAACCCATGGAAAATACGAAACTATTCAATACATAGTTGGCCTTTTGAATCATATGAATCAAGTCTGCATAAAGAACTGAAATATTTATCATCCTTTATCTGTGTGGTTGAAGACAGAATGGGCAGAATGTTTTACTCTGCTTCATATGTTCCTATTTCTATCTTATTGCCCTCTGCAGGTTTAGCTTAATTGATGAAAAGTCACAGCCCAGTACATTCTCTGCATTTCTTTCTGTTGGTCAGGCAGCACTTGTGGAGGGAGTGTTGAGGTTCGTGTTAGATCTCCTTAGAGGTCTTGTTAGCATCTGGCAGATGCAGAGCCAACCTTGTTACTTTTATTTATGTTTTATTTATTTACTGAGCTATAGCACTGAACAGGCCCTTCTGGCCCTTCGAGCCATGCACACAGCAATCCCTGGATTTTAATCCGAGCCTAATCGTGGGATAATTTACAATGACCAATTAACCTACTAACCAGTGTGTCTTTGGACTGTGGGAGGAAATCAGAGCACACAGAGGAAACCCACACAGTCACGGGAGAACTGTTATGAATCCCGTAATTGGGTCACTTACCAGCAAAGATAGAGAGGTCCGCTGAAGTTTGATGGTACTATTTTTAAGTATTTATTAGTAAAAATACACAAAAATAATATCAATGCAAACATACAGATAATATACGTCGTCAATACTAAATACTAAAGTGCGGGTATAATAATAAGAAATAAGCTCTATCATTGTCTAGGGGATAATGTATTGTCCGATGGAAATATAAAAGTCATTCAGTTCATTCAGGCTGCAGCCTTTGGTTGGAGTCAAGAGAGAGATTTTAGAAACTTGCAAGCTTTTCCTTTTTATGATGTCGATCCTTCGAGAGTTCTGTTGGTGTAGCCGGTCCTTTAGCTAAGCCGTTCTTCCGTGGTAAGGCCCCAATCCCTGGCAACGGGAAAGGACGCATGTGAGCCCTCCCCCGGCTTTCGCTATTAAACGCTGTCACGGGATTTCTAGCCTTTCTCCTTGTGCGTCTAAAGGGGTTATTCCCCAGACCCTCTTTTATCCTTACTCACGGGGTCTCAGATGTCAATCAGGTTGGGATGATGCAATCCCTCAACCAGCCCACTCTGGTCGTCCCCTGAGGGCTTCAATGAATAGTACAGTACTCAATACACAATTCCGTCTCCAAGAGACAATGGCCATTATCCGTAGCTTAGTCTCGCTGAGGCCAGGACACATTCCAAACCCTGTGTATTCTGGACGTCTCTCTCTCATTTCCTGGGCCCCAGACCCGAATTAATAGCGATCTGGTGATTCTCAAAAAGGAGGGGGCTACTTTGTACCCTTCGGCCCCTCAGAGTTGTGGCACATTCGTAACACCCCCTTCCTTCAAAGCCTTTTTACCATCGGTAAAAATGAAGTAATACAGAGTCTTACAGGATTTTAGAATCTAACACAATACAAAAGTTATTGTAAAGTGATATAAAAGTGATATAAAGTCAGAGCGCGGCATATTCAAGGAGAAGTGGTCGGAGCAAGGCCGAGGCATGTTCGAGACGAGACTGAGTCAGAGATGGAGTTGGAGCAAACTAATCGGAGAGGAGTCAGAGCGGAGGAGTTTAAAAGCCTGTCAACCTAAAAAAACAGGAGCGAGGTTAGATCAATCTAAGCACTGGGCCATTTTGGAAAGATTGAGTACAAGCAGGCCTAGAGTGTGCCACTGAGCTGAGGCCCAGGTACTAGTGTGAGGGACAACCTGGTATTTGGATGACCAAATGACCAGATGACCAGATAGACTGAAAAGGCAGGGTGTCGGGACCAGAAATAAAGGTCAGGCCGATTCTGCTTGCTCTTCGCTCCAGCTGCGCCACACTTCATGTCTGCAAGTTTCACGGCAATTTGCCCTGCTGAGTGATGAACTGAGCTGAGGCCATGGGCCTACTCCAGCTGCTCCGGGCTTTGGGTCTATAGGCTCACTTTTGTTCTGAATGCTGATGCTTCCTTTTGTTGCTTGCACAATTTGTGTCTTTTTTCTCTCTCTGTCCATTTGGTCTTTTTTAAAATTGGGTTCTTTTGGGTTTCTTGCTTTGTGGCTGTCTGTACGGCAGATGAATTTATACATACATACTTGGCTAATAAATGTACTTTGAACATTTGAATTTCTCCAAGTCTCTCTCTCCTCTAGGGGAAACATCCCACTTTCTCCAGCCACTCTACAAATTGTGAGTCTGTCACCTATGGTACTGTTCTAGTAAATTGTTGCTTCACAGTCTCCAAAGACCTGATGACCTTCCTAAATTGTGGTGTGCAAAATTAGCATAATATGCCACCTAAGGTACAATCTGCATTTTAAAGCTCAAAAAAAATTCTTTATTTTCCCATGGATCTATTAATAAAATTAAGGAAGCCATCTGCTTTTTTAGCAGTATATTTCAACAAGACTTGGACAGAATACATTCCTTCAAGTTCCTTGATTTCTATACCATTTTGAAATTGTATCTATCTCAACTAGCCTCATCTAAACTAAGAAGATGTTAGCTTAGATGGCCTCTTCTTATTCTATCTAATTAAAATTGTTTACTTTCAGGTCCCAATTGGTTGAATGGCAGTGTATTAGTTATTATCTCAACATTAAAAGGGTACTTACACCAATAGTTATGTGTCCAAAATTTTTGCAAATGTACAATGTACTGTGTATGTTAATCAAAATGGCTTCTTTGTTTTGTTAAGAATAGGAATGCTTCTTTGTATGATAAGTGCTTTCTCTCGCAGTTGTTTAGCTTTGGACTTGCTGATATTGGGATTGTATTCATTTGTTGACCAATGGGGAATGTTATTTTGTCTTGTGGGTCTGGGAGCGGGGGTTTCGCGGTTTTTTCAGGGGAGTCGGGAAGAAGACGCCGAGGAAGGTGGACGTGCGCTGCACAGCTTGGTCGACCACCCGGGTGGTCCCAGGTGCAAGGACGTGGAGGTTGGAGGAAAGTGACGAGGGGTCGAATGGTTCGATGGTTGAGCTCCAACAATGTGCACTAAACTGACTGAACTCTGATAAGTTGGTGCCTTTTACTTTATTTTCTTTTCCTTCACATATATTGTATTGCATAGTACTCTTTTAATTTTAGTAAAATCTTTAATGTGTATTCCATAAAGGTATCTGGTGTGAGTTTGATATGGTGTGGGTGCGCGCAGCATAAACTTGATTCCCACAGCACCTGCGTGTACAGGAGGTGGGGTTGGTGAGTGGCTGGATCTCCTCTTCCCCTAGACATATACCAGCCTGTTGGGTAAGGGTTACATTTGTGGGGTGCTCGTCCCGGATTGGATTGTCAGGGGCTGTGGAATCGCACAGGCAGCAGAGCGGAGATGGACAGAGATAAGATTGTTAGCTGGTGCGAGTTGGAAGACGTACCGGTGCAGTATGCCTGTGTAGTGAGCGGAGTGGATTTTCGAGTTTCGGGAGACGCGATAGTGCGGGATTTAAGTTCGGTGAAGGGTATTGGGCAGGTAGAATTGGTAGCTAGACGGTGTGGTAAAGAGGTAGAGTCTAGCTGGGTGTTGGTTCGTACGAGTGCTGAAGTCAGGACGGTGGAACTGCCGGCGACGGTCAGTGTATCGGGGGAGGAGGGGCCGTGGGGGCTCCACACCCTCTCCGAGACATCGGAGGAGGAGTTAGAGCTAGAGGTGGACCCCAGAGAGGTGCCCGGCACTAGTAAAGGGAGGTGGGAGGAGGGAGTCGTGACTAAGCCCCGCTCCCCATGTAGGGTGGAAGCCTCGGAGCTGGCAGCCGCACTTAATTCCCTGGTGGGGGTGGCCGAGAGGCCACGGCTGAAGCTGGGGGTGTTCTCCAGAGCCAAGCCTACTCCGGATGGGGAGGTGGACTATGAGACCTGGATCGAGCATACGTCTTTGATGTTAGAGGAGTGGCCAGGCTCGGAGGAGGAGAAGAGGCAGCGATTGGTGGGAAGTTTGAGGGTTTAGCAGCCAAAATCGTCCGGGAGTTGAAAGCTGAGAAGCCTGGGGCCTCAGTGGAGGACTGCCTAGAAGTTTTGGAGGGAGCGTTTGGGTTGTCAGGGGAACCCTGGCTGCTCTTAGCAGAGTTTCAACGCCTGGAACAATGGAGAGGGGAAAAGCTCTCCGAGTACATATTTAGGATGGAGGGGATGCTCTCGGGGGGTAGTGAAAGTGACTGACGTGGCTAGCGTGAGGATGAGTCAGCTATTCAGTGGCTCTCTGGAGGAGGATAAGGTGGCGTGGACTATCCGGCAGGCTTATAGGAAAGGTCCCCCTCCATCCTTCGGGCAACTGATTAGAGAAGTGCGAGAGGAAGAGAGAGCGTTGGGGCGGAAAAGGGGCACGGGCCTACGGGAGCGATCCTCAGCGATACAGGAAGTGGTGGCTGGGTGGAGGATTGAACACCCCCAGGGGAGTAGGGACACCCCTCTGGAGGGGGAGGACAGGGAAGGTACCCACTCCCAGGGGCGGCCCGTGCAGTGGGTTGGGAGGGGGGGCCGTCCTGGGAGAGGAGGGGTGGCAGGCAGCATGTGCTTTAACTTTGGGAAAGAGTGGCATTTCAGGCAGGACTGTGGGCGGCCGAGGGTGTGCTATAGCTGTGGAGAGGAGGGACACTTTAGGTGGGATTGTGAGAGACAAGGAGTCCCGCGGAGGACAAGCCCCCCTGCGACTAAGAAGGGAGAGGTGTTGGGAAACTTAGGAGAGGCTCAGTGAGGGAACGGACTGGAGCCTCTGGAGGAACACGTTCCCAGAGATCAGCCGGAAGACCACTGGGTGCCCACGCCTCTGTTCCGGATGGGCTGGTAGGACCCCGTGCCAGTGTGGGTCTACGGATAGAGGGAATTTACACAAAAGCCGTTCTTGATACGGGATCGCAGGTTACCTTATTGTACCAGTCGTTCTACAACCAATATCTAAAGCATTTGCCCGTAACCCCATTTGACGCCCTGCAGATTTGGGGTGTGAGCGAGGGTGATTACCCGTACGATGGGTACCTATCAGTGAGATTGGAGTTCTTGGAGGGCGATGTGGGAGTGTCCGAAGCTATTGAGACATTGGTGTTGGTGTGTCCTGACCCGGTGGAAACTGGTGGTGCTGCCTTCCCTGGTGGGGACTAACTCCCGGCTCCTGGGAGCTTGTAAGGAGAAAGGGGGGGAACACTTTCTGGAGACCCTCTCGGTGCATCCAGTGTTTCGAGCGGTATTCAAAGAAGGGGTTGCCCCCCAAGGACTGGACCCAGAGTGTAAGCGAGGGAAGGTGTGGTGTACGCAGGCGAGGCCCAAGGTGATCCGACCAGGGGAGGTAGCCCTAGTGATGGGGACCCCCAGATTCCCCGGAGTGCCGACGGGCAAAGCCCTGTTAGTAGACGCCCCAGACGATCTTGAAGGGGAGACACGATTTCCGGCGGGGGCGCTGGTGAGGCCTGAAGTGCAGAGACCAGGGGTGGTACATGCAAGGCGTATAGCCGTAAGTGTCAGGAACAGTACGGCAAGAGAAACCACCTTTAAAAGGGGAATGCCGCTGGCACATCTGTTCCCGGGGACGATAATGTCTAGTGCCCCCGTGAGGACCCCTAACAGGGAGGGGTTGGAGGATCGAGGGGAGCTGACCGCTGAAGCCTTTAACTTCGGGGATTCTCCAGTGTCGCCGGAGTGGAAACGCAGGCCAGTGGAGAAGATGCTGAAGATGGAAGCTGTTTTTTCTCTGGGCGAGTTTGATGTGGGCTGCTACAAAAGCACTCACCACACCATCCGGGTGACGGAGGACACCCCGTTCCGAGAGAGATCCCGGCGGCTGGCTCCGGCAGATGTTGAGGATGTGCGACAGCACTTGTGCAAGTTGAAGGAGGCAGGAATCATAGCTGAGTCTCGAAGTCCCTATGCGTCCCCAATAGTGGTGGCACGGAAGAAGAATGGGCGAGTGCACATGTGTGTTGACTACAGGACGTTGAATCGGCGAACTGTCCCTGATCAATATACTGTCCCAAGAGTCGAGGATGCGTTGGCCTGCCTGAGCGGTGCGAAGTGGTTCAGTGTGCTGGATTTAAGAAGTGGGTATTACCAGATCCCGATGAGTGCGGCCGATAAAGAGAAGACCGCTTTTATCTGCCCGCTGGGGTTCTTTCAGTTCGAACGAATGTCCCAAGGCATATCCGGAGCCCCAGCCACCTTCCAGAGGCTCATGGAGAGAACTGTGGGGGATATGAATCTGTTGGAGGTGCTGGTGTACCTGGTCGATTTGATAGTGTTTGGATCGACTTTGGAGGAACATGAGGAGAGGCTGTTGAAGGTGTTGGGCCGGCTTAATGAAGAAGGGTTGAAGCTTTCCCTGGACAAATGCCAGTTCTGCAAGTCGTCGGTTAACTACATTGGCCATATCATTTCACGAGAGGGAGTGGCTACTGATCCAACCAAGATAGAGGCCGTGACCACCTGGCCGAGACCCCAGAAAGTGGGTGCTCTGCGCTCATTTTTGGGGTTCTGTGGGTATTACCACTAATTTGTGAAAGGATACACTAAATTGTGTCACCCATTGACTTAGCTGTTGTGTGGCTACCCCCCGGTGGGGAAGAAAAGGAAGGGGGACCGGAGGCAAGACACTGGAGGATACTGGAACCCGGCGGAACCTTTTGGCTCGAGATGGGATGATCGATGTGA
Organism: Hypanus sabinus; assembly: GCF_030144855.1. NCBI lineage: Eukaryota > Metazoa > Chordata > Chondrichthyes > Myliobatiformes > Dasyatidae > Hypanus > Hypanus sabinus. Next base: position 10,323,594 of record NC_082739.1, on the reverse strand, counting down.
AGAGGCATTCCAATCTTTGAAAAGGGCACTGACCCAGGCCCCGGTGTTGGCTTTTGCCGATCCCCAGAAGCCCTATGTGCTGCACACGGATGCCAGCTGAGAGGGTCTAGGGGCTGTTCTGTACCAGGAGCATGGCAAAGCATTGAGACCGGTAGCTTTTGTCAGCTGAAGCTTGTCGCCCTCTGAGAGAAACTATCCCACTTACAAGTTGGAGTTCCTGGTGCTGAAGTGGGCGGTGGTGGACAAGTTGAGCGATTACCTGTACAGAGCCAAGTTTGAGGCGAGAACGGATAACAATCCTCTCACTTATATTCTGACTTCGGCTAAGCTGGATGCAACAGGACATTGGTGGCTGGCGGCCTTGTCGGTATATGATTTCAGCCTGAAGTACCGCCCAGGAAGCAGGAATGTCGATGCAGATGCTTTGTCACGTCGGGAGCTGGGGGAACAGGAGAAGGACGAGGAGTGGGAGAGTGTCCCTGCCCCTGGAGTGAAGGCAATGTGTCAGTTTGCTATCACCGTGAAGGCCGAGGGGAGAGGAAGGCTGGAGCGAGCCGTGGACCATTTGGGGGTTTTTGACGATGCCATACCCCTAGCTTACTGTCACCTGACCGCACTGGGGACTAAACAGTTGCCGGAACTGAGTCCGGGGGAAGTGGCAGCTGCTCAGCAGAATGACCCGGGTCTTGGCACTTTGTGGAGAGCGGCAGAGAAGGGGGATGTGGCGTTGGCTGAGAAGGTGAAACACCCATGCGTGCCTCTGTTATTGAAGGAGTGGCCTCGGTTGAAGTTAAAGAACAAAATCTTGTACCGGGTAACGGCGCCTCCGGACCAACCCCGCTGTTGGCAACTGGTCCTGCCGGAGAAGTATCGGCAGACTGTACTCCAGGCCTTGCATGATGATTCCGGACACTTGGGGGTGGAAAAGACCTATGGATTACTCAAAGACCGGTTCTACTGGCCCCGGATGAGGGGGGAGTTGAAGAATACTGTAGGGGATGCCGTCATTGCATCCAGAGGAAGACCCTGCCAGCGTTGGCGGCTCCACTGTCGCACTTGCAGAGTGCGGGACCTCTGGACCTGGTATGTATGGATTTCCTGTCGATTGAGCCTGACACCAACAACACCGCGAATGTCTTCGTCATCACCGATCATTCCACTCGCTATGCTCAGGCATTTCCCACTAAGGATCAGAAGGCGACGACAGTGGCGAAGGTGTTATGGGAGAAGTACTTTGTGCATTACGGCCTTCCCAGGCGAATCCATAGTGATCAGGGGCGGGACTTTGAGAGCCGCCTTATCCATGAATTACTGACTATGCTTGGGGTTGAGAAATCCAGGACTACCCCTTATCACCCACAGGGTGATCCTCAGCCTGAGAGGTTCAACAGGACCCTGTTGGATATGCTCGGGATGCTGGAGATTGGGCAGAAAAGCAGGTGGAGTCGTCATATTGGACAATTGGTTCACTGTTACAATTGTACTCGCAATGATGCTACAGGGTTCTCGCCCTAATATCTGATGTTCAGGCGGAAAGCGAGGTTGCCAATTGACTTGTATTTTGGGGCTGAAGTGGGTGAATTACCCGGGAAGCCCTATCTAAAGTATGTGTCCAAGATGAGGAGGGAGTTGCAGAGGGCGTATGAGTTGGCCGAGGCAGCGGCTACCAAACAAAATCAGAGGAATAAGATGAGATATGATCAAAAGGTGAAGTTTGCCCAATTATTGCCAGGTAACCGGGTCCTTTTACGGAATTTGGGACTCCCTGGTAAGCACAAGCTGGCAGATCGATGGGCGGCCAGCCCCTATGTAATAGAGAGCCAGATGCCGAATCTACCCGGTTTATCGGGTGAAATCTGAGGATGGGAATGGGCCTGTCAAGGTGCTCCATCGGAATCACCTGCTGCCCCTGGGTCAAGCGGTGCGGGTGGACAAGGAGCCAGAGAGGGAGGTTGCGCCTAGTACAAGGACTCTGCGAGGGCGCGGAGAACGGGAAGAGCCCGCTGCTGAAGAGCGGGGACAGGTCCTTAACCTGGGAATGGATACCGATTCGGAAGATGACGACTCAGATGAGTGGCCCCTGTTCCCATTCGCTGTCATTTCAGTACCAGAAGAGGAGGCTTCTGGCCCTTCCCTACTGAGTTGGGCGAGAGGAGGGAAGGTGTTGATGGTCAGATGGAGAGGCAGCCAACGTTGAGGGGAGAGAGGGTGGAACCTGAACATGAGCCAGAGGGTTCTCAGGTGAGGGGAGAACCCCGTGGGGGAGGGAGTGAGAGTTTGACAGGTAGACCTGGAGTGTCCGAGGCAGAGGGTTTGCAGGTGAAGAGGGAGCCCAGTGAGGGGGAGGATGAGGGTCCAACAGGAGTGTCCCCCAAGGGGTCTGAGGCAGAAGGGGTACGGAGATCTCAGAGAAGTAGGCGCCCCCACCCCCCACCCCCCCCGGAGAGGTTGACATATGTGGTGCCAGGAGAACCGAGTGTGATTTCTACTGCTCTGGGTAGTTATGCCACTGCATTCTGTACCTGGGCTGGGTTTTGTGTGCTGCAAGAAGCATTGGGGAACTCTGGTATTGTCATGAGGGCATGACATTTGCTGGTGGGGAGAGAATGTACAATGTACTGTGCATGTTAATCAAAATGGCTTCTTTGTTTTGTTAAGAGTAGGAATGCTTCTTTGTATGATAAGTGCTTTCTCTCGCAGTTGTTTAGCTTTGGACTTGCTGATATTGGGATTGTATTCATTTGTTGACCAATGGGGAATGTTATTTTGTCTTGTGGGTCTGGGAGCGGGGGTTTTGCGGTTTTTTCAGGGGAGTCGGGAAGAAGACACAGAGGAAGGTGGACGTGCGCTGCACTGCTCGGTCGGCCACCCGGGTGGTCCCAGGTGCAAGGACGTGGAGGTCGGAGGAAAGTGACGAGGGGTCGAATGGTTCGATGGTTGAGCTCCAACAATGTGCACTAAACTGACTGAACTTTGATAAGTTGGCGCCTTTTACTTTATTTTCTTTTCCTTCATATATATTGTATTGCATAGTACTCTTTTAGTTTTAGTAAAATCTTTAAAGTGTATTTCATAAAGGTATCTGGTGTGTGTTTGATATGGTGTGTGTGCGCGGCATAACCTTGATTCCCACAGCACCTGCGTGTATGGGAGGTGGGTTGGTGAGTGGCTGGATCTCCTTTTCCCCTAGACATATACCAGCCTGTTGGGTAAGTGTTACACAGATACTGACTGATCAGTTAGGGCATTGATACAAAAAGGTCACTATAAACCCTAGTGAAACTGAGAGTGAGATACCATCTGTTTGAAAAAAAAAGAGTAAATCAAGCACAGTATTCAGAAAATACAAAGTGTACTGCAGATGCTGAGGTCAAATCAATACGTACAAACAAGCTGGATGAACTCAGCAGGTCGGGCTCATTTCAACGGATGCTGCCAGACCTGCTGAGAATTCAGAAGTTTCATCATTTACATTGAACTTCTTCATCTCCTGATCTTGCTGGCAGATTTGTCCATTAATGGCAGGATGCTGAAATAAGGTACTATTTTTTCATTAGATTTTGGCCCAGTGTTTTAGTGATCAGTATGGAGAGTTAGGTTGGCAAGAATTGAAAATGAAATAAACTGCAGATACTAGAAACCTGAAAGAAATATTAAACTCAATGTAAATTCTCAGGTAGCGCCTGCGGAGGATGAAGAAATCGATGAATTAATAAAGATACAGTGCTCTGGTCGGGTGCCATGGTAGCATAGTGATTTAGCACATCGCTTTACAGTACCAGCGACCCAGGTTCAATTTCTGCCGCTGCCTGTAAGGTGTTTGTACATTCTCCCCTTGACCGCGTGTGTCGTAATGTGAGTATTATTAAAAGTAAGTTAATACTAATCGGGGAGCTGTTGGTAGCAAGAGGCGGGATCCGGGGTTGGCGGGGTCTTTACTTCCGCTCTTTTTACTTCTGGTGTGCATTGTACATAGTTCCCCCACTCATGCCACACGAGGTACCGGGAAGCCTCTGTATTGTAAGTATCATTTGCCGTCCCAGATAAAGATGCTCTTTTGGCCATCAAATTGTAGAGTGGTCTTTTGGTAAAGTAGAAGTTACCACAGCGTGGGTTTCCTCTGGGTGCTCTGGTTTCTTCCCACAGTTCAAAGACAAATCGGTTGGTGGGTTAATTGGTCATTGTAAGTTGTCCCGTGATTAGGCTAGGGTTAAATCAGGGCACGAAGGGCTGGAAGGGTCTATTCTGTGCTGTATCTCAATCAATAAACAAATAAATTAAATCACACAGTCCACAGAATCACACAACACCTGATCAGGCATCTTAGCCCACAAATCCACACCAACCATTAAACTTTTGTTAATCTCATTTTATTCACCCACCCTATATTACTGAAACGATGTGTAAGGGTCAGGTAGAGAGGAAAAAGGGTCAAACCAATAAGGGGGCAGGAGGAGGGACGAACTGACAGGCAAAGAAAGGAGGGAGTAACAGGAGAGGTGGGGGTCGAGGGAAACGAGGAGCAAGCAGAGAGTAGGTAAACGGGACAGCATGAAAGGGAACGGAAGGAGGCCAGAGACATGGGCATAGGGAAGGTGTAAGAATGTTGGTCCCAACAGAAAGAAATGCCAAGAATCTGGAGTCTAAGGTTCAACTAAATAAAGGGTCCTTACAGCTTTCTTTAGTCAGGAGGAACAATCAACAGGAAGGATCAAATCAGATTAAAACAGAAAACATGCAGCACGGACAATTCTCCATCTGTCTATCAGTCCTTTTAACTGCCAGTTTCTTCGTCTGTATGTCTGTCTGTCCCTGTCTATCTGGTGCATCTCTCACAGCCTCTCCATCTGTTCTGGATTTGTTGATCTGTCTGTCTGTCTCTTTCCATCTGTCTCTGTCTGCTTCCTACGTGTCCTGTCCTTCTGTCTGTCTTCCACCCAGTCACGAGTGCTGAATTGTGACACAGATATCAGGGACTGAACCTACTGCCTGGAGAATAATTAATACAACGTGAACATGTGTTAGAGTGACACTGAATAAGAGGGGTCAGTATGTCCCATGTGGACTCTCTACTGTACAGCCCAATCTGTGGCAAATCCACTGAGATTACAAAAAACATTAATATTTCCCCCTTCAAAGCAGTGCAACATGGTTGTTAAATTACTGGAAACACAAGAGAAGCATTCACAATGATAAGTGGAGTTGATAGATTAAAATAGTCAGGGGTGGTATGGTAGCTTTGCAGTTAGTGTACACTTTAAAGCACCAGTGACCTGAATTCAGCTGTCTGTAAGGAGTTTGTAGTTTGCCCCTGTGATGCCCTGGGTTTCCTCTGGATGCACAGGTTTCCTCCCATTTTCCAAAGACTTACGGGTTAGTAGGTTAATTGGTTACATGGGTGTAAGTGAGTGACACAGACTCGTTGCACTGGAAGGGCTTGTTACCATGGTATTCTTTCGTTCGTTATGTGCCGACCGCTATGACGTGGGCGATCACAGTCTCTCCATGACCACGGTTGCTCTCGGCAAATGTTTCTACACAAGTGGTTTGCCATTTCTTCTGGGCAGTGTCTTTACAAGACGGGTAACCCCAGACATTCAGAGACTGTCTGCCTGGCGTCAGTTGTCACATAACCAGGACTTGTGATATGAACCAGCTGGTCATATGACCACCCACCTCCTGCTCCCATGGCTTCACGTGAACCTGATTGTGGGGTGGGGAGTGGCTAAGCATGTGCCACACCTTGTTCAAGGGCAACCAGCAGGCTAGCAGGGGGAAGGAGCACCTTATACGTCCTTTGTAGAGACGGTTCTCCACCTCGCCATCCAGGCCGTTACTGTGATGTATCTCTAAATAATAAAAAATTTAAAAATAAAAAGAGACCACTTCTACCGCAGAAGGACTGGTGAGCAGAGGATCAAGACTTAGGGTAATTAGTAAAAGAACTAGAAGCAGCAGTAGAGAACTAAATGTTCTTCGAAAGAAACTCCTGAGATCGAAGATGTGTGGTGTTGTACCCTCTAAGGTGGTAGTGAGGCCAGTATGGGAACTGCAGACTCTTCCACAGATTGGGCAAAGGTGAGTGGGTAGTTTGTGAGGTTGCCCAGAATTGGTGCATGTCCTCAATGTTCACAGTACCATCCGGAATAGCACTCCACTTTGAGAAGTGATAGGCCTGAGATTCCTTGGAGTGAGTAGAGATGTATTTCTTCGGGGGGGTTTCCTTGAATCTTTTCCTGTCTGGCTGAACTAAATAAACCTGGAAAAGAGGCTTGTTTTATAACTATATGACTGTTGGAAAGATCTGTTTCATTTGAAAATGTCCTTTAGGGAAGGAAATTTGTGCTGTACCCTATATGTGACTCCTGACCTGGCACTGTAGTCAGTCTTTGCGAGTGGCCTGGTTCAGGGCAGCTTGAGATGGGCGTACTAGTGATGCACACATTCTGTGAGTGATTATTTCTGTACAATCTACTTCCATCATGCTTTCTGGTCATGGATTGGAGATAATAGCCACTCACTGTGGAAATAAATACATCCTCATAGCGCTTTAACCAAACCCCTTAAATCGCTGTCCTCTGCTCATTGATCTCTCTCCCGGATACTCTTTCTCCTTGTTATTTTGAACAGCTCCATCAAACATCCTTCACTTCCTTTTGACTAAGGTGGGGGGGACATACAAGATATCTTTAAGGAGCGATGCCTCAGAAAGGTGGCGTAGATTATTAAGGACCCCTATCACCCAGACATGCCCTCTTCACACTGTTACTGTCAGGAAGGAGGTACAGTAGCCTAAAGGCACACACTCAGTGATTCAGAAACAGCTTCTTCCCTTCTGCCACCCAATTTCTGAATGGACATTTAAACCATGAACACCACCCTACTACTTCTTTATTTCTGTTTTTTCACTACTCACTTTATTTAACTATTTGATATATATATATATATATACATACTTACTGTAAATCACAGTTTTTCACCTATATGATCATGTATTGCATTGTACTGCTGTCACTAAGTTAATAAATTTCACAATATATGCTGGTGATATAAACCTGATTCTGATTCTGAGGAATGCCAGCTTGAAACCCCTCATCCTTGCTACTTTCTACTGTACATCTGCATTATCATTAAAGCTGTGGTAGCCTTTTAAAAGAGTTGAGTTCAGGAATGAACACAATACTGTGGCTGCCTAGCCAGTCCTTTTGAAAATTCTATCCTATGTTCATTGCCTGTATACTTTATGACGATTTCTAATCTAAGAACACTATTTATGTTTTTAACAGCATCCTCAACCTGCCCTGCCACCTACGAAGGTTTGACTATAAACGTTCCCCTGTCTCTGTCCTCTAACAAGTTGTCAAATGTATGATCCAAGCTTGGCATCTACTAACAATAATAATATATCTTAAGCCAAAATCTTTAAGGCAGTACTTGTCACGATGTGCTTCACAAGAGTGATGGAACATGGGGAGAAAAGATTTTACAGAACAACTGATGTTTTGTTGCATGTTGTGCTCTGTGTAATTCTGAACATTGTGGGCAGGTTATGCAGTGACACTTGTGGGCTGCTCCCAGCACTCCATCGTGTGCATTGGTCATTAATACAAACGATGCATTTCAATGTGTGTTTCAAAGTATATGCGACAAATAAACTTGAATCTGAAATCTAGAACAGAAGAGAGAAAAACACCAAGGAGGAGACAGTTTAGAAGGGAATCTTGCCCAATATAAAATAACAGAAATCATGAAAATGCTTGATGCATAATAAGAGCAACTGAAATTATACAAGTTTTAGGGTGAATGGAAGTCTTCAAGGTAGAGCGTGGCCCTTCACCACTTTTGAATTACTTGTTTATTTTCTACATTCATTGAGTCACCCCACGATGAGCCTCAGGCTTTTTTTGCAGGGTTCTCGGTAAATAAATAATACATTTCATGCACTGTATTCTGTATGTCATTAAAATCCACCCAGGGGCTGCAGCAACGAAAGTAGCAGGTGTTGAATAGCATCAAGGGGAAGGTGTCCCTATTGCATTGTGTCTATCTCTTCTGAAGTGTGTTTGTCTTCTTCCACTCCTTATTAACTTGTTGAAACATTTGATGTTTCCCAGCATGTTTAGCAGTTGATTGCTAATGAAATTAGACACGAGTTTGTCAGAAATAATTCTATTTGATTTGGTTCGCATTAAAGGATTGGACCTGGTCAACTGCTTACAACAGAATTTGAATTTTAAAATGCCGAGGCACATCATTTTCACAGCATCATCTTCTTGCTTAATCTTCAACTGAAGTCAACACAGCTGCCACATGAAGGAGGATTTCCTCAGCATTGTTCATCCAATCAAATCCCTCATTTCATCTTTCTGCTCCTGATTCCTGCATCTGCAGTCCCTTATTTCACTGATGTCTGTAGGTCCTTGCTGAGTGAAAATTGCAGTATATTCTAATAGCGACTGCATTTTCAAAATATTTTGCTGGCTGTGCATGTCAGAAGAATGAAAGGCACTACATCAATGCAGTTCTTCAGGGACTATTAGAAGGAGTTCCGTGCACGGCAGAAGCAATGTGTTGTCCAAAAGACTGAAACAAACTTTACAGGAAGCGAGAAAAGGAATAGGATTATGAATTATGAGCTCAATGATGCAAACTAAAAATTCATTGAGACAGAATGCTGTTCCTCCTCAGCGTCTTCCTTGCTACTAATTCTAACTTTATTTTCTCTTTCCCAGTCCTGATGAAGGGATCCTGGGCATGAAATACTAACTGCATTTAATATAGTTAGTTTCATAAATGCTGCCTGGGCCATCCAATGTTTTCAGCATTTTCTTTTTTAAGCAAGGAGGGAGACCAAAGAAGATTGAATAACATCTTCCTTAAAAATATGTTTGTACATTTAAATTTAGCCTTAATAACAAGTCTAATGGAAATTGGATTTCTATGAATATAGGTGGAGGATACATAAGTGATAGCATGATATTGAACTTGTTAGACCAAGGGACAGTAGTGTAGCAGTTAATGCAATTGCTTTACAGTGCCAATGACCGTGATTGTTTTTGACAAACCAGACAGAGGCGGAAATGGAAGCTCTTGCAGGCTGCCCCAGCACAATGCGCAGACTGTATGTTGCGATGTACATGTGACAAATAAAGCTAATCTTTAATATTTTCTTAACTTCACAGTTCTTCATTCAGGTGCCCACTACAGAAAGGATAGAATTGGAGTTATTAAACTAAAGTCAGGAGCAGAAGTACATCCTCACATCAGAGTCAAGGGATTTGGAAATAAGGTGGTGAGGTCAGATTCATATTAGTTTATTGTTACATACACCAAAATGCAATGAATTTCCTTGCTCGAAGGAAGCTTATAGATTAAACTGCATAACTGGTACTAACAGGCACAACAATAAATACAAAGAGGATTGCAAAACAGCAGCACAGTGCAAAAACTGCAGTGTATTCTAAAATATTGCAAAAAGAAACAACAATAATGGAGTAACTGAAAGAGAAAGGAGTCTGGGAATATAGCAAACCATTGGGAAAAGGGGTGTGAAAGGCATGAATGAGTTTAGAAGTCTGATAGCAGGGGGGATTCCTAACTTGCCTAATTTGGATTACTCTGGGTGAGGTGTGCCAGAGAATCAGAAGATCAGCTGATGTAGAGAAAGAGAAGCAGGAAGAAGAGGAGAGGGAGGAAAAGGAGGCCGTAACCTCAATTTGGCAGTGGAGCCTTGTTTTTAGCAAGGTAGGCATTAAGCACCATAGTCCATTTAGTTTGCCTCTGGACATACACTGATAGTTGCAGGATACAGAAATGGTGAAATTAATGACTAATTATCCCAATCAATTTCTATCTAGTATCACTGATAAAAGCCTTCATCGCCATCTCTCAGACGTCATTAACCCTGGTGCCACAAACTTGGTCTCTGCTCCATCACAGACATCTCTCTTCTCTGTAGCTTAGAACATTTAAAAACACACTTTTTCACTTCTGATGAAAGGTCATTGACTTCAGACATTAATTCCATTTTATTTTTCACAAATGCTACCTGACTGCTGGATATTTCCAACATTTTCTGTTTTTATTTCCGATTTCTGGTATCTGTAGTTTTTTTTTTGCTTGTTAAGACCTTTAGACAGGAGCCGAATTAGGCCATTTGGCCCATCGAGTCTGCTCTGCTATTCCATCATGGTGTATTTATTATCCCTCTCAACCCCATTCTCCTGCCTTCTCCCCATAATCATATTCTACAGAGATAGAGTGGGAAGATTGGAATTATTGTTTCAAAATCTCCTGCTTCTCCCAACTTTAGGCCATGTAACAATGTAATTTCATCAATAACATCTATCTAATTTGCATCTGGATGAATCAATCTGCACTAGCTTCCTGCAGAGTCTGTTCCACAAACTATATGCTCACTGAAATTGCTACCAGAAATGTTTTAAATTCACCCTCGTCAAACAGATTGGCCTTGCCCTTCTGGACAAGGTGAAATAACTTGTCATGATCTATATTGCATAGACTGGTTAGAATTTTAAAAGTAGTAAGCACATCACCTCTCAACCTTCTGTTCCCAGTGAGAATACGTCCAGACTTCCGCACCTTCACTGACTACTGAACCATAGACAATATTCTTAATACAGTGATTTATAAAGTGGTTGACTCACCATAAAGAAGCTCGACATCATCATGGAGAAAGCAGCCTGCTTGATTGGCACCTCATGCACAACCATAAATATTCATTCCCTCCTCACCACTGTACCACGGCTGCAGTGTGCTTTTTGTATTAAGTGCATGGCAGTCACTTGTCTAGACTACTCAAAAATCCAAAATCTTTATCAACAAGAAAGACAAGGTCAGCTTGCACCCTTCCAGGTCACGCATCATGCTGACTTGTTTGTATTCATCATCACTAGACCCTCTCACTGCCCAACAGTATTGTTGGAACCCTTTCATCGGATGATTCCTTCCATTCAGGAAGGAAATTCATCATCACTTTATCAAGGACTATTACAATCAGACAATTATGCCTCTCTTACCAGCCATTTTGGTGGTGCGGTGGAGATACGTCTCTACCAAAGGAGGTGTAAGGCACTCCTTTCCTCTGCTAGCCTGCAGGTCACCCTTAGACAAGGTGCAGCACCTGCTTAGCCCCCAATCAGGTTCACATGAAGCCACGGGAGCAGGTGGTGGATGGTCGTTTGAGCAGCTGGTGCAGATCACAAGTCCTGCTTATGTGACCACTGACGCCAGGCAAACAACCTCTGAAGAGTAGTGATCAAGGCTGGGGTCACCCATGTCGTAAAGACACTACCCAGAAGAAGGCAATGGCAAACCACTTCTGTAGTGAACTTTGCCAAGAACAATCATGGTCAAAACCATGATCGCCTACATCATACGACATGACACATAAGGATGATGATGATTACTGGCCATACACCTGCCAAGCAAATGGCTAAATGTTTGACTGGTGTATAGCCAGTAAGGGAAGCATTTAATGATACATTCAACACAAAATGATCCAAGGCAGGAATGATGGTGATTGTTAGGTGTAAACAATTATACTCATAAGGTTAAACCAATTAGGATCACTGAATGAAGACCAGAATATGATGAAAATACTAAACAAGGTGGACAGCATCTGCGGAGAGAGAAACTGAGTGAATGTTTTGGATATAAGATGCTTCAGTTATAGGATGAGTGAACTATACGGTCTTCCTTTTCTTATAATGGTGAGTCAACATAGGCCTTGATGAAAATTATCCATTAGAATGAGTGTAGAAAAGTGGTTTACATTTGAAGGAAAGCCTTAAAAATAAGATGCTTATGAATAAATTTAATAAAGATTTCCCTAAATCAGGGGTTCGTAACCATTTTTTAATGTCATGGACCCTTTTGGCAGTCTGATGAAGCTTATGGACCCCTTCTCAGAATCATGTATTTAAATATATAAAATAAATTACAAAAGAAGCCAATTATGTTGAAATACAGTTATCAAAAAAATTTCTGATATAGTTTTTTTTTGCTTCTTTTGTAACACATTAAATAACAAGACTACACATTTCAAATATAGGCAAGTTAAAATTAAATTTTATTATTTAAGGCCATATTAGTGTTGTTGCTTCGCCTGAATAAGAACATTAAACCATGGAGTGGTCTTTGACAAAGCAACTCACATGTCATGTTGGACATCCACTCGCAAGGCTGCCTGACAGTTGACCAGATATGTCGCACGAGTGTCTGTAGACCAGAAGACTGCAATCTTATTTGACCTAGTGTGGGTCTAATAATTACTGTAATTTTGAAGTAGTGAAGTAGTAAATGATATTTTGAGATATCTCTACAACTGTAATGTGATAGGAAAATATCTGTGATTTTTATTGGTGACAAAATCACAGGGACTGCTAAAACTACTGAGGTTTGCTACCTACATTCATAACTGAAGGAAATGCTGAGTTTCAGTTAGAGGTTAATGAAAATAAAGATGTAACTTTTTTACCATCTAAGTTCACGGACCCCAGGTTAAGTACCCCTGCCTTAGAGCGTGATGAGAAGGTGAAACTGCCTTCACATGCTGTTGAGTCAACTGCATTTAAGGGGGAACTGCAGATACAGTACGAAAAAGGGGATAGAATATCTGGTCAGATGCAAAGGACTTGGAGCGCTTCAGAGGGAGTAAATTCACTCGTGTTGGCTGCTTGAAACGAATGCCTGATTTAACTTTGCACACTGACGGTAATTCTGACATTAGTCCTGCTCTGGGTCTCTTCCAGTTTAGCAGGTTCACTGAACATACAGTAGAACAAAGAACAGTACAGCACGGGAGCAGATTCTTCAGAGCATAAATTTGTGCCAAATTAATTAAGCTAATCACACCTAATCCCTTCTGACTGCACATGGTCCATATCTCTCCATTCTTTGCATATTCAAAAACACAAGAGATTCTTCATATGCTGGAAATCTAGAGCAACACACACTAAATGCTGGAACAACTCAGCAAGTCAGGCAACATCATGTTCCTCTAGCATTTTGTGTGCTTTGTTCTACATATTCAAGTGCCTATCTAATAGCCTCTTTTATCGCTCCATAGTATCGGCCTCCATGACCACCCTTGGCAACACATTCCAGTTGTCTACCACTCTCTGTGTAAAAAAACTTGCCCCACACATCTCCTTTGAACTTTCTCCCCCTCACCTTAAATGTATGCCCTCTAGTAGAAAATGTTTTGAAGCTGGGAAAACGATACCAATCCTCTATATATTCTTAGGTTCCAAAGGTATTTTTTCTCTCGGGATAATAGGTTTAAAATTCTGGCTAAAAAATACAAGGTAGATGCGAGAACGTTTTTTTTACACAGAATTGTTATGAACTAGAACTGAGCGCCTGTAGATTTGATAGAAATATAGTGAATGAAGTTTTTTGAAAGGAAAACATAGGAGGGAGATTGAAAATCTGTTTGAATGATGTCATATCAACAACTTCTTACTCAATGTCTGCAAAACCAAAGAACTGAATATTGATGAGAGGAAAAGTCAACTGGAACCAGTCCTTACAGGGGTACTGGAGGTGGAGAGGGTCAGTAACTTTAAATTTCTTGGTGTTATCATATCTGAAGATCTGTCCTGGGACCAGCATGTAAGTGACATCTCAAAGAAGGAAGGACAGCACTGCTACATTCGTAGAAATTTGTGTGATTTCAGTATGTCATCTGAAACAGTGGTATCAGCGTGGGCCAAATGACCCCTCAGGGAACCATGCTGGATTTCATAGGAGCCACAAGTCAAAAACAAGAAACATCTTTCTCAATGGGCCATGATAGGCTTATTGTTTTAATGAAATATTACTAAAATATTGGAGACATGAATGAAATGAATGGGAAAACATGCCAGATGACGCAAGTGAGGCAGCAAAACAGATTGGACTGTGTGTGTTGGGGGGGGGGGGGGGATTTGTGGCACAGCAATCGGTATCTCTGCTCCTGCTTGTCCACCCACAAATTACTGTTCATAGCCAGCAGGACGGCCCGCTGAACCCCACTCTACATCCACCCCCAAATCACAAACTGCAGATTGGGCAGGGCTGCCTGAAGCAAGGCCAGTCAGTGAATATGCAGCAGGAGCCTGGTGCTATTTCCCTGCCATTGACCCATGCATGTTATAATACTTACAAGTCGTGGCACAGAGGCTGCAGTTACAGCAATAGGGTCACTTGCCAGAAACGGCTAAACAGCAGAGAGGCAAGAATGCATGAGGTCTGCCACTATGTCACTATTTACCACTACAACTTCCATTAAACCCCTGATACTTACCATATTCTGAAAGGAAATACAATTTGTTTGCCTTGTTGAGTATGTGCTCTTTATTGCCAAATGGAATTTGCATACATAATAGCATTTTTTTAAATTGCCCAAACAAATTAAATTATTTTTAAAAAGTGATGCCTAAAAAGCTCATTTTATTTTTACATATATTCAATACTTGATACTCTTTCATGCGGGATTATACATTATAATTTTTCAACATTTACTAATTCTCTATAGAGCCGGCTCACACAATTGTATTATTACTGCTTGTATATATAAACAGTATATTATATTTACAGTATAGCTATCAAAAGCTTATAACCGTCTTGATGTTGAGAAATGAGGTGATCTTTGATTATCCTTAATCAAGCTGCATCCAGATGTTCAAAACCTCACTAGTTTGCATCAGCTGCAAGGGCTTTACTAAATATCCATATCATGGAGCATGTGGATCTTGGACCTCCACAAATGGGTGATTGATAAGTTCGTGGCCTAAGGTAGAAGGGGATGAGTTCTACAGCTCTCGTTACATGCACATACAGGTCAACTGTTTCAGTGATTATGCAGAAAGTTTGAAGTTAATAACTCATCTCCGTCTACCTTAGGCCACAAACCTATCAATCACCCCGATGAGTTATTAACTGATGAGTCCACGACTGCTGGACTAAGTGTGTAAATGTGGGAGGAGACTATGTTGAAAACTAAATGTGCTAGGTTTTCTAAAATTGATTCCTTCTCCCTTAGGCCACAAATTTATCAATCACCCCTTGTACATTCTCTGATATTAAATGGAACTATTGAACAAGAGGGCCACGAGCAGAAAAAGGCTGAGCACCCATGATCTAAAACATTAAAACATTTCTATAGATGCACAGTGGAGAGTATTCCAACTGGCTGTGTCACGGCATGGTATGGAAGCACCAATGCCCAGGAATGGGAAAGTCTATAAAAAGTGGTGGATGTAGCCTAGTTCATCACAGTTAATGCCCTTACCATCATTAAGCACATCTACAAAGATCTCTGCCACAGGAAAGCAGCATCCATCATCAAGGACCCTCATCATCTAGTTCATGCTCTCTTCAGGAGCCTTAGGTCCCACACCACCAGGTTCAGAAACAGCGCCACAGTAGTGTAGTGATTAGCACAATGCTTGGGATGTCAGAGTTCAGAGTTCAATCCTGGCATCCTCTGTACATCCTGCCTGTGGAATACGGGTTTCTTCTCACAGTCTGAAGATGTACTGGGCAGGTTCATTGGTCATTGTAAATTGTCCTGATTAGAGTTAAATTGGGGTTGTCAGGGGTTGGTGGGTGATGCGACTCTAAATAAATAGATGAAAAACATCCTACACCCATCACACTCCTGAGCCACTGTGGATAACATCAATACTGATCTGACTCTACAATCTGTAGAATCACTTTCAAGGACGCTACAATCCATGTTGTCAGTATTATTTATTTATTATTTGAACAATTTGCACTCTTTTGGATGTTGATTGTTTTATTTTTATTCAGTTACCCTTTGAACCATGTTTCTCCAGGAACCTCACAACCCCGATTTAACCCTAGCCTAATCACGAACAATTTACAATGACCAATTAACCTATCTTTGGACTGTGGGAGGAAACCGGAGCACCTGGGAAAACCCAAGCACTCCACGGGGAGGATGTACAGAGACTCCTTACAGAACATCACCGGAATTGAACCCTGAACTCTGGAACACCCCAAGCTGTAATAGCATCATGCTAACCGCTATGCTATCATGGCAGCCAAAATATATGGAATGCTTCAGGAATTTGTGAGACATCCTTGCACAGGGGCCATGCTAATCTTCTCTGCATATACAGTATGGTTATGTATAGTTTTTCGTGAACTCTATTGCATTTCTTTATTTTCCTGTAAATGCCTGCAAGAAAATGTATCTCGGGGTAGTATATGGTGGCATATACAGTATGTAACCATATAACAATTACAGCACGGAAACAGGCCATCTCGGCCCTTCTAGTCCATGCCGAACGCTTACTCTCACGTAGTCCCACTGACCTACACTCAGCCCATAACCCTCCATTCCTTTCCTGTCCATATACCTATCCAATTTTACTTTAAAAGACAATACCAAACCTGCTTCTACCACTTCTACTGGAAGCTCGTTCCACACAGATACCACTCTCTGAGTAAAGAAATTCCCCCTCGTGTTACCCCTAAACTTTTGCCCCCTAACTGTCAACTCATGTCCTCTTGTTTGAATCTCCCCTACTCTCAATGGAAAAAGCCTATCCACGTCAACTCTATCTATCCCCCTCATAATTTTAAATACCTTTATCAAGTCCCCCCTCAACCTTCTATGCTCCAAAGAATAAAAACCTAACTTGTTCAACCTTTCTCTGTAACTTAGGTGCTGAAACTCAGGTAACATTCTAGTAAATCTCCTCTGTACTCTCTCTATTTTGTTGACATCTTTCCTATAATTCGGTGACCAGATCTGTACACAATACTCCAAATTCGGCCTTACCAATGCCTTGTACAATTATAACATTACATCCCAACTCCTACACTCAATGCTCTGATTTATAAAGGCCAGCATACCAAAAGCTTTCTTCACCACCCTATCCACCTGAGATTCCACCTTCTGGGCACTATGCACCATTATTCCTAGATCACTCTGTTCTACTGCATTCTTCAATGCCCTACCATGTACTTTGATAATAACATTTACTTTGAGCTTTGAAATAACATTCAGGACTGGGGGAAATACCCAGAGAATGGGACTGATGGGATTTTTCCAATAGTCAACACCGACACATTAGACCAAGCAATTTCCTTCAGTGCTCTAACAATTTTTTAAAAATCTTTGGAGATCTTCTCTTTGGGTCTGTGTAGATTAAACACATCTTGTTGTCTAGCTCCACATACTTGGGCCTTGCTAAATGCAGAGTTCTCTGAGCAGAACTTCCTCTAAGGAATTTTTCCCTACTCTAATTTCCTGTGGAAAATTCTACCATGCTGTGAATTGCAGACAGTAGTTAATACTTATCAGTTCAGTGACATGGTTCTCAAAAATATGCCGTGCTCAAGTGTTCATTTTGAGTTTGTTCAAGTGTTCATTTTGACAGGACTCATCAAATGCTCCTATTAAGTATAATGGATATTTTTTCTGAGTTCTACCATGCTGAAAAGCTCCGACCTAAGTGCCCATTATGCATCAATATAACTTCCATCTTTTTCATCTCTGTCACCACAACATCCATAGCTGCTAAGATGTTTGACACATCTTTTGCTCACCTGTTTCCAGCTTTTAAAGTTGTGAAGTGCATGCAAGATCTTGAAAGGTTTAAGGCGACAAAGTAGTGAGAGCCTATTTCTAATGCCAAGTGGGTTGATACTTTCACTAGTTCTTTGATAGGTAATATATAATCAGCTCAGGACAGGGGAGATAAAGATTGAGAAAAACAGCTTCACTGCTGCTTCCAAACTGACTCACAATTTATGTCAACAAACAGGAAAGAGGAATTATTGACGCCATGTCAAAACTTGTGAATAACTCCAAACTTGGAGATACTGAGATAGCATCATAAAGCTTGCAGGCTGACCAGAAAAACAGTTAATTAACAACACCTTTGTTACATGTGGGATGATATACTTTGTCAGGAAAATAAGGAACATTACGTGCATCTTGGTAATGAGGAAACAATGTGGGGTGGAAACACAAAATGCTTGGGAATATGGGTGAGAAGATCTAAGGGAGCTTTGCAATTAGTAAAGCAGTTATAAATTATAACACTTGCATTTATTTCCAAGGATATAGAATTCATATGCAGTAAAGTTAAATTAAAATTGTGAAGGATATTGTTCAGGCTGCATGAGTACTGTGTTTTCCATACAAATATAAATGCACTAGAGAGGATTTCCAAGAAAGAACCTTTAAGAACAAGAGAGACTGGAAAGACCATAAGTCCCAGGAGCAGAATTAGGCCACTCAGCCCATTGAGTATGCTCTTCCATTCCATCAGGGCTGATTTATTCACCCTCTCAACACTATTCTCCTGCCTTCTCCCCATAACCTTTGATGCCCTGACTAATCAAGACCCTATTAATCTCTGATTTAAATATACCCAATGACTTGGCATGATAATGAATTCCACAGATGCACCATCCTCTGCCTAAAGAAATTCCTCCTCAATTCTGTTCTAAAGGAATGTCCTTGTATTCTGAAGCTGTGCCCTCTGGTCCAAGACTCTTCCACTATAGGAAATACACCCCACCCCCCCAATGTCCACTATACTTAGAGCTTTCAATGTTTGATTGGTTTCAGTGAGATTCACTTCCCCCACTCCCACTCCTTATTCTTCTAAACTTCAGTGGGTACAGACCCTAAACCAGCGAAGTCTTCATTAACCCTTTCATTCCCAGGATAATTATCATGAGCCTCTTTTGGAATGCTTTCTTAGATAAGGGGCCCAGAATTGTTCACAATACTCCGAGTGCTGTCTGACTTCAGCATCCTTGCTTCCATATTACAGTGAATATGTAATATGAATTACATATTACAGGAAATGAATGCTAACATTATATTTATCTTCCTTACCACAAACTCAACCTGCAAGTTAATCTTTAGGGAATCTTGCATGAGGACTCTCAAGTCCCTTTGCACCACTAATTGCTGAATTTTCTCCCCACTTAGAGAACAGTCCACACCTTTATTCTTCCTACCAAAGTGCATACCATACACTTCCCTACACTGTATTCCACCGACCACTTCTTTGAACATACTCCTAATCTGTCTAAGATCCTCTTTAGTCACCTTGTTTTCTCAATACTATTTGCCCCTCCACCTGTCTTTATATCATACACAAACTTGGCCACAGCCATCAATTCAGTCATCCACATCATTGACATATAATGTGAAAAGAATTGGTCCCAACCCTGACTCTTGCAGAACAGCATGAATCACTGGCAGCCAAAGAGAAAATGCTCCCTTTATTCCCATTCTTTGCTTCCCACCAATCAGCCACTGCGTTATCCATGTTAATATCTTCCTTGTAATACCATGGGTTCTTATCTTGTTTAACAGCCTCATGTGTGGCATCTTGTCAAAGGCCTTCGGAAAATTGAAGTAAACAACATACACTGACTCTCCTTTGTCTATCGTGCCTGTTATTTCCTCAAAGAACTTCACCAGATTGGTCAGGCAATATTTTCCTTGGAGGAAACCATCTGACTTTGGCCTATTTTATCGTGCGCCTCCTGGTACCCCAAAATCTCATCCTTAACAATTGACTCCAACATCTTCCCAACTGCCCTATAATTTCCTATCTTTTACTTCCCTCCATTCCTGAAGAGTGGAGTGACATTTGTAATTTTCCAGTCCTCTAGAACCATTGCAGAATCTGGTGATTCTTGAAAGATCATTACTAATGCCTCCACAATTCCTTCAGCAACCTCTTTCAGAACCCTGGAGTGTAGTCCATCTGGTCCAAGTCACTTAGCTACCTTCAGACCTTTCAGCTTTCCAAGCACTTTCTCCTTAATAATAGCAACGGCACTCACTTCCGCCCCCTGACACTCTTGAATTTCTGCTGCTGTCTTACACAGAAGATTGTCTACCATTTATTTGTCTCCAGCGTCATTCTTCAGTGATCCAATATCCACTCTTGTTTTTTTTTAATTCCTTATATATCTGAAAAAACACTTGGTATCCCCTTTTATATTATTAGCTGGCTTACTTTCCCATTTCATCTTTTAACTTCTTATTGTTATGTGGAAGCCTTTGGAATCAGTATAAGAAACCAAAATGAGTCAAAATAGTCACATAAGTCCAATAGGGAAATAAAGAAGTAATTCTTTACTCAAAAATTTTAAGAAAGGGATAATATTCTGAAAAGGAGAAGCTATCTTTATTTGGCAACTTGAGTTCTAGAATACACTGCTTGACTGAAGTTTACAATAAACAAGATTAGTTTCTACCTGAAAAGGCAACATTGCAGGGTTTTGGGGAGATGGGTTAAGTGTACAATATATAAAACTGTCTGCAATGCTACTTATTTCATCTCTGACCACAGTAGGTTTCACTAGGCAACCACAAGCTGTCTGATGGAGGGAGCTTATGAAGTGTTTAATGGTTGGAAAATATGATTGTTTTAAACTAGTTTTTAAATGTATTTTATGCAACTGGATTTCAACAGTAATTGGCTTTTAATTACCAAAACAGTAATGCTTCTAAGGTATTTTTCTCAGCTAGTATACCATCAAATGTAATTTTGTTCCCTATATTCTTCCCATGGAATTTCTGACACTTTGGGCTGAACTTTATCCCTCAAAAACTGATGGATTGGAGCTGCTACAACATTGTAACAATGTAAAACTCACTTCAGCCATCATCCAATCCACTGGCTTCCTAAGCAATTGGCAACAAATCCACTTCAGCTGGCAGGTAACAATTTTCATATGTTAATGAGACTTACCAACTCCAAATTGATTTAGGTTAAGTTGACTTTATAATTCTGGCAGGGGTTTTCCCCATCCCCTTCCCTTTTCTTCATTACTCCACTATGGCTTCTTCCCTCTTCTCTTCTCCTTATCTGCCTATCACCTTCCCCGTGGCCCCTCCTCATTTCCTTTCTCCCATGATCCACTCTCCTCTCTGATCAGCTTCCTTCTTTTCCAGCCCACTGCCTTTTCCACCTTCACCTCCCAGCATCTTACTTCACCTCCCTCCCCCACCCACCTAGCTTCAGCTATCACTTTTTAGCGTCCTCCTTCTTCGCCCTCCCCCCCCCCCCCCCCCTTATTCTGGCATTTTTCACCTTCCTTTAAAATC
This sequence comes from Hypanus sabinus, assembly GCF_030144855.1. Classification (NCBI taxonomy): domain Eukaryota; kingdom Metazoa; phylum Chordata; class Chondrichthyes; order Myliobatiformes; family Dasyatidae; genus Hypanus; species Hypanus sabinus. The sequence continues at coordinate 10,302,476 of NC_082739.1, read as the reverse complement.
CCGGTGAAGGGTCTAAGCGAGAAATGTTGACTGTTCATTTATTTGCATGCATGCTGCCTGGCCTGTTCAGTTCCTCCAGCACTTTGTGTCTGTTGCTCAGGATTTCCAGAGCCTTAGAATTATGGCAACCAATGAGAGGAAAATGTTTGGGGAAAAAAACAATTGCTTTTCCAGAACTACTGAGAAAGATAGAAAAGTACAAGCAGAGTGAGGCAGTATCGCTTGCGTAACACACACATAATGGTAGCAGAAATGCTGAGGCGCTACAGTAACATAGTGGTTAGCACAACACTATTACAGCTAGAGTTGTTGGAGTTCAATTCTGGTGCCCTCTTTAAGAAAGTTTGTTAGTTCCTTCTGATATGTGCTTGGGTTTCCTCCAGGTGCTCCCACAGTCCAAAGATGTACTAGTTAGTAGGTTAAATGGTCATTGTAAATTGTCCCGTGATTAGGCTAGGTTTAAATTGATGGATTTCTGGGTGGTACGGTTCGAAGGGCCGGAAGGGCCTCTTGTTGTGTAAATGAAGCAAGAGAAAATCTGCAGATGCTGGAAATCCAAGCAACACACACAAAATCCCGAAGGAACTCAGCAGGCCAGGCAGCATCTAAAGTCCTGCTGAAGGGTCTCGGCCAGAAATGTTGACTGTACTCTTTTCCATTGATGCTGCCTGGCCTGCTGAGTTCCTCCTACATTTTGTGTGTGTTGGGTAGATATGAAGTAGTTTCTTTCTTCAACAAAACAAGAAACAGCAGGCATCATATAGAGACATTTTCAGTGGAAAGGTATGCCTATGCCCAGAACTACACACATTTTATGTGCTAAAGATCAAAGAAAATTCAGGAGGATTCAAACAAATCCATATTTACAATCTTCCCACCATCACATTGAAAACAAGTGTTAATCGCATCCATGCAATGGAATGCCAATTAGATCATGCATATGCAGACATTCAGATAAGCACCTGTTTCTTGGTCTGCGAACCTATTGTTCAGAGCTGCATCAAAGTCAAATCCACAATCTATATTCAGATCTGAAGACGGGTGGCCGAAGTTCCTGCTAAATCCCAAAAAAACGCTCTAACAGGGCCAGTTCTGCCGTGTATCTCTAAATAAACAAATAAACTCAGCAAAACAGGCAGCAACTGTTTTTCTCTTTCTATATTATCATGTATGCCATTGATCTGCTGCTGCTAAGTTAACAAATTCCCCAACACGAGCCGGTGATAATAAACCTGATTCTGATTTTGGAGGGGAATAAATAGTTGATATTTCAGGCCGAGACCTTTCAACATGATCATACCTGACTATCCATTTCAGTATGCTGTCTCTGCCTTCTCGCCATTTTCCTTGATGCCTTTAGCTTTTAGAAATATATCTACCTATTTCTTAAATATACTGAATGACTTGGCCTCTTCTGCTTCAGCTACTGGTGTACAAGGACACACTAATCACACTGAGCCTCCACATTTCACTCTTTAGATTAAAATCCATCTCTTTGCTTTTACAGACAGACGTACTTTATTGATCCCAAGGGAAATTGGGTTTTGTTACAGCCGCACCAACCAAGAGTAGTGAAGAAATATAGCAATATAAAACCATAAATAATTAAATAATAATAAGTTAATAATGCCAAGTGGAAATAAGTCCAGGACCAGCCTATTGGCTCAGGGTGTCTGACACTCCGAGGGAGGAGTTGTAAAGTTTGATGGCCACAGGTAGGAATGACTTCTTATGACACTCAGTGTTACATCTTGGTGGAATGAGTCTCTGGCTGAATGTACTCCTGTGCCTAACCAGTACATTATGGAGTGGATGGGAGTCACTGTCCAAGATGGCATGCAACTTGGACAGTATCCTCTTTTCAGACACCACCATTTTACAACCAATATAAATAGCCTCATAGTTATGCACATTATACTGCATCTGTCCCCTCACCCAGTTTGTCCAAATTATGTTGGAATCTCTTTGAATCCTAATGTTTTGAGCAGTAAAATTAGATCAGAATCAATCAGGCCTACTGAAAGTGAGTTGGAGATTGTGTTTGAGGAAAACGAGGCTAAAATATGACCGATGACCGAGACAGCCCTGAGAGATGACAAAATAACTCCAGCAGGAGAAATGCAGCACAATAGATTGAACAGGATAACCTTGGCAATGAGCTTGACAATTTGAGGGAACAGCTCAAAGCTGGAGTTATTCAGAATGTCGCAGGGTCTTTGGAGAAAGATTCAGAATCAGAATCAGAAACAGGTTTATTATCACCGACATGTTGTGACATTTGTTGTTTCATGGCAGTAGTACATAAATTACAGAAAGAAATATAGTATATATTAAAATAATAATTAAATAAGTAATGCAAAAAGTGAGCAAAAATAGTGAGGTAGTGTTCATGGGTTCACTGTCCGTACAAAAGCAGAGAGGAAGAAGCTGTTCCTAAAATGTTGAGTGTGTGTCTTCAGGCTCCAGTACTTTCTTTCTGATGGTAGTAATAAGAAGAAGGCAAAGACTGACATTGTGAAGGTCTGACATAAAAATGTTTTCAATCTTCATATTCAGGAAGAGGAATCGAGAAAGCTCCATGAGGAATGCAGATTGCTGATGTTTGTATTAATCCTGGAGGGTTCAGAACCACAAAGGTGCTTTGTGGATGGATCTGCTCACGGACACTGATTACCCTGCAACTGTTAGACATTCTTCTATCAAGAATCGTACATTCTTTCATTCATGATTGTACATTCTTTCATGATCGTACGCAGTCACATTTCCTTTTCCGCTTTCTGATGCAGACAGTTGACAACTTGGAGCTGGTGATGATTTGTCTGTAGATTTTAGAACAGGCTTATTTATACTGTTTTCTATTGAAGAAATTATTGATTCACTGTGTCGAATTCCAAAGAAGCAAAGGGCATGAAATACAAAAGAACTGCTCGTTCATTTACAACAGAATGGCTCAATGAAACAGTAGAAACTGCTCCACTGAAAGCTCATGAGGTCAGGAACGTGCAGCTACGAGAAATATTTATGTAAAATACAGAAACTGGTGTGACCTGTGTGTACTGTCACGATGCAAAAATTGCTGGAGAATTTGCAAGTGAGAAGTGGAGTGATTTTTGGAAACTTGACTTCTTAAAGTGTCATTTAGCAAGCAAATTACATATGGACAGTGTGCAAAAGCCCGGCGAGAAAATCCTCATTACCCACTACAGGCCTGTTGTGTATGCTTTGTGAGAGTGCAGATGAACAAGAGCGAAAAAGGTCAAACCCAGAGGAGATCAAAGTGTTCTGACAGTGTTTTGCTAGCTGATAAAATGAATACCTCTACATATAAAATTCAGCATGCACATGTTGCTGTCACTGGGCAAAAAATTGCACAGCACAAGATTTTTGCGCACACTAGTCATTACAAATTAGAGGGAACATTGGTACCAAGATACAGTGAAAAATGTCAGATCAATACACAGTGTGTTGAGGTAGAACAAGGTAAATCTGTAACAATGCAGAATAAAGTGCAAAAGCTACTGAAAAAAATGCATTGCAGGAAAACAATGAAGTGCAAGATCATAATGAAGTAGAGATGAGGCAGAGTCCATCTTATTGTACTAGAGGTCTGCTCAAGAGACTGATAATAGTTGGTTAGAAGCTGTCCTTGAGCTTGGTGATCTGAGCTTTTAGGCTTTTGTATCGTCTGCCTGATGGGAGAGGGGAGAAAAGAGAACATCAAAGAATGTCAAAAAGGATTGATGATGAACAAAAAAAAACAATGCTTGGGTTAGAGCGGTTACTGGGGAGAAGTTAGAAAACTGCCTGGATTCACTCACCAGGTACTGTAACTGAACTGTGAGTAATTTCACAACTTCAGCCAAGCAAAATTGATTCAGTCTCAAGGAGTACTCACATGAGAATTGCCAATTTTGGAGCAATAACAAATTTTAGAGTGCTCAAAGAAACTGGTTTGAATCCTAATACATGCCTCTTTGAAGTAGATAGAGTATTGGGAAGGTGTAGAGAAGCCTATCTCCCAGAAAATGGAGTGACAGGTAATACATAGATTAAGTGGAATGTAGAGACCAATAGCTCCTGAAATAAGAGTTACTGACTGATTAACTGGGCTTAGAAGTATTATTAAAGTATACAACTCTGAAATTCTTCTTCTCTAGATAGCCAGGAAACAAAGAAAGAAAAGAATGGCGGCACGATCATCAACCCCCAAATCCCCCATCCCCACATGAAAAAGCTAACAAAAACAGAACAGGTACATTGACCCCCAACCAAACTCCCCTACACACAAAAAAGAGAGCAAACAAGCAAAAAACACAGAAAATCAAAAAACTATAAGACTGAAAACGTCTATAGTCCAAGTCCATAACAAAAACACAGTAAACCTGGGTAGCATTCTCCGGGCACGGCAGCAGGAATTTCCCCCTGCAGCAGCAGAGCGATCCCCCAGTGACCAAAAGACAGTCTACCCTGTCTGGTAACAGAGCGATCCCACCAGTGATCAAAAGACAGTTTCCCTTCTCCGGTAGCAGACCGATTCCCCAGAAATTAAAAGGCAGGCAGCTGGCGCTCACCTTCCTCATTCGCCTCGATGTTTCAATCTCCTTCGTCGCTTTAATCAGCAAAATGGAGTTGAACATTGGCTCATGCCCTGCCCTGCAGCCTTCTCAGCACAAAGTTTGCACACTGCCTCTGCCTCCTGGAATCCTCTCAGAGGTCTGCAGAGTGTTGAAACCCTCTAACAATCTCCAAACTACAAATCTCAGGCTCCAACATTTCGAGAATCACATTCGAGATGAAAATCAAACATGAAGGGCATAAAAGAAGTGAAATATATTGTTTCATGGTCTATCCAGGCGATGTTGACTGAAGGAGGGTTGTACACAGGCTCCATCTTGACTATAAGATCAGTGTGAGAGGCTGACAGTCATTAACTGGTTAGGTTTAGGGGAAGGGAGCTCAGACTGGAATCTTGACCGGTGCAAAGACAGGTTTGAGCAGATGGATGGTGGACAATACACATACATAGATTGGTAATAAGTATCATGCACAAAAGGGTGGTAGCAGTTAGCATAACACTATTACAGTGCCAGCAACCCAAGTTCAATTCCACCACTGTCGGGAAGGAACTTACACATTCTCCCCATGGCCATGTGGGTATCCTTCAGGTGCTCCAGTTTCCTCCACAGTCCAAAAGACGTATAGGTTAGTAGGTGAATTGGTCATACGGGTGCAAGTAGGCAATGTGAGCTCATTGGGCTAGAAGGGCCTGTTATCTCTAAATAAATACGTTGTGCTGTGCTGATTGGAGAGACAGACTGTATCTACAGTAGGAAGATAGATTGGAATGAAGGAAATTACAGTTGGATTCTTGGACAGTTCACGGATTGAGGCTAGGGAATGAGTGATGAGAGCACGTGGTTTGCACACAGTAGGGATGATAATTTGGAATGATGGGCAGTAGAATAGATAGACAGCACAGATTTGAGTGACAGTCTGTACCACATTGGGCTCACAGATTAGAATGCATTAGATAAGTTACATGGATCAAGGGTTACTGATGGAGTGATGGATATTACTTGGACTGGAGTCATAAGTTGGAGTGACAGACAGAACCCGGTCTAGGAGTCTTGTCACAGATATAGGTCCCAGACATTCCAGGATTAGGTCTTCAGAAATCACCTTGTGTTCACATTAACTGAGGAATGAATGCAGAAGGATTTTAATGTTGTGCTATGATGCCTGTAATCCAGGTGCCAGTGTTAAGTATGCTTTAAAAATACTAATGAAAGGTATTCATTTTAACTTGTGGCTTAATTGTTTTTGTGTTGCTAGGCAGGAAGACTGGAATATAATGAGATCTGAGTAGATAATGGGGGCAGAGGGTCCAGGGAAACCACAACCATTCTCCTTCAGGCTGGTTCCAGTCAATTGCACAGTAAAATGAAAAATGAAACCCCAGAGAGAACAAGCAGTTATTAGAATTTCAGAAATAGGTGAAATTGTTTTGGTGGAAAGTTATTCGAGACAGGATTGTTCCTAAGTGAAAAGCTCACATATTGTGACATTTTGCTTGTCTAGAATGGAAATATTTGGCTCATTCCCTTGTCAATCACTCTGAAAAGGCAGTACTGCAAACGTCTGGAGTTGTTTTTATGCACATTACACTTTGTGTCTACAACTTGTGACTGTATTTTGCTGGAGAAATCACCTCACCTTCTTCAAGCTGTGGCTTCAATTAGAATTGTGTTTATTGTGTTCTATAGTAATTCTTTTTGACTAATTTCTGTAGTGCCCGTTGTTGTGTACTTTTTAAATGGACAATTTTTAATAAGAAAATAATCTTTGCATTAAAATAGACTCATAAATTCTGCTTGGCCCCAAATCACAGGTTGATGTATTTGTGTCAATCCACCCTGAAAGGGTAAACCACCCTGTCTCGATTGCTTTTGTCAGATGGGCTGAAATGCTCGTAACCCTCTGGGTAAATATGCTCCAGTCTCACCTGCCACTATCAGCTAACTCAAGGGCTGAACTGGACCTGCCCACAGTCCTTTTTTATTTGGACAACAAAGCATGGAATTCAATCTCCAGATTAGCTACTGTAACTCGGCATAATGTCAGTGATGGTGACCAGATTTGAAGACAATCATTGCCTTAATCCACACAGAAGTCCTGTGAATATTAATAACTCGAGGGACTGTGAAGGGGAGCAGAAGCCCTGGGCGATACAGTGCACAGCCCTTTCAGGGGTCTACACTAATCTGACAAGTGTACTGTATTTCTTGTGGCAGAATATTATTAGCTTTCAAAAGTTAATTGCAGTACCTGAGTACCTGGACACTCAGAGAATTGGGGTTAGTGTATTTTTATGTATACAAGGTGTTCTTGCATGGCTCCTCAAGTACTGAGTGCATCACAAGAATTAAACAAAACTGACAGGACAATCCATTCCCTTTATCCGTCTCTTTACTCATGGTTTAAATTTTATGGATCAAACACAGCACCTGATCTAAACAATACCAAGCCACAATAATAATCGTACATGGTTTTGTGTGTTCAGCAATTAATGGTGATAGCAGAATACAACCAATGATGTCTTTGGGGATCAGTACTGGGTCCTCAGCTTTTAACTCTATTGACAAATCAATAAAATGCTGTATGTCCAGGTTTATTGAGGTTATCATTGAGGATGGGATCAGAACATTGCAAAGTAACTTCAAGCTTCTGAGTGTCAGCATCTCTGAAGATCTATGCTGGGCCTGAAATATCAATATCAAATATCAAGTAACAAAGAAGATATACCAGCGGCTATATTTCATTAGGAGTTGGAGGAGATTTGGTATGTCACCAAAGACTCTAGCAAATTTCAACAGATATACTGTGGAGAGCATTCTAACTGGTCGCATCATTATCTGGTATGCAGAGGCCATTGCACAGGATCAGAAAAAAATTGCAGAGGGTTATAAATTCAGCCTCATGAGAACTAGCCTCCCCACAATCGAGGACATCTTCAATAGGCACTGCCTCAAGAAGAGAACTTCACCATCCAGGACATGCCCTCTTCTCGTTACTACTATCGAGGAGGTACAGGAGCCTGAAGACACACACTCAACATTTTAAGAACAGCTTCTTCCTTTCCACTATCAGATTTTTGAATGGATCATGAACCCCTATAAGCTCACTATTTTGTTTCCGTTTTGCATTATTTATTTATATATACATATATATTAATATTGTAATTTAATTTTTATATTTGTACTGTACTTCTCCTACAAAACAACAAATGTCACGATGTGTGTCAGTGATAATAAATGTGATTCTGATTCTGATTTTGACAGATTGTGAGTGGGCGCTACTGTGGCAGATACAGTTTAGTATGAAGAGTTGTAAGGGCAATTGAAAGAGATAACACTGGAGGTCATAGTGACAAAGGAGTTCCAGTGGGAGAGAGGCAGGGCACTGGAGTCAGGTTGGAATGTGATAATATTTTCTGAGCTGTGAAGATCTGAGAACTGTGGAGGAGAAGAGAGGCATAGAGCTCCTGACATCTTATCTTCCCTTGAGGTCAAGGACAACATTTCCTCTCCATGTTCCAATGTGAGTGATTAGGGCAATATAGAACTTGTAGGTCCTGCCACAGTTGAAGCAGGAAGTAGTTGGTGGGGCAGGTGTTTGGGTGATGGAGTGCTCCTTCCTCATTTTCTATGCTTCTCTGTTCACCTAAAGCTGGGAACCGAGATACTTAATGATGGTCAGAATCCTTCTTCATTTTAAATTGTCTGAAGCCAGTGATCCTGGCAAGGTAGTGCTGCTGAAAGAACTGGTGGGAAACCTGCCCGTGATGGGTCTTAACACCTCCCTCTGGAGATAGATCTTGGACTTCCTGACAAAGAGACCACAGACTGCCTGAAAGCTTGGCAGCAATATCTCTAGCTCCATCACGCTGTGCACTGGTGCTCCCCCAAGCTGCAGGCTCAGCCCACGGCTATTCACACTGCTGATGCACAACCATACTGTCAAATCCAGTTCTAACCATATCATTGTTTGATGATGACACAACAGTGGTTGGCCTCATCAGTTATGAAGATGTAACAGCAAACAGGGAGGAGGTACTGTAGAGCAGCTTGTGGAGTGGTGTAAACACAACATGAATCTCAATGTGGATAAGACTAAATGAGATGGTTGTGGACTTCAGGAAAGTGCAGGCTCCCTACTGCACATCAATGCTTCTGTGTGGAGAGAGTTGGGAGCACCAAGTTTCTTTGCGTGCACATTACTAACAATCTCACCTGGTCCACCAACACTACCCTTTTAGCCAAGAGAGCACAGAAGAGCCTCCACTACCTGAGGAGACAGAGGCAAGTGAAGTTCACCTCCTCCTTCACATTCTCACCACATTCTACCGGAATACCATCTAGAGTGTCCTGACCAGCTGTTTCACCATGTGGTATGGAAAAGGCAATGCATCAGATCGTAAGGCACTGCAATGGTTAGTGAGGGCAGCTGAAAAAATCATCGGGGTCTCTCTCCACCCATTCAGGATGTACATCAGGAGCGCTGCATACACAGTGTCTCCAGCATTGTCAAAGACCCCTCCCATCCTTCCCACAACCTTTTTACCTCCTGCCACCAGTCAGGCAGAAGATGCCACAGCATAAGAACCAGAACTGTCAGGCTGGGTAGCAGCTTCTTCCCCCAGGCTCTTACATTTCATAACACCATCACACACATGTACATCTTGTCTGAATGCCTAGACTGGGTGTACATGTGTACATATTTTATCATATATTATTTATGAAGTAATGTATAATAAAATAATTATTATTTTAATTGGTGCAAAGAAATATAGTAAGTATGTACAAAATATATATTTACCACCTTACAACATTATGAATGATTTAGAAATGAGATTCAGCAACTTGATTTCTATTCATTAGATTGGAGACATTGTTTGCCAACTTTTTAAATAATTCCTAAATTGGACATAAAGGCAAAGTGAGTATTTCTTGTCCCAGTGCCTTGGGTCTCACTCCACCAGGTTCAGGAACAACTAATACTCTACAACAATCAGGCTCCTGAAACGGCATGGACAACTTCACTCACCATTACTCTGAACTGATTCTACGACCTATGGATGCACTTCCAAGGACAATTTTTAAGTCATGTTCTCAGTATTATTTTATTTTGCAGTGTTATCTTCTTTTGCACATTGGCTGTCTGACAGCCTTTATCTTTTGATGTACCGTTTTTTGTAAATTCTATAGTACTTTTTTTAATGCCTGTAAGAAAATGAATCTCAAGTTTGTATATGGTAATGTATACATACTTCAATAATAAATTAACATTGAATGTTGAACTTTGATCTTTGCCCCTTGACTTGTTTGCTCAGCTCCTTTCGAGGTGTAGTGTTTCTAACACAGACTGTGCTGTTTTCTCCCTTTCTATGTGTGTGTGTTTATGTCCTGCCTGATCTTACTGGATAGCAGATTCATTTGGTGTGCTGCTTCTCAGTGTAACAGTAATGTGCAGTAAAAAAATAAGAGACTCAACGTGACAGGAGGTAGTGTGCTGTCTTGCGAATAAATCTCTACCTTTTTTGGATACTTTGGCAGTATCTGATAATGGTTTCTGAAGAAATTACATGGGAGAGGTTAAGAATCAACTACATTAACATCTGAAGTCAGACAGTATACATATGGAATATTTCCTTTGCTGATGGACATTAATAAGCCAGATGGGTTTAACACAGTAGCTTCATAAGCAAATTACTGATATTAGCTTTTTTGTTCCCAAGTTATTTAAATACTTGAATTTAAATTCCCATTATTCCAGTGAGATTTGGATTCATTGCTGTGAATTAATAGTTCAGATCTCTAAATATTAAGCCAGTAATTTACCCTCAGTACCTCAAGAAAGCACCTCATTTAAAAGGTCCTTTTTGTTTGTTCGAATCTAAGATTTATATGGCAAGCTTAATGGATACTTAATGTGCAGAATACATCAGTTTTCTTGTAACTCACATTGTGGATGAGGGTGTGCTTGCAAAGCCAATAATTTTATTTAGAATACAGCACAGTAACCAAACCAGAAGGCACAGCCTCAGAATGGAGGAGGAATGTCTTTAGCCAGAGGGTGGTGAATCTGTGGAATTCTTTAACACAAGCAGCTGTGGAGGCCAATTCAATGAGTATATTTAAAGAAGAGATTGACAAGTTCTTGATTAGTCAGGGCATCAAAGATTATGGGGAGAAAGCACAAAAATGGGCTTGAGAGAAATAATAAATCAGCCACGGTGGAATGGCGGAGTAGACACGATGGGTCAAATGGTCTAGATCTGCTCCTGTATCTTATACTCTAATGGTCTTATGGGAGCAGGCCCACCTAAATGGTTCACACAGCGTTTTAAGTGCCAGTAACCTGGGTTCAATTCCCGTGGCTGCCTATAAGGAGTTTGTACGTCCTCCCTGTGACTGCATGGGTTTCCTCTGGGTGCTCCAGTTTCCTCCCACAGTCCAAAGATGTCCTGGGTGGTAGATTAATTGGTCATTGTAGGATATGATTAAATCAGGGGATTGCTTAGCGGCATGGCTCAAAGGGCCTATTCCATGCCATATCTCAATAAATTTAAAAAAATATTCTGGCCCAATGCGCCCACACTATTAAACCAGACGCCTTTGGAATGTAAGAGGAAACTGGAGCACCCAGAGGAATCTCATGCAATCATGGGAAGAACGCAAAAACTCCTTACAGGCACGTGTGGGAACTGAACCCATGTCACTGGTACTATAATAACATTAAGTTAACCAGTTATGTTTAGTTTGTTATTCATCAGTGGCAATGATTACCCATCACTGCTCATGAACTGAGGAGCTACTTAAGGATGTGATGTCACACAGAGTCACACAGCACATAAACAGGCCCTTCTGCCCACTATATCCATGCAGACCATCAGGTATCCATCAATACTAATCCTATTTACCACTCTGCCTTAGTAATTCATATTGCAAATTAGATGCTTCTTAAAATAAGGCAGACAGGGTAAGGATGGCACACTTTCTTCCCTGTAGGTTGATAGTGAACCAGCTTGGATTTTACAGCAATCTGGTGGCTTTGTGATCACTGCTCCCCATGTCATTATTTAACTTTAGAATGCAGTGGTGACATTTGAACTCTCTTCTCTGTATCAAATATCCAGTCCTCTGGGTAGTATTCCAGCAATTTAACCATAATTTTGAAATTGCCTATATGTGTTATTTCAATTAATAATTTAAGTCAGAATAATTGATGTCAAAATCAAGGAAGGTATTTTTGTTGGTCCACAAGTCAAACAGGTCATCAATGATAGGGAGTTTGAAGAACTTCTAGTGGGACTGGAAAAATCACATGGAAGGCATTCAGGGATGTTGTTGAAAATTTTCTTGGCAACTACAGAGCACAAATCTATGTACAGCTGGTTGACAACATGCTTCAAGCATGCAAAATCATGAAGTGCAACATGTTACTAAAGATTCATTTTCTACATTCCCATTTAGACTTCCTAGCAAATCTTGGCACTGCAGTGACGAGCATGGTGAAAGATTTCACCAGGACATTGCAGTCATAGAGAAATGATATCAGGACAACTGGAATCCATTAATGCTGGATGATTATTGTTAGACATTGAAGTGAGAAACCTCAGACACTGAGTACAAATGAAAATCATCAGCAATAAATTTTTAGCTTAGTTGAACTATTGCAAAGCTTCAGCACCATTATGCAATTCAACACATTATATTCAATAAACATTAGATTCTTGTTTCCCCAAATTCCTACGTGATACAAGTAGTCTGAAAATATATTTGTGTTCAGTTTTAAGCGGTCTATCATAAAAACAATTTCTGAGGTAGCAACATTTCGGAAAAAATTTGCTAGGCACTGTAACTTTTTGGGACTGATGTTGGATCTGGCAATATTAATCTGGAGGTTCTTTGAGAGTCAAGAATGAGGCATAAAACTTTGTGCTTACAGGTGGCTTTTTAAGTGTTACAAGAACAAAGAACAAACAAAGAAAAGGCCAAGGGAAAGAAGTTGTGGTCATCTCATACCCAGACTACAGATAATCAACACATTCCAATGATAACAATTAACCTATGAAACAGCTAGATTCATGTGGTGTGACACCTGTTGCAGAAAAACTGAGAAGCTTCTAGAAAATATAGAATCAGCTATACTAGCACACAGTGTCAGCAAGACCAAAGAGCTGATTGTGGACTTTAAAAAGGGTAAGACGAAGGAACACAAACCAATTCTCACAGAGGGATCAAGAGTGGAGAAAGTGAGCAATTTTAAGTTCCTGGGTGTCAACATCTCTGAGGACCTAACATGGACACAACATATTGATGCAGCTATAAAGAAGGCAAGACAGCGGCTATATTTCATTGGGAGTTTGAGAAAATTTATGTGGTCAACTAAAACACTCGAAAACTTCTACAAATGTACTGTGAAGAGCATTCTGTGAGGACCCCCACCACTCAGGACATGCCCTCTTCTCATTGTTACCATCAGGGAGGAGGTACAGAAGCCTGAAGGCACACACTCAATGATTCAGGAGCAGCTTCTTCCCCTCTGCCATCTGATTTCTGAATGGACATTGAACCCATGAACACTACCTTACTACTTTTTTATTTCTGCTTTTTTCTCTACTTATTTTAACTATTTAATAGATGCACACACACACACACACACACACACACTTGATATACAGTAATTCAGTTTTTTCTGTATTTATTTATCATATATTTTACTGTATTGCTGCTGTAAAGTTAACAAATTTCATGACGTGCTAGTGATATTAGAACTGATTCTGATTCTGATTCAATTCCTGGAAAATTTACTGAACAATTACACGTATATACAAACTCATTTGTAGATGATTATATAAAAATGATAAAAATGATAAGCACGCAGAGGAAAGTTAAACGATAATAGGAAGATAGTAGAAAAGTAACAATTCTACACCCTAATCCAACATTTGATAACTCAGAAGGTATTTCTCATTTGCTACTATCTATGTGACCATTTATAGGTTGAAAATAGTGAGAGCTATCAAATTCTCATTGCCAGTGAAGTCAAGAGATTAGTGTGCATTTTTCTTAGGCAGTCAGATTGAAGACTTGCATATATGAGATTGGGTTTCATTGTGTGCGTGTGTCAGACCCACTAATCAAATATAAATTTAAGTTATTGCCTGGAGATCTGAGAATGCTCTTAAAAATGGGAAAATAGCAGTCCCTTTTCCAGTGTGCAGACTGTGAAGACGACCCAAGGAAATGTCTCTCTGGGTCTCACTCTTCCATCTGTTTGCAGGAGAACAAGAAGGAGAGATAAAATCTAAAACTCAGTTGCTGGCTGCTGACTCTTATAAGAGAGTGATGTGTTGGGTTTATTTCTCTGGATAGGCATTCATCATTTCAAGCTGAAAGATTTCATTGCTCAGAGGGATGCAGGTCTATGAATTCTCTACCTGAGAGAGCTTTGGTTGTGCCCACATTGAGTATATTTAAGGAAATCAATAAGTAGAATTAATGTAAAATATCAGCCATAATCTGATTGATAGGCACACAAAGCCAAGAGCAAAGAGTAGACTCATCTTTCTATTTCTTATTGCAAAGTAGAGCTCAGGAGGTGAACAGGAGCCAGGAGTGAGGCAGGACCTCACCTTCTGTTTCCACAGCTTTGTAAACATGTATTCATCCAGCATACACCAGGAACATGCTCCAAGGATCAAAAGAAAGGTGCAGAGCAAAGCAGCCATAATGAAGAGTTGGTGTACAAGGCTGATGCAGTTCAGTTGGGATTGCTGACCTCCCGAGGCATCCCTGAAGCTACCTAAATCCCAGGTTCATCTTAAGGCCCTACTCCATGCAAAATCGGAAAATATATTCAGGCATTTAAATAACTTCCTTTCTTTTCATGCTTTGTGAACTGGTTTGTTTACATTATACATATTACTGAAATTGGGAAAACAGTTCCCTCAGAATACATAAATTGTGTTTATGAGTTCCTTGTGCATGAAAAATAGATGTCTCAATTGGTACCCATTTGTCATACGCAAGGAACTCATAAAAGCAATTAAATAAACACACACAAAATGCTGGAGGAACTCAGCAGATCAGGCAGCATCTATGAAAATAAATAAACAGTTGACATTTCAGGTCAAGACCCTTCTTGAGGACTGAGAGGAAAGGGGGAGATGCCTGAATTAAATGGTGGGGGGAGGGGATAGAGACTGGCTGGAAGGTGATTGCTGAAGCCAGGTGGGTGGGAAAGGTCAAGGGCTGCAGAAGAAGGAATCTGATAGGAGAGGAGAGTGGACAATAGGGACTTAAGGGAAAGTAAAGGATAGGTGAGAATAAGTAAAAGGCCAGAGTGGAAAATAGAGGGGAGAGGGAATTTTGTTCGCCTCATCTTGGCACAAGAGGAGGCCATGGATCAACACATTGGAACGGGAATGAGAATCGGAGTTAAAATGTTTGGCCAATGGGAAGTCTCACTCGTGACGTATGGTGTGGAGATGAACAGGAGCCAGGGCTGAGGCAGGATCTCACCCTCTGTTTCCACAGTAGCTGTGTATTCATGCAGCAGACCCTTCCATCCAACACCCCCCCCCCCGCCCCCGCTTTCTGCAGGGATTGCTCCCTTCACAATTGCCTTGTCCATTCATTCCTCCCCACTAATCTCCCTCCAGAAACTTACCCCTGCAGGCAACCTGCCCCTACACCTCCTCCCTTCCCTCCACTCAGGGCCTCAAACAGTCCTTCCAGGTGAGGCAACACTTCACCTGTGAACCTGCTGGGGTTGTCTATTGTGTCCAGTGCTCCCGATGGAGCCTCCTCTACATTGGTGAGACCCATCGTAAATTGGGGGATCACTTCATCGAGCACCTCCGCTCCATCCGCCAGAAGTGAGGCTTCCCAGTTGTCAAACATCTTAATTTTGATTCTCATTCCTATTCCGACATGTTGATCCATGGCCTCCTCTTGTGCTAAGATGAGGCCACTGCCAGGATGGAGGAGCACCACCTTATATTCCATCTGGGTTGCCTCCAACCTGATGGCATGAATATTGATTTCTCCTTCCGGTATAAAAAGTTCCCCCTCCTTCTCCCCCCTTCCTCTATTCTCCACTCTGACCTTTTACCTCTTCTCACCTGCCTATCACTTTCCCCTGGTTTCCCTCCTCCTTCCCTTTCTCCTATGGTCCACTCTTCTCTCCTATCAGATTCCTTCTTCTCCAGCCCTTGACCTTTCCCACCCACCTGGTCTCACCTATCACCTTCCAGCTGGCCTCCTTCTCCTCTCCCCACCTTTTTATTCTGGCATGTTCCCCCTTCCTTCTCAGTCCTGAAGAAGGGACTCAGCCTGAAATGTTAACATTCATTTCCATAGATGCTGCCTGACCTGCTGAGTTCCTCCCGCGTTTTGTGTGTGTTGCTTTGGATTTCCAGCATCTGCAGGTCTTCTCATGTTTGTTAATAAACATCATCTTGCCCATTTTGAAACTGGCCAGGGCACTTCCCTGTGTAATTCGCCTTAGTGAGTGAATTGCGCACCTAATGAAGTCACAAAATATGTGTTCCACATTCTTCACTTGTTGGCCTAAACTGACTAGAACTACAAACTTTGTTAAATTCTATATAAAAAAACACCAGAAACACATCTTGCTGATTTCACCCATTACAGGTTCTCCAAGGGATAAAATTGGTCCTCTGGAAGACCAGAATGGTAATCCATGTGTGGAGACAAAACAGATGGGGGAAGATCTGAAATAATTTTTTGCATCTGTATTTACTCGGGAGATGGACAGAGTCTACAGAAGTGAGGCAAAGCAGCACCAACTTTATGGACCCTGTAAAGATTACAGAGGAGAAGGTGTTTGCTACCCTGAGGCATATTAGGGTGGATAAATCCCCAGGGCCTGACAAAGTGTTCCCTCAGACCCTATGGGAGGCAAGTGGAGAAATTGCCAGGGCCCAAGCAGAGATATTTAAATATCCTTAGCAACAGGAGAGGTACCAGGTGATTGGAGGATAGTCAATGTTGTTCCACCATTTAAAAAGTCTCTAACCGTAAACCAGGCAATTATCGGCCATTGAGTATGACATCAACTGTGGGAAAGTTAATGGAAGGTATTCTAAGGGACTGGGTATATAAGTATTTTGATAGATATGGACTGATTAAGGACAATCACCATGGTTTTGTCCATGGCAGGTCATGTCTAACCAATCATATAGAGTTTTTTGAGGAAGTTACCAGGAAAGTGGATGAAGGCAAGGCTGTGGATGTTGTCTACATGGACTTTAGCAAGGGAGTTGACAAGATCCCGCATGGGAGGCTGGTCAAGAAGGTTCAGTCACTCGACATTCAAGATGAGGTAGTAAATTGGATTCAATGTTGGCTTTGTGGGATAAAAACAGAGTGGTAGTAGATGGTGGCCTCTCTGACTAGAGGCCTGTGACCAGTGGTGTGCAGCAGGGATTGGTGCTGGGTCCTTTGTTGTTTGTCATCTATATCAACAATCTGGATGATAATGTGATCAACTGGATCAGCAAATTTGCAGATAATACCAAGATTGGGGGTGTAGTGGACAGAAAGGAAGGCTATCATGGCTTGCAGAGGGATCTGCATCAGCTGGAAAAATGGGCTGAAAAATGGCAGATAGAATTTAATGCAGACAAGTTTTGCACTTCGGTAGGATCAGCCAGAGTAGGTCTTACATAGTGAATGGTAGGGCACTGAGAAGTGTGGAAATATAGGTCCATAATTCATTGAAAGTGGTGTCACAGGTAAATTGGGTCATAGAGAAAGTTTTTAGCACATTGGCCTTCATAAATCAGTGTATTAAGTTTAAGAGTTGGGATGTTATGTTGAAGTTGTATAAGACATTGGTGAGGCCTAATTTGGAGTATGGTGTGCAGTTTTGGTCACCTACCTACAGGGAAGATGTAAACAAGTTTGAAAGAGTACAGAGAAAATTTACAATGAGATTGCCAGGTCTGGAGAACCTGAGTTATAAGGAAAGATTGAACAGGTTAGGATTGTATTCATTGGAATGTAGAAGATTGAGGGGAGATTTGATACACAATTATGAGGAGTATGGATAGGGTAAATGCAAGCAGGATTTTTTCTCTGAGGTTGGGTGGACTACAACCAGATGTCATGGGTTAAGAGCGAAAGGTTAAAAGTTTAGGGGGAATATAACCGAAAACTTCTTCACTCAGAGGGTCGTGAGAATGTGGAATGAACTGCCAGCACAAGTGGTGCATGAGAGCTCAATTTCAGCATTTAAGTAGGAGTATGAAGGGCTATGGTCCCAGTGCACGTCGATGGGAGTAGGCATTTTAAATGGTTTCAACGTGGACTAGATGGGCCGAAGACCCTGTTTCTGTGCCATACTTCTCTATGACTGTATTTACACTAAGTATCTGTCAGTCTCCGTGTTCAAAGCTTAGGATATTTGAACTCTCGCCATTCCTTGCTCCAACATCAATCGCAGCTTTTACGTACAACTACGCACATCAAAATCATCTTCTGTGACCTCTGCTTCACTGTTCAACCCCCATCTTACCATACCATGGGGCCACCCATGACATGAAGTTCCATCAGATCAGATGATTGCATTGGTGGTGGTGACAAAGGAGATGAAGATATTCACCACCCCACTTCCATACATTTTCCCTCGCCTGCTTGGGGGCATTCTACACAGTTCAGTGGTTGCCATTGGGGGGAGGGGATGCCCTTTAAGGTTTGATAACCTTTCAGAGATTAGCTTTATTTGTACATCGAAACATACTGTGAAACTTGTTGCTTGCATCAACGACTAACACACTCCAAGCTGTGCTGGGGTCAGCCCACAAGTATTGCTATAGTACTGATGCCAGCACAGCTTGCCCATAGCTAATACTCCTCAAAGGTCTTTGGTATGTGAGAGGAAACCCACACGGTCATGGTGAGAACTTACTAACTCCTTACAGACAGCAGTGGGGATTGAACCTCAATCTTACAGCTAGTGCTGTAAAACGTTTACGTGAACTGCTACGTTACTACGTCAGCCAGTAATTCTAATGATCAGCACACTAATCACATGGCAGTTGTAAACTTGTGACATAGCTGTCAACAAGAACCACATGAGCCTGTTTCAGCAGAGGTTTCTGAGTGAAAACCACACAAGCTCCATCTCAAAACTATTTTTGACCAGTTTCCCAGGAAATCTGACTGTGCATTAGCACAAAAATGCTGCGCGTGTTCAGCGAACCAAAAAAAGTAAAATCTAATTTCTAGACAAGACCAGCTGAAAGAGAGAGTGAACCTCCCATGAGTTGGTAACCTCTCTGTAAAAGGGGCTCAATATAAAGCCTGGAGTGCAGGGAATTGTGGCGACCCATTTCCTGGCACATCCGAACCGGCTCACAATTAGATAGCCTATGGGGGTTTGCGAGCACAGAGCTTTGGAGCCTCTGCGCCACGGGGGGCAGGTTGAGGGAGGCTTAAAAGTGAGGCTGAGGATTTCGAATAAAGTTTTTCCTTCGACTGCAGTTACCGACTCCGTGTCGTAATTTTAGCGCTGCGCGTAGCACACTGCTACAATTGATGACCCCGACGGTCCAAACGATTTTTGGACCAGAAATGACCGACGCCGCCTCTGTTCATGCGGTTTCATTGAAACTGCCGGGTTTCTGGACACAGCGCCCGAACCTATGGTTCCAGCAAGCCGAAGCCCAATTCCACGTTCGCCGGATCACCTCAGAAGACACCCGCTACTACTACGTGGTGAGCTCCCTCGACCAGGACACAGCGGCCCAGGTCGCCGAGTTCGTACAGTCGCCCCCGGCAGACGGCAAGTACACGGAATTCAAAGCCCTGCTCCTCAGGACTTTCGGACTCTCACGGCGCGAGCGGGCTGCCCAAATACTGCACCTGGATGGCTTGGGCGACAGACCTCCATCGACTTTAATGTATGAGATGTTGTCTCTGGCCGACGGACACACACCCTGCCTCATGTTTGAGCAGGCATTCCTGGAGCAGCTGCCCGAGGACATACGCCTGCTGTCCGACATGGATTTCAGTGACCCCCGGAAGGTGGCAGCCCGGGCGGACTTGCTGTGGAACGCCAAAAAGGTGAGCGGGGCGTCCATCGCACAGATCTCCCAGCCACGCTCCCGGCAGCAAACCAGTCCAGGCCCGGCCGCAGAGCCCGCCAACCCCCGGCCCAATGACCACTGGTGCTTCTACCACCAGCGGTGGGGCGCAGAAGCCCGCCGTTGTCGCCCGCCCTGCAAGTTCCCGGGAAATGCCAGGGCCAGCCGCCGCTGATGGCTACGGTGGCTGGCCATCGGGATAGCCTCCTGTATGTGTGGGATAGAAGGTCGGGACGCCGGTTTTTGGTCGATACTGGGGCTGAGATCAGCGTTTTACCTCCGACGAGTTACGACACCCGCAGCAGGGCACCAGGTCCCCCCCCGAGGGCCGTGAATGGCAGCACAGTAAGGACCTATGGCACCCGTCAGGTGCAGCTACAGTTCAGCTCCAGCCAGTTCACATGGGACTTCACACTGGCCGCCGTAGCCCAACCACTTCTGGGTGCGGATTTTTTGCGAGCTCACAGCCTACTGGTCGACCTGCCCAGGAAGAGACTGGTACACGCCGAGACCTTTCAGACGTTCTCCCTGGGTGCAGCCCAGTTGCCAGCCCCTCACCTCGGCTCCATCACGCTGTCCGACAACGACTTCACCAGGGTCCTGGCGGATTTCCGATCGGTTCTGGCACCGCAGTTCACAGCGGCCACACCCTGACACGGCATACAGCACCACATCCCGACCTAGGGACCACCCCTCCACGCCCGCGCTCGGCGGCTTCCCCCGGACAAGCTCCAACTGGCGAAGGAGGAGTTCCAGAGGATGGAGGAATTGGGGATCATCCGGCGGTCTGACAGCCCATGGGCCTCCCCCCTGCACATGGTGCCCAAAGCGACAGGGGGCTGGAGACCATGCGGCGACTACCGCAGGCTGAACGAGGCTACCACACCGGACCGCCACCCTGTGCCGCGCATTCAGGACTTTGCAGCAAATCTGCACGGCGCACGGATCTTCTCCAAGGTAGACCTCGTCCGAGGGTACCATCAAATCCCGATGCATCCTGACGACGTCCCCAAAACGGCTCTCATCACCCCGTTTGGCCTTTTCGAGTTCCTCCGCATGCCGTTCGGCCTGAAGAATGCCGCACAGACGTTCCAGCGGTTAATGGACGCGGTGGGACGGGACCTGGACTTTGCGTTCATCTATTTGGATGACATCCTCATAGCCAGCAGCAGTCGTCAGGAGCATCTGTCCCACCTCCGTCAACTCTGCGCCCGACTGAGTGAGTACGGTCTTACAATCAACCCCGCCAAATGCCAGTTCGGACTCGATACCATTGACTTCCTGGGCCACAGGATTACTAAAGACGGGGCAACCCCTCTGCCCGCTAAGGTAGATGCGGTCTGCCACTTTCCCCGACCCACCACGATCAAAGGCCTTCAGGAAATCGTAGGTATGGTCAATTTCTACCGCCGCTTCCTCCCTTCAGCTGCCCGGATCATGCGCCCCCTGTTCACCCTGATGTCGGGTCCGAGCAAGGACATTACCTGGGACGAGGAGTCCGCCGCCGCTTTCATTCAAATGAAGGAAACTTTGGCAAATGCCACAATGCTAGTACATCCCAGAATGGACGCCCCTACCGCCCTCACAGTGGACGCATCCAACACGGCAGTCGGAGGGGTGCTGGAGCAACTCATCGCAGGTCGCTGGCAACCCCTGGTGTTTTTCAGCAAACACCTGCGGCCACCCGAGCTCAAATACAGTGCTTTCGACCGGGAACTGTTGGCGCTCTACCTGGCAATCCGGCATTTCAGGTACTTCCTAGAAGGTCGGCCCTTCACCGCGTTCACGGACCACAAACCGCTTACCTTTGTGTTTAAGAAAGCGTCTGACCCCTGGTCGTCCCGCCAGCAACGCCACCTGTCCTACATCTCTGAATACACGACGGATGTCCTGCACGTCTCGGGTAAGGACAATGTCGTGGCGGATGCGCTCTCTCGCCCTACCGTTCATGCCCTTTCCCAAGGAGTAGACTTTGAGGCACTGGCAGAGGCGCAGCAGGCGGATGAGGAGATTCCGAGTTACAGAACCGCAGTCTCCGGTTTGCAGCTCCAGGACCTCCCCGTGGGCCCGGGTGAGAGGACCCTACTCTGTGACGTCGCCACCGGCCAGCCCCATCCCGTCGTCCCGACAGCCTGGCGGCGCCGTGTTTTCGACTCCATTCATAACTTGGCGCATCCCTCCATCCGGACAACTGTCCGGATGGTTTCCAGCAGGTTCGTTTGGCACGGACTCCGCTAACAGGTCAGTGAATGGGCCAAAATGTGCATGCACTGCCAGACGGCCAAGGTGCAACGGCACACCAAAGCCCCACCGCAGCAGTTCCATCCTGCCCACCGGCGTTTCAACCACATTCATGTGGATATCGTGGGCCCCCTGCCAGTGTCGCGCAGAGCGCGGCACCTCCTAACTATCGTGGACCGGTTCACAAGATGGCCAGAGGCGGTCCCGCTCACCGACACCACCTCCGAATCTCGCGCCCGAGCCCGGATCGCCACCTGGATATCTCGCTTTGGTGTACCGGCCCATATTACCTCCGACAGAGGCGCCCAGTTCACCTCCAGCCTGTGGTCAGCTATGGCCAGCCTTTTGGGGACTCAGCTGCACCACACCACTGCCTACCACCCACAGTCGAACGGGCTAGTGGAGCATTTCCACCGTCACCTGAAGTCGGCCCTCATGGCCCGCCTGCGAGGAGCCAACTGGGCGGACGAGCTTCCCTGGGTCCTGCTCGGCATCCGCACAGCGCCCAAGGACGACCTGCACACCTCGTCGGCCGAGTTGGTATACGGCGCGCCCCTGGCCGTCCCCGGGGAGTTCCTACCAGCCCCACGGGGGCAAAAGGAAGATCCCGCAGCAGTCCTGGGCAGACTACGTGAGAAGCTCGGTAACCTGGCCCCCATACCCACTTCACAGCACGGGCGCCACCCGACCTGCGTACCCAAAGACCTACAGAACTGTAAGTTTGTGTTTGTACGAAGGGGCGGGCATTGGCCACCGCTGCAGCGGCCATACAAGGGGACGTTTATGGTACTCCGGAACAACAGGTCCACGTTCGTGCTGGACGTTGGGGGGAAAGAGGAGGTTTTCACGGTGGACCGCCTCAAACCGGCCCATGTGGACCTGGTGCAACCGGCCAAGTTTCCGGCACCTCGGCGCAGAGGCCGACCTCCCAAGCAGGTTCTGGCCCAGACTGTGGACATTGCGGGGTGTATCGCCGGTTCTGGGGGGGGGGGGTTATGTGGCGACCCATTTCCTGGCACATCCGAACCAGCTCACAATTAGATAGCCTACGGGGGTTTGCGAGCACAGAGCTTTGGAGCCTCTGCGCCACGGGGGGCAGGTTGAGGGAGGCTTAAAAGTGAGGCTGAGGATTTCGAATAAAGTTTTTCCTTTGACTGCAGTTACCGACTCCGTGTCGTAATTTTAGCGCTGCGTGTAGCACACCGCTACAGAATACTCACAGAGAAACCATAAGGATCCTCAACTTCAAAGTGAAATATTCACTGCAGAGCCATCTGTAAATTTGCTGATGATTGTTGGTAAAATCTCAGATGGAGATGAAAGGGTGTACAGGAGCAAAATATGTCAACTAGTGGAGTGGTGTCACAGCAACAACCTTGCACTCAACATCAGTAAGACCAAAGAGCTGATTGTGGACTTCAGGAAGGATAAGATGAGAGAACACAAATCAATCCTCATAGAGGGATCAGGAGTGGAGAGAGTGCGCAATTTTAAGTTCCTGCTGTGACAGTATCCCTGAAGATCTAACCTGGTCCTAACATATCAATGCAGCTATAAAGATGGAAAGACAGTGTCTATATTTCATTAGGAGTTTGAGGAGATTTGGTTTGTCACCTAAAACACTTGAAAACATCTACAGATGTACCACGGAGAGCATTCTGACTGGCTGCATCATTGTCTAGTATGGGGGGGGGGGGGGTGTGCACACTACTGCACAGGACCGAAAGAAGCTACAGAGAGTTGTAAAATTAGTCAGCTCCATCTTGGCTGCCAACCTTTGTAGTATCCAAGACATCTTCAAGAAGTGGTGACTCGGAAAGGCGACATCTATTATTAAGGCGACATCCATCATCCAAGACATGCCCTCTTCTCATTATTACCATCAGGAAGGAGGTACAGAAGACTGAAGGCACACTCTCAATGTTTCAGTAACAGCTTCTTCACCCTGCCATACAATTTCTGAATGGACATTGAACCCATCAACAGGACCTCACTACTTTTTTACTTCTGTTTTGCAGTACTTATTTTAATTTAGGTATTTAATATGCACATACATATATATACTTACTGTAATTCATTTTTCAATATTTATCATGTATTTTATTGTACTACTGCCGGAAAGCTAACAAATTTCACAACATATACTGCTGTTATTAAACGTGATTCTGATTCTGAATCAAATACAATACCTGCTAATGTTTTGTCTTGTTCAAGATACAGGAGCGGAGGACTGGACCACTATTAAACACGTGAAGAAAGCTGGTTCAATTTAGTAGATATGTTAGGTTAGTAGTCAGCTATCAAGATTACTTATTTACTTCCATTTCTGTATTATTTTGAGTTGGAGAAGTGGTTTAAAGTATTCCACATTTCATGACCATGACAAATGAAGACACGACAGGCAATATTGATTAAAGTCAGTGATATGCAAAGTGATCAGAACTGGAAGCACTCCAACTTCTTGAAGGGTGGTAGGACTGGTGGGTTGTTACAGGTGGTTGTTATAGAGATCACAAAAGTTTACAGTCAATATGTTTCTGACCAGGAGCCAGAATCTGAACAATAACTGAAGGCAGCTTGATGGGATTTAGGAAGCAGGCAGCAGTGTTTTGAGTGAGCCAAATATCAAAAATCAGAAGCAGGTGATTACCACTGGCATATGCATGGGAAGCCAGAAGATGGAGGCCAGTCTGGGGAGTTGGAAATGGGTATCATAAAGGCATGGATGTCAGTTTTAGCAGCAAATGGGAAGAAAAAAAATAAAGATTAGCTTTATTTGTCACACGTACACTGAAACATCAAAACATAGAGTGAAATAGTCAAGTCAAGTCAATAGTCCAGTCAACTTTTATTGTCATTTTGACCATAACTGCTGGTACAGTACACAGTAAAAATGAGACAATATTTTTCAGGACCATGGTGTTGCATGACACAGTACAAAAACTAGACTGAACTACGTAAAAAAAAAACACAGAGAAAGCTACACTAGACTACAGACCTACACAGGACTGCATAAAGTGCACAAAAACAGTGCAGGCATTACAATAAATAATAAACAGGACAGTAGGGCAAGGTGTCAGTCCAGGCGCTGGGTATTGAGGAGTCGGATAGCTTGGGGGAAGAAACTATTACATAGTCTGGTCATGAGAGCCTGAATGCTTCGGTGCCTTTTCCCAGACGGCAGGAGGGAGAAGAGATTGTATGAGGGGTGCATGAGGTCCTTCATAATGCTGTTTGCTTTGCGGATGCAGCGTGTAGTGTAAATGCCCGTGATGGTGGGAACAGAGACCCCGATGGTCCTCTCAGCTGACCTCATTATCCGCTGCAGGGTCTTGCGATCCGAGATGGTGCAATTTCCGAACCAGGCAGTGATGCAGCTGCTCAGGATGCTCTCAATGTGCTGCTTGTGCAATGGTGAACATAGTCCGATATAGCCAGCAAATGTTGCCATGCTTCTGGTGCCAACGTAGCATCCCCGCAACTTACTGACCCTAGTCTGTATGTCTTTGGAACTTGGGAGGAAACTGGAGTACCCGGTGGAAACCCACATGATCACAGGGAGAATTGAACACTGATCTCAGATGCTGTAAAGTGTTTGGCTTACTGCTATGTTACCCTGCCTTGGTAGAATTTTCTTTGCTGAGAAGGTTGACCAGAGTTGAAGGAGATGAGCCTTTTCTCACAAGTAATAAACTGTGCTTGAAAGGTTCAGTAGTCTATGGTCTGTGGGGGTAATTGAGCTGGTGAGTGACTCACAGACTTAACAGATTTGTTTCAGAATTTTAACTATAGTTTCTGGGCATTAATGCACATTGAATGGGACTGATTGATGGTGATTTTAAGAAGGAAATTGCAGCAGATCAATGCTAACACCGCAGTACATGAATCATCAGAGCTTATCCAATCTATTAACATGTAAATCAAAATAATGAACTATTGATGTTCAGACAGGACTTTCATTCACCCCACTTCATCATTTAACACTCTGCCAACTCATCACTGCCCAAAAAGCTTATCAGAATAGACGCCACCATGTCCTTACATGCCACACATGGGGACAGTGCACATTTTTCCTAGTCATTGCTAAGGTTCAATCTGTGTTGTGACTTATACACTCCACATTCAATCCCCACACCATCAGCTCCTTTGAGATGTCAAGATCATTATCTGCCAACATCACTCACTCCTATTGCCTAGCTGATTGCCCCTCCTCCCATCTTAATAGCATGATGAACTTACTGCTTGGCTGAATTCCAATGTCAGCCCCTGACAACAAATGGCAGAGCCTTTATCTTGGGGGAGGATGGTGGGTTGTATGGGATTACTTTAGGTTCCTCCCTTTTCAATGACATTCTGACAGCATCTCAAGCAGCTGTCTCCACCTTCACTCTCCTCAGCCCACTGCTCCATCTTCCTCCTCTTTTTGTCTGGCCTCCATCTCACTACTTTTTTCTTCCAATTATATTGTCCATCTCCCCTCTCTATTCTTGGTCGTAATGCAGTGTTTTGACCCAAAATGTTGACAATTTTCTTCCCCTTCACAGATTCTCCTTAGCCTGTCAAGTTCCTCCAGCAGATCATTTGATCCAGAATCTGCAGCCTTGTGCGTTTCTCTGCAGTGGTTGATTGTGGGAGCTGTAGAGTATTTCACAAATGGAGCAACTGGTGGCTATGGGGTAGATTGGTGGGCTGTTTGTGAGTTGGTCCACTCCTTCTACTACCTATGCATGATTTCTAAGAGTAAGGATTTGGGTAACTAAAGTATTTATTTAGTATTTCCAAGCACTCTGATAATAAAAAGAAAGATATTACACTGGATTGATAACCAAACTAATCTCAGTGTTCTCCCTCAGGCCAACTTGCCTTACAATGAAGCCTAATTAGACTCAGATAGCATGTCACATCTTCAAATGCCTGGTGGATGCTCTATTCCAATCTCTGTCATGAGAAGAGTTTACCAGGTCAAGGAAAACATCTAAGGATGCACAATTCCCACTGATTCCTCAGAAGCTCTGGCACATAGGATATAGAACAGTACAGGCACTTCAGCCCATTATATTGTGCCAATCTTCTAACCTTCTCCAAGATCATTTGAACCCTTCCCTCCTACATTGCCTTCCATTTTTCCTTCATCCATGTACCTATCTAAAGGTCTCTTAAATGTCCCTAATATATCTGCCTCTATCATCACGCTTGATAGCACGTCCACTTCACTGTGTAAATAAAAACTCTGACATCTCTCATATACTTTCCTCCAATCACCCTAAAATTATACCTTCCATTATTAGCCATTTTCGCCCTGTCAGAAAGTCACTGGCTATCCACTCTATCTTCTTATCATCTTATTTTATACACCTTTATTAAGACACTTCTCATCCTTCATTCCAAAAAGTCTTAGCTCACTCAACCTTTCTTCATTAGACATGCTGTCTAATCCAGGCATCAACCTGGTAAATCTTTTCTGTACTCTCTCGAAAGATTCCACATCTTTCCTTTAATAAGGTGACCAGAACTGAACACAATTCTCCAATTGTGGTCTAAACAGAGTTTTATACAGTTACAACATTCCTCTTGGCTCTTGAATACAACCTCTTGAAGAATGAAGGCCAACACACCATATGTCGTCCCGACCCCACACTATCAACTTGCGCGGCAACTTCGAAGGATCTATGAATGTGGACTGCAAGATCCCTCTGTTCCTTGACACTGCTAAGAATCCTGTCACTCACCCTGTACTTTAGCTTCCAAGTTTGACCTTCCAAAGTGAATCACTTCACACTTTTTTGTATTGAAATCCATCTGCCACCTCTCAGCCCAGTTCTGGTCCTGTCTATGTCATGCATGCTCAGAATGCAGGAGGAGCATTGGGAAGAGCACTGAGAACCCCAATGCAAAGCATTTGTTGACACGGGAGCCCCACTTGAGCAGCAAGAGGATTGGATCACCTTGCAAAGTTTTCCCCTTCACCCCTTTGGCTAGCATTTGCTCCATCTGTTAAATCAACATCTCAAATCACACAAAACCGAGATGGAAGCATGTTATCTTCAACCCCAAGGGACTGACTAAGAAGCATAAGACTTGACTGAATGCTATATCTCCTCCAATAAGTTAACAAGGAATTAGTTGCATTTCCAAGTGGCTATAAAGATAGATGTTGAGTAGCTGATGGGGGGAGGAAGTGTGCTGGAGCAGAATCAAGAAGGTTCATAATGAAATCTAACTGTGCTAGGGGCAGCCTATAAGTGTCACCAACATAACATGCCCACAATTCACCAACCTTAACTGTATGTCTTTGAACTGTGGGAGGAAAGTGAAGGTCGTGGAGGAAACCCATATGGTCATGGCAAGAACATACAAACTCCTTACAGATTCGTGGGAATCGAACCCTTATCAGTGATCACTGCCACTGTAATGCAGCTCTACGATATCATACCACCTATACACCACTGTGTCACCTTTATATAAGCTGTTGACCCCTGATTTTGACACAGTGTGTAGTGATGGCCCAAGTGCAGATGGAGAGACCCTGAAGCACTGAATTTGTTCACTGAAATTTAATAAGAACTATACAGAACAAAAGGAAAATAATAAGCACTCAGCCAACAAGGCCACTAATTAAAACTCTCAGACTAAAATTCTACTAAAAGTTCTCATGAGCACATTTGCCGATCTCTTACCTGCGAGAGTGTCCAGATTCCGTGGCTGTGACAGATATAAGCAACCTCAGTCAACACGATAGAAGTGTTGCATAGCAACACCAGGTCATGGAATTCAGCTCCATCAAATTCGACCACTATTATATTGTGACCAAAGATTGCATTGTAGGCAAATGAGGCTTCAAAACAGAGAGAGCATCTTACCAGAGGTACTAGTGACTGGACAGGAGACACACGAATTACATTGAAGTTACAAAGTCCTCATGCACTGCAAATATACTGATTGAAATTTACCCTCCATTATTACAATTATTCATGGACAAGCCAGAACCATAGAGTACTAATCCATGGAGGACTAACCAGGCTGATAACATAGGGATCAGCAGGCCATACTGTGCAGACGTATGGATCACAAACTATGAAGTCTGATGTGGGCTGAATGGGTGGCTGATGGATTAGTGGAGATTGTGGATGGGGTGGGGGTGTACTGAAGGACTGGGGACAGCTGTAGGGGCAATTTAAAAAATATAATATTAAACTGGAACAAAGTCATTTATAGATGGAATCAGAGAACAATTCTTCACTCAAATTTGGAACTCTTTTTGCAAAGTTGTTGAGGCTGAAAGTCATTGGATATTTTAAAAACTGACACTGACTTCTCTTGGGCAATTAAGTTAAAGAAGTAAGGTAAATAACTTAATACCAAAAAAAGGCACTGGAAGAACTCAGTGAGATAAATTAATCAACTTATTGATCAACCCTGGACATAATTAAAATATAGAACAGGCTAGGGGGCAGAGAAGCCTGCTCTTATTCCCGCCCTCCGCACATTTTGCTGTCTACCCTTCCGTCTGGAGCTCAAATCTGTGTTGTATAAACTGGCTCAACCGGTGCTGTCTCCTGCTTAAATGCTGCCCTCTGCAGACCACAGCAGGCATTGCCTGGGGCCACCACTGCTCACAAATCATGACTATGGTTGTAGTATATCAGGGTTAATTGATCGTATTTGGAGCCAGAAGCAAGTTTTGCAATCTCAAGGTCATTCTTTAACTTCAATCCTATCTATTTCCTTTGCCCTAGGAATCTATTTTAATTTTGAAGCCGACAGAACAAAGACTGGGTAGAAGTTATTAAAAACACTCTGCTTACTCAAAAATCAAAGAAGCTTGAGTCTCCCTAGGTAAACATCTCTATCTGTTGTTAACCCATGATTCTCTTCTTTGACAGCCATAAACTCATCCATGACGATGTCTCTTGATATTCCCTGATGTAATCCTCTGTCTCTCTGCCTTCCATAATTGTTTTGAGGATGAAGGGGGCCATAAAATTGAGGAGTTTAGGTTTGTTTTGACATAAACTAAATACTTTATGCCATTTGATAATTAATAGTTAAGAAAGGTTAGGTTATATTAGATTCCATTTATTTATTGATCACATGTACATCGAAACACTATTATCAAGGATATCATCAAAAGGCGACGCCTCAGTAAGGTAACACCCATCATTAAGGACCCCCACCACCTTGGACATGTCCTCTTCTCATTTGTATCATAAAAGTGGTGCTACAGGAGCTGGAAGACACACTCTCACCACCTTAGGAACAAATTCCTCCCCCCCCTCCCCCCACTATCAGATTTCTGAATGGACAATGAACCAACCCATGAATACTACCTCACTATTCTTTTTGAGTGCTTTTTGCACAACTTAATTTGAATTATATATATGTATACATATTTCTTATTGTAATTTATAGTTTTTTATGTTTTGCAAAGCACTGCCGCCAAAAAAACAACAAATTTCACAACATATGTCAGTGATAATAAGCTTGATTCTGATTCAGTGAATGCATTGTTTGCATTAACAACCAACACAATCTGACGTGCTGGGGGCAGCCCACAAGTGTCACCACACATTGCAGCATCAACATAGCATGTGTACGATGTTTAGCAGAACAACCCACGGCCAACATCCAACATGCTACAACAACAAAACAAACCCTTTCACCATCTATGTGCACAGACAGGCCTCCAACCCCAGGACAGGCTGATTCCGGGCCTCCAACACCAGCCAATGGCCCTGGACTTGCAAGCATTGGGCCCCCAACCTCTGACTTTGACTCCAGGACTCATCAATCACGGACCTCCAACTTCAGGGCCTGCCTAATGACCTCAGAACTCCAATCCTGGGACTTGCTGACATTGTTTGTGCGTAAGGCAAAAATTAAACAATCATTGAGGATCAAAATTGATTTGGAGTCCTTTAGAAACAATGATGTTGGAAATCTGAAATAAAAATTGAAAATGCTGGAAGCACTTCCTGTAGAGTCAGCTCCTCAGGCCGAGACCCTGGAGGGGTGAGGGGTCTCGGCCCAAGGTGCAAACTGTTTACTCTTTTCCATGGACACTGCCTGACCTGCTGAGTTCCTCCAGCATTTTGCATGTTTTGCTTGAATTTCCAGTATCTGCAGATTTTCCCTTCTTTAATGATATTCCTATTTTCATCAGGGAAGTCACTTTGACAATGGTACAAAAATCTTTATGCCTTGTTGGCAGAGTTGAACACTGGACACATAAACACATTTTGGATGATGGTGGACAGAACATGTTTTGGCAAGAGTTTTTATAAAGGGGGATGTATAGTCGTAACATATTTACACTTGACATCAGTGTGAGCACGTTTGGGTCTACAGTGTAGGAGGGTGTGCAATGAAAGCAGGTATATACTGGGAAGAAAATGGGTTCAGCCTGGGATACACTGGATGCTGTTAGTGCACTGAACTTGGGAGATACGGATTTATATGGATCACAGGACTACACTGGATGAGAGCTACAATGGACAAGAGTAAGAAGAAACAAGGTCTCACAATGACTAGGGGCCCATACTGAACGTGCATTTTAATAAGGATGGACACCAAACAAGATTGTCATAAACACATGAGGTTCTGCAGATGCTGGAAACCCAGAGTAACAGCAAGTCAGGCAGCATCTGTGCAGAGGGAAAAGAGTCAACGTTTTGGGCCGAGACCCTTCATCAGGGCTGGAGAAGAAGAGGAAAGGAACTACAATAGGAAGGTAGGGGAAGTGAAGGAGTACAAGCCGGAAGGTGATAGGTGAGGCCAGGTGAGGGGGAAGGTGGGGAAGGGGGTGGTGGTGAAGTAAGAAGCAGGGAGGTGACGGGTGGGAAAGGTAAAGGGCTGGAGAAGAAGGAATCTGATAGGGGACAAAAGTGTACCATGGGATAAAGAGGAGGAGGGGCACCAGAGGGAGGTGATAGGCAGACAAGGAAAAGAGAAGGGGTAGGGGGGAGTGAACAATGGAAAAAAGAGAAAGGGTAGGGGGGAGAAATGACAAGAAGTTAAAGAAATCAGTGTTTATGCCATTAGATTGGAGGCTATCTCTATGGAAGATGAGGTGTTGCTCTGCAACCTGAGAGTGGCCACATTGTGGCAGAAGAGGAGGCCTTGGACTGACATGTTGTAATGGGAATGGGGATTGGAATTAAAATGGCTGGTCACCAGAAAATCCTGCCTGCTGCAGATGGAACAAAGGTGTTTAACAAAGCTGTCCCCTAATGTCGATGTAGAGGAGGCCCCACCAGTGTGATGTATACTGCACCTGAGCCTACACTGAAAGTGAGTGCACAGTAGATGTGGATGTGGACCAAGCAAGGATTTAAACTGGACAAGAAGGGCCACTAGTCAAGATTGTACATATGTTGGATGAAGTTTACCGGAGATAGATGTCCACTGGGGGTGGCATCATAGTGTAGCTCTTACAACTCCAGCGATCCAGCTTCTGTTTTGCTGCTGTCTGCTAGCAGTTTGTACGTTCTCCCCGTGGCCATATACATTTCCTCCAAATGCTCTGCTTTTGACCCACATCCTAAAGATGTATGGGTTAGTAGGTTAATTGGTCAATTGAGTGTGGGCACATTGGATCAAATGGCCCGTTACCACGCTGTATTTCTAAATGAATAAGTAAACTGGATGTGACTCTGGACTGGAGGAGGACTGCACTCTGGATGTGGAAGTGGGCAGATGAAGATGTGGAATACCCTAGGGCGAGCGTCTACACTGGACGTGAATGCAAGGAGGGTGCCACACTGACTAAATTGCCTTCTGAACCTTGAAGTAAACTGCATGCAAGTGTGTGCTGGACACTGACACTTGATATGACCCACACTTTATTCTGATTGCTGCTAGCTCTGTCAGGTTGACTGTGTCCCAGTCAGTAGAAATCATTTGATGGAATTCTAGACAGTTCAGTAAGATATAAATTTTAGTGATTTCTTACCTCCCCATTCAAATCATCGGAGAGATGACAATAGCTTTGAATTTTTCTACTAGCACTACTGCAGATGTCTAAAGTTTAATTACATCCCACACTGAGTCTGCATAAAGGTCATCTCCCTCATGCCTGCACCATCACAGAAGCACAGATCTGTCGTGGGGGGGGTTGGCCCTTTACAAGTTGAGTGGTATAAAATCACATGATGTGTGAATACCTGTGAGGGAACTGATAGAAAAAAGATAACCAGCTTTTAAAATAGACTGATGAAGTCACGGTTACCAATAGTGATTAACATTCCAAAATGGAAGAAACACAGAGACCTGAGTGGGTTTTAAGACTGAAGATGGTCACAAGCACAGGGAGGGATGAAGCCATGGAAAGATTTCTTAAATAGAGCTCTACGAGACCAGGACACAACTTGTGAACAGGCCATGATGCAAGTTAGGAAATGGATTCTGATAAACTCCAATTTTTGGACTGGGCAGGTCAAACCAGCCAGGTGAGCTAAGATGAAGGTCTCAGCAGTTATTGAGCTGAGGTACAGCCAGAGGCTGGGCTGCTAAGGCAATTGGGCCTCATTGCAAAGGTGCTGCAGAACATGTGTGACGATTGCAAAGTAATTTAGTTCAATCTTACATAGGCCATATAACACACTGATAATGTTTGATCTTTACCACAAATGGAGCCAGCACTGTAATTACTTTAACACTATATTCAAGATAACCTGCAATGATTAAAGGGAACTGGACCTCACATAGGCTGGAACTTTTAGTCAAAATCAATCCAGGGTCATTGGAGCTTGCCAGCAGAGATGGCACAGCACCTTCCAGCAAACTCCTACGAGGGTTTCTGCTTCCTGACAACTCACCTCCTTCAGAACAACTACATGCCTTGCTTCAGTTGATGACCTTCATGCCTATAACTCAGGAGGTGGGGGTTCCTGTTCTATCAAAGACGTGATCACAAAATTCCAGTCTGATGCTCGCAGTGCAGGCTTCGCAGAGTGCTACACTTCAGAAGTACCATCCTTGGGATGCACTGTAAAAATGAGGTCATGCTCTCTAGTTTCAGAGTCACATAATTATACAGCACAGAAAGACCCAACTGGTCCATGCTGATCAAAATGCCCATCTAAGCTACTTCCATTTGCTTGAATTTGTCCCAGATTACTTTAAACCATTCCTATCCGTGTGCCTGTCCAAGTGACTTAGAAATGTTGCTTATGTATCTGCCTCTGCCATTTCCTCTGTTAGTTTATTGCAAATACTGACTGCCTTCTGGGTGAAAATGTTGACCTTGGGTTCCTATTAAATCTCTCCCCTCTCCCATTTAACCTATGCCCTCTAATTCTTGATTCCCTTTCCCTTGGAAAAAGACTGTGCACACATCCTATCCTATCCATGCCCCTTGTTATTTTATACATTTCTATAAGATCACTCCTCATTCTTCCACAAAGAAAACAGTCAACCTCTCCCTGGTCCCAGAAACATTGCCATAAATTTCCTTTGCACTCTTTACAGCTTCAGAACATCTTTCCTATAGCAAGCTGACAAATAACTGAACCCAATACTCCAAATGCAGCCTCACCAATGTCCTTTACAAATTGGGAAAATAATATCCCAATTTCTGTACTCACTACCTGACTGATGAAGGGCACCATGCCAAGTGAAGTAAAACTATCTTAAATATTTTAAGAGGAGTAGGAAAGTTATTTCTGGAATCCTGGTCAATACTTATTCCTCAATCAGCATTACTCAAATGGATCATCAAATTGTAATTTGTGAGGGAGCACAATAGTTTGCTGCTTTTCCAAATTGTGGGTCATTTGCTGTGGAATAATTTTGGACTTGAGCTGGCTGGTGGTGTTGTGGCATCAGCACTGGACTTCGAGGCAAGTGGTCCTCGGTTCAAATCCAACCACCTATCTCCTTGCACACTTTCCATATGTGCTGGGTCAAGTGTTGAGCTAGCAATTTGGCCTCGTAAAAAACAGACAAATGTTTAAGTGGTGGCAAGGTTGCCACCTGTTGCATCACAAAACGTGGAGAGGAACAATAATTTTGGACATCCCAAGGGTATAAAAGGCACCATATAAATGCATGATTTCTTTATTGTTCAAAAAGTACACAGGTCCTTCACAGAATTTTTATCAATAAGACAGTTCCTAGATTGTGGGACGAATATACAATATTTGTTCTGAATTAACGAAGACAGACAAAACTGTAGAAAAATAACATTTGCCCGTAATGGATGGCATAAGCAAGAGGGCATGCTTGTTCCTATAGCTGGGGTGCCTAAGGCTTTTGCACAATTCTGTAGTAATCTTATGTATGTTGCATGCACTGTATTGCTGCCTGTCACAAAAAAAACAGATTTCATGACATATGTTAGTGATGATAAACTTGATTCTATTGTGAACTGAGAGTGGGAAGGTGGCAGGAAGAGGGGAATCATGGTTGGGAAAAGGGGAAGGGAGAGGGGAGGGAGCAGGAAGCATCAGAGAGACATTCTGTAATGATCAATAAACCAATTGTTTAGAATCAAATGGCCTTACTTGGTGTCTCAGGGTTGGGTGTGACTGGACCCATGTCATTCCCCACCCTGGCACTCCTTCTCTGCCACCTGACTCACATCCCTACACTCGCCATTCTCAACATCCTTTGCTCCTGCCAGATTTACAAACTCATTCCCTGCTCCACGTTGACCAATACAGTACTGTGCAAAAATCTTAAGCACACTAGTTATATACTATATATATGTGCCTCAGACTTCTGCACAGTACAGATTTTTCAGATTCAGATTTGTTTGTTTATCACATATACATTGAAACATAGTGAAATGTGCCATTTGTGTTAACAACCAATACAACCCAAGGATGCGCTGGCAGCAGCCCGCAAGCAACACAACAACTATCTCTCTCTCTCACACACACTCACTCACTCCTCCAACCCCAGGAAAAGGCCTTCAGGTCTCCAGGCTTCAGCCACTGGTATTTGACTTCAGGACTTCCAATTGACCTTCAGGCTTCGATCTTCAGTATTGACCCGGGCCTAAATTTTAAACATTTAAAAATATTTTAACCTTGATCTATTGTGGCTTCTTTTATGAACTGAGTTCCTGAGCTATCAGAGATCACCAGGGAGTGATGGCTCTATGGTTTTGCTTACTTACGCCCTCCTAAACATAGGCTGGGCTAGTTCCAGCACTGAGACGAAGCAGCTCCTAGCAACTGACAGCTGAACAGCCAAATTCTCTGAAACTTCTGCAGGCATCCCCCTCACAACCATCACTAGCTGATCTTCCCACACGCTTCCCTTCATGCAACCGCTAATGTCTGTCTCACTTTTCTGGATCAGGTTTCTGGAACAGAGAGGATAAGTGTGCATGCAAGAATGTGAGTCATTATGCATTGCACTCACCACTGATCACGTGGATTAATAAATTGTGGGAGAGAATCCACAATTCTTTGTAAAATTAAGGCCTTAATTTACATGCAAAAATTGACACCAAGCTACCTGAAGAGGATATTACAAAACAGAACATAGAACATTATAGCACAACTCAGGAACTTTGGTCCATCATATTCTACAGACACTATAACCTATTCTCAGATCAATCTAACTCCTCCCTCCTATATAATCCACCATTTTTCAATCATCCATGTGCTTATCCAAAAATTTCTTAAATGTTCCTGTTGTATCTGCCTCTACCACCACCCCTGGCAGCATGTTCTATGCACCCACCACTCTCTGTGTAAAGAACTTTCCTCTGACATCCTCACTGTACTTGGGGCAGATAACTAAACATTTGATCAAGAGAGAGGTTTTAAGGAGGAGGAAGAGGGACTCACGTTTAGGGGAGAATTCTGTAAAAAGCTTGGACAATTGAAGATTTGGAATTAAATAGTGGGGAGAGTAACTGAAGCTGAATTCTGATTATTAATAACCAGAATTACTTGTACCTAATCTCTTGTGCAGCACATTCTCCCCTGTTTTGCATGTAAAGTTGCTACAATCTGTGCCCCTCAACCATCCACAGACAGAAATTAGCCACTATGTTTTTTTCCTGCTGGCAAAGAACAACAGGACTTGAGTCCAGGCTGGCATTGCCAGTGTCGTCAAGCCACAGGCAATGTTCTCTCTAATTTGTAATGACTAGTGCGCGCAACAATCTTGAGCTGTGCAATTTTTTGCCCAGTGACAGCAACATGTGCACACTGAAATAAAAACAGTATAAATAACCCAGCTCTAAAATCTGCAGACAAATCATTGCAAACTCCACGTTGTCAACACCGTCCGCACCAGAAACCGGAAAAGGAAATGTGGTTGTGTACCATCATGAAATATGCTTAACATGCCAACGAGGTAGAGGGTGACAAACTTTATGTGCAGTTTAAACTCCTTTGTGCTGTGCACTAGTAGGAAAAGATGTGTGCACATGCACACCTTAGAGCAGGGGTGGCTAACCTTTTACATTCCATGCGTCAATTTTTTCACACACAAGTTCAGATGCGCCATACTACTCTTGTACCCCCATTCAATTCTTGTAAAAATATGTAAATATAGACATATTTAGCATTTTACATGACATTACTTACCTTAATGAGACTTCTAACAAATATATTTTGTCTTCTTTTGATTTCTTCCTTTCTCTTAATCACATATTCTTTCCGTAACTCAGACCCAAGCACTAGCTTTAGTTTTCCTTCTATTTCAGTCTGATGTTGTGTTTTATAGTGTCTATTAAGATCCTGTCATCTATTATGTGAGAAAGTGTTTTCACAAACAATGCACAATGGTTTTCCTGACGGGCCCCCTATAAATCAGAACTCATTTTCCCACTGTTCATTGAATTCACGCTTACTATCACTTTCTGCTTTTCTTTTGCTGATTTTCTTTTGCACTGTGATGGGTAACTGAATGTAAAAACAAGGCTTAATTTTTGAAAAAGTACAAAACTGCAAATGTTCACAAAGGACGAACAAAGCACAACTCCGTAGCGCACGAGTGTCAATTGTAAACTGACTGGCAAAAACCTGCGACGCACCACTGGTGCAGATGCCTGGCACCTCAGGATCAAACAAGTATCAAATGTGTATTGAACAGTTATGGAACAACTGCAGAACAAAAGTCCTTCTTTCCTAGTTTGACTCATTGAACATTTTTTTTAAATTGAAAATAGATTAACGTGAAAGAAGATAACATTCACCAAAAGATGTGCATGAAATAATAAAATCGCTAAAAATAATTGCTCAGTTTTAGATTTATTCTCAGTAAAACCCATTTCTAGCTCTAAGCTACTTGAATTCCTGTTATAGATATTTTTTCTACAAATTGGTTTTTGGCTAATACTTTTTGCACGAGTAGATTTACTTTTTTATTATTATCACTGGGGTGCAATGTGCCACTTCTAATCATCCAATGCACTACTTTTGGCGCATGCGCTATAGGTTGGCCATCCCTGTCTTAGAGGGAACATTGGCCACAGGTCATTCAAGTGAGATATTAAACAGAGGCCCAGATTGCTGATAGATCTTCAGACCTTCAGGAGATCAAAGGTTGTGGGATTCGTGCAGGTAAGTAGCATTGAGGCAAATGATCAATGATTCATTTGAATGGCAGGACGGTCATGAGCAGCTGTATAACTTAGTCTTGTTTCTATTTATTGCACTATGCCCTATCATTTGCATTATTCACAGCGTAATTCAAAAATGAATGAAAAAAGGTTCCCAAATCTTTCCTTACCCAACACCAAACAACGAAGTTGTCTGGTTGTTATCTCACTGCGGGAGCTTGCTGTGTATAAATTGGTGCTTGCATTTCCTACATTCCAGCAAGGAATATACTTCAACGCAAAATGTGCCTCTTTGATTGTAAAGTGCTTTGTGGTGGCTTGATGTAACAGAAGGCAGAAAGCACTGAAGTCTTTTATTGTCAAATAAAATCATTGGAACAGTTCCAGGCATCCTTAGCCTCAATTCAGCAGGAGGTTAAGTGAAATGACCCTGCAGTCTGGTCCAAGCTCAGTGGAAACTGTTCTGTTCAGGAACATGGAGACCGGCACGCGAATTGGATTTGTAGGTTTGAGTTGATGGCAGGAGGTACATATTGGTTCTAATGGAATGTCCCAGAAATTACATTATAAAATGACAAGTCTTGGTGTCTATATCAAAAGAATAATGGTAAACACTCACAGTTCATGTGAAATAGACTGTAACATAATCATAGAAGCAAATAGAATTGATTCACAGGGGTCTGATCAATCCAGGAATTGTTCACTGACCTGCCATAATTTCATCGACTAGCTTTGCTTGAAGATGCGGCCTGATAGTTGCATGGCTTATGTCAGTGACAAAACTTGTCTCAAGTATCGTTCAGTGTTCAACTGAAGGTCATGAATGTTTATGCAAAAAAAAGCTATTAAAGACACTACTGGGCCAAATAAGTGCAACATGGCAAAGAATTGTCAATTTAAATGGGTATTCAAAGGTCATTTAGACATTTTTTATCTGCAGCAAATAGTTAATTTGCTCATTAACAATGTGTTTTTGCCCCACAGAACTGCTGCTCACTGGAAGTATTTTTGTTTTTGCACCATTCTCTATGAATCCTAGAGACTGATGTGCTTGAAAATCCCAGGAGATCAACAGTTTTTGAGGTACTCAAACCACCCCAATCATTCCATGGTCAAAGTTTCTGCCCCATTCTGAACAATAACTGAACC
The DNA here is from genome assembly GCF_030144855.1 of Hypanus sabinus. NCBI lineage: Eukaryota > Metazoa > Chordata > Chondrichthyes > Myliobatiformes > Dasyatidae > Hypanus > Hypanus sabinus. The sequence goes on along the minus strand of NC_082739.1, from coordinate 10,262,892 downwards.
TCTTGACCATGTCTGCATGCTTTTATGCATTGAGTTGCTGTCACATGATTGGCTGATTAGATATATGCATTAATGAGCAGACATACCTAATAAAGTGGCCACTGAGTGTAATTCAGTTTGATAGAAATAAATTGCTTATTCACAAATTGCTCACTCCCAGATGTCCTGCCAGCTCCTTGAAGAATATATAAAAGAACCTATGAAGAGGAGCAAATAATTGCCTGATCAAAGATTATATCTCAACCAACATCTGGGAATATATAGTTTGATTAGTTGGTATCTCTTTGCTGTTGGGAGGATCTGGCCTAGCATGAATTGTGGGATTTCCAAAAGTATAATGGGGACTATAGATTAAAATTGGCTGCAAAAAGCTTTAGGGAATCCTGAAATCTTTAAATGTAATATATTAAAAGCAAGTTCATTTCAGCCTTGGCTACAACAAAATGAACAGACAACAGAGAGAAATATTTAATAATGGTTGTTTCTTGCCCAGTGTCCATAACATTGCTACTTCCTTCCCACCCCTGAATCAGCATGAATAAATGATTCTCATTATGCCTTTGTGAAATATGGAAGTGTATGGGAGCACTAAATGCTGTTAATGGTGTGAATTAGTTAATATTACATCTGATTATAAGTCAGCAGCACTGACATTTACTTTTCGTGATCATAGTTCTATCTCTATCATCACAAAAAACTACTCACTTCTGCAAGACTAAAATCAATAATAGAGCAGAACCAAGATCAATAGCAGAGTAATAAAGACCCAGAAAATCTGCTTAGACACCACTTCTTAATGCAAACCCAATTAAAGGGTTACTGATTCCACAATGAAAGGGTTACTGCAGTTGAATGCAATTTTAAAAATACATTCTTAATTTGTCAACACCTGATATGACATCAATGTGGTTATATTCCTTAATATTTTAACTCAGCATGTAATACAGTAAAAACATTTGCAAAAAAGGCACAGCCAAGAAATGTGCACAAACCCACATGAACCCACACTCATGCCAGCACCTGGCATCAGTATCTCTGTGAAGAACAAAAAGTGCATGTGTCCATTAGGCAAGTTAAAACATCCACGTCACTTGAAAACAAAATCGTATTTTGTAATTTGCAAGCTTGAAGTAGTTGGTGAAATATTGTTAGGAAAGTATTTTCCATTGCCACAACACAACTACTGAAAGCAGTCAGAGAATAGAAGAACAAGCTCAATTCCAAAAATATTTCACAAACTGTGAAGCATTTTGGGATGTCCTGCAATCATGAAATGTACCATATAACAGCAAAATGTGTAAATCACAAGACAAAACACTTAGATAAAGTTCTAATTTCTCATTTTATATGAATTGGCTTAGTTTGAGTTCCTTCAAATGGATTCTGAAACATTTTAAAAGGATGTAGATTAATTTGAAATTGGAAGTATTGTGGCAAGCATTCGGTCCATGGTGACAGACAAGAAGAGCTCGTTTATCTCAGCTGCCGGTTTTATAGTGACAAGCACAGTAACAGACAGAGTGCCTTCACTCGGTGAGAACCCACTCAGCCACATAGAGATGAGGGAGGTGATTATCACATACCCTGGTTACAGTCAGGGCAACCCACAAACATACAAGAGAACAACTGTATAGCCCGAGCTAAAATGAACGTGAACATCTCACCATAATTCCACGAATGCATTTTAAACAAGAACATTAAGTAGCACTGGCTGCTAGGAATACTGGGGCGAGCTGTTGACCACGCCCCCAGAGCACCACAGTATCTTGGTTACTATAGAAGCTGAGATACACGGCTAATATGACTGAGATTTTCAGATTGATGAAGGATTCGATTGAGAGGAAAGCTCAGGGGCCACAAGTGATACAAGGCCAAATTTGATTTCAATTGTTCTTTTATTTCCAGAAGACAATGAACCTATGATATTCAGAGATATATTTTCAGAGATATTTAGAGACACAGCACAGTAAAAGCCCTTCCAGCCCAATGAGCCCATGCCACCCAATTATACCCATGTGACCAATTAACCTATTAACTTGCACATCTTTTAGATGTGGGAGGAAACCAGAGCACTTGGAAAAAATCCCATACTATCACATGGAGAACGTATAAGCTTCTTACAGCTAGTGAGGGGAATTGAACCCGAGTCACTGGTGCTAACTGTTGCTGCTACACCACCTCAGCATGGAGTTGAGTTCATGTTTTGGATACACATGTTTTGGTTATATGGGACAAACTGCATCAACTCTGGAAAATATGGACCCATTTCCCAAATGTTGGGAGCCACAGGCAGGCATGGAAGATGAAATTTACCAACACCTTCAATGTGCCAACACAGAGACTAGGCAGCCATGGAAAAAGGGGTTTGAAGATAAGAATTTAAGCTCAGCACAGAGTTTATGGTTTGCCAAACACTGTGATCCTGCTCTCCTGCAAGCTTCTGATACTTAGGTATATATAACTCTCACACAACACATAAAGTAATATTGCTACAAATAAATTAAATAATAAGGTGCATTTACAATACGAGTTTAAAAAGTAAACAGTATAACACTACTGGCACTTCATACGTGATTGTTGCATATGTGACTTGCAAGTGGTTGCAAGTCTCATCGATCTCAGAGGTCCTCCTCCCTTGGAGGATGAATATCCCTCGAGGTAATTGAGTAGTCTCCATTTGTTAGTGGGTACTACCAAACCTCAAGGAGAGACAACCAGGAAGGTTGGAGTGACATGCTTATTACTGATCATGGTCTAGATTAACCATGATCACCATGCCTCTTGGCAAAGTAAGAATCCTCCCAAAGCAAGGGGCAGGGATAGCTTTTGCTCACATTAGAAGTGGTGATAGTGAAATATGGGAGATTAGTGCAGAAAGAAATTATAATGACAAACTACACTTGGAGTTATGTGTTGATGTATTTTGGACAGACTTATTGCAGCACTTAGCCAACTGACTGCACACATCTGCATGAATCCATGAGCATGGTTAGCTACCAATCCATCCGAATGGATGCACCATGATCTTCCATTATCACTGTGGACTGCGTATACCCTCATCTATCAGAGGCTCACTGTCTACCCTGGATGGGCATTTCCTATAGGCTGCATTTCCATTTCAGCTGCTGTAGGACTGACTCTAGTCTTCCTATCAGAACCAGAGGCATCACTCCTGTGCGTCTGTACGTATCATTTCACCATCGACCAAGGCCATGTGGCTCCCCCTGCACAGTGACATTAATGTGGCTCAGTTTCTGTGAACCACATGGCTTGTGCTTCCCGAGTCACGCTCCGGACACTGCAGCACATAATCCAGGCTGCCATTCCCAATGTTGCTCTGAGCAAACGTCAGGGTCTCATCTTTACAGAGGAGATGCTAAACTAGGCCTCATCTGCCCTTTCAGGTGGATAATGAGACCACACAATTCTGAAGAATCAAGGGAAACTCTCCGGTCAAAATGGCACCTGTTTACAATGCTCCTTCAGTCGATCATGAAACCATATATTTCACTTCTTTTATATATTTTACATTTGTTTTTCATCTTGAATGTGATTCTGGAACTGTTGGAGCATGTGATTTGCTGTTTGGAGATCATCCAGATGTTTCAGGGCTCTGCAGTCTCCAAGAGGATTCCAGGAGGCAGAGGCAGTTTGCGGGAACCTCGTGGCGAGAAGGCTGCAAGACAGTGCACCAGCCGATGTTTGATTTCATTTTGCTGATTAAAGCTTCCATTGTTCGCCAATTAAAGTGACAAGGGCGAATGGAACATCAAGGCAAATGTGGTAGGTGAGTGTCATCTGCCTGCCTTTTTATTCACTGGGGATTGCTCTGCTGTCAAAAGAGGAGACTGCCTTTTGATCGCTAGTGGGATTGCTCGCTGCCAGAGAGAGAAAGGCCTGCCGCTGTGCCCAGAGAATGTTCCCCAGGTTTTCTGTGTTTTGAAATGGACTTGAACTGTAGACTTTTCTTTCGGTCTTATAGTTTTTAATACTCTGTGTTTTTCATCAAATCTTTCTCAGTTTTTTTTTGTATGCAGGGAAGGGGGATTTGGGGATTGATGTGCCAGTTCTGTTTTTGTGCAGGGAGAAGGGATTTGGAGGTTGATAATCACACTGCTGTTCTTTTCTTTCTTGGTTTTGTTGCTATCTGGAGAAGAAGAATTTCACAGTTGTATACTTTGATAATAAATAAACCTTTTTGAACATTTGAATTTTCAAGTGACCTGAATCATAATTGCTCTAAAACAAGTTAACTCATCACTCCCTGTTGCACCTTGCTGAACAGAAATTATCAATTGTATTTCCTACATTTAGACAGCAAATGTCTTTCATTATCTGGAAAGTTCTATGAAACATCATGACTTTGTGAAAAGAGCTATATAACTGCAAATTATTTGTTGATAATCTGTGGAATTCATTGCCACAGACGGCTATGAAGGCTAAGTCATTGGGTATATTTAAAGCAGGGGTTAATAGATTCTTGATTAGTAAGAGTGTCAAAGATTATAGGGAGAAGGCAGGAGAATTAGGTTGAAAGGGATAATTAATCAGCTGTGATTGAATGGCAGAGCAGACTCAATGGGCAAATGGTCTAATTCTGCTTTTATATCTGATGGTCTTTAGATTGCTCCATCCTGGGCCATGAACACAGTATACCATGAAATAATGGCACAATTTGAACAAATGAGAAAAGACCTGCACCATTTTCCTTCACCAGTGTCCAAAGAAAAATGGGTGCCCACGCTTTCAACAAAACCAGGTGCTCATTTGCACATTAGAAATTTCACAGCACAACAGCACTCCTGGATTCCTTGAGCAATTATAGCCCTGGGCACCCAACATTGTATACTCTGATCACATTTCTGGGTAGGGCTGCAGTAATAAAATCTGACTGAATGAGGACAACAGAAATGCAGGCAGAGATGTAGATTAAACTTAGAATTCGGATGGATTGGTAGATAACCATGCTCATGGATTCATGCAGATGTGTGCAGTCAGTTGGCTAAGTGCTGCAATAAGTCTGCCCAAAATACATCAACACATAACTCCAAGTGTAGTTTGTCATTATAATTTCTTTCTGCACTAATCTCCCATATTTCACTATCACCACTTCTAATGTGAGCAAAAGCTATCCCTGCCCCTTGCTTTGGGAGGATTCTTACTTTGTCAATAGGCAGCAGTGACATTGAAATTTTATAATTACTTCTGGAAAGTTCAAGATCTCACTGATGGAGAACTTCGAGTCAAAAACCAGTTTCTATCTCCTATTTCACTTCCTGTTTCCCTCTTTCTCTCTATCTCCTGTCTCGTTGCTTGTCTCTCACTGTGTCTCTTTGAACCTCCCTTTTGGTTTACTGGTTTGTTTTACCTCTGTCTCTCCTTCTCTAATGGATTTTCCCTATTGTCTGCTGTTCTATTTCCTCTTGTTTTTGGATTCTAACTGTCTGAGTACATTTCCAACTCTTTCGTATAGTCTCTGTTTCTGTTTTCCTCCTGGGTCTATTTCTTTGCTTGCTCCTCCCCCCCTCCCCCTTACTCACATACATTGATCCCTTGTATGGCAATTATTTGCATTTTCCTGTCATATTGATGACTGTGTATTTAAGCATGATTTCAGCCTGTTACCAATGGATCAGACAGTTCATTCATCTATGACCATTAATTAATGATACTTCTAAAGTTCTATCCTTTCACTGCTTTACAAAGTGCAAATTGATCCCAAAGTTTGACCAGTGGTTCAGGACACTTGAAAGACAGCAAACAGAAGCATTTTTCTTCTTGGCTTTTATTTTCACATTGACCTCTCCATATGGAGTCTCTTGGACCTTTCCTTGACCATCGTTACTCTGCTCAGTAGAGTAGCTACATCTGGGAAAACTTCATCCTCAAAGTTCACTTCTTTGCCATAGAACAGGAAGCCCTTTAGTCACTCAAAACCATTCTGCTTTCTAATTGACTGACTGAAATTTTGTGTAGAGACATACAGCACAGGAACTAATCCTGAATGCATCCTTAGAATCATAGAGATTTATAATTAACCCTTAATCTCAACAGCTTTCTCTTACCCTGTACACGTGAAAAAGATTCAGATTTATTTTTCACACGTGCATGTACATACATTGAAATATACAGTGAACTGTGTCATTTGCATTAACAACCAACACACTCAAAGATGTGGGGGCGGCCCTCAATTGTTCACCACACGTTCCGGTGCCAACATAGCATGCCCAGCGTGTTCAGCAGAACAACACAGGGTGCAGATTCACCAGAACAGTGAGTCATAACCTTAAAATTAGAGCGCCCCTCCTTTAGAGCTCCAAGCCAAAATCTCTGTCAAGGTTACAGCTCAGACTCAGCTGTTATTTTAGGTAGATAAAGTTTTGGGACAGAAAGAGCAGTTAAGGGTCAGGTTAGGGTTTAGGGTCAGGGATACGGGGAATTATAGGACAGGCTAGAGCCAATGCCTCTGTTCTGCTTTCATGAACGTGGTGGAGGTAGGGCTCACAGACCAGCAAGGGTGCTCGGGATCCCGTCATCGGTGAGTGTGGAGCTCGCGGGCTCAAATTCGGCTTCTTATCCAGGGTCCTCATTCATCATCGTTGGCGAGTCATGGGTCGAAACTGAAGGTTGTTTGGAAGTCTAGATTGAAGTCTGAAGGTTGATCGGAAGTCCATACATAATTTGAGGCCCAAGTCTGGAGCCTGGAGTCTGTGAATATCCGCAGGTCTGCTGGGGAAGTCGAAAGCCCGATGTCTGTGAATCCACAAGTCCGCTGGAGGCCAAAGGCGACCTGTCCTGGCGTTAAGGAAATGTGTATGCGTATTGGGATGGAGGAACAGGGCTTGTTTTGCTGTTATTGCTTTGTCGCCCAGTCTATTATTTATTTACTTACTTTTTGACATACAGTGCGGAACAGGCCCTTCCTGCCCTTTGAGCCCCATCGCCCAGCAACCCCCCAAATTTAATACTAACCTAATCATGGGACAAGTTACAATGGTACTAACTGGTACATCTTTGGAATGTGGGAGGAAACCGGAGCACCAAGAGGCAACCCACGCAGTCATGGGGAGAATGTACAAACTCCTTACAAGCAGCGGCAGGAATTGAACCTGGGCCATTGGCACTGTAAGGCGATATGCTAACCCACTACACTACCATATTGTAGCACTTATCAAAATCATTAATTTTGAAATAAATTTATTTAATACTAGCATAATCTTAAAATATATTTCTAATACGATCAGCATCCCCAACCCTTTTTTTTAGTTCAAACTTAATCCTTCTCTTTGCCCACTGGAGACTCATTCTGGTCAGTGCTTGTTTAATTTATGACTCTCAGTTCTGCTTGGCAGTGATTTACAGCAACTACTACACTAGAACAGATGTGGAATAAGACCGTAAATCAAAAAGCAGCAGATACCAGAAGTATGAAATAAAAGTCAAAGTCCAGTTTAATGCCATCTGCACAGGTACATATGTGCACAGGTGTAATGAAAAACCTACTTGTAGCAGCATCACGGGCATATACTGTAGTATCATATAAGCAGTATTCATAAGAAAAACATAAATTCAACACTATTTTTGCAAGAAAACATAATTAGAACAAAAAGTACAAAGTCTATTTTAGCGCAAAGTGGTTAAAGTGTTCATGGTATTGCTAAACTGTAGTGATTAGACTTTTTGAAGAACAAAATGGTTGAAGGGAAATAGAGAATTTCTTGAACCTGAAATTGTAGGAAACACTCAGCAGGTCAGGCAGCATCTGTGGATAGAGAAACAGTGAACAGTTCAGGTCCAAAGACCTTAATCAGAATTTGGAAAGAAGAAAAGAGAAACAAAAGGGAAACTCTGAGCAATAAACAAATTGCTGAAGGAACTCAACAGGTCAAGCAGCATCTGTAGAAGGAAATGGACAATCAATGTTTCATGTTGAGACCCTTGATCTGGACGTCAACAATCCCTGTGTATATTCTGCCACACCCACCAGAGAGGATGGCTCAGTGGGAGGGAGTAGCCCTGGATGTCCTCAGCATTGGTGCTGTACTACATGAAATCCCATCGCACCTGGCCAGATGTAGGCAATGAAGCACTCCCATGATTACCACTTATTGCCTACACCCAATCGATGAATCCAGTGTTCCTTGATGTTGAATACCACTTGGAAGAAGCACTATAAATAGTATGCTCAGTGTATAGCAATTCAATATCCATCATTAAATGATTGTGCTGAAGGACTTAGTGACCAGATTGGGTCTGAGAAAAGTAATGTGAACTAAAACAAAGTCAAACCTATTCGATCTTATATTCAGCAATGTACTGTACAAAGGTTTCTATCTATAGTGGATTAGCAAAAAGTGAGCTCTGCACAGGTCTTCATATGCTGGGCACTTGCTGTTGTGTTGTGAGGTAGTCAATAGTGGAGTGATTAAACTCCAAAATGAGTAAGGAGCTAGATATGTCAGGACATGGATATCTCATTAGTCCAGGGGTTCCCAAGCTGGGGTCCACGGACCCCTCGCTTAATGGTAAGGTTCCACGGCATAAAAAAGGTTGGGAATCCTTGCATTAGACTAAAAAAAAGTTACAGAGGCAGGAAAGAGTTGGTCACTGGAGGGATTTAACAAGTTTATTGAGGTGTGGCCTAGCTGGAAACCAAAAGAGATCAGCAAACACATGGTCTGGATATTGAAAAGGCTTGTTATGATTTAACACCCAGTATGTATGAGAGTTTTGGATGGCCTCAACTTTATGATAGGTAGAATAAAGAAAACAGTCAATATTTAAGAGAAGTTTGGATAAGTATACAAATGGGAAGGGTGTGGAGGTCTATGGTCAGGTGCTGGTTGATGGAACTAGGCAGAATAATATTTCAGCACAGACAAGTTGGGCCAAAGGGTCTGTTTCTATGCTGTAGAGCCCTATGACTCTATAAGTTTTGAAGTGAATTGTTTAGCTAAGTTTAAATGTAACAAAGGCAAGGACGAGTGTTTCAGTTGGTACAGATTTGGGCAATATCACAGAGGAGAAAATAAATTATCTTTCGAATGCTGCTGATTGAATTAAGACTCCATTTGAATAAGTGTGAATAGAATTGGATGATGGCTTTACCCTGTCCCAAAACAAGAATTGCTTTCAGGAGAGTAAACCAGAGATATTTAGTCATTCCGTTTTGTAACTGTTAAAAGTAGCATCTGTGCAGCTTAACCAATGCACTTTGCCATTCTATTTAAACAGCAAATAAATAATAATGCATAATAAATAGATAGATATCAAGTAGCTAGTTCACAGCTCCCCAGGAACTTCCAAGTAAACAGTACAGCTTACTCTTGTGACCTTCAAAGGATCAAACTCTCAATGTTGTTTAAAGTGTTCAAACAAATTAGGTATCAAATAATACCAATAAGACTATTTGCAGAGGACATCTGCTTTCTGTTCACGAGAAGGCAAAATACACTCAGTAGCCACTTTATTAGGTACCCCCTGGACCTAATAAAATAGCCATTGCATATATGTTTGTGGTCTTCTGCTGCTACAACCCATTCACTTAAGGTTCAGTGTGCTATGTTCAGAGATGTTCTTCTGCACACCACTGTTGTAACACATGGCTAGTTGAGTTACTGCCATCTTCTAGTCAGTTTGAACCCACCTGGCCATTCTCCTCTGACTTCTCTCAATAATAAGGCATTTTCACCCACGGTACTGGAAGTTTTTTTTTGTTTTTCACACCACTCTCTGTAAACGCTAGAAATTGTTGTGTGTGAAAATCCCAGGAGATGAGCAGTTTCTGAGATACTCAAACCACCCCATCTGGCACCAACAATCATTCCATGGTCAAATTCACCTAGATCACATTTCTTCTCGATTCTGATGTTTGGCCCAAACATCGACTGAACCTCTTGACCATGTCAACATGCTTTAATGCACTGAGTTGTTGCCACATGATCGGCTGATTAGATATTTGCATTAACAAGTGGGTGTACAGGTGTACCTAATAAAGTGGCCACGGAGTGTATGAAGGACTACTCTGCAGGGACAGTTAGGCAGATGCACCTGGAACCATTTACCTGGAGAGTTGACCAAGTTACTTGATTGTATAAAAACTGTGCAGACTTGGAGTTTTAAAATCAATTGTTAATGTTTTAATCTTCTCATTAATCAATCTATTTAAATAATTAATGCTACCAGTAAAATTTAGGTCATATCTCTGTTCTCCCTACAGATCTGAGTGCTCATTTATCTAAGTCCTGACTTACATGAAGGGTAGCTGTGATGTAAACTAGTTAGACTCTTTTCAAGTTGATTCTAACACAACCTCATCTTGATCATGAAAAACACTCTGTGCCTTTTCTCTGGACATAATACAGCAGAGGTAATTAAAATTATGTAAATGTTTGACAGGGTATATTTTAAGCATATATTTCCACATGGAGGATACCAATTAGAGGTTATAAAATATAAGACAGACATTAATCAAATCCTTTGGTTCTGTCCTCATTGAAGTAGACGTACTGTAGATAGCTTCCAAAAATGTAAGGGAACCTGGAATCCAATGAAGGTGGGGAGCACAAGTAAATAATTAGTAAATTAGTTTTGGTCTCTTCACTTAAAGCCTTGATCTATTAGGACTTTGAAAATTGAAAGGGGATCTAACTGAACTTTACAAAATTCTGACAGCTCTTGGCAAACTGGGTTTGAGGAGGATATTTCCCCTGGCTGGGATTTCTAGAATGAGAGGTCACAGAAACAGGATATTGGTGCACCATTTAAGAGCAAAGTGAGAGCTGTAGGGACCAAATCACTGAATATTGTTAAGGAATGGGATTTTTTTTTTTAGTTAAAAAAGACAGTAAGATACATGGAGTCTATTGAGCAGACAGTGAGTCAGGGCAATACTGAAAGTTTGGCACTCTTCAGAGGCTAAATTACCTCTAAAGAGAGTGGAAGAGACAGAGGGAGAAAGACAGACAACTCTGAGATTCTTTTTTTACAGGCCTACTCAAAAATCTATAATGGAATAATAACCATAATAGAGTCAATAAAAGACCACACCAATTTGGGCATTCAACCAGTGTGCAAAAGACAACAAACTGTGCAAATACAAAAAGAAAGAAAGAATAATAAGTAAATAAATTTTGAGAACATGAGATGAAGAGTCCTTGAAAGTGAGTCCATAAGTTGTGGGAACATTTCAATGACCTTCTCCTCTTCTGATCCTCTGATGAGGACTAACGAATGGACCTCTGGTTTCCATCTCCTGAAGTCAATAATCAGCTCCTTGGTCTTGCTGATATTGAGTAAGAGATTGTTGTTATGGAACCACTCAGCCGGATTTCCAATCTCCCTCCTAATCATCAGCACCTTTGATTCAGCCCATGACAGAGGTGCATCAGCAAACATGAATATGGCATGGGAGCTGTGATTAGCCACACAGTCTTAAGTATAAACTGACTAGAGCAGAGGGCTAAGCTCACAACCTTGTAGTGCACCTGTACTGATGGAGATTGTTGCCAATCTGAACTGACCGCGGTCTGCAAGTGAGAAAATCAAGGATCCAATTGCACAATGAAGTATTAAGACAAAGGTGTAGGAGCTTATTGATTAGTCTTGAGGGGATGATGGTATTGAATGCTGAGCTGTAGTTGATGAAGAGCATCCTGATGTGTACATCTTTGCTGTCCAGGTATTCCAGGGATGAGTGAAGAGCCAATGAAGTGGCATCTGCTGTGGACCTGTTGCTCTGGTAGGCAAAATGGAGCGGATCCAAGTCACTTCTCAGGCAGGAGTTGATATGTTTCATCACCAACCTCTCAAGACACTTCATCACTGTGGATGTAAGTGTTACTGGATGATAGTCACTGAAACAGATTACCACATTCTTCTTAGACACTTGTATAATTGAAGCCTGCAAGAAGCAGGTAGTTAACTCAGACTGCCGAAGCAAGAGGTTAAAGATCTCAGTGAACACTTCCACCACTTGATCAGCACAGGATCTTAGTACTTGGTCAGGTACCCTGTCTGGGCCAGATGCTTTTCATGGTTTCACCCCGTGAAGACTGCAAGTTGGCCTGAGACTGATAACTAATGATGTGGCCACTGAGTGTATGTTTGTGGTCTTCTGCTGCTGTTGCCTATCCACTTCAAGAGATATTTTCTGCATACCACTGTTACAATGCATAGTTATTTGCGTTACTGTCACCTTCCTATATATAAAAGAGCAGAAATGGCTTGCTACATCAGAAAGATTGACATGTTTGAATATAAAAATGACAACTGGATATTGTGTACAGAGAAAAGTGAGCAGTATTTTAAAGCAAATCAAAGAGCTGCTGAGAAAGCAAGTGCCTGTTTTGCTAAGTGGATTGGATTTAAAGGCATACAGTTTGATTAGAGGTTTAACTGCTCCAATCAAACCAGCCAAAATGAGTTTTGCTGATATCTTCAAAGCAATGCAAGAACATTTAGAACCAAACCCATTGTTGATTGCAGAACACTTCAGGTTTCATACGTGGAATCAACAGGAAGGCAGGGATGATGGCAGAGCAGAAATGGTTGAAGTTTCTGGGAATAGTTCACAAGGTGCAGGACAGATATGTCCCACAGAGGAAGAAGTTCTCAAATGGCATGGGAATGTCAACCGTGGCTGACAATGTTAAGGATTGTATAAAAGCCAAGGAAAAGGCATCTAAGATAGCAAAAGTGAATGGGAAGTTGGATGATTGGGAAGCTTTTAAAATCCAACAAAAGGCAACTAAAAAGCTGTAAGAAGGGAAAAGATGAAATATGAGAGCAAACTAGCCAATAGTATAAAGCAGGATACCAAAAGTTTTTTTTAGTTATAAAGGAAGGTGAGAGTTGATATTGGATCACTGGAAAATGATGCTGGTGAGGTAGTAATGGGGGACAAAGAAATGGCAGATGAACTTAATGGATACTTTACATCTGTCTTCACTGTAGAAGACACTAGCAGTGTGCCAGAGGTTCATGAGCGTCAGCAAGCAGGAGTGAGTGCCATTGCTATTACAAAGGAATACAAAGGAATTACAAAGAGTCCTGAGAGAGGTTGCTGAAGAGATAACAGATGCATTAGTAATGATCTTTCAAGAATCACTTGATTCTGGCATGGTCCCAGAGGACTGGAAGATTGTAAATGTCGCTCCACTCTTTAAGAAGGGAGGAAGACAAAAGAGAGGAAATTATAGGCCATTTAGCCAAACCTCAGTGGTTGGGAAAGTGTTGGAGTCCATTGTTGAGGATGAGGGTTCAGGGTACTTGGAGACTAATGATAGTCAAAGTCAAAGTCAGCGTGGTTTCTGTAAAGGGAAATCTTACCTGACAAATCTGTTAGAGTTCTTTGAGGAAGTAACAAGCAGGGTGGACAAAGGAGAGGCAGGGGATCTTCAGATCTTCAGAATCTTCAGACCTTCAGATCTTCAGAAGGCACTTGATAAGGTGCCACAGATGAGGCTGCTTAACAAGATAAAACCCTATGGCGTTACAGGAAAGATAGTGGCATGGATAGAGGAATGACTGACAGGCAGGAGGCAGTGAGTGGGAATAAAAAGGGCCTTTTCTGGTTGCCTGCCGGTGACTGGTGGTGTTCCTCAGGGGTCAATATTGGGACTGCTGCTTTTCACATTGTTTTCTCAATTACTTAGATATTGGAATTGATGGCTTTGTGACAAAGTCTGCAGATGATACAAAGATAGGTGCAGGGGTAAGTAGTGCTGAGGAAACAATGCGATTGCAACAGGACTTAGACAGATTGGAAGAATGGGCAAAAAAGTGGCAGATGGAATACAGTGTTGGGAAATGTATGATAATGCATTTTGGTAAAAGGAACAATAGTATGAACTATTATCTAAATGGGGGATGGTTCAAACATCAGAGGTGCAGAGGGACTTAGGAGTCCTCATGCAAGACCCCCAGAAGGTTGATTCACAGGTTGCGTCTGTGGTAAAGAAGGCAAATGCAATGTTGGCATTTATTTCAAAGGGAATAGAATATAAAAGCAAGGAGATAATGCTGAGCCTTCATAAGACTAGTCAGGCCACACTGAGAGTGTTGTCAACAGTTTTGGGCCCCATATCTCAGAAAGGACATGTTGTCATTGAAGAGAGTCCAGAGGAGGTTCAAGAGGATGATTCCAGGAATGAAGGGGTTAACATATGAAGAGCATTTGGCAGCTTTGGGCCTGTATTCACTGGAATTTAGAAGAATTTGGGGGGTATCTGATTGAAACCTACCGAATGTTGAAAGGACTTGATAGGGTGGATGTGGAGAGGATGCTTCCTATGCTGTGGGTGTCCAGAACTAGAGGGCACAGCATCAAAACTGAGGGGCAACCCTTTAGAACAGAGGTAAGGAGGAATTTCTTTTTAGCCAGAGAATAGCAAATTTGTGGAGTGCTCTGCCACAGACTGTGGTGGGGGCCAAGTCCATGGGTGTATTTAAGACAGAGGTTGGTAGTTTCCTGATCAGTCAGGACATCAAAGGATATGGCGAGAAGGCAGGTGTATAGTGGGATATAGTGGGTTGAGTGGGATCCAGGATCAACAATGAAGGAATGGTGGAGCAGACTCAATGGGCTGCATGGCCTAATTCTGCTCCTGTATCTTATGGGCTTATGTGGCTGAATTGAAGAGATTGTCTGAGCATTGTCAGTTCGGTGATGGGCTTAATGATATACTGAGAGATCATATAGTTAGTGGAATCTTACAAGAAAGCATTCAGAAACTGCTCTTAACTGAAGCACAACTCACATTTAAAAGAACACTTGAAATATCGATAGAAACAGCAAACAGAGACACAATTGAGTTGCAGTCAGGTTGAGTGAGTTCGAACAAAATTGGAAACTCTAAACAGAAACCTGCCTGGCCAAATTGTGTTACAATTGTGGCAGGTGGCAGGGTCTCATACGCACCAGATCATTGCAGATTTAAAGGTGAAACTTGCAGAAATTGCAACAACGTAGGACATATACAAACAGCACGTTGGGCAGACAAAAATAAATGGGACGAGGTCATCTAAAAGGTCAAGTTGCACTTATCAGCATGCTGTTGATGAAAAAAATCTGAGGTGACACAGGACTAGGTAGCCTTAAGATTTACAATGTCAAAATTAGCAGTAGACAAGCAATATGGCTTACACCAGAAGTAAACGGAAAATTGATTAAAATGGAATTTTTGATTCACTGATTCAGCTGTTCCAGTCATTCCACAAAATGAGTTTGAACAGCATTTCAAAGATACTGAACTGAAGCCTACAGATATACAACTAAGAACTTATACTGGGGAAAAGGTAACTCCTATGGGAATGACATTTGTAACGATTAAATCCACCAACCAACAAGCCATTTTCGGTTTGTATGTGTTAAAGATAGGAGGGGCGGCTTTGTGGGGACATAATTTGCTAAGGTAACTACAATTTGATTGGAGGTCCATCTACCATTTGCAAGCCACATCCCCTGCAATGAAGCCAACTGAAAATGCATTAAGAAAGGTACTGGATAATGCCACAACTGTCTCCATGTCAAAAACCATGAACCTTTGCAAAGAGGTGTTGGTGCCAACCTCTGTGCCTCTGGTTGGAAAGCATATTGGGCCAAGGAAGGACCATGCTGTTCAGAGGAATCATGAAAGTGACAAAAGCAGTGGTCCGACTACATCAATTTTTGTAGGCAACATATTTGAGAAAGCTTCTGAAATGCTAATCAGGCAGTTACTTGCAAAATGTGGGTTGGTTTTAAGCTGGAAGTGAGTTCAGAGAGCTTCAGGGAATTTGCAAACATTCAGCTTTTGTTAGTATAAAAAACCAGAATCTACTCTGCATGTATTAATGTTACTGCAGGAACTTCAAGTGGGAGATTAAAAACTGCCTGTAAAAGTAGATGCAAAGACCAAAGCACAACTGGATGAATGGAAGGCCAAAATGAAAGGAGTCAATGGAGATACAAAAACAGAGGAATCATCAGATGAGGTTGTGGATGAGGAAACCAACAGAAGAGATCAGATTGTAAAGGGAGAAATAGAAGGAATAATAAGAGAATACTCCAGTTAACTAAATGCTCCTTCCCAAGACCAAGATGCACAAACTAGAAAGAAGAAAAAGGAAAAGGAGGAGGATGGCATAAACGAGACCTAATTTCTTGAGAAATTAGCAAAATCAGAGATACTGTACAAGAAACGAGAAGAAAAAGGAAGGTGAGAAATTGAAAGACAAGAAGTTAAAAAGGAGAGAAAAGATAAAGAGAAATAACACGAGTGAGAAATAGAAATCTGTAAAAGAGAGAAGGAATGTGAGAAAGAAAAAGAGCAGGATAAAGACAGAGAAATGAGACAGGACAGAGAGAGAAGCAAGGATTGAAGTAGATCCAGAGAGGAAAGCCGAGAAAAGAAGAAAAAAGGTGTCCAGAGCTGCCAGCCCCACTTTCTGCAAACTCAGAGTCAACTCCCAGGAACGTAAGAAAGAGAAAGGGCAGGATAGAGAGAGAGAGAGAGAGAGAGAGAGAGAGAGAGAGAGAGAAGGAAGCCAAGACCAGAAGAGAAGCAAGGTTTGAAGTAGATTCAGAGAGAAAAACATCCAGAGATGAAGAAAGGCGTCCAGAGGTGTCAGAACCACGCCCTACAGTCTCAGAGTCAACTCATACGACCACCATGGAGGAGGCCCCAGAATCTGAGATTGCTTTCACAGCCAAAAGTCTCACCTGCCTTCCTTGTCAGGAAAGATGCTATCCCACAAGAGGAAGAAATCCTCCAGAATGATTAAATCCTTTGGCCTGAATGAGACAATTTAAAATTTACTCTGCTATGGATGTAATAGATGTTTATAGAGTACCTGTATTATGTAGTATACTGTATATACTGTATACACAAGTTGAGATGCATTCTATATTGAATTGGAGTTAAGAGCTAGGCAGGGAGACGTGTTGTGTATGTAATATTTCAGTAATATTGTAAATACTTGATTCAGCATTCTTGTTCTTTTAAACCAATACCATTAAGCAAGGGATCTGTGGACCCCAGGTTGGGAATTCCTGGTTTAAATAATTCATTCTGGGTTATGTAAAAGTATGTGAACTGCATAAATCATGATGCTACCATGTGATCATGTGCACTGCACTTAAAGTATATATGAAACTAAAACATTATTCCCTGCTCTCTGCTCTTACTTCAATTAGATTTATGTTTTGGAATTACAAAACATAACAGGACTCTTTACATTTCTATGATTTCCAGGTGAGGAAACAAGGGTTTGATAATGAGGAATCCTCTTCATTCACCATCTAACACTCACCCTGTGAATACGTGGCACGTGTCCTGGTGCTGCTGCACTTGTGCTTAACCTCTCTTGTTTCACAGCTTCTGATTACCATCTTCGTGAAGTTGACTGTTCTCAGGCTGCAGCTGGGACATTAATCTTCATTTCCTGTGTCATGAGAAAGTATTTTCTGATTGGCCACTGGTCCTCTGGTTCTTCCAGCATTAAATGTCACCAATAAATCCACAAGGCATGTCAAGAGTGTGATGGAATACTCTCTTCTTGCCTGGATGACTGCAGTTCCAACAATGCTCAGGAAAGCTGACAACATTCAACAGAAAGTAGATGCACCCAAAATGTTCAGCCCTTTACAATCGGCACCCTGTGGCTGAAGTAAGTATGCCCTGTAACGGGAGCACGCCAGGAGTTCTTCAATAACATCTCTCAAACCCACAATCATCTTTCACCAATAAAGAGGGACACAGATACAGGGAAGCACCAATTTGTAACACACACACAAACAACTTATTTAAAAATACTCTCAATGGCCATGCTGTTAGGTACAGGAGACATTAAATAAAGCAGCCACTGAGTGTAGTTCTGTACATTCATGGTCATCTGCTGTTGTAGCCCATTCATTTCAAGGTTCGATGAGATGTGCATTCAAGGGTGCTCTTCTGCACACCACTGTGGTAACACATGGTTAATATCAGCTTCCTGTCAGCTTGAACTAATCTGGCCATCCTCTGACCTCTCTCGTTAACAAGGTGTTTTTGCCCACAGAACTGCTGCACACTGTGTGTATTTTTTGTTTTTTGCACCATTCTCTGTAAACTCTAGAGGCTGTTGAGTGCGAAAATCCCAAGAGGTCAGCAGTTTCTGAGATTCCCAAACCACCTTGTCTGGCACCAACAATCATTCCATGGTCAAGGTCACTTATATCACATTTCTTCCCCATTCTGATGTTTGTTCAGAATAACAGCTGAACCTCTTGACCATGTCTGCATGCTTTTATGCATTGAGTTGCTGCCGCATGATTGGCTGATTAACAACTAATATGCTAGGGAAGTGCTAGGGGCAGCCCCCAAGTATTGCCACACATGCCCACAATGCTCAGCAGAACACAAACATCAACAACAGCAAAACTAGTCTCTTTCTCATCCTCTTAGCCACCCACCCACTCGTAGAAACAGACAGGCCTCCAAACCCAGGACAGACCAAAGGTTTCAAAGGTACATTTAATATCAGAGAAATGTATACAATATACATCCTGAAATGGTTTTTCTTTGCAACCATCCACAAAAACAGGGGACTGCTCCCAAAGAATGAATGATGGTTAAATGTTAGAACCACAAAGTCCCCCACAGCTTCCTCCCCCTCCCCAGCATGTAAGCGGCAGCAAGCAACAGTAACCCCTCCCTCCACTGGCAAAAGAAAACATCAGCACCCACCACTGAGCATTCAAGCATGAGCAAAGTAGCAACAAAGACACAGACTTGCAGTTACCCCAAAGACTTCGCGTTTCACCCGGTATTCAACATACCACAGGCTCTCTCTCCCTAATAAGGGAAAAAGAGGTGTCTCCATTTCACAGCGAGAGGGGAGACATAACAAACAACTCAACGGTTTACGATGTTAGAAGTCCATTGCATCACTTTTTCTGAGCTCTGTGCCCAAAGATGTCGGGCCTCTGGGCACACAGCCGGAGATCTTCCGACTCCCACGACATACCGATTTCCTGCCGGGACACTTCGGCGTGACTGTCTGCAAGTCTCCAGGCCTTAGTCTTTTGACCGTCACCAAGACTCCAATCCTTACGGCTCACAGGTGTGCAGACATCGGGACTCCAACCTCCAGCCCCTGGCCCAGACTCACAAACATCAGGCCTCCAACTACACCAGGACTGACTGATCTCAGACAAGTTGGGCTTGATTTCCCTTTATGGTTCTACAGTAATCTATCAAGTCCTCTCAAGGCAGATATAGCATCAGTTATGCAGAGTGAAGATTCAAATCCAGTGCCTCATCCAAGACACTCAAGACAGATAAAACACTGGCTAGATATAAAATTCTCTCTACAGGTAAATACAAAGCTAGTTAGATGAAAGAGTTTATTTTACTCTAAACTGCCCCAATCAAAAATTTCTGGGGTAAATAAAATAGACGTAAGATAAAGACAGGAAGGCACAGGGTGGGTTACAAGCAAAGTAGAACTCTCTTTGAACTGCCTCACCAAAAACTGTTAGAACAAGTAGCACATGCAGTAAATATAAATCTCAATTCCAAATAAACTCAAACTATGGATTAAGCAAAGATTTCTCAATTCAAGACAGTTCGAAGTTTCAAAGTACATTTAATATCAGAGTATGTATACAGTATACAACCTGAAATTCATACTCTCCACAAACTTTGACAGCAACAATAACTTACTTTTATGGATTCGTAACAAAGTGGAGGTGGCACAGTGGTTAGCACAACACTTTACAGTACCAGTGACCCCAGTTCCATTCCCACTGCTGCCTGTAAGGAGTTTGTATGTTCTCCCCATGACTACGTGGGTTCCCTCCAGGTGCTCTGGTTTTCTCCCACGATCCAAAGACCTACTGGTTGGTAGGTGAGAGAAATGATTCTTAAGGAGTCCATTTAGAATGTGCTGACACAGAAAGAACGTGCAAAGCAACTTGCAGGGCAACGTATAAACCAATTTGCAAAATCAGGATGAAACAATAGCTTGCTGATTAAAGAAGCGATACGGGTAACGGGAAGACATGCTTAACGATTGAACAATAACGGTGTTAATGCGCTGAGGCTGATAAGTGGGCCAAAGGGGTAATCACATTTGTAATTTTGTAATGAGATTAAAGAAGAATGTAGGGTATAAAAAACTGTGCAAAGTGTAATTCGGCACTCAATCTAGCAGGAGCTGGTTGGGACCGACTCTGCAGACTCGAAAAATAAAGTTTACCGTTCTGCAAATTGCTGAGACTCAGTGTGTTTCTGACAACGTGGGGGCTCGTCCGGGATCCACACTCCGGTCGCGGTGGACACGAGGAAGGACATCGGAGACGGTGCACCCCGCCGAGTTTGGCGGTCCCTGACTCCTTGCTCGTCGCTCCAACGCGGCTTGAGCGAGTGATATCCGGACAGCGCAGAGCTGTAAACGGGGAGAAGGGGACAGTACCTGGTACTGGAAGTCCCCAGGACGCACCGGGTAAGTGCCTACTATTATAGTAGAAAGGTGCGGGAATAAGTAAGGACGGAGAAGACCGGGATCGCTACCCGGGGGTCCTCCTGATTAAGTAAGAGCGGAATAAGATGGGAGGGGGTGGCTCTAAAAGGAAAGAGGAAACGGAGAGACCGGGACCATACCCGGGGGTTCCTCCTGATAGCCCCCTCGGTAGAATGTTTGAGAATTGGGGATGTGGAAGACTAAAAGGGAAACAAAAGAAAAAAATGATACAGTACTGTTTAATTTGGTCGAAACAGCCGATAGAAAAACCTGCGGTCTGGTGGCCGCGGCTTGGGTCTGAGGAGGATTGGGTACGACAAGCCTTAAACATTTACGTTAATTCAAAACCAAGTGTAAAACCGGAAGAAATTGCTTATGCTTTTTGTTGGGCTCCCTGGCCAGGAGTAACAACAAAGAGTTTTAAATTGGGCATTAAAGGGGAGCGGAAGTGGGACCCACTCGATCATTTACCCCCTCCCTATGTCCAGCCTTCTGCGCCCTTTGCGGGAGCAGAGAGAGGACGTGAAGAAAGTGAAAAAACAGAAGAAATAGACCCGAAGAGGGAAGAGAGGGATGTTAGGGAAAAAGCAAAAGCAAGGATCGAAACAAGGAGTATGACAGGAGCAGATAAGAAAAAGAAAGACGAATTAAAAAAGGAAGAGGTACAGCTGTGTCCCCTTCGAGAGGTTCCAATGGGAGGAGAACGGGGAGGAACAGGATTTGTAAACGTCCCTCTGACAAGTACCGAAGTACGAGGATTTAAGAAAGATATGAAAACTTTATTAGAAGATCCGATGGGACTGGCAGAACAGTTGGATCAATTCTTAGGACCTAATGTTTACACTTGGGAAGAAATGCATGCGATTATGGGAACGCTATTTTCTGCACAAGAGAGGCAAATGATACGACAAGCTGCAATATCAATTTGGGGAAGGGAACAGCCGAATGAGTTACCGGGGGACCGGAAATTTCCAGTAAACGACCCACAGTGGGACAAACAAGCAGAAGAGAGAAGACGGCAATATCCCATTGCCATGGAAGGGAGGAGGGGATTACAACCTGTAATTGAGACATTAGTATCAGATGGACTCCTGGAAGAATGTATGTCACCCTTTAATACCCCCATCCTACCGGTCCGAAAGCCCGACGGCACGTATCGAATGGTTCAAGATCTGAGAGGCTTAAATGCGGTAGTCCAAACACGATACCCGGTAGTGCCTAACCCCTATACATTAATGAGCAAAATACCTCCTGAACATGAATGGTTCAGTGTGATAGATCTAAAAGATGCCTTTTGGAGTTGCCCGTTGGAGGAAGGTAGCCGAGATATGTTCGCATTTGAATGGGAAAATCCCTTCACTGGGCGGAAGAAGCAACTCCGGTGGACCGTCTTGCCCCAAGGGTTCACGGAGTCCCCAAACCTATTCGAACAGGTACTGGAGCAAGTATTGGCTGGATTCCATTGTACCGAAAAGAACCAACTATTACAGTATGTCGATGACCTACTACTATCGGGACCAGCAGAGGAGGTAGTGCGAGACGATACTATAAGACTCCTGAATTACCTAGGAGAAAAAGGATTGCGGGTGTCCAAGAAGAAACTGCAATTTGTCGAGAAGGAAATAACATATCTCGGACACAGAGTCAGTAAAGGGCACCGCCAAATAACCCCAGAAAGAATAGCGGGAATAACTAAAAATACCGCTTCCCAGGACAAAGAAGGAAATAAGACAATTTCTGGGCTTAGTGGGCTATTGCCGGATTTGGATAGAGAATTATACCCCCCTGGTGAAGTTTATGTACGACAAATTGGCAAAGGAAGACCGGGGAATAATCAGCTGGACCGAAGAAGAAGAACAGAAGTTCAGGAAAATAAAAGGGCAACTAATTCGGGCCCCGGTATTAACACTGCCAGCACTGGAAAAGCCCTTTCAGCTGTATGCAACAAACAATGAAGGAACTGCGTTAGGAGTACTAACCCAAGAAAAAGGAGGAAAGCGGCAACCTGTGGCCTTTTTATCAAAAATGTTAGACCCGGTATCCCGGGGATGGCCGACGTGCATACAAGCCGTAGCGGCAGCTGCCGTACTAGTAGAAGAAGCACGGAAATTAACCTTTGGGGGAAGAATGACGGTGTATACCCCGCACTCCGTTAGCACCCTCTTAGCCCAAAAAGCTCAGCGGTGGTTGACGGACTCTCGCATACTGAAATACGAAACCATTCTGATGGTAGGGGATGATTTAAGCTTTGAAAAGAACAATAGTTGTAACCCGGCACAGTTCTTATACGGGGAATCAACAGGGGAGGAAACCGAGCATAACTGCGTGGAGCTAACAGACCTTCAGACAAAAAGTAGGGAAGATCTACAAGAAGTTCCCCTAATTGAAGGCGAGGAACTATATATCGACGGCTCCTCCAGATGCATCAATGGGGTACGACACAGTGGATATGCTATTATAGACGGGAGGACTAGGGAGACGGTGGAGTCCGGCCGGCTCCCAGGTAATTGGTCAGCCCAGTCTTGTGAACTATATGCCTTGCAGAGGGGACTGCAACTGTTAAGAAACAAAATAGGCACTATATACACCGATTCTAAGTATGCCTATGGAGTGGTACACACCTTCGGAAAGATTTGGAAAGAACGGGGGTTGATAACAGCCAGGGGAAGGGAATTAGCTCACGAACAAATGATAAGCATGACTCTGGAAGCTCTAACACTACCACAAGAAATTGCAGTGGTTCACGTTCCAGGACATCAACGAGGAACAGCCCCGGAAGCAATAGGAAACCGGCTCGCAGATGAAGAAGCCAAGCGGGCAGCAATGGAAAAAACGGTCCGACTTCTAACCCTGATACCAATAAGGGAAGGGCTTAACAAACTACCAGTATTCACCCAAGTAGAAATAGACGCTATGAGCCAGCTGGGAGCCCGACAAACATCAGAAGGCGAGTGGAAGACCCCCGACGGACGGCAAGTACTGAATAAGGAAGTAACTCGTCATATACTGCAACAACTACACCAACAAAGCCATTGGGGAGTGCAAGCTATGTGCGACACTATCCTAAGGGACTATGTTTGTAAAGGGATATTCACACTAGCTCAACAGGAGGTGTGGGGCTGTTACACCTGCCAAAAGGTAAACAAGAAAATGATGCGTGCCACCCATAAAGGGGGACAAACACTAGCCGTCCGACCGTTCCATCGGATCCAAATAGACTTTACGGAACTACCACAAGTTCAGAGATGGAAGTACCTGTTAGTAATTGTGGATCACTTCACTAGGTGGGTGGAAGCATTCCCAACCACTAAAGCGGACGCCCCTACAGTGGCACGGATCCTATTAGAAAATATAGTCCCGAGATATGGAATAATGGGGTCTATTGATTCAGATAGGGGAACACACTTTGCCTCAAAAACACACCAGCTAATCTGTGACGCCTTAGGAATCCAGTGGAAGCTGCACACCCCCGGCACCCTCAGAGCTCAGGAAGAGTTGAGAGGATGAACAGTACTTTGAAGACGCAATTGACAAAACTAATGATGGAAACCAAGCTACCCTGGACCAAGTGTCTACCCCTGGCCCTACTAAGAATCCGCACGGCTCCTCGAAAAGATATAGGAGTATCCCCTTATGAAATGTTGTTTGGCCTTCCATATTGGAACAAGGTGGAGGGCTATCCTTCCCTGCAAGGGGGAGATGTCTTTGTAAGGGACTATTTACAGGCACTGTCTCGTTCTTTTGCAGAATTGCGCAGGAAGGGGTTACTCGCACAAACCCCACCTCTGGACTTCGCACTCCACCGAACTCAGCCCGGTGACTGGGTCCTGATTAAGACTTGGAAGCCAGAGAAGTTACAGCCGCAGTGGGAAGGCCCATTCCAGGTGCTACTGACCACCGAAGCCGCAGTAAGGACAAAAGAAAAAGGGTGGACCCACGCCGCGAGAATCAAGGGACCCGTAAAGCCCGAAGAAGGTGCAGAATGGACTTGCGTCCAGGGAGAAGACCCGATGGTGCTAAAGCTCAAAAGACGGACAGCATGAACTTTGGGACTGTAATGTATATACTGCTATTGTTGAGAAGCGCTGAAGGGGGATGTGATAAGTGCAGGACGACGGTAAGGGTGGGCATGACGGTTTTTCCAGGGTCCTTTGTATCACACTCGCATGTAAACGAGAAATGTTATGACTACAACAAAAAGGAGGAGTATGTGGAAAGTTTAATCTAACCAACTGCTGCTTAAAGATAGATGACATCGGAAAGGTGGTTCAAAAAAAATATCAGATAAAATAAGGAAACTGGCCCACGTGCCGGTACAGACCTGGAAGCCGCTGGGGTATTGGGACTGGCTGGACGGATGGTTGAAAGGAGGCTGGTGGCGAACCGCTTTAGGGGTTATAGGAGGGGGATTGATGGTCCTCCTTCTGCTACCATGTCTAATCCCCTGCTTGCGGGAGCTAGTAGCTCGGGTGGCAAGACAAGTCATGCAACCAGGGGCCCCAGCTGATCCTGTTCAGGTACTCCTACAAAGGGAAATAGAGCTAGAGGAAGAAGCCTATGTAAACCCGTGGCAAAAGCCCAACTGATAGCACATTCTAAAAAGAAAAAGGGTGGATTGAGAGAAATGATTCTTAAGGAGTCCATTTAGAATGTGCTGACACAGAAAGAACGTGCAAAGCAACTTGCAGGGCAATGTATAAACCAATTTGCAAAATCAGGATGAAACAATAGCTTGCTGATTAAAGAAGCGATACGGGTGTGCTGTCTTTACGACAGTTATTTAGTTTATAATATTTTCGCTTAGTAATTCATTCAATAGTATTTTCTAGTTAGAATTAGAAGTGTTTAAAGTGTATTCATTGCATGTAAAATATATCGGCATGCGATGACGTCACATCCGGTTTCGCCGCGTCTTGTGGGAAAATACCGGTTTGAAATTAGCGCGAGGGTGGGGGCTCACCACGAGGCAGACCCGAGCAGAAGTTGTTTTGCAGGCATGAGAAATCACAGTGAGAGCAACGCTGTAAGTTAATAGATAATCGATATATTGAACTAAGATATTAATGCTGATCCTGTTAGAGGTAACGACGGTAGATAATGTTTATGCTTTCGTTAGTTAAAGAGTCGCGGATAGTTTGCATGGAAGTGTATTTAAAGTAGTCAATGGAGCAGGTAAACTCTCCCTGTATACTGCACCTTAGTGTAATGTAGTTATAGTCACCTTTGCAAGTATTTACACTTGAAATGTGATATTAAGGAAGGAACAAATACTGTATCAATCTTGTATTGTTTTATCAACAGTTTTCACCATATGTTAATGTGAAGAGTGAACAGTAAATGGTTAATCTTACTGCGATCTGGTTCTTATTAACTGTGGTTTATCCGGACGTTAAATTCGGCGTTTCGTTACACCCGAAGGAGAACGTTACAACGGGTAACGGGAAGACATGCTTAACGATTGAACAATAACGGTGTTAATGCGCTGAGGCTGATAAGTGGGCCAAAGGGGTAATCACATTTGTAATTTTGTAATGAGATTAAAGAAGAATGTAGGGTATAAAAAACTGTGCAAAGTGTAATTCGGCACTCAATCTAGCAGGAGCTGGTTGGGTCCGACTCTGCAGACTCGAAAAATAAAGTTTACCGTTCTGCAAATTGCTGAGACTCAGTGTGTTTCTGACAGTAGGTTAATTGGTCATTGTAAATTGTCAGTGATTAGGCTAGGGTTAAATTGGGGGTTGCGGGGTGGCACTGCTCGAATGAAGGAAGGGCCTGTTTTGCACTGTATCTCTATGAATGAGTGAATCAATCAATCGATAAATATATGGATAGATAGATAAATATATAAGTAAAAGGTCCTGATATGCTTCATAGGCTTGTTATCAGATTACTTTGAGAAGTAGGTTAAGTAACCAAAGGTAAAATCTTGGAGGGCGGGAAGAGATAAAGATCCAGAGAGGCCTAGGGAGAGAAATGCAAAACCTAGGGTGTAAGTAAACGAGGGCACAATGTAATTAATGCCAGGGATGCTTAAGAATCCTCAAGTGCAGAGGCGTAAGTCTCTTGAATATTGATAGCAGTGGATGCTATGGCGATGGAGAGTACAAACATAGAGGGATTAGAACAGAAAATTAAGAATTTTATATTATGTGCTGCTTGACTGAAAGCCAGTGTTGGTTTGCAAGTGAAAGTTATTTAAAACATGTTCAGATCCAGATGCCAGAATGTTGTCTAAGGTTTGAAGATTAGAGAGAGTACACAAAGAGAAGTGACACAGAAGGCTACTGAATTTTAATGAGATGGAAGTCATTTTGTCATCAAGGGACCCCACTATCCAGATCATGCCTTCTTTTTGCTACTACCATCAGACAGGAACTACAGAAGCCTGAAGTCCCTCAACACCAGATTTTGGAACAGCTACTTTTTTACAACCAGGGAAGTTTTTCATTGCACCTGCACCTTGTGTACTTGTGCACTTGACAATAAACTTGGCTTAAATGGGTTTATCCATAATTCTGGATACAACTGAAACATGCATGAGAATCTCAGCACCAAATGTGCTGGGTCAGGAACAGCGACTTGATCTTAAAGAGATGCAAGCAGTCTTTGTAATCAGGAAGATATGAGTCCATCCATGTAGCTCTCCAGGAAATAAAACCCAGATTACAGTCATAAAGATTCAAATCAATATTTAATTGTCCTTTTTAGAACATAGAAACAGAAGCAGGAGATTGCCATTTGGCTCCTCAAGTTTGCTCAATTATTAAATAAGATCATTTACCTCAGTGCCACTTTCCTGCACTAATTCAGTAACCATTGCTTTCTTTTAGCACTTATTTAAATTTTCATATATATTTCTTATTGTAATTTGTAGTATATTGTATGTACTGTGCTGTACTGCTACCACAAAACAACACATTTCACAACATATAAAAATGATAATAAACCTGAACACAAAATGCTGGAGGAACTCAGCAGGTTCAGCAGTATTTATGGAGAGGAATAAAGAGTCAACATTTCAGGCCGAGACCCTTCGTCAGGACCTGATTCTGATTCCTTTAATATCCAAAATCTATCACCCTGTCTTGAATACTCTGAGTAACTCTCTTTCAGAGAGAATTGCCTTTCTGTGAAGAAAATTCTTACATTTCTGTATGTAATGGATGACTGTTTAATTTGTGACTACAATCCCTGGTTCTAGAAATCTCAGCCTGGGGAAATATCTTTGCTGTTTCTGAATTGTCAAGCTCTGTACAAACTTATCAATGAGGTCACCCGTCCTTTCAATGAAAGTCAAGTTCTTCCTTCTATCTGACCTTAAAAGGTTGTCTGGCTCATGGGCTGCCAGACTGGAAGAAAAACCATGAACACCCTGGCAGAATGAGAAAACTGATGACAATCACATTTTTATAATTTCTGGTTAGCAGCAAAACAATAGTGCAGCCCATTTGACCTCAAGGGAACTGCCTTGAAATAATTACTGATCTACTTGGCATGGACTAATTCTTTTCCTCAACAACTGCTCTCAAATATTAGGTCATGAGGAGTCCTGGTATCCATCAAAGATAATGACAACACACTGGCAGATAATGAAGAATTCCCATAGATAGCAAATTGGAAAGGAAAAAGCATAGTTTTAGCTGATATTTTAAACATTTTGTAGAGTGTGAATTAAAGATGGGAAATATACATAAGATCAAGGTAGAATTTGAGATATCATAAATAATCTTTAAAATTAAATAAAATATTTTTGGCATTGTAAATTAATTACATTTTACAATTCATTACATTTTAAAATATTGATCTGACAGAATTACATTCCAGGTACATAAAATCAGAATCATAGATTTTTCTAACCAGTAATTATAGCTCAGTATGCCATTTAAAACATACTTGGATCTCATGCAATTAAGATCTGTACTTGCAGGGCATTTTAAGTAAAACAAGTTTTCATTGCAGTGGAGAAATTTGATAAAAGAAGAAATACTGCCTCTAGACAGTTAATGATTACTGAGAATAATTTCTGTATTTCCACATTTAATTATGAATCCAAGGAAATCCTGAAGTGTTTAGCATTTCAGAGTGTATAAATGGCAATCTTTTCTACATTCACCATCAATGCAAACATAAAATTGACTCCCTTATGCATTTACTATCATCCACTTTGCAACCAAGATCCTGACTCACACCAATCCTCATTCTGTGATCCTTACCTGGCACTGTACCCTAAAATTCTCAAGCCTTCATTTAATTCCCCCAGAGATGTTGCCCAAGTTTGTAACTCCTTGAGCTCTGAAAGTCTCTGCTGCTCCAATTGAACTGGCTCCTTGGGCTGCCCAGAATTGGAGATGTGGTGTGTGGGAGAGAAGTGGCCAGTGGTAATTGTAGAATAAGGAGGAATTTCAGAGCAAGATTTGGAACTAGGGTAATCCATTCCCGAGGGTCAGTGTATTGGTGTGGAGCAATTCCTAACTGTTCAGAATCGGAATCCGGTTTAATATCACTGATATACTTCGTGAAATTTGTCATTTTGTGGCAGCAGCACAGTGCAACACACACTCAATGCTTTAGAAACAACTTTGGCCTCTCCCCATCAGATTTCTGAACAGTCCATAAACCCATGAACCCTCACTATTTTTGCACTTTATTTGTACTGCTTTACTTTTTTAGCTTTTTAATATTCCTTATTGTAACTTATACATTCTTTTAAGTATTGAACTGTGCTGCTGCAACAAAACAACAAATGTCATGACATACTGCATGATAAACCTATTCTGATTCTGAAACAGGCCTTTTGCCCAACTCACCTATGCTGACCAAGAGCCCATTTGCCTGTGTTGGACTCATATTCTTCCAAACTTTTTCTTTCCACATACTGTATGCGTCCAAATATCCAAACATTGTAAGTGCATCTCCAGTAGTTCATACCATATTCCCACTACCCTCTGTATGAATGTACTCTCAGGTCCATTTTATATCTTTAAATCTATGTCCTATGTCCTCCAGCTCCAGCTCTTGACCCAAGGAAAAAGACTGAACTTCCACCTTGTATATGTTCCTCAGGACTTTATAAACCTCTCGAGTTACCCTTCAGTTTCTTGTGCTCCAGAGAAAATTGATCCAGCCTATCAAGCCTTTCCTTATAACTCAAGCCCACCAGTCCTGGGAATAGCTGAATTACATCCCTTCTTTAGTATGTTATGTAGTTCACATACTTTGGATGAGGAAAATTAGCATTTGCTAAAAGCTCATCTTGCTCTTTTCTCTTCATGACTTTACTGCAAATATTGATCTGAAAAACTGACAAACCACCTGACTTAAAACATTGCAACAACAGTTTGTGGCATCAAATTGATTGTGATGTTTTTGATTAATGTGAAAAATGTGAAACAACTCTACAAAGGTTAAAACCCACTTATTAAATTACTGCAAGTCTTTTTGTCAATCTCAAAGTTTCAAAGTATGTGTACAATATATAACCCTGCGCGTCATCTTCCCCACAGACAGTCATGAAACAGAAAAACACCATACAACCTGTTTAGAGGACAACCCCACACAACAAAGACCATTAAACACCCAGCGTGCAGAAAAAAGAACAAGTCGTGCAAACAACAAAACATACAAGCTCTTAGCACCACTCAGAAGGCTGTTTATACTGTATCAGGATCAGGTTTAACATCACCAGTATCTGTCATGAAATTTGTTGTTTTGCAGCAGCAGTCCCTTGTAATACATAATAATAAAAACTATAACTACAATAAGTATATATTGATGACAGGAAATCTCTTTAAAGAGGAAAAGCGATTGCACTGGGGCAGTTCCACTCTTTAAATATATATATATATATATAATTAATAAGTAGTACAAAAGAGAGGGAAAACATTAAGGTAGCGTTCATGGGCTCATTATCCATTCAGAAATCTGATAGCAGAGAGGAAGAAATGACTTCCTTGATGGTAGCAATGAGAAGAAGGCATATCCTGGGTAATGAGGGTCCTTAATGATGGATGCCCCCTTTTTGAGGCAACACCTTTTGAAGATGTCCTGGACACTGGGGAGGCTAGTGCCCATGAAGGAGCTGGCTGAGTTTACAACTTTCTGCAACTTTTATCATCCTGTGCAGTGATCCCTCCTATACCAGATGTTGATGCAACCAGTTAGAATGCTCCCCTAAGTCTATCTGTAGAAATTTGCAAATGGTTTTGGTGACATACTAATTCTCCTCAAACACCTTTATGAAATATTGCTGCTGTTATTCTTTCTTCATAATTGTATCAATGTGTTGGGCCACAATAGATCCTCAGAGATATTGACACCCAGAAACTTGAAAGCACTCATCCTTTCCACTTCTGATCCCTTGATGAGGATTGGAGTGTGTTCCCTTGACTTCCCCTTCCTGAAGTCCACAATCAATTCCTTGATCCTACTGATGGTGAGTGCAAGGTTGTTGCTGCAACACCACTCAGCCAGCTGATACACCTCTCTCCTGTACGCCCTCTCATCACCATCTGAAATTCTGTCAACAATAGTTGTGCCATTGACAAACTTATAGATTACCTTTGAGCTTTATCATGGGTGTATAGAGAGTAGAGCAGTGGGCTAGGCACACATACTTGAGGTGCACCAGTGTTGATTGTCAGTGAGGTGGAAATGTTATTTCTGATCTGCACAGACTGGGGTCTCCCAATGAGGGAGTCAAGGATCCATTTGCAGAGGGAGGTACAACAGCCCAGGTTTTGGAGCTTGTTGATTAGAACTGAGAGTATGATTGAGTAGAACACTGAGCTGTAGCTAATAAACAGCTGCCTGGCATAGGTACTATTATTGTCTAGGTGGTCCAAGGCCGAGAGAAGAGCCAGTGAAATTGCATCCGCTGTAGACCTATTTGTGGCGATAGGCAAATTGCAGTGGGTCCATTTCCTTGCTGAGACAGGAGTTGATTGTGGCCATGACCAACCTCTCAAAGCCCTTCATCACAGTAGGTGTGAGTGCCACTGGGTGATAGTCATTGAGGCAGCTCACTCTGCTCTTCTTGGCCACTGGTATGATTGTCATCCTTTTGAAGCAGGTGGGGACCTCTGACTGCAGCAGTGAGAGATTGAAGACGTCCTTGAATACTCCCACCTGTTGGTTGACAAAGGTTTTTAGAGCTCTATCAGTTTCATCATCAGTGCCTGATGCCTTACGAGGGTTTCACCCTTTTGAGAGACATTCTGATGTTGGCCTCCAAAACAAAGATCACAGGGTCACCAGATGCCGCAGGGATTCACACAGGTGTAGTAGGTGTATATGTAAACTACCCAACCTCAAATAAATAGCTCACATACTGTACATGCTTTCCAAACTTCTTATTGGATACAAGGGAAAGTATAATGGGCAGACAGGCATAGGTGCGGACTGCAGCAGATGATAAACTAAAGCAGGTACACAGTGGGATGGTGTAAGATAAGATCAAAGACCAAGATCAAAGTACATTTATTATCAAAGGATGTATAGATTATACAATTTTGAGATTTGCTTGCTCACAGGTAGCCACAAAGCAAGAAACCCAGAAGAACCCAATGAAAGAGAAAAATAAAAAAAACAGCACCCAAACTGCAAGAGAAAGAAAAAAAACACAAATCATGCAAACAATTGAAGTGAACAACAACATTCTGAACCAAATCGAGACCTCAGATCTGAACCCCGGAACAGCCCGGAGTCGGCCCGAAGTCTTGCTTATCAGTTCATCATATTAGCAGATGTGGAGCAGAGCCACCAGGCCGGTCTTCATAACCTCAGTGCCATAGAGAGGGGAGTGACCATCGAGGAGAGTGAGCAAATTCGGCTCTTGCCTTGGATCCCAGCACCCTGTCTTTTAGGTCTATCTGAGCTGGTGTTAAAATTGACCAAATAACGGGACAGCGTTGATAAAGGTTAACTAGTGATTGCAGCTATTTGCTCCTCTCCATAGATGCTGCCTGACCTGCTGAGTTCCTCTGGGTGGGGGGGGTGTTTTTGTGTGTGTGTGTGTGTGTGTGTGTGTGTGTGTGTGTGTGTGTGTGTTACAACAGGTTTTATGGAATGCAATGAACACATTCTGGAAGTATACTCAAATGATGAGAGGGTTTACTAGAGGATTTATATGCCATCATTTACTGTAGCTTCAGGATTGGTTCTGGAGATGGGTTTAAGATGTGTAAACTGGCATGATCAAGTTTCACTTTAAATAGGTAGCCCTTTTCATTGTAAGAGAGATGTTAATCTATTCCGTTACATGGTATTGTTTTCACTTTAAAATGACATTGTTTCGATCCTCTTCACTATAAATGAACACCACAGTAATAAATCCTGCTCACACTTCATCTAGTATCTCGGTGTAGAATTCTCCCTTCTGACCTGAGTTGTCTTTACTTTCCACTGATTTACTTTGTATTGATTGATTAACTGCATAATTTTAATTATTGATAAGCTGTCTCAACTAATGCCAAGTTTCCCATAGTGTTGCTCAAGAGGCAGAGATGTTACAAGAACAGGAGTGGAATGCAAACTAGTATTCATAGGAACAGCAGCAATTAGGTATCCCTGGGGGGCACTGGGATGGAACCCTTCCATCCATCAGTAATGAACGAAGCATGATAACTTTTTTTCTTGTCAAGGAAATTTGGGTTGGGTTATTGTGAAGAATCTTGTTAGAGCAGAACTGAAGAAAGGGTTTCCAATGGCAGATAGATTTAAAAAATGATAACAGCAAGGGGGAGATTCAGGAAACTTGTTAAGGCAGTGGGTTGTGATCTGACATGACCTGCCTGAAAGAATGGAGGGGCCAAATTTAATAGTAACTTTCAAAACAAATTGGATAAATATTTTAATAAGAAAACAAAGCAGGACAAGAAACAGGCAGAGTATGACTAACTGATTATCTCTTTAGAAGTCATTGTCACAATGGGTTAAACATCCGCCTTCCATGGTGCATTATTTTATGACCATTATCAAAAGCTCCAATGATTAGTTGTGCTTAGTTACTTGGAATAATTCACAGATTAACCTATCACTGTATCAAACCTTGGAGTAACTTATAATTTACTCTTTGTTAGTTTTATGCACAATTAAACTTTGCAGGGCTTTCAAATATCTAATAGCTGGTTCCGTAGATTTTACCTAGACGTTGTCTGTCTCCTTACCTCTTAGATTCTTATTGCCAGTTCTCAACCTCAGCACTAATTCTAATTGAGGGTACTTTTTAATACAGAGTGAGGAGCCAAACACTTTCAGAAGTCAACAGAGCAGCAGCATCATGATTAGATTTACTGAATCAAAACTATCATGTCAAGCTCCATTTGTACTGTACACTTGATTGGACATGCTAGAGGCAGGAAAAATGTTCCCGATGTTGGGGGAGTCCAGAACCAGAGGCCACAGTTTAAGAATAAGGGGTAGGCCATTTAGAACAGAGTTGAGGAAAAACTTTTTCACCCATGGAGTTGTGGATCTATTGTTACATACCCCGTAACTGGGTCACTTACCAGCAAAGATAGAGAGGTCCGTTGAAGTTTGATGGTACTATTTTTAACAGTATTTATTGATAAAAATACACAAAAATAATATCAATGCAAACATACAGATAATATACGTCATCAATACTAAACCTAAAAGTGCAGGTATAATAATAATCAATAAGAAATAAGCTCTATCGTTGTCTAGGGGATAATGTATTGTCCGACGGAAATATAAAAGTCATTCAAGTTCATTCAGACTGCAGACTTTTGGTTGGAGAGAGAGAGAGAGATTTTGGAACTTGCCAGAGTTTCCTTTTTTATGATGTCGATCCTTCGAAATGTCGTTGGTGTCCTTTTCCTTTTAGCTAAGCCGTTCTTCCATGGTCAGTCCTGCCAATCCCAGGCAACGGGAAAGGACGCACGCAGGCCCCACCGGCTGCCGCTATTAAACGCTGTCACGGGATTTCTAGCGTTTCTCCTGGTGCGTCTAAAGGGGTTGTTCCCCAGACCCTCTTTTATCCTTACTCACGGGGTCTCAGATGTCAATCAGGTTGGAATGATGCCATCCCTCAACCAGCCCACTTTGGTCATTCCCTGAGGGCTTCAAATAAATAGTACAGTACTCAATACACAATTCCGTCTCCAGGAGACAATGACCGTTTTCCATGGCTTTGGATCGCTGAGGGGCCAGGACATTCCAAACCCCTTGTGGATTCTGCGTGTCTCTCTCCCATTTCCTGGGTCCCAGACCTGAATTAATAGCGATCTTGCGATTCTCAAAAAGGAGGGGGCTACTTTGTACCCTTCGGCCCCTCAGAGTTGGGGCACAGTCATAACACCCCCTTTCTTCAACGCATTTTTACCATCGGTAAAAACAAAGTAATACAGAGTCTTACAGGATTTTAGAATCTAACACAATACAAAAGTTTTTTTTCACTACAGAGTAATATAGTTATACATTCAATTCAGCATCCAAACAGTTAACGATTACATTGTCACTTCCTTTAATACCTTAACATCTTGTACCTTACTAAAGTCTTGTAGCATCAGACTCAAATTTAATAACCACCTATTTTTTTTATTTTCTTTCCTTCAGCAAACAAAACTAAAGAGTTGTGACCTTAGCTTACATGTATACTACAAAAATTCATGCAGAATACTAATCTTTATGTTACTTTCAAACTTAACAGTCAAGCTTCCATGGGGGTTGTCTTTATTATTCACATCCTTTGTCGAAATCCCTTAAGACCGGCTTCTGCTATTTAAAAATGGTGTCCCATTAATCCTCGCCTCTTTTCCAGTTGATTCCCACATGGTGAACTTGTGCACCCTGGCGAAATAGGCTTTCGCCCACTCCTTTCACAGGAGTTATTTTATGTGTTCAAAACTTAGACCATTTTCCGAATTTCCACACAATTTTTTAATTTTACGCAAGTTGCTAGTTTTCTCTTCAGGACCCTTCAGGCAATTAGTTCTCAATGCCAGCGATCCCTCTTTGTTCAAACAGCATTTCGAATTCTGCAGTTTCACACCACACTCTGGAATAACAATAGCGTGTGGGGTTCCTTTACCTTCCAACTCAACCTGTAATTGATTCACAGGCACCGCGGTACCAAGCCATTGTCTCTGTAGCCTGGTTGCTGCATCTGACATCAATCCAGACTTCAAATTTTCTTCATTCGATTTGGAAACTACACTTTTCCCTTTTCCTTCAATAATAATATTCACCTCACCACCTGTTATCTCCTCACTAACTTTTAATACACCTTCGAGCACAAACATCTGGGAACTGTCACTTCCCACTATTACCATGGTTAACCCTTTCTTCACTGAACCAAGTCCATCTGACCCACAAGGACTGCATTCCTTTTCAACTGAATCAAGTACCTCAGACTTTTTCTGAGCTCCATTACTAGGTTCAGTACCACGTGCATCCACATCTTGGACACACTCAAATGGGACATTTGCCTCTTCCAGGCTTTCAACTGTTACGTATCCCGTAACTGGATAACTCACCAGCAAAGATAGAGAGGTCCGTTGGAGTCTGATGGCACTATTTTCAAACGTTTTATTCAAAAGGGGAGCACAAAAAGCAGGGTTAATACAAACATTCCAATCGTATATGGCAGTAAAACTCAATCTAAAACGTGGGTATAGCAATAATCATCATTATGAAATAATCTCGACTGCGGTCTAGGGGATAATATATTGTCCGTTGGAAATATAAAAGTCACTCAGAAGTCTGCAGACTTTTGCCCTCCGGCTGGGTTTCCCGTGTTTCAGAGGGATCGGTGAAACGAAAAGAGAACTTGCCCGGGTCTTTACGCAGCCACTCCGTTAAATCAGGGCAGCGTTGGTTTCCCCTTTGTTAGTGCGATGTCTTTCTCGGTATCATCAGTCACCCACTCCCTAGGCCAAAGGAGTTAGGAGCGCACGTGGCGTTGCGCGGCTTCCAGCTCTCTTGGGAGCGTTGAGCGATCGAGTTCTTCGGGAGCGTCTCTCTCTCTGGGGGTACCGCCTCCTGCAGCCCCCTTTTATCTTTACCTGCCGAGTTGTGGCTGTCCATCAAAGTAGGGTGATGCAATCTCCACCCACACATTGTTCGAGGTTATTCATGCCCATGATAGTTGTCACGTAGCCGGGACATGCACGTGACACAGGTGCCCCTACGAACAATGGTCAAAACCATTGCATTGTTTCTTGCTTCCGAGTCCCGAATTAATAGCGATCTTGTGATTCCCCGGAAGGAGGGGGCTGCTCCCGCTCCTTCGG
This sequence comes from Hypanus sabinus, assembly GCF_030144855.1. Lineage (NCBI taxonomy): Eukaryota > Metazoa > Chordata > Chondrichthyes > Myliobatiformes > Dasyatidae > Hypanus > Hypanus sabinus. The sequence continues at coordinate 10,226,158 of NC_082739.1, read as the reverse complement.
CCCCTCAGAGCTGTGGTACCTTCATAACACAACACCCGTACCCTGTTCAAATTCTAAGTTCCCCTGATCCTCCCAGCTACTCTCTGGGCAACTCCCTTCTGGAGTAAACTCAACCCCGCGGGCTGAAACAACCTCATCTGCCAACTCAGCAGACTTCTTCAAGGTAAGGGCACCCTTTTCAGCTAGGGCTGCCCTCATTTCATTATCGGGAACACCGTTAGAATTTTCAACTTCTTCAAACAGTTCTGCCAAACAAGACAGATCATCCATGTCCAACCCTGGACCTTTTAACAGCTTTATCTGTTTCTCATCTTTATTTCGTGCCTCTATAAATTTTCTCCTCGCTAAGGGCAGGTCTACCTCCTCTCCCTTACTCTCTTTCACTTTACTACTCTTCGTTTTGCCACCCTCTAAACCCTCGTGGTACAGGGTCGGTAAAAACGTCTCAGCCAAATCGATACAGGCCGGATTTAAACTGCTCTCGTTCTCAGCTGCCTTTCTCGACATGCTGCGAGTGATCGCACATGCGGGATAGATCTTGGAATCTAGGGGCGGGACCTCCACCGGCTGTCTCATCAGCTTCATTGCTGACCAAACCTTACCACCAGCTAAATCATTACCCATAAGGACGTCCACGTCAGTTCTCGGGAATTCTGATCGCACCCCCATTTCAACTGGTCCAGATACCAGATCACAATTCATAATGATCCTATGCAAGGGCACCATTTCTGTCCCTTTTCCTATTCCTTTCACAGCTACCATTCCTGTCTTGTGACCAAAATCCAGTACCTTACTGCTAATCAATGATAGTTCAGCTCCCGTGTCTCTCCAGATCCGTACTGGAACTGGTGGGTCTCCCTCTCTCACAGACACGGTTCCGTTTGACATACAAGTCTCAGACCCTTCTCGTACTCTGTCTACCCGGGGCTCTCTTGTCAATTTACTGATTACCACGGCACATCCTATAGGGACTGCTGCTTTCCCTTTTCCTGTCTCCTTCCTCGGAGCAAATCACCGAGATGCAATATGCCCCCCCTTTCCACAATTAAAGTAGGTCAAGCCCGGAAATCTCTGGCCGTCTTGCCTCTCCCCCTCAATCTTACCACTAGCTCCCGGCGGGACCTCTGCCTCAGCCAGGGGACTTTCTCTATCATTCCCACGGTCTCTCTGGGAACCTTTATTCGAGGAAAACTTTGTCTTGTGGGTTAGGGCATATTCATCTGCGAACCTAGCAAATTCGGAGATGGACTTATTCGGCTTCTCATTCAAATACATCCGGATATCCTCCGAAACACAACCTTTAAATTCCTCAATCAGAATTAACTCCCTGAGACGCCAAAAATCCTCTTCCACTATTTCTGCTGTGCACCAATGGTCCAAGAGCACACCCTTCTCATAGGCAAACTCGGTATACGTCTGATTCCACCCACTCTTTAAATTTCTGAACTTTTGTCTATATGCTTCAGGTACCAATTCGTAGGTCCAGAGAATGGCCTCCTTTACTTTGTCATAATTCTCCACCTCTTCCTCCTCCATGGACAACGCCGTATATGCTCGTTGTGCCTTCCCTTTAAACACACTTTGTAACAACGCCACCCACTGCTCTTTGGGCCACTTCTAATTCACTGCCACCTTTTCAAAAAGCAAGAAATAACTATCAACATCCGTCTCCTCGAACGGAGGTACTAACCTCAACTCCCGACTAACATTAAACCGCTCCTCTCGGTCTGACCCTTGATCTCTTTGCTCTTGCCTTAACTTCTCCATCTCCAAATCATGTTGCCTTTGTTTCTCTGCCTCCCTCTCCTTCTCAGCTGCTTCCAGCTGCATTAATTTAATTTCATGTTCCAACCTTAATTTCTCCAACTCTAACTGAGCCGTCCCACTAGCTGGTACCTTTTCAGGGATATTTTCCAATATCTCAGCTGCAAACACATTCTTCACAATATAATACTGAGTTATGGCCCTCCGCACCTCCCGCTTTTTCATTGACAACCTCACCTCTGCGAGGTTTAGTCCCTTCGCCATATTTATCAAGTCTGATTTGGTGGCCGCCTCTAGCGCCTCCAGAGTCGGGTTTTCTATAAATTCACCCACGTCCATCTTTGCTGGTTTCCCGTCTGGTTACCTGCGTACCAGATCCAAGTTTGGACTTACAAGCCCGATTCACTGGCCTCCCACTTTGGTATCAAATCCCAAGACGAGAACCCCAAGTTGTTACGTATCCCGTAACTGGGTCACTTACCAGCAAAGATAGAGAGGCCCGTTGAAGTCTGATGGTACTATTTTTAACAGTATTTATTGATAAAAATACACAAAAATAATATCAATGCAAACATACAAATAATATACGTCGTCAATACTAAATCTAAATTGCGGGTATAATAATAATCAATAACAAATAAGCTCTATCGTTGTTTAGGGGATAATGTATTGTCCGACGGAAATATAAAAGTCACTCAAGTTCATTCAGGCTGCAGACTTTTGGTTGGAGAGAAAGAGAGAGATTTTGAAACTTACCAGAGTTTCCTTTTTTATGATGTCGATCCTTCGAAATGTCGTTGGTGTCCTTTTCTTTTTAGCTGAGCTGTTCTTCCGTGGTCAGTCCCGCCAATCCCAGGCAACGGGAAAGGACGCACATGGGCCCCACCAGCTGTCACTATTAAACACTGTCACAGGATTTCTAGCGTTTCTCCTGGTGCGTCTAAAGGGGCTGTTCCCCAGACCTTCTTTTATCCTTACTCACGGGGTCTCAGATGTCAATCAGGTTGGAATGATGCCATCCCTCAACCAGCCCACTTTGGTCATTCCCTGAGGGCTTCAAATATATAGTACAGTACTCAATAAGAGACAATGACCGTTTTCCTTGGCTTTGTATCGCTGAGGGGCCAGGACATTCCAAACCCCTTGTGGATTCTGCGTGTCTCTCTCTCATTTCCTGGGTCCCAGACCTGAATTAATAGCGATCTTGCGATTCTCAAAAAGGAGGGGGCTACTTCGTACCCCTCGGCCCCTCAGAGTTGGGGCACAGTCGTAACACTATGGAATGCTCTGCCTCAGAAGGCAGTGGAGGCCAATTCTCTGGATGCTTTCAAGAAAGAGTTAGATAGAGCTCATACAGATAGCGGAGTCAAGGGATATGGGGAGAAGGCAGGAATGGGGTACTGATTGTGGATGATCAGCCATGATCACAGTGAATGGCAGCATTGGCTCAAACGGCTGAATGGCCTACTCCTGCACCTATTGTCTATTGTAACAAAATAAATATGACATGGAAAGCATGATATGCTTGATTTTGGACTTCAATGTCCCCACAAAGATCTCACTCAGAGGTGAATCACTAAGAGGATTTCATGGAAATGCTCACCGAATACCAAAGCAGATTTGAAAGTATGATGAAGCCAACTTCTGTTCCTATGTCTTATGTTCCACTAATTCTTAAATCATTAATGGGAAACAATGCACAATGTAGTGTGTTTCATACAAAGAGTTTATACTAGCAACATGCCACATTTGCTTGGCATCTTCAATGCAGAAAACACTTCCAAAAGTGGTTCACTGAAGCACAAAGGAAGTTGGAGGATGCAGCAGTGAGAAGCTCTTGACCAAAGAGATAACTTTAAGAGGCACATCCAGGAGCAGAGGGCAGTGGAGAGGTTTACAGGGAATTCCAGAACTGGGAGTCAAGGTGGGAACTCAGTCATTGAGACTGAAAACATTAGTATAGAAAAGAAGTGCAAAATATTCATTCAGATGTCTGGGTCTGCTCCACCAGTCATCATGACCATGGCAGATCTATTCTCCTGCCCTCCTCATTCTTCTTGTTGCCTTTTGCGTTTAGGTGTTTGTCCGTCTCCTTAGGAGATGTTGTAGAGCTGCTGAATAGCTTTGGAACACAGACAGGGAATTGCAAAATGAAGTTTGAGATACACTTTATTTACTTATCACAACACAGAAAGCCATTCAGCTCATCATAATTGTGGCCATTCTCAGCAGGGTATTCCCATCATTCTCATCCTCCCTTTCCTTACTTCCCTATGTCCCTGTAATTTCGTCTTTCTTGTGTCCCCATTTAATGCTCCTTAATTATACTTGCAACTTGGTCACGCTAAGGATAATTGATAGTATTCAGCGAATCCACAAGCACGTCTTTGGGATATGGGAGGGAAGCAGAGTTGTCAAACAGAAATCCATGCAGCCACAGGGAGAACACGAATCAGAATCAGATTTAATATCACCGGCATATGTCGTGAAAATTGTTAACCTTACGGAGCAGTACAATGAAATACATGATAAATAAATTTAGAGGAAAAAAACTGAATTATAGTAGAGATATATATATGTTTGTTAAATAGTTAAGTCAAAATAAGAAGTGCAAATAACAGAAATAAAAAAGTAGTGAGGTAGTGTTCATGGGTTGAATGTCTATTTAGAAATCAGACAACAGAGGGGAAGAAGCTGTTCCTGAATCATTGAGTGTGTGCCTTCAGGCTTCTGTACCTCCTTCTCAGTGGAAACAGAGAGAAGAGGGCATGTCCTGGGTGGTGAGGTCCTTAATGTTAGATGAATCTGCAAATTCCACGCAGACAACACCTGATGTCAGGATTGAACCAGTGAGGCACAGTACTAACTGCGGCACCACTCAAGTCAAATCACTTTTTATTGTCATTTTGACCATAACTGTTGGTACAGTACACAGTAAAAACTAGACAATGTTTTTCAGGACCGTGGTGCTACATGAAACAATACAAAAACTAACACTGAACTACGTAAAAAAAAACAGAAAAAAAAACTACACTAGACTACAGACCTACCCAGGACTGCATAAAGTGCACAAAACAGTGCAGGCATTACAATAAATAATAAACAAGACAATAGGCACAGTGGAGGGCAGTTAAGTTGGTGTCAGTCCAGTCTCTGGGTATTGAGGAGTCTGATAGCTTGGGGGAAGAAACTGTTACATAGTCTGGTCGTGAGAGCCCGAATGCTTTGGTGCCTTTTCCCAAATGGCAGGAGGGAGAAGAGTTTGTATGAGGGGTGCGTGTGGTCCTTCATAATGCTGTTTGCTTTGCGGATGCAGCGTGTAGTGTAAATGTCCGTGATGGCGGGAAGAGAGACCCCGATGATCTCCTCAGCTGACCTCACTATCCGCTGCAGGGTCTTGCAATCCAAGATGGTGCAATTTCCAAACCAGGCAGTGATACAGCTGCTCAGGATGCTCTCAATACAACCTCTGTAGAATGTGATGAGGATGGGGGGGTGGTGGAAGATGGACTTTTATCAGCCTTTGCAGAAAGTAGAGATGCTGCTGGGCTTTCTTTGCTATGGAGGTGGTGTTGAGGGACCAGGTGAGATTCTCCGTCAGGTGAACACCAACAAATCTGGTGCTCTTAACGATCTCTACTGAGGAGCCGTCAATGTTCAGTGGAGAGTGGTCGCTCCATTACATTCAATCTGGATTTGGATGGTGGAGAGCTCAGGCACTAAAATCAGTTCACAATATTAAGCCAAAGTGTGAAAGGGAGCCACTGTTGTGAATCACTGTTATCATGATGTAGGCGCTCACTTGTGTGAGGAGTCAGGTGCTGAGCACCACTGATTAGTGGAGTTTGTGCTCTCTCGGTATGCAAGTCATGGCATCAAAACACAGCAGGAGAATAAATAAGAAGATGAAAATAAGGAAGATGTATTCAAGACATCAAGAACTCATGCTTATAATTAGCCTAGTGTATAGTGATCTCACAATTGAATCTGGGTTTTTTGAGGCACTGAATAAAAACAGGAGATCAACACTGAGAAATGTGTAATTAATACTTTGTTAGTTTTATGCACAATTAGACATTAAAAACTGCTTAATGTTTAATTCTTGACTATTAACATAAAATCAAGGTAGCATCTGTCCAACTGCTTTGATATTAGAAAGCTGTTTGAAAGGATGGACCACCAGTTTCTGAGATCACTGCATGGTTCTAACTTTGGCAAGACACTTCCCTACTCTTAATCACTCCACCTTGAGCAGCCAAGCCTTCAGATACATCAGCTTCAGTCTACAGAGCAAAGGAATGGGTTAGCTTTATTTGTCGCATGTACATCGAAATATACAGTGAAATGTGTTGTTTGTGTCAAATCAAATCAGTGAGGATTGTACAGGGAAACTCTCAAGTATCGCCACGATTCTGGCACCAAAATAGCATGTCCACTACTCACTCGCGCTAACCATCTGTTTTTGAAATATGGAAGAAAACTGTAGCACCTGGAGTAAACGCATGTGTTCACAGAGAGGACGTACAAACTCCTTCGAGGCAGTGGCGGGAATGGAACCCTGATCACTGATCATTGAGGCTGTAAAGGGATGTGCTAACCACTACGCTACCATGCCACCTAGAATCTATACTCCTGACTGGTGGCAATCTTACTAACATGTTTGAACTTACTTTTTTCCCAATCAAATGTTAAATCTTTAACATTTTCTCCCTGCTCTTTCTATCTATAAATAAACAGCTTCAGACTCTGAAATATCACCTTGGATCTCATGCTTGGTAAGAATCTAGTTATTTTATTCCAGTCCTTCCAACCACTCACTGAATTAGAGTCATTTAGAATCATCTAGCAGAGAATTGAGCTCTTTGCCTCACACCAATAATCAAGTGTCCATTTACGTCAATCCCATTTTAGTCTCCCTAGCAACACATACGCACATGAACACGAACACACACAAAATGCTGGAGGAACTCATCAAGTCAGTTAATGTTTCGGGCCAAGAGTCCTGATGAAGTGTCTCGGCCCAAAAGATTAACTGGTCATTCCCTTCCATAGATGCTGCCTGACTTGCTGAGCTCCTCCAGCATTTTATGTGCGTTGCTCAAGATGTCCAACATCTGCAGCATCTCTTGTGTTTATAGTCTTCCTGGATTCTACCACTCATCTACAATCTAAGGCCAATGAACCTATTGACATTGGGATGCTAGATAATACTGGAGCATTTGAAGGAAACTCAGACAGTCATATGGAAAACACACAAACTTCACACAGATAGTTGGGATTGAACCAAGATCACCAGAACTCTGCTAGCTGCACCACTCCGACACCCACAGATCTTACAGGTTTAGATTCAGATTTATTTATCACCTGTACTTCAGAACATACAGTGAAATGTGTTGTTTGTGTTAATAACCAACACCTAAGGATGTGCTGGGGGCAACCCGGGAGTATTGTCACACATTTGCGCACCAACATAGCATGCCCATAATGCTTGGCAGAAAATCACAGAACACGACAAAGCAGAAGACAAGATGCAACAAAACAATAACAGCAAAATAAGTCTCTTCCCTCTCTCCCACTTACCCACCCACAGGGACAGTCCTCCAACTCCAGTTTCCAGGCTTCGGCCATTGGGCTCAACGTCTGGACATCCGATCAACCTTCAAGTTTTGATCTTCAGTATCCACCCCCACACCTCCAGGCTCAAACTCTAATCGCACCAACTGACCATCTTTCATGCTTCTTGTTTGCATGGGCATCTGATTTTGAGACCCACTGACTTTGGACAGCCCATTCACGTCTCTGGCCTTTGAGCATGGAATGCAGGCATGGACTCCAGATGTCCTTTGACACCCATCGATGTCACTGGCCTTGGAGCACAGAGCGCAGAACGGGACAAATGGGATTGACGGACAAGGTCATGGGTCACGGATTTAGACCAAAGGCACTGGGGTGAACTTAAAATTGGTTAAGACTTGAACACCAGCCTGATTGTGAGTGGAACTGTATCGGTGTGGTAAAAGGTCATTGGTGAAGTGTCACAGAGGTAAGTGACAGGGTCATGGATGGAATATTGTTGGCTTAGTAATGAGGTCACTTAATGAATGTAAAAGACATCAGTGATGGAGCCATTGGTAGATTGTCATGATTACAAATGGAACTTTCTGCTGGTAAAACCCCTAAACATTTGTTTGCTACTTCCACACTTGACCATTCTGATAGTTCTCTAGCTGGTTCCACTTGTTCCACCCTCTTGAAAAATGCTGCTTCTCACGTCCTGGCATTTTCCCATTTATACATCATACCTGTGTTTGTGGACCTACAGTGACTGCCATTAAGGAGCTATGCAAATGCAAGCTATTGATTGAATACGGGTTAATGAGAGTGTTGTAAGATTCTAATGAGGCCACAGATGAAGTATAAAAGGGATTATTAATTGGATGACAAGTTGAATGTCATGTGGATAGATTACTGAATCAGAGATTGGACCATAACCTGAGCAGAAAATGTAAACGATACCACAGCAACAGGCACCCTCTTTAGTTTATGAGTTTGTTGGCCCAACTTTGAGCTCTCTGGCTTGTCAGTGAGTTCACAAGTCAATCTATGAGCAAACAAGCCATTTTGTGTGCTTGATGGTCAGACTGCAAGCTCAGTAGTGTACCTTGAGATCCCTGGCTGCTCTACACAATCCTCAGACAGAGCTTGCGGTTGGTGGTCAGACTGTAGTCTCACTTGCCTGTCTGTGAACTCCCTTGTCAGTTTGTCTGCTTGCTAGCCACGTTGTGAATTCACCATTAAACTGTGTGCTTGAGGTTTGCCCGCAAGATTCCTGGCCATTCTTGGAGCTGAGCCATCAAATTGAGCTTGTTGATGTGACAGTGAGTTCAGCTCTGTCAGTTCATTGGTCTGTGAGTTTGCTGTTAATTCTGAGCTGCTATATTATAACCATTTCACTGACAGAATTGTTCTGATGACTATCTGCAGCACCCCATGATTGGCAGTTTTGCAGTCCAGGAAGGCAATTCCAGTCAGTAGTTTACTGATGAAACGATCTTATCTAAAAGCTGTTTGTCAGATCCCCTGAGGCTGTAGAAATGCATTAAGGATCAAACAAAGCATCAATGCCCTATGGATGGTTTCATATCACAGTGGATTTTTAAACTATTGACAAACTGCACTGTTTTGTGTTCATGTAAAATTTGATATAGGCTGAGGTCAAAGTATATTAAAAGGCACTTTGCTGTGTAGCTGGTTAATAGCCCTGAGACTAGTAATGTTTGGGAAATGCTTGCTTCCATTTCAGCCGTTACTTCTGATGCCCTTGTGGATGAGGCTATTCCAGAATTTGACATTTAAACAAGGGAAAACGTTACCTGGTCTTGTTTGGAAACACAGAATCTATTTCAAACTAGGATTATACATCATCCCTGGGGAGGATGAGAAAGGAAACTAAGGATAGAAAGGTCTGGCTGGATACCAGGAGTTCTAGAGACACAGAACGGAAGAGGAAGTGAGACCTGGAGTGAGAATGAGAAAGAAAGAAAAATGAAGGAATAGATTCTATCTGTCAAATCTTGGCATCTAAGTGAGGAAAGACCATTGAATGACAGTACAACCCATGTAAGTTTGATTGACTTCTTCCTGTTGCTGTGCAGTAGTTTGCAGAGACAGGGCTGTGGAGTGGTATGGTCGAAGTGCAGGCAAATGGAACCAAGTTCAGGTGGACAACTTGGTTGGCATGCATTAGCTGGGCTGAAGAACCTGTGTCCACACTGTTTAACTCCATGACTCTAATAGTCTTCTTCACTTCTAATGAAATAGGGCCTTGTAGTGGATGGTCTACTCCCATTTCACTGCAATAGGTTAGAGAGAACAAAACATCAATTCCTGTTCCTATCACAGGCCAGAAGAGCTGACTGGCCTGCTTCAGTTGCTACAAAAGCACCCAGAGATGGTTGTGCAGAAGGCTGAGCCTTGGCTGTTTCACAAATGTTAGAACTGAAAATGTTATCATGGGGATAGTCATATCTTTAACAGCAAGTCAGGATTACTAGTCATGTGGGACCAAATAGGATAAACTCTAATTCCTCATATTAATTTTTGATTCCCAATATCAAATAATCAAAAGTCTTTTTCTAATAAGTGGGTGAACAGGAGATGGTTCTTCCTATTGGCAACAAACCATTTACCCTACCATAGGCACCAATTAACTAATAAACTCAAGAGATTCTGCAGATGCTGGAAATGCAGAGCAACACAGACAAAATTCTGGAGGAACTCAGCACATCTGACAGCATCTATGGGGAGGAAGAACCTTCATTAAAATACAAGTAATTAATTCTGTTTAGCAGTCATTGATCTTTTATACGCGATATACAATGTTTTACAAATTTCTTTAATTCTTATTAGTTATAATAAATTAAATGCCAGCATAATGGTACAGCTACTAGAGTTGCTGCTTCATTGAGCCAGACCTGGATGCTGTCTCTGTGGAGTTTGCATGTTCTCTCTGTGAACATGTGGGATTTCACTGTGTGCTCTGGTTTCCTCCCACATCTTAAAGACATGCATGTCCGTTGAAAATGTTTTGCCTATTCACTAGGTGAAAGTGTGAAGGAGTTAGACTGTGATGCATTGAACAGGGTATCTTATCAGACAGCCTCCTGATTTAAAAAATACTTAACAAAGGAACGACAGAGGGAAGAGTGAATTAAAGGCAAGTTGAGGAAGCAATGTGAGGATGGGGGGGGATGTAGGATTAGAATAGGAACAAGAAAAACGAGAAGGTGAAAGATAAACATTCTGACACTTGAAGGCACGAATTGGGTTGTGTAGAGTATTTTTACAGTGGAGGTTTTCTTTCACTTTGTTTGCAAATTTTAAAGATTTAGTACAAATCGAGCCTGACAAATTAAAATAAAAACAATTACGCTTATATCATTGCTATGAGTTGGAAATATTCAGAATAATTGGTATCATCGGGCCTGGTTCAATGGCAATTTGATGCCAGCTTTACCAACTGGGTCCTGAACAGACACCTAATGCTATGTATTAATCATGCAAGGATGTGCATTCAATGCAAGACCTTGGCTCTGTGATTTTGCTCCCGAGCAGCCTCGCAGCAACAACGCTCAGAATCTTCTGTGCTTCGTTGTGATCATCACTTGTTCAAAATTGACTGTAGGGACTTGCGTGTCTTACTCCACCTCTCCCCTGAACTTAGAGCAACACACACAAAATGCTGGAGGAGTCAGCAGGTCAGGCAGCATCCATGGAGGGGAGTAAACAGTTGACATTTCGGGCTAAGACTCTTCATCGGGACTTGAAAGGTAGGGGGTCAAAGATAGAATAAGAAGGTGAGGGGAAGGAGTACAAGGCACCATATGATAGCTGAATCCAGGGGAGGGGAAAGGTGGGTGGGTGGGTGGGAGAGTGGAGAAGATGAAGTAAGTAGCTGGGAGGCGATAGGTGGAAGAACTAAGGGGCTGAAGAAGAAGCAATCTGACAGGAGGAGGCAGCAGACCATGTGAGAAAGGGAAGGAGGGGATGGGAAAGTGAGGAGAAGAAAAGGAGGAAGAGGGGAGCCAGAATAGGAAATGGAAATTCCTCATCTTAGTGCTTAGTCAACCAATTTATACCATGCTAACTCCAAATTGCATCTTTCCAGTGGTATCCATACACACCACCACTTAAACTGATACCCACAGCCATTAACTTAGACTCATGTGTTGTTGAGAGAGCTTCAAAGGTAGGATCTACACATGGTGAGGATCCAAGTCGACAGGACAGGGGAAAATATGATTCATATATCAGTTGTGATATTAATAAAGCATGCATAATCTCAGCAAGACTTTCATGTTTTTGTACTCCATTTGGTTTCCTGCAAACATTACACCAATATTTGAGAAAAAAAGGATGTAAAAGCTAAAAGATCAGTTAGCCTAACATCTGTTATTTGGAAACTGTTGGAAGACATTAGTTAAAAAGATAACAGTAAAATACTTAGAGCTACAGAGTTATATAACATAGCAGTTTCCTCATGTTATATTCCCCTCTTCAGTAAACCAAGATCTTGTTTGAATCATAGACACAGAATGGAAACATGTCCTTCTGTCCAGAATTCGGTGCAACCATTAACCACCCAGTTATACAAATCCTACATTAATTCGATCTTTTTCCATCTCCTCACATTCTCATCCATTCTCCTCTGATTCTGTTTATCATCTACAAACTAGGGGTAATTTACTGCAACCAATTCACCAACCCATTTGCATGTCTTTGGGATGTGGGAAGGAACGGATGCACCTGGTGCAAAGCCAAACAGGGAAAACAAGCAGACTTCACACAGACACCAGCCGAGGCCAGGATTCAACCTGAATCTCTGGCATTGTCTGTCTCTATTGGCTGTACCACCATGCTTCCGACTGATACTAATCCTATTTACCAGCACCTTGTTTTTACTCAGCAAGATCAAGATTCTTGATCTTGAATCTTGAGTCTTGATCAATGCCTTGGCAAAGAAAATCATCAGACAATCAAGCAGAGTTAACATGGTTTTACAAAAGGGGATTCATGCTTGAAAAATTTACTGGAGGTTTTTCAGAATGTAACAAAACAGTTGTTGCACAAGACAACAGTAGCGTAGCAGCCAGCGCATAGCTATTACAGCTCGGGGCGTCGGAATTCAGAGTTCAGTCTATAAGAAGCATCCTCCGCATGGAATGTGTGGGTTTTCCCTGGGTGCTCCAGTTTCCTCCCACAGTCCAAAGACATACCAGGTAGGTTAATTGGTCATTATAAATTGTCCCGCAATTAGATTAGGGTTAAATCGGGTTGTTGGGAGCAGTTTGAAGGGCTGGAAGGGCCTACACAGTGCCATATCGCTAAATAAGGCAAATAAAGACAGGTACACACAAGATTGGGGGAAATGAAAAGCAATGTAGAGAGGATTAACTAACTGACAGAAAACAGAGTCAGGATTAATGGGTCACTTTTGGATTGCCAAACTAGGAATGACACAAGGATCAGTGCTGGGCCTCAATTATTTATAATCTGTATCAATGACCTGGATGAAGAGACAATGTACTTTAAAAGAATTTGCTGATTGTACAAATACAAGTAAGTTATAAATAGTGTATCTGTCTGCAAAGAGATATAGACAGGTTACGCAAGTGGACAAGTTGGCAGATGGATTACAATATGAAAAATTGTTAGATTTTCTACTTTGGAAGAATGAATGAAAAATCCAATTATTATTTAAATAGGATGAAACTACAAAAATGTTGCAGTACAATGGAATGAGGTTTTAGCGTATTAAACATAAAACCTGACATGCAGTTACAGCAGGTAATCAGGAAAGCTTTATTAAATGGGATATATGGTATATAATTAGGGGAGTTTACATGCAACTGTAAGGGTACTGGTGAGACAGGATTACTACCTGCTCTCAATTTGAAAGGATGAGTTGAAGTGAAACCAGTTCAGAGCAGGTTCCTGCATTGAAGGGGTTTACATCCAAAAAGAGTGTCAGGACACTGAAGCAGGGATCCAATTGCAGACCCAGTACTGTGCACACAGTGATACTAATTGAGCAACAAATCCTGAGGTACAAATAAAGTCAGCATCAAAGTTTAGGCAAAAAGCAAAACATCCAGAGAAATCCAAAAACCGGAAACAGGCCAAGTTGATATTCACAGACAGAGTACAGCTACAAATGCTGGAAAGGCTCAGGAAAATTAATTGGCACAATCTGGTAACAAACAGCGAAAACACAGGACTGAAATACACTGAGCAATAAACAGAGAGGCAGATGACAGGTGGAGCACAATGAGACAGAAGTGGCAGCAAAACAAGTAATAATGAGAAACAGGTGAGAGGCGGAGTACTCAGTAATACAGGGGCCCGAGTAGAGCAGGAGTGGGGACAGGAGCACATGGGGCATGAAAACAAACAAGAGCACATGGCAATACAAAACCACAGACTGATGGCTGGTGGTGGGGTGGGGGGGGGGACACACACAAAAAGACAAACTTCAACTGGAGGTACTGACAAAGAGTTTGAGCATTTTAGGATTGAAAGGGATGCTGAGATGGTAATTCTCATGTGGACTCTTCTACAAAACTGAGGGAATGTTGGAACATCATCACCAAAGTTTCTTTTATCTCAGCAATCACATCTTTTGAAACTCTGGGATGTTGGCTCAGAGGATTTATTTGTTTATAGTCTAATACGTACTCTTCAGAGTTACTAATGATGAAGTTCCCCACTATCATTAGGCATTTAGTTCTTCACTTCTGCCACATCAGTTTTGTTTTCTGCAGTGAAGACAGATTTTTTTGTCCTGCCCTAGCTCCAGGCTTCTCATGGGCAGCATCTCTACATGTGCAGATCTGTATTTCCAGATCTACATTGCAGATCCCACCTTTGAACCTCTCTCCAAGTGTATGAGCTATTGCCAGTGAGTGTCGGATCAAGTAATATTGTTCATTCTTCTTTGCTGTCCCCTTGCCAAATGGCAAAGTGGATTTCTGTTCTTCTGAGAGAAGTAGAAGTTTACAAACAGTAAATTAGATGAGATTATGGGTTGAGGGAGAAATTGGATATAATGACTAGGTCAAACTCAATAGTTTCTGTGGTGCTGCTGGATACTTTGCTAGCTAGCACACTGCTGTTCCGAGCTAGTGTCAGCCACACAATGCCTTTTTTTCAGATACGGTGGGGGGGGGGGGTGAAATGCATTAATTAGTATCTAGCAATCTTTCTTTTTCCAGCTTTTTAAGGAATTTTTCAAGAACAGATACATAACAGTCATAATAGTACAAAGGGAGTGAGATTACATTGTGGCAATTAACACGTGAGTAAAAACTATAGGTAACACCAATATAATAGACCTCCCAAACCCTTGATATAAACAAGATACAAAAAAAATAAAAAGATGGAAAAAAAATCCAAATTGAAAATCAAAAACAAAATATACAAAATAAACAAAAATAAGTGATGAGGTCTTTGTCTGAACCAGTGTGAGTAGATGAAGACATGTACAAAATTTAAGCAGTGCTAACCAGATTCAATCATGGATTGAATAGCTCACAATATATGAGAAGTGGATGTAAGGGTTGGGGGTTTGGAAAGTACCTGAACTGACTGTTAGGTAAGAGCTATGATTGATAGGCACAATTGTTTGGTTTATGTCTGTGTTATAAAACATGGAGCAGTTTGAAGCTATGTGTGAAGATGTTGGGAGATACAAGTTGACATTCTCAAGGTGTATGAGGTCATTAAGATTCCTGATGCTCAGGATTTATATCCTTTAGCCCTGATAATAGACAATAGACAGTAGGTGCAGGAGTAGGCCATTTGGCCCTTCTAGCCAGCACCACCATTCACTGCGATCATGGCTGATCATACACAATCAGTACCCGTTCCTGCCCTCTCCCCATATTCCTTGACCCCGCTATCTATAAGAGCTCTATCTAACTCTCTCTTGAAAGCATCCAGAGACTTGGCCTCCACTGCCATCTGGGGCAGAGCATTCCACATATCCACCACTCTCTGGGTGAAAAAGTTTTTCTGCATCTCTGTTCTAAATGGCCTACCCCTTATTATTAAACTATGGCCTCTAGTTCTGGACTCACCCATCAGCGGGAACATGCTTCCTGCCTCCAGTGTGTCCAATCCCTTAATAATCTTATATGTTTCAATCAGAACCCCTCTCATTCTTCTAAATTCCAGTGCATACAAGCCCAGTCACTCCAATCTTTCAACATATGACAGTCCCACCATTCCAGGAATTAACCTTGATACTAACTTCAAACATGACCTCATGATTTTACTGCTTGACTATGGAGGAAATGGCATTCTTTGGCTACTGTGAGTGGAGTCACACTCTCCACCATGACATCCAGAGCTTTGGAGTGTCTGCCATTACTTGTTCCAGTCTTCCAAAATCTTACCCCCATCACCTGTTGCAAACAATGGGAAAGTTTAAGCACAAATTCAGTGAGCTTGAACTAACTTCAGATGCTGACAACTGCTAATCAAATTAGATCCCATGAGTATCTGTTAAGGGAATAGTGTATGGTTTGCATTGCCTGAATGTTGAAATTAATTTTGTGCATGTCTTTGCCTGGTGAAATGGGTTCAGATTAATTGCACATCACAATCCCAGCATCCATTTTTTGGCACAATCTATTCTGGCCATCTGACATTTTTAAAGTCTTCAAGAAGAATTTACTACCTTAAGGAATAAAATTCAATGGTTTGAACTGATTTCATTCTGGGCTGGAGAGATAAATTGGCATTGCATTAACAGCACTCTCATCATTTAAGGACTACTTATACTGCTAGTTACTAGACATAACATGTGCAGCCAATTTTTAATAACACGAAGAGGCTGAGAATTAGATGGTGTTTATATGAAGCAATTGACAGAGTAGCATAAATCAACCAGTAAGTGCTGAACAACCCATGGTAAATTTCTTCTTCTGAATTAGGTAGCTGGATTTGCACAGTAATGCAGGTGTGTCCCTTTAACATACCATTATCTTTATAGCAAGGTACAATCCCTACTGCTGAGTTTTACAAAATAATAAAGACCTCATCACTTTGATGATACAGATATAACTCTCAGATCAAATAGTATTTAGAGGCATCAGTGATAATTCATTTAACCTCTTGGAAAGATCATGTAAATCTTGAAACTTCTTAAACTTTTCTGAGTTGTTTGTACAGGCAGCCATCACCCAATCAAGATCTTTACAAGCCTCTGCACTTAAAAAGGAATGTTGCAAAGACATTGATCTTCCTAAGAACAAACTGCATAACTTCCACGAATCCTTGGAATTTACCAAACAGACCTGTGGTGAATTACATATACCTGTCTGGACACCCCCCCCCCCCCCCCGCTGACTGCTCCTGTGGCTCCTCACACAGACCCCGGTATAAAGGCGATTGGAGACACAGCCCCGGCCTCAGTCTCCAGGATGTAGTGTGGTGGTCAATTGCTGCTTGTTCTTTCTTCCAGCCAATAAAAGCCTATATCTTGCCTCACGTCTCCGAGAGTTATTGATGGTGCATCAAGACCATTTCTTAAAGGCACACAACAAGCCAGATCAACTTTTTATTTTCACATGATCTACCATCTTAACCTTCAACCTTTAAATGGTGAAAGCCTTAAGTTGTGAGCCAAGTCCACCAGAGCTTCAAATGTAAAAACAAACATGGAGTAACAAATTCCCGGCAGTATTATTATATCTGTAGAAAGAAAAGTCAGCATATGAACATAGCTGTGAGGAAATCATTTAGGTGTCTTGTAGAACTGTACTATGTGGTGTAATTTATGATATACATTGTTGTACCAGCCCCTGCTATCAATTGGGAGTTAACTGTCTTCAATAAAGATTTTTTTTGTATTAACTCTACCCATGTCATTTGCCTAAGTAAGCAGAAACAGCAAAGAGATTTTTGGCAGCACATTAGGAAGATAACAGCCAAGCATGGGAATCTCCTGATGTGATAGTATTCAGTGGATGTGGTAACTATATTGGTGGGTTCAAAAAAACAGTCTGAACTAACTGTCCTGGATATGGAATATGTGCAAACACTCCTCAAAGTGAATAATATCACTGGTGTCCTAGGTGTGGACACAGAACATAGCAATTGGATATAAAAGACAAGGTTTAAATGGCTGCCAGGAGTAGACAAGTGCAATGATTAATGGACTAGGTTTCTTATCAGGAAACCATAAAAACATTGAAGGTACAGTTTACTCAAGCACTTCCAGGGATTTACAAGAGTTGCAACTTTGGTGGGTGCACCTGGGAGCAGAGGAAAGATTGGGCAATGTCGTGGTCAAATTAAAACACTGGCAAAAGACTGCAATTTTCAGATTATTTAGTGTGCAGACTGGTGTTGTGTGAAAATGAGTTTGGTGAATGGGGACAGAAGGGACTCACTACCAGTAATAATTATTTATTGAAAGGATAAACATTCAGTGAACTCTTTGAGTTACACTTGGTTGCAGATACTTCTAAATGGAGCATTCAGACAAAACAGACACTAAACATACACACCGCGGCAAATGCTTATCTAAAATGTGTGCCTGGGCCCTCTTTACTGCAGCACACCCCCCTTCCTCCTCCCTTCCCCCATGTTTACAGTTTCCGTGGCACCCTCGACTACCTGGACCATGGCCACCCACAGAGGGAAAGAGCTTGCATTGTTAATGTGTGCTAGATTTAAATTCTACCGTTGCCATGACATCATCAGCTAAATGGCAGGTAGTGGGAGGGACTGCAGTGCTCCTTACAAAGGCCAGTCCTTTCTTCCGATCGAGGAGAGGCTTTTGATGAGTGGTTAAGTTAGACACTCACTGTGACACTCCACCCTTCAGAAGGCACAACACCATGTCACTCAACTCGTAGGCTAGTACAATCCCGTAAATGCCCCACTATACTACACACAAAGCATAACATAATAATACGCAGAGTTATCAGCCCAATTCCTAACCAGTATACTGCAGTAGTCCACCAGCCTCTCAACACCCTAAAAGACCACCAACATTCCCCTAGGATATAGTAGTTATGGGGATGGCTCTCTGATTTCCTGACTGCCAATGAGTAAAGTTTCCTGATTTGTCGGGGGTGTAGGTGCAGCACACCTGACCAATCACAGCACAGATGCCATTTTTTCCATGAAGAGGTAGAGTCCAAGGCCATCCAATTGTGCAAGGCCACCATCCGAATAGCCATCGTTTCAGCTGGTGCTCTGGTCAGTGCTTCCTATGGCCGCCTCATTGGCCAGCGTCTCTATCACAGAGACCGTGCACGGCCTGACCTCACCATACGGGGAAAGGCTGTCATCTAAAACTTTTCTGCCTCTGTGATATGCCTTTTACTGCACCGACCCTCATGGGAAGGATGCTGGTTCAAGTTGCTGAGGCGGTGTATGTGTGATACCACACACCCCAGATAGCAGCAGCCGTGGGACGACATGGGTAGACCCCGGGGCCCACAGTATGTACCGATTAGCATCCAGGGTATGACTCCTTCACGGCACCATTAAGTGTTGACACAGTCATCCCAGGATACTGCTCCCGCTCACGCTTGCTGTGCCCCACTGACAGGTAGGGCCTGTGCTCATCATACCACCTGCATCAACACCCCTTCTCCTTCCTTGTTGGCAGAGGGAATACTCTCCGAGTCAGGACATTGGGATGAGACAAATCATAAGTAAGGAAGTATCGGCCCTTAAAACACTTACTCCATCGAGGGTTACTGAGACTCTGGTTCTTTAAGGCCATTCCCAAACCGTGGGGCGAGGTTGGCTGGACTGGACTACTCCCTCAGAGCTGAATGACAAAGCCCGAGAAGCTGGACAAGTTCCTCCAACAGCCCTGTTCATCTTCATTAAGGGGGATCGGTATCAGCAGCACCCCTTCTGCAGCATGTGATGACCCAATAGTCTGAAGTGTTTATGTGGTTCACATACTTGTCCACCATCCATAGGAATGTGTTATAGGGTCTCACAACGACCACCATCATCGCCACTGGCATCAGGATCCACCACTTTGCCATTCTGATATAGGGAGACAAAAACTCATTCCCTCCTGGTTAGTCGCTGCATATTTAGACAGACTATATTGTGTTCCCCAGTCGCGCTACGCCCCCACCTACTCTGATCCCTCCAGTAATATGATGGTGGTTTCTAGGGGGCTGGTCCAAATAAGGGGAGCACCTCTCTCTTTAAACTGGGAACTGCGGCTTTAACTAAATACTCAACCATGGTTGAGGTTAACCTATGACCCTCTGGTGGGTTGTCACTGTTGTGATAGATCCCTGTGATCAGAGCCCACTACTGAAGAGCTCTGGTCTCTTCCACCACTGTGCTTCAATCCTCCCAGGGCTTCAAATCCCACTGGAAGAGTGAGGGATACCTGACATTCACTGCTGCTATCCTGCTATCAGTCTGCCCCTTGGTGATTCCTCATCCCCCACAGGAGGTGAGTAACACTCTCAGGGCATTGTTGATGGAATGGCTGCATGACAACATCTCCCCCCCACCCCCAGGGATACCCATCTCTCTATTGGATGAACTCACTCCAGCACTCCCTGCTTCCCAGATCCTGAGCAACCATATGGGCAGAGGCTCTCTTGGCTTCTACCAATACCTGTCTCCCAGTTCTCTCAGTTCCTTAGTGGAAAATTCCATGATGGTGGTCATCTGAGTGAAAGCCACAGTGTTATCCTCCCCAGGTCCCTCTCCCCCAGCCTGCTGCTCTTCCATGGAGGCTGGAGTGTCTATGGGCAGGCGGGCCCCCTTGCAGGGTCTAAGACCGTGTGGCCACCAGTCTGGCCAGTACTGGTGCAGCTGCATAGGGGGAAGGACACTCACTTAGAGGGGGTGCCTTTTAACCTCTCTTCCCTATCCTTGCCATCTAATCGAGTGTCCCCATCCCCCACCCACGTGTCAGGGTCACCTCAGCAACACCAGGTCTCAGACCTTAACGGGGTGCGGTTGGTCTTTTGCCCTGTGGGCAGCCTCGATCTGCTGCACCTTTATCAGCCAACAGGTCATCCTTGTACTTCTAACTCCCTGCGCTGCCCAGGCAACCTCCTCCATGGTAACACAGCACTGGTTTTGCAATTCTTTCCTCAAACTATCAACTTCTTCCTTCTTCTGTGAGATTATCTCATGCTGCTGCCTTACTACGGTTGCCAGCAGGCAAAAGGCACCTCTCTGGCACATTTTGTTTTTGTGGAATCCTACCTTATTAAGCCCGGACTCGATGTGGAGTCTCATTTTCACCCTGTGGGAGTCTAATTTGTCTCATCGGTCTAAGGGTGTTCCCTAGTCTGCCAGTAGGTTGGCAAGACTCCCAAATCCTGCACTGTTGTTGATCTACCCTGGGGTTTGGTGATCCTCTCTTATTTTTCATTCTTAAAATACTCATCTTCTGGTCAATCACCAAAGCTTGCTTGCAGCACCAATTGCTGTGTGAAATCAGGTTTGCAGGTTCAGTGGGTGAAGACAGAAGGTACTCACTACCAATAAGTAGGTTAACTATTCATTTACAGGACAAGACAGCCACTAAACATTTAGTAAACTCTTCAAATTACACTCAGTCACAAATACTTAACTAAAGTGTGCGCCCAGGCCTGCTTCACTGCAGTACACCCTGACTGTTTATCGTTTCCATGGCACCCTCGAGTGCCTGGTCTACAGCAAACCACAGAACCAAAAGAGGCCGCATGGTTACAGCATGCTGGATTTAAACTCTACCGACGCCATGACACCATCAGCTAAAACCCAAAAGATTCCATTAGAGTTATGGAAAGAGGCAAGGACTCACTGGTGTCAGCTCAAAACACTACAGCCAGAATGCAACAAGAGGGAAACTGAAAATAACGGTGGCAAAATTACGAGTATTGCAGACAATCCAGGCAAGGAAAGGCAGTGTCATTTAAGACTTGAAAAAAGACAGCAAGAAGGAGGGGATGACTGATGTGTATAGAAGATTAGAGTGGAAGTCAAAATGCAAGGCATATTGAAGGGAAAGGTACAAAGATGAAAAGCCTTAAGAAGCAGCCAAAGCTGCATTGCCTTCATAGACTCCAGTAATGTACTAAATATTATATATAACCACAGCAGTAGTTGATAAGCATTATTAGCCTTTAGTGATAGTAATAATTAATCTACAGGAAGTACACAATAAAATATATTGATAGATATGCATAATTATGAAGGTGATAATAGTAATAACTGTTGCAGAATAAGTCCTTGTTATTTGCTAGAAATAGGATATGGTATTCCAGCCGATAACAAAGAAATTCTGGATATCATCAGGCTGCTAGCAATGACAGTAAGGTTGCAATGAAATATCCATGATAGGGTTGACTACTTAATTTAAATTTCAACTTGTCAAAATATGCTGAAACATGAGCACTCCAGGCTCTAGCTCTGACCACACAGCTATCCTAACTCTGGATTCCTGATGTTCTTGACCCTGGCTCAGGCTGCATATCGGTTATTGATACTTCACTATTTTCCAGCATAATACATCTAATGTAGTCCCTGTCATGGAGAACAGCATTTACCGAACACCACAGGACTCTGGAGAAATGCCCACAATTTACCAATAGACCCAATAATACATGGGCACTTTGTGATAACCTTGACAGATGGAGAGTAAGTTATTAAATAATATAAACTTGCGTAAAGAAAATGAGCTCAGTTATGAATAAAGCCTTTCTGGGGTAGTGACTACTATTATCGGTACCTGGGAGTGGATACAATAGAAATGTTAAAAACAAACATAAAGAGGTTGTCATTGAAAGACAATTAGACTGACTAAATGAATGCACAGTTCAATGTAATTGACTCATAGCTGCTTTTTTAGTTCAAGAACAACGAGGAATGGGCAATAACTTATGGTATCACTTGTGATTTCTACATCCTGTGAATGAATAAATAAAAAATAGATACCTGTATATATATGTCTCTATTAATAATAAATAATTAATTATTGTATAATTTCACATATATTAGTTAACAGCTGATCTTATGTGTTTCGCTAGTTAATGGTCCTAAACAACATATTTGCAACTAAGCCAATCTCAGTGAAGACTGGTGTCAAATAAGATGTGTCATTGCTATAATGCTTATTTCATTTTTTTTTTACCATATTGCTGCATCCAACTTAAACAAACATCCCAGAAGAGTAGAGCAAATCATCAGAACTAATAGAAAACTGTTCAACCAATGATGAAGATGGCACCAGCCAACAACGCAAGCAAAGGCGACATCCTTCAGGCGGTTTACAAAACTACTTATTTCACCTCTTTTAGAACATAGAAACATAGAAAACCTACAGCACAATACAGGCTCTTTGGCCCACAAAGCTGTGCCGAACATGTCCTTACCTTAGAACTACCTAGGCTTATGCATAGCCCTCTATTTTTCTAAGCTCCACGCATCCACCCAGGAGTCTCTTAAAAGACCCTATCATATCTGCCTCCACCACCGCTGCCGGCAGCCCATTCCACACACTCACCACTCTCTGTGTAAAAATCTTACCCCTGACATCTCCTCTGTACCTTCTTCCAAGCACCTGAAAACTATGCCTTCTCTCGCTAACCATTTCAGCCCTAGGAAAAAGCCTCTGACTATCCACATGATCAATGCCTCTCATCATCATATACACCTCTATCAGGTCACCTCTCAGCCTCCGTTGCTCCAAGGAGAAAAGGCCAAATTCACTCAACCTATTCTCATAAGGCATGCTCCCCAATCCAGGCAACATCCTTGTAAATGACCTCTGCACCCTTTCTATGGTTTCCATGTCCTTCCTGTAGTGAGGTGACCAGTTTACATCTTATTTTTCCAAATGTGGTTCTCTTACTGTTGGAGCCTGTGATCTACATTTTGATGGTGTGTTTTTGGCCAATTGAGCAATCTGGCGCTTTGTTGTCTCCAAGGGTGTCTCGTGAGGCTTTGAGCAAAGTGTGCAGCCTCGGGGCCGAGAAGCCTGGAGGCAGTGCGTGAGCCCGTGATTGACTCCACTTCTCACCAATCTTGCCGATTAAAGCGCTGAGAAAGATTGAAATCATTGAGGTGAGTGAGGAAGGCAAGCAGATGTTCAGCGCCATCCACCAGTCTCTCATTCACTGCGGTCTGTTTGTGACATGTCTCTCTCTCACTCTCGTTCACTGCTCCCGAAGGAAGGTCCCTGCATTTGAATGCTCTCTCTCTCTCAGAGGATGGTGCTGGACTTCTGAGTCTCAGGCAAGGTTTAATCGACACGGTTTGTGGATTGGACTTTGTAGTTCATGTTATGATGTATTTTTTGGCTTCTGGTCGCTCACTTTTTTGTTGCTATTTTCAGTGACTTTGAATTGGGATGGCCTGCAGATAACAAACACTGAGCTGCACTGGACTCTTCCACTTTTTTGTTGCCATTTGTGCTGTTTTTGCATGTTGGAGAGTGGTTTTGATGATTTTCTTTGAATGGGTTCCATGGTTTTTCTTTTTTTTTCATGGCTGTCTTTGGAAAGATGAATCTCAGGGTTGTACACTGCACACATATTTTGATAATAAATGTACTTTGAATCTTTGAGTACACTAGAGTACAAAGGGCATTGCAAATTCAATAATTGACCTGCAGTTCACTGATAATGCTGGTGCTTACGTGTGCGTGGAGATCATGCTCCTTGTTACCATCAAACTGCATCACTGAAGCATATATGAGGATGGGTTTTACGTGCAATGTCTGCAAGGAGAATGCTTTCCACCTGCCTGACTTTATTGTGCAGCAAAGTCCTCCAACAATAAAGATTCATGGCAGGACCCTAGAAAATGCATACCACTTCTCATATCTCAGGAGCCATCTCTTAGTAAAGGCAGATAATGATAATGAAATTCACATTCCCTTCAATCAGCACAGCCTTTGGTTGGTTGAGGAAAAGCATGTTTGAAGATCACCATTTCAGAGCTGGAACAAGCCTCCTGGTCTACTGGCAGTAGTGATCCCTGCTTCTGCATACATACACAGACCACTAGAACAATCCTGTTGCTGCAAAATCTATCTGCAATTCTGCAAAATAATATGGGGCAGCACAGTAGGGTAGCAGTTAGCGTAATACTTTACAGTGCCAACGATCAGTGCTCGGGGTTCAATTCCCACCGCTGCCTATAAGTAGTTTTGTACATTGCCCCCCTGACTGTGTGGGTTTCTTCCACGTGCTCCGGGTTCCTGGTCACTTCCACGTTCCAAAGATGTACAGGTTAAGATTAGTAAGTTGTGGACATGCTATGCTGGCGCCAGAAGTGTGGCGAAATTTGCAGGCTGCCCCCAGCACGTATTGGACAGTGTTGGATGCTGACGCAAATGTCACATTTCACTGTATGCTTTGATATTTCAATGCACATGTGACAAATAACACCAATCTTTATCAGCACTACTTTATCATTTCCTGTCAGAGTCACCTTATGTACAGACACTCCTGTGCCTAGCATCACTTTATGGATATACAATCAACCTATGTATTTATGCTATCTTACATACTTATATTTATTATGTTTTTTATTATTGTGTTCTTTATTGTGTTATTTTGTGCTACATCAGATCCGAAATAACAATTATTTTGCTCTTTTCACTTGCGTACAGGAAATGACATTAAATAATCTAGACATTGAACTTTAAAAGCTTTATCTTTAAATTTTCCAGATTCACTGCAGGGATATGTAAAGCATTATCAATGTGCTCTTCCAGGCAAACATCGCCAGCACCAAGGCCCTAGTTACTCAGCTGGCTCTGTTGAACAGACCTCCCTTGTATGCCTCATGCCAGATCCCCTTGATCCTGAGGGACAGCTTAAGCACAAAATAAATTCTTATAAAGGACCTGAAATTGCTTCCCTTTCCACAGTCTGTCTGATCTGCTAAGTTTATACAGCATGCTGTTTTTATTTCAGATTTCCCCATTTCCACATCTGTAGCATTTGATTTTCAGATGGGTTTGTTTTTTTAAGGAGAAGTTGCATGATATTTATGAGTATGAATGTACCATGTGCTATGATCTGTGATTCGTTGTTCTACCAGCCATAGCTGTTGGGAGCTGATTGCCTTTGACAAGGGATGTTTTGTTGGTAGTTTTAACCTCGGTCATTTTCCTTTGGAATCTGCCATATCAAAGAGGCTGCAGATGCTACAAGATAAATCTTAACTCTATCGACCTGACTTGGTTCCGTGACACTGAATAACCTTGCCTATGAATCTGGATGTTCAATTGGCTACCTGCTCAAAAGCTTTTTGAGAGAGAGTGGCAGAATTCCTCGATTACCACCTGCCTTCATCTTCAAATGACCTCATACTAATTTATGCAATAACATCCCTTTGATAGTGATTATGAACCCTCACCAGGCTACCCTATCAAAACCTAAATTAGCTCACTCTGTTAATGGTCTTACAACGTCACGTCTTAAATTAACCCTTTCAAACTTAGTGTCACTTAGTGAATATGAATCCATGAAAATATTTTCCATTATGACATAAAATATAAACAGAAAAGTGAAGAAACAGACATGTTGAAATTCATGAATGTATGGATTACATAATCATGAAATGACACTGACTTCCATCAGCATGGGACAAGGCAGCAGTATTGTCAGGAATACAGAACTACAAATATATAATCCCACTAACAGTGAAATTCAATAAAACTGGACAATATATGAGCTGACTCAGAAAAAAAATAATCATGACCCTTTTATTAGAAGCTTATTGTAATAAAAATCTAATTATTTATCTAATATTCTTAAGGAAAGGAAGTCTGCCTTTCTTATACTATCTGACTATGTGATTCTAGCTGCAGTTAATTCTTAATATTGTTTGGGCAGCCTATAATTAACAATGAATAATAAGCAAGAATAAATCTGAATAAAATAAATATGCAATTGAATAGTGAACAGCCATTATGTTGAATACTTATTGATTCTGCAAAGTTACAGAATGAGAGGAACGTACACAAATAAGAAATGAAGCTTATTTTGACAATAAATTAAATGCACATATATACTCGCAGTGGCCAATTTATACAGTACATCTGAGCATTAATGCAAATACTCATCAGCCAATCATGTGGCAGCAACTCAATGCATAAAAGCAAGCAGACATGGTCAAGAGATTCAGTTGTTGTTCAAACCAAACATCAGCACAGGGAAGAAATGTGATCTAAGTGACTGTGGAATGATTGTTGGTGCCAGACGGGGTGATTTGAGAATCTCAGAAACTGCTGATCTCCTGGGATTTTCACACACAACTGTCTATAGAGTTTAGAGGAGATGGTACGAAAAGCAAAAACATCCAATAGGCACAGTTCTGTGGGCGAAAGTGTCTTGTTAATGCAAGAGGTCAAGGGAAAATGGCCAGACTGGTTCAAGCTGACAGGAAGGTGACAGTAACTCCAAAAGCCATACATTACAACAGTGATGTGCAGATAGCATCTCTGAATGAACTTTGAAGTAATGGGCTACAATAGCAGAAGAGCACAAACATACAATCAGTGGCCAATTTATTAGGTAGAGGAGGTATATGTGCTTGACTAATAACGGTGACAGTAATGATGGTGATAACTGCAGAAACTGGGATGCTAAAGCAAAATAGAAAATAATGAAATTTATTATTTCAGGCAGAATCAGTGCAGAGTTATCATTTTAGGTTTGAAGACTTTTTTAAGCAAGATAATGATGATAACACTTGCCATTTTGAAAGCAGGATTTAATACAAAAATTCAGTCCCAATCATTAATATCTATTATGAAGCCTGAAGGTTCAGTAGTTAAATGAGTGCTGACTGGGTATATTTTTGTGGAATGGTATTTGTGGCCTCTACATAACTACCTCCCCTAAAGGCGTGGACTGCCTGAGATAGTACATTGGAGTTTGGCTCAAAAAGCAAAGATGAAACTCCTTTACGTAGCACCATATCAAGTCAAGTCAAGTCACTTTTTATTGTCATTTTGACCATAACTGCCGGTACAGTACACAGTAAAAATTAGACAACATTTTTCAGGACCATGGTGCTACATGAATGAAACGTTTAAGATAATTAAAGGATTTGATAGGATTGAGGCAGGAAATATTTTCCAGATGTTGGGAGAGTCCAGTACCAGAGGGCATGGATTGAGAATAAGAGGTCAGTTATTTAAAACAGAGTTGAGGAAAAACTTCTTCTCCCAGAGAGTTGTGGAGGTGTGGAATGCACTGCCTCGGAAGACGGTGGAGGCCAATTCTCTGGATGCTTTCAAGAAGGAGCTAGATAGATATCTGATGGATAGGGGAATCAAGGGATATGGGGACAAGGCAGGGACTGGGTATTGATAGTGAATGATCAGCCATGATCTCAGAATGGTGGTGCAGACTCGAGGGGCCGAATGGTCTACTTCTACACCTATTGTCTATTGTCTACATGAAACAGTACAAAAACTAGGCTGAACTATGTAAAAACAACACAGTACAACCTTCAATACAACCCCTGTTTAATGTGATGAGGATGGGGGGTGGGAGATGGACTTTCCTCAGCCTTTGCAGAAAGTAGAGACGCTGCTGGGCTTTTTTTGCTATGGAGCTGGTGTTGCAGGACCAGGTGAGATTCTCCGCCAGGTGAACACCAAGAAATTTGGTGCTCTTAACGATCTCTACCGAGGAGCCGTCGATGTTCAGCGGAGAGTGGTTGCTCCGTGCCCTCCTGAAGTCAACAACCATTTCTTTTGTTTTGCTCACATTCAGAGACAGGTTGTTGGCTCTGCATCAGTCCATTAGCCGCTGCACCTCCTCTCTGTATGCGGACTCGTCGTTCTTGTTGATGAGACACACCACGGCCGTGTCATAAATTCCGAAGGAAAGTGATGGTCATGAGGATAGGACCCTCCCCACCCTTTGTGCCTCCCAATAGCAGTGTTGATAATGCTCTTCTATCTAACCTTATGATTTTCTTCCCTTCCATTTCCTAAAAAGTTGCCCAAGGCCAAGCATTCCCATTCTCCTTGAGACTCATAGACTGTGTGTAAACAAAATGGAGTACACGACACTAGTAAGTGAAACCCAGAATTTCCAGACTAACAGTTTCTAGAAGGCTAGGCAATTCTTAATAAAGTCCCAGAAGGACTCCTAATGTACTTTTGAGGGCCTCTTCAAAATACCATCATCAGTTAAGTGTGAAGTGTTGAGAATCCCTTTAAGGAGTGCTTTAAATCATTATCATTGTTGTATTCATTGCCTAAAGCAGCTGGTTACCATAAGGAGAAGGTATTAGTTAAAGCACCAGAAACCAAAATGTTACAAAGCCTCTTTAATAAGGGGGATTTTGACCAGCAATTGGCCACTTAATGAGCTTCTGGTTTCTCTTTCTAACATTGGCTTCAGCTCCTCCACTGAGATCGTGTCTTGCACTGAAGCTTGAGTTAATCATTTAGCTCAGTCCTGGCCAAGATTACATATAAAGCATTTTGCATAAATCGTACCCAAATCTGTAACTGACAAGTTATCCTTAAATTCCAAGATTAGAAGCTAGTGATACTCATATATCATAATACACTTCTGCTACTTGAATGTTGTTAAAGTTGAGGGCATCATTACAAGTGGAGCATTTCTAGTTCTCATCACCAGTAAATTCACAAAATGCAAATGAGAATGGAGAGCATATCTTTTTGATACAATTTTTTCCTGAACTAGAAAGTTATCAGTGCATTTCTTTCCAATTAATAGATTGGCATTTAATTTGTGACAAAACTTGGACTTTAATTGCTCTGTATAACATTTGATTCACATAACTGTCAGCTCATTTGCACTGTAATAACTGGACTTAAATTTTCAAACAAAATCAAGTTATTAATGAAAAAGGTCATTTAGCTCCATTCTCCAACATTAAAGAGCATAAGGTATATTAACAGCAGAAAAGGCTGTTCAGCTCACCGAGTCTCAATCTATTGACCTAGCTCAAGATGGTGGAGCACCCAGTTGCAGCAGCCATTCCAGCTCGAGCTAATGGTGTAATTGTTCCTGCTTTACATCTTTTTCATGATCACAAGACACTGCTGGATATTAAGAACATCAAGTACTAGAGGTCTAATTTACTACCAAGTTGCTGGATTGCAAAGGAGCTGCACAGAATGGGCTTATTGCATACCATGGTGTCACCTTACTATAGCCACACAGGGAAGCTGACATCAGAAGAGGTCCCAAGTTCATATTCCAGATGAGCCCCCAAATGTTGTCGCGTGATTGAAGTCACCAGAGAGAAGTACTGGTAGATATAAAGCAGTCTCTTTATTTGACAAAATATCACAAATAAACTGACAGCCTTTGGAGTAGGGAGATGGGGGGAGAGAGAGAGAGGGAAAGGGAGAGGGGAGAGGGGAGAGGGGAGGGGGGAGAGAGAGAGAGAGAGAGAGAGAGAGAGAGAGATCTTCTTGACCAAACACTACACGACATTTTGTATGCTAACGATCAAAGAAAAATTCAGGATAATTCAAACAAATCCTTCTTTAAGATGCTTCCTTTGAACTACATGTAACAGTTTCAAATTCCTGGATCTTCCCACCAACACACATCCCTGTTCGTACTTATATCACAAACACATAAATACACACAAGTAATGAATTTAAATCAACATTATCTGTTCTTCCACAGTTCACGGTTCTTAGGAACCCATTGTGCAGAGCTACATTTTAGAGCTAATCCACATTTCTTATTTGAATCTGAAGGCTAGTGACTGAAGTCAGTTAAAGTTATTTGCTACATGTGCAAACCCCAAAAATTGCTCCAACAGTCTTGTCACACAGGGAAGATGGCATCAGAACCAGTGCACAAGAAAAAAGAAACACGGTAAGCACACTGATATTTGTGTGAGATTAACAGTGAAACCCTGTAGGCCAGCTCTCTCATTGATTCTGCTTTCAAGCATTTGATCACCAGAAAATAAACTAGGTTACCTTTGTCTCTGAATCTGTGTGAGATGAAGGACGGCTGCGCACTCATCCTGATGGAAACATGGCTCCAGAATACCACCCCTGAAGCGGGCTTCTAGCTAGAGGGTTTCATCTCTTTTCAGGTGGTCAGAAATCCTGGAACCTCTGGTAAGACCTGTGGAGGAAGAGTGTGTATCTTTGTTAATAAGAATTGGTATGTGAACACTTCAGTAGTAACAACCCACTGTTTGTCACTGGTAGAGATTTTACTGGTATAGTGCAAGCCCTTCTATTTACTGAGGGAGTTCTCTGCCATTGAGATTATAGCTATATTCATCCACCTATGCTAGTGAGGTCTACGGTAGCATCGATGACCTCCAAGCCATACACCTTTCTGGTGTCTTTATTATTCCTGGCAACTTCAACCATGCTAATTTAAAAACAGTCCTGCCTAAATTCTATCAGCAGGTTGTCTTTGCTGTCAGAGATAAGCACACAGCCCACTTGGTTTATACGAACTTCCCTGGAGCATATAAGGACGTTCCCCGCCCCCACCTTGGGTACACTCACCATTAGTCTGTTACATTAATTCCTACATACAGATCACTGATTAAATAAGTCAAACCAGTCAAAGGGAGATAAAGACCTGGGCCAGAAGGAGCAACCTCAGAGAACACAGACCAGAGCATGTTCATGGAAGTGGCTACCTATGACCATCACATTAACATCAATGAATATGCAGGATGTGTGACTGGCTACACAAAGAAGTACATTGAGGATGTCACTGTAATCAAACACAACGACGTGAGGGAAAATCAGAAGCCATGGCTGACAGCAGAGGTCCAGGCACCACTGAGAGATCAGGATGCTGCATTCAGATCAATGGATCATATGACTCTGAAGGCAGCAAGAGCTGTGTTTTTCCCCCACCATCAGGAAGGCAAAATGGAATGATTCTCAGAGAATATACAGACATTGCTGTGACACCAGAGATGTGAGGCGCATGTGGCCTATAAGTCCACAAGTTCAATGACAGTGACGCCTCTCTTCCTGATAGGCTGAATGTCTTTCATGCTCGGTTTGATGCACAGAATGATGTGCCAACAACCCCTTCCCCCCAAGGAGCAGGTACTCTGGCCACATCTGATGTCAGGAAGACCCTAGCCAGGGTGAACTCACGTAAAGCTGCAGGACCTGATAGCGTACCTGGTCAGATGCTTGAGGGACTGTGTAGCCCAGTTAACAGAGGTTCTAGCAGACATCTTCAACATCTCTCTGGAATAACCCACTATCCCCTCAGGATTCAAGACAGCTACCAGTATCCTGGTGCCCAAGAGGGCAATAGTAACCTGTCTCAACGACTACCGTCTAGTGACACTGACCTTAACAGTAATGAAGTGCTTTCAGCAACTGGTTATGGATCTCATTAAATCCCATCTTCCTGCTACATTGCACCTTTCCTAGTTCACTTATCGCTGAAATTGGTCTACTGATGATGTCATAGCCTCTGCATTCCACTCTGTATGGTTCCACCTGGAAAATGGTGCATCATTCATCAGGACACTGTTCATACAATCACCCCTCAAAAGCTGGTGGGTAAACTGTCCTTGTGGAGTTTCAACACCTCCCTCCGTAATTGGCTCCTGGACCTCTTGACAGAAAGGCTGCAGTCAGTCTTTGTTTTAGCAACATCTCTAACTCCATCACGCAGACCACTGGTGCTCCCAAGTCTGCATACTCAGCCCTCTGCTGTTCATGCCACTGAAGCACGATTACACTGCTAGATCAAGTTCAAGCTGAATCACAAAGTTCGCTGATGACACACCGGTGGTTGACCTTATTAACAATGATGAGGCAGTGCACAGAGAGGGGTTAGAGTGGCTGGAAAAATGGTGCATGCACAACAACCTGAGTCTCAACGTGGACAAGATTAGAGTGATGATTGTGGACTTTAGGAACATGCAATCAAGTCACTCCTCGTTGTGCATAAGTGGCTCCTCCGCTGATTGAGTTAGGAAGAGGAGTGCAGCAAACGGCTCTCCCACCCGATCATGTGCGGGCGAGGCAGATGCTGGGCCTCGTTCAGATGAAGTGGCAAATATCTTCGAAATCCTGAAAGAAATAATGGAGGCCCAGAAAGAAATAAAGTAGCAGCTCTGTGATATTAAGTCAGAGCTTGCCAGAGTTAATCAAAAAATAGCGGTGGCAGAGACTCGAATTGAGAAGGTGGAAGATCACGTTCAAAACATGGAACTGATACTGAGTAAGACGATAAAAATCATACATCACCAAGAAGGTAAACTGCTTGACCTGGAGGGAAGATCACGGTGGAAAAATATCAGAATCTACCACATTCCCGAAGGAGCAGAGGGCTCGTCTATGATGGAGTTTGTCGGAAAGTTACTGCGGGACGTGCTGGATAATCTCTCGGCTATGAAGCTGGAAGTCGAAAGAGCCCACCACGCGTTCGTCCCAAAACCTACCCAGGATAGAAAGCCATGCTCAATAATAATTAAATTTCTTCGGTACAGCACCAAGCCAGAGATTCTATGAAGGGCCTGGGGTAAGAAGAGAGTGCTTTTCGATGATAAATTAATATATTTCGATCAAGATTACCCCCCACCCCACCCGCGGTCCTGCTAAAACACAAAGAATACTCTGAAGTAAAGCGAGTACTAAAGCAAAAAAAGATTAAATTTCAAACTCTGTACCCTGCTAAACTTTGAGTGTTTTATGACAATGGGACTCGGTTGTACCAGACAGTGGAAGAGGCGACTTCAGACATGAAGGCAAGAGGGTTGCCCGTCAGCATGACCAAAACGAAGGAAAGCCTGACTGAGGAATTATCCCACTGCACTTGAGAAATAGTGCGAGAATCAAGAAGGCAGGAGATGGGAGGAGGCCAAGAGAAATACATCAGGAAGAGACCAGGAGTTTCCCAAAGACAGTCCTCACCCCTTTCAGAAGAGCCATAAGGTTTGGCTAACTTTAAAAATGTCGAGAAGCTGAACAGAAGCAAAAGTAGACGGTGATATATCTATCTCGAGAAATACTTATTATAATGTGGTTTTTATATTACTTAGTTGTTATTCTTTATTCACTCACTTACTCCTTTTTCCACACCAAAATGAGAATGTATGTATATATATATGTAACATATATGTGTGTATGTGTGTATATATATACTTGTGTGTATGTGTGTGTGTGCGTGCGTGTGCGTGTGTGTGTGTGTATATATATATATATGTATATATAGGAGGAGTACACAGGGAAATCTTTTCTGTGTAATGGATTCGTTCACTGACTTTTATGAATACTGCAATGGGGGCCCTCAACTCACAGGTAGGAGGGGTTATCTCCCACAGCTAGACATTTCCTGTAGCTCAACGCAGGGTCATTTACTAGAGACCTCAACCTTGGAATCACACGTTTGTTGCCATTTTTGTTATTATTTGTGTTTCTTAGTTCTGATTTGTTCAGGGAGTAGATCGATTAAGTTTTATTCTAATTTCAATGATACATTGACAGATAAATACAGATGGCTAAGGACAAGGTAAAATTCATTTCTTTTAATGTCAATGGGCTATTAAATCCAATCAAGCATAAGAGAATTTTATCCAATTTTGAACGGTTTGATTCATACTGGGAAAAATGGTTTAACTACATGATGCCTCATGGGCCTGATTTTATTCTCACAAATCAATGAATCTGTTGTAAAAAAAAAGGATCACCCCCTACTTGTACATAGTTCTTCTTTTTGCTTGTGTTTTCTTTCCACTCTTTTCTATAAGTGTATACCTCAGATAAATACTTTGTGGAGATTTGTGATATATATGATTATATGATATATATGTAAAATGTCTGAAATACATCTTATGGAAATGTTTGTTTGATGATCAACTTCAATAAAAAAAATTACCAATAAATAAATAAATAAATAAATAGATTGATAAATAGAAAGAATGCGCAGTAGTGTCTCCACTTCCTGAGGAGACAGAGGTGAGTGAGGCTCCCCACCACCATTCTAACCAATTTTTACAGGAGCACCATCAAGAGTGTCCTGACCAACTCCATCACCGTCAGATACGAGAGTCACAAAGCATCTGACCGCAAGTTCCTACAAAAGGTTATGAGGACTGCTATGATGATGATCAGGGTCTTTCTTCCATCCATCCGAGATGTTTATCAGGAGCACTGCATACACAGGATACTTAGGATTGTCAATTATCCTTCCCATCCGTCCAACAATCAGTTTGACCCCCTACCATCAGACAGGAGGTATCGTAGCATTAGGATAAGGACTATTAGGATGGGAAACAGCTTCTTCCCCCAGCCTGAAAGACTACTGAACTCTCTGCCAACACCCAGATCTCAGCACGTATGAAGTGACAGTTTCATACTGTCATACAGTTTCATACTGTTTACTTTTGAACTTGTATCGTATATGCAACTTATTATTTGTTAATTTATTTGTGGTAATATTACTTTATGCGTTACGTCTGTGAGCTATAACTACTGTGTTGTGTATCTTGGTCTGAAAAAACATTATCTTGTTTGGCAGTAATACATGTATGCAGTTGAATGACAATAAACTTGAACTTGAACTATTGTTGAGGAAAGATTGATAAAGATGGGAGGAGTGGCCATATTCATTATATCCAGTAAAACCCCTGGGTCTCTTTCATCTACATCCTTGACTGACTCTCAGTTTATCTTCCTAGGTGAAGTACTTTGCTATGGTTTGTATTAAATATCATCTGCTATCGATCTGCCCACTTAGTGATTCTGTCGAACACATTTGTGGTTTCCAAAGTCAGCAGCCTAGTCTATTTTGGTTTCTACAAATCTGATCAATTGCATTTGGGCTTTCAATCCAAATAACTCATGTAAATTAAAGAAAAGAGATCCTGGGACTGATTCCTGAAGTAGTTAACTCAGCACATACCCTAAACCTACTGATTCACCTACTTTAGCTCACTTCTTATCCATCAGAGAATTTACCAAACTGCCACAAGATGCCAAAGCAGTGAAACCAGTTTGTTAGTTTGAATCAAATGTTCTGAATATCTTCTTTCCATTGTTTACCAGGTTACCAGGGCATGCTGGGTTAGAGACTGATTGCTCCTGCCCTCTAGTGTTCACTTGGTGAAAGACAAGCTGGATTACATTCGTCTGCAGCTGCACTAGCACGTGATAAGAAACTGCTGTGTGCTTGTTCTTGCAGAAACGTGGCTCCAGGACAACATCCCAGGCACCATCAATCTACAGGCCATGACACTCAGAGACTTGGTCTACATTAATTTTTTGTGACTGTATGTTTTTCTGTTGTCCTAACTATATGGGCTTTGTTTGAGTCTGATTGAGGGTCTTGGCCTGAAACGTCGACTGTTTATTCATTTCCATAGATGTTGCCTGACCTGCTGAGTCCCTCCAGCATGTTGTGTGTGTGTGTTACTCTGGATTTCCAGCATCTTCAGAATCCCTTGTGTATATGTGCAATGCGTGACTGTTGGTACTGTACTTCGCATCTTGGCCCCAAAGGAGCACTGTTTTGTTTGGCTGTATTTATGTGTATGGTTGAATGACAATTAAACTTGAACCTGAGCATGTTATTTCTGTACATGTCACCCAGCAGGGATACAGGCCCTTCAGTCAGCCAAATCCACTCTGACCATCAGACACCCATTTACACTAATTCTACGCTACTCATTTAATTTTCTTTGCATTCCCATCAACTGTACACAGATTCTACCACCCTGCAACACTGGGGATTTTCATTGGCCAATTAACCTACCAATATGCCTTAGTGATGCGGGATGAAACCAGAGCAGGGAGAATGTGTAAACCCACACACAAAGCACCAGAGATCAGGATTAAACCCAAGTTACTGGAGCTGAGATAGATCTAGTATCTATACCACTGTGCCACAACCTCACTGTTAATCCAAGGCAGAACAGTAATGAGAGGCAAGGTAAGCACAGATAAAATGCAGAGTGTGAATCAATAAGAATTACAGCAGAAACAGAGTCAGGCCTCAGGTACTCTAAAATCTATTTATAAAACTCACGTTCAGTGGGAAGAGTGATCTATGATCCATTCTGGCTGGAAGGCTGTGTCTCACCTCTGTTATCACTCTCCTACAGATAGGCACAGCTTGACTTTAAGAATCTACTTTAATCTAGGCTTTGTTGACTCAAAGCATGAATCTGCAAAAACTGGCCTCAGGAAGGATGTGATTGCTTTGACCTCACCTGCCTCTCAGCCAAAGGATTTATTCACTCATTCTTTGGGTAGCAAATGGGCTAAAAGTCTCCAATGTTTGCCAGGAAGTGTGCTCATTAACAGACCTGATACCCTTCTTGAGCCCAATTTATACACGAAAGTTTTCAAATCCTTAAGATACTCAATGATTCAAAAAGCAGCTTTCAAATTATAACTATAACACAGTTATACTTATTATTAAACAAAATATAGAACCAACCAGTTTGTTAATTGAAATCGGCAAAAAATTGATTTTAACGGTTACTATATTCATTAGCATTATAGCACTGCAAAGTAATGTAATATTATCAACATCTTGCATGTAACCAGAGATGACAAGCGATTTAAAAAAATTAATCATACACGATATAAAAATCCATGAGTTAATGGTGTTTCAATTACATTGTAAAAACAATAATGGAATGCCAATATTTTTTGAAATTTGATTGAGATAAACACTTTGTCTTTGGCAGGGAGGTGTCGAGTGTGAGGGATTGTAAAGAGGGTGCACTTCCAAGAGGACCACAATCTTGTCATGGCTTGGAGGCTTGCATGCCTCAATGACCCAGAGAACTATGTTGGCTGAAGTCCAGGCTTTATGCTTTGGCTCTTGGTAGGGTCATCCATGCCAAACAGGTCACAGGGTAGAGGACAGACTCAGAGTGGTCCACCAGTCCTCCAGGTTCAGGGGTTCAGCTCAGGGTTAACAACCCTACAAGATTGTTACGGAAACAGCAAAGAAGAGTCCTTCTATATGTGAGTGTGATGGTATTCCTGAGCCTCGACCTGGGAACTGCGTGACTGACAGTTGTGAAAACTGAGGAAGCTACTGACATGATGAAGGAAGCCCTGAACACAGTCAGAGATGGAGGACCTTCATAGCTGCTCTAAATGCCAGTGGCGTAACAGGCAGTAAGTAAGGAATGAGTCTAGACAGAGGAAGAACAGAGGAGTGTGTTTGAAGGGGATAGAGAGAGGAGGAGCTGGGTGCAGAAAGGAGTAGAGCGGGATGGTGATAGAGAGAGAGAGATTAATGATTTGGATGGAAATGTAGATGGCATATTTAGTAAAGTTGGTGGTATAGTAGAAAGTGAAAAAGATTATCTAGGATTATAATGGCATATTGATCAAATGGGCCAGTGGTATGAGGAATGGTGGGTGGCATTAATTCAGATAAATGTAAGATATTGTATTTTGGTAAGATAAATGTAAGTATTCAAAGTACATTTAAGGTCAAAGTAATTATGCAGTATACAACCCTGAGATTGGTCTTCCCTCAGACAGCCACGAAACAAAGTAGAACCATGGAACCAACCCATTCAAAGACAAAAAACATCAACACCCCACCCCACCCCCCACACGCACACACAAAAAACAAACCGTGCAAATGACACCAGAAAAACACAGGATATAAAACACAAAATCAAAACGCATAGTCAGTTAAGCTCAGTGTTTGTTATCTGCAGGCCATCCTGATTCAAAAATCGTCCAAAAAAACAGCAACAAATAAAGGAGTGACCAGAAACTAGAACACATCATAAACGTGAATTAGAGTCTAATCCACAAACCCTGTCGATTAAACCTTGCCCTGACAGCATCGAGGGAGAGAGATCACTCAACGCAAGGACCTTCCCTTGGCAGCAGTGAGCGAGAGGGAGGCAGAGACCATCACACACAGACAACTCCCCCCGGCAACAGCAAGCGAGAGGCTGGTAGATGGCACTAAACACTTGTGCGCCCACCACACCTGCCTCAACGATTTCAATCTTCCTCGGCACTTTAATCAGTGAGATCAGTGAGAAATGGAGTCGATCATGGTCTGGCACCCCATCTCCAGGCTTCCTGGCCTCCATATCACATGCTTTTGGTCACAGCCTCGTGGAACCCTCTCAGAGACAGCACAGAGCTAGATTGACCGTTCGGCCCTAAAACATACCGCCAGAATGTGGATAACAGGCTCCAACAGTAGCAGAACTACAACTGAAATAAAAAGATGTAAAAGAAGTGAAAGAAGTTACTTCGTGAACCGTCTTGAGGATGTTGCCATTGAGAACGTTGTTTGCTAGCGCCATCTTGGAAATGGTGGGACTCTGGATAGTGTTGTAGAACAGAGAAACCTAGAGGTACAGGTATACAGTTCCTTGAAAGTGGTGACACTCGCAGACAAGTTGGTGAAAAAGGCATTTGCCATTCTTGCCTTATCTGTCAGAATATTGAATTAAGGAGTTGGGACATCATGCTACTGTTATACAAGACATTGGTAAGGCCTCATTGGAAATATTGTGTACAATCCTGGTCACCCTGCTTTAATAAGGATGTCATTAAGCTGTGAAGGGTGCAGAAAGGATTTATGAGCATGCTTCTTGGACTGGAGAGCGTGGGTTATAAGGGGATGCTATATAGATTAGGATATTTTTTTCCCTGAGAAGGCATACTGAGGTTTATAAAATCATGAGGGACATAGACAAGGTGAATAGCTAATGTCTTTTTCCAAGGGCAGGGTAGTCAGAAACGAGAAACTATAGGTTTAAAGTGAGAGGGGAAATATTTAAAAGGGCAACTTTTTCACACAGAGCATGGTGGGGATCTTGAATGAATTGGCAGAGAAAGTGGTCCAGGCAGATACAATTACAAAATTTAAAAGGCATTTGGACAGGTTTGTGGATAGTAAAGATTTAGACCAGGGGTTCCCAACCTTTTTTAAGCCATGGACCCCTACTATTTACTGAGGGGTCTGTGGACCCCTGGTTTAGAGAGATATGGGCCAAATGCAGGCACACGGGACTGGTTCAGTTAGGACACTTAGACAGCATGGATAAGTTGGGCCAAAGGGCCTGTTTCTGAATTACATAGCTCTATGACTCAATAGGGAGGATTGGTGGGCATGAGCTCAAGATAAGAGATAAGGTCAAGATAAGCAGAACAGGAAGGGGTGGGTGGTAGGGAGTGATGTTGGATGAGGAACATCAAGGAATAGCAAGAGTGAATCAGGGCAGAGAGGGAAAGAAACGATGGGGCAGAGGGACAGAGAGGAAGGAGGGGGAGGAAGATGCAGGACAAAGAGAAAGAGAGAGAGCAGAAAAGGGGTGCTCCCAAAATTAGTGGCTAGAGCAGGGGTGGGCAAACTTTTTGACTTGTGGGCCACAAAGGGTTCTAAAATTTGACAGGGAGCAGATGGACGGAGTGTTTTGGTAATACACCTCATAAGAGAAAATAAAATATCATGGGATATGTAGAAAACATGTGCTTTAATTTCAATTGAAAATGAACAAATGCATTACAACAAAATATCTGTCTTTGAAGTCCTATGGTACTTAGCTATTTATTGAAATGACTTTTAAAACACTGAAAATTAAATGAATAAAATACAGCTTTTTTTAATAGTAACAGTTATTATTTTAAAGCACTGAAAATTCTGTTATCCTTCAAGATATTATCATCATCACTCTCCTCCTGACTGTCTTTATTTCAAAAACGGTAGGAGATGCAGGTCTACTTGTCCTGCTCCTTCTTATTCAATTGTCCCCTGTGCCAAAACTCAACAACGACCAGCACAAGGACAGAACAGTGACAGCGTGCCAGTATGCGGAGCGCGTTATTTGATCTGGAGCGCATTTTTTTATTTTGAGAACGTACGTGCACCTGCGCACTACTCATGTCCATCACTTAACAGAAATGACATGTAACATGTAAGGCTTATTGAAAAAAATATTTTCAAATGCATTTTTTACATAACACAACGAAGAAACGTATTTTTAATTTCAGTGGGAACAGTGTTGTTGGTCTCCCTTTTTAGCCAGCGCATCAAAGTCTGGATTTAATTTTGTTGTGGCGATTCTCAGGATGGATCTGAGGTGTTGGTCAGTTAACTTGGATCTGTGGCTGGCTTTGTTGATGTTCATGACGCTGAACGCCTGTTCACACAAGTAGGTCAAGCCGAACAAAGAGTAAAGCGCAAATGTGGAGTAATACGCTGCACCTCAACAAAGGTCAATGTATATAGAGTGCGTCATCTATTGGGAAAACGCCAGAATTACAGGGAAAAAACGTTAACAAGGTTTATTAATATAATTTCATCAAGTTTTGCGGGCTGGATTAAAAAGCTTAACGGGCCGCATATGTCCCCCAGGCCGTAGTTTGCCCATGCCTGGGCTAGAGAGCATGCAGTAAATCATTCAGAGCCTGATTTTCAAACAAAGTTCTAAACTCAGACCAAGCACTGTGGACCTGTGGACATTGCTGCCCGTCATGATAAGTAGTCAAGCACACAATGTTTGCCACTTTGTTAATTCCAAATCTGTCTCTCTAAATCTCTCTACATGTAGTTCTTTATAGATTTGCTTAACATCTTGAAGTCAGGGCAGATGGTGAGAGACGAGAGGGAAAGACGAAATGCAGAAAGGGGAGGGAGGGAAAAGAGGGAGGGGGAGGGAAAAGTGGCAGGGTGAAGGATGGGATTGGAGATGGAGGATAGTGGGAGTGCAGGAGGAGAGCAAAGAAGGAAACCATAAATACCACCAGTCAGAAGCCGTTCTCCTTCTCTGTACCCCCAGAATCCTCCAAAAAGAGAAGCATAATGCTTGTGTATCAGAGTAATATTCTATACCTTGAATCAGATTCATAATCAGCATCTATGAATCATTTAAAGGAATTACCAAGCTCCTCGCAACAT
This sequence comes from Hypanus sabinus, assembly GCF_030144855.1. NCBI lineage: Eukaryota > Metazoa > Chordata > Chondrichthyes > Myliobatiformes > Dasyatidae > Hypanus > Hypanus sabinus. The sequence continues at coordinate 10,184,999 of NC_082739.1, read as the reverse complement.
ATGCCATTGAAATCAACATGTGTCATTTAAAGACTTACAGTGGTGCTCGATAGTTTGTGAACCCTTTGCAATGTTCTCTATCCAATTTTTCCAACAAATATATGTAATATTGAAATTTTTTCTCAATAAGTAAATAAAAAAGAGTAATGTTTTGTGTTATTTATTTAATTGGGCTCTCTATCTCATTTTAGGACGTGTGAAGATCTGATCACCTCTTAGGTCATATTTATGCAGAAATATTAAAGGGTTCACAAACTTTCTGAGCACCACTGTACTTTCTGAGCTCTCCAATAATCCCTGGCCCAGCAATACCTTGATTTTAGCTGTGTTTCCAAATTCTTCTGTGGCCTCAATCCTCCTTAACATGTAACTCACCCTGCCTTAGTACATTCAGTTCAAGCTTCTTCTATATTCCCTGTTCTAATAGCTCCACTATTAACTGCCACTCTTTCAGTAGCTCTGTAATTCCCATCCACAACAATCCTTTCTCTACTCTTCTTTCTTAAATCTTCCTTCCACTCTCCAAACATTGGCTTGATTTCAAATTGTATTTATAATTACTCCTGTCTTGTACCTTAGAACAACAATATATTTTAATGTAAATGGCAGTCGCTATTGTTAACCTGCTTATTGGTGTGAAGGTTCTACAACAAGAGGCTGTATGCATTGAATATTTCTATATAAAATAATCTGGAATCATTCAATAAGTATACTGGATTCTGAGTAATAGAATTATTTTAAATATCAGCAAAGAACAGAATTATTTCAGGAAATCACTGTAATTACATCACTGAGTCCTGTCGAATAAAAGCAGCATTATTCACAAATCAGGCAAGTTGCTTCAAACAGATGCAGCTGACTGGAATATTAATAGCTGTGCTCTACATACTTGAGCTGAAAGGCAAGAACTTGACCTCATTTCTAAACAACCAATTCCATGGATTTCAATTGTTTCTATCCTTGTTGCTATTCCCAAATCTTCAAACCTCGACACCAATGACAGTCCTGATCCATGTTACAAGTGGCAATCTGAGACCCACTTCACAGATGCCTCAGGAGTCTCTAGTCCCACACCACCAGGCTCAGGAACAACCATCACTCCTGAGCCAGTATGACAACTTTTTTCCAGAATCAGACCAGAACCAGGTTTATTATCACCGGCATGAGTCGTGAAATTTGTTAAATTAGCAGCAGCAATTCAATGCAATACAAAAAAAAACAAAATAAAATAAAATAATAATAAATAGATAAATAAATTACAGTATACTTATATTGAATAGGTGAAAAACCATGCAATATTGTAAATTAAAAAAAGTGAGGTAGTGTTCAAGGGTTCACTGTCCATTTAGGAATCAGATGGCGGAGGGGAAGAAGCTGTTCCTCAATCGCTCAGTGTGTGTTTTCAGGCTTCTGTACCTCCTACCTGATGGTAACAGTGAGAAAAGGGCATGCCCTGGGTGTTGGAGGTCCTTATTAATAGACACTGTCTTTCTGAGACACTGCTCCTTGAAGATGTCCTGGGTACTTTGTAGGCTAGTACCCAAGATGGAGCCGACTAGATTTACAACCCTCTGCAGCTTCTTCCAGTCCTGTGCAGTAGCCCCTCCATACCAGACAGTGATGCAGCCTGTCAGAATGCTCTCCACAGTACATCTATAGAAGTTTTTGAGTGCATTTGTTGACATGACAAATCTCTTCAAACTCCTAATGAAGTCTAGTTGCTGTCTTGCCTTCTTTATAACTGCATCGATATGTTGGGACCAGGTTAGATCCTCAGAGATCTTGACACTCAGGAACTTGAAACGGCTCACTCTCTCCACTTCTGATCCCTCTATGTGGATTGGTATGTGTTCCTTCGTCGTACCCTTTCTGAAGTCCACAATCAGCTCTTTCATTTTACTGACATTGAGTGCCAGGTTGTTGCTGCAACACCACTCCACTAGTTGGCATATCTCACTCCTTTCAAGACTAAACTGATTACTGAGCTACGACATATAGGCTCACTTTCAAGGACTGTACAACTTTTGTTTTTTACTATTTATTTATTTATCTATCTATCTATTTATTTATTTATTGTTTTGTGTATTTGAATAGTTTGTCTTCTTTTGCACATTGGTTGTTTGTCAGTCTTTGTGTGTAATTTTTCATTGATTCTGTGTTCTACTGCGAACGCCTGAAAGAAAATGAATCTCAGGGTAGTAGATGGTGACGTATATGTACTTTGATATTAAGTTTACTTCCAACTTTGAAAAAGCGCTTCATTATTGAAGTTGCCAACTTCTAAATGGAGCATTAAGCTGAGTACCTCTCTGCTCTCTCGGATGCATGAAAAACATCTATTTTGTTTTTAATTCACGTTACTGACATGGACAGAATTTAATGTTCATTTTTAATTGCCCATTGAACTGAGTAGCTTTCAGGAATATTTCAAAAGGCTGGTAAGAGTCAGCCTCTGGTCTTACGATCTCTTTTTTATCAAAATCAATTTATTCATGATAAAAAAATATTTACACAAATAAATCATGTGATTACTTCTCATTCTTTCATTTACAGTCAATGTACTGTTTTATAATAGAACTGTTAGTACTAATAGTACTGTTCTATTACATTCCTTAAAGCCAATAGGACTATTGCCCTTCACGTGGCCCCTTGGGGTGGTACACTACTACAATAATTGAGGGTCTTCCTCACCCCACCTGGTCCCTCCCTCTCTGTCCTTCCCCACCAAGTCCTTGCAGTGGCTGCACATCACCAGATTTCACCAGCAGGCATTAAAACCTTGCCTGACTGGCGGTGAGAGGGGCCTTCCCAGGCAGGTTCCTCCTGTATGCCCGGACTATCCTCCTCACCGTACTTTGCTCAGAGGATGATTGTAATGGGAATGAGACAGTTGCTCACCTCTTTGAGGATTGTGGGTTTGCGAAGAGGGTGTAGAGTAAGATGCAGAGGCCTGTGCCATGGTTTATCCTGAGCAGCTGCATGGCAGAGGGCTCGTGGATCTATGGGCTGTTCCCAGGGACACACACGGAGACAAACGTCAAGTGCTGCTGGCAGATCATTAGCTCAGTGAAAGACGTCCTTTGATCTGCCGGAAACTTGGTCTGTCAGCACATTGAGATGTCCATGGAGGAACGTTGCCCACCAGCACATTCCTGGCTGCAAGAATACTTGTCAAAGGTCTTATGGTTCAGTGGTTAGTCTGGAGCTATATGTAGTCCTGACCTGGGAAGCATAGGAGATTACTTTTCCCGAGGGACACTAATGAACCAGATGCATTTTTTTTTATCAGTCTGGAAGTTTCTTAGTTAGAGAAAATCCCTTGGCTAATATTTGGCTCTCATTTGTCTCACAGCTATTTGTAGTACTGCGCTGGCGCAAATTATCTGCTATGCTTTCTACATCGTAGAAGTAGCCACACTTCTAAAGAATGTCACAAATTGCGGAGCACTTATTAGGTATGTCATGAGGTGCTATATAAATTGCAAGGGGCAAGAAATTGGCTCATAATTTCTGTTTCCATTTCATGTAGTTGTAAAGTCTTATAACAACATGACACACAAAACAAAACTGATGACATACAAAAGAGCTAGCTTCAAAGAGGTTTAAACAAACTTTCATGTTTGTTATTTTAATCTTTGTATTCAGAGATTGCAAATGTACTGAATGTGAATCCTTGCCAATGATGCTGAATTTAATGACTGGAAATAAAAATGAGAAATTTGATTTGATGCAGCTCAATTTATGCTATCATATAAGGTCAAAATATGATCTTACTGACTCTAGCAGAGCTGTGTAAATTAACATATCTGTCTACCAGCTCACTAATGCAACACAGATAACATTGCCCCCATTATCTAACACTACTGCGAACATCAAAGCCAGAAACATCAGCTTTAAACAGAAAATTCCTCCTTAGACTGAAGCCCATGTCAATTGAACCAGCAAGACTGCAAAATGCCAGAAGCATCACAAGGTCAACAGCATCTGAGGAGATAGAAGCTCAGGTCAATGGCCTTCCCTCAGAGATGGCCTTTAAGTACAAAGTGTTGGGAGCGTGTGGGAGATAAGAAAGGAGAAGAAAGCCTGTGAGACAAGTAAGTAAAACTTGTAAGGGAAAAGGAGCTGTGAACAGAAATAAAGCAGAAAGAGATGACACAAGAGGATATGGAATTGGCAGACCTGTTACTACTAACTGGAAAATAGAGGAGACTGGTTAAAATCTGAAGCAACACACAGAAGAGGTAGGAGGAACTCAGCAGGTCAGGGAGCATCTATGGAGGGAAATAAACAGTCAACATTTCGGGCTGACATCCTTCATCAAGCCTAGTAAGGAAGAGGGCAGAAACCTGCATGGAATGGTAGCAGGTAAGTATAGTAACGTAGTGGTTAACACAAAGCTTTAGAGCTCTGGCGATCGACGATTGGGGTTGAATTCCCACTGCTATCTGTAAGGAATTTATACATTCTCCCCATAACCAGGTGGGATTCCTCTGGGTGCTCCAGTTTCCTCCCACATTCCAACAATGTGCAGGTTGTTGGTAAGTTGTGGGCATGCTATGTTGGTGCCGGATGCATGGCGGCACTTGTGGGCTGCCCCCAATACGTCCTTGGACTGCATTGGTCATTGACACAAATGGCACATGTGACAAACAAAGCTGATCAAAATAAAAAGACGGGGGGGGGGGGGAGAAGAGCACAGGTAACAGGTGAGTCCAGGTGAAAGGGGGAGGTAGGTATTCCCCAATACAAAGACAAGGTCTATTTCTTGAGTGTAGTTAGGTCAGCACAGGTTCAGGAGGTTATGGGCCAAACACTGGGAAATTGAACTAGCTTGGATGGGGACTATAAGACATAGGAACAGAATTAGGCCATTCAGCCTGTCAATCTTGCTCTGCCATTCCATCACAGTTGATTGATTATCCCTCTCAACCCTATTCTCCTGCCTTCTCCCTGTGACTTTTGATGCCCTGATCAATCAAGAACCTATCAACCTCCACCTTAAATATACCCAATGACTTGGTCTTCACAGCCATCTGTGGCAATGAATTCCACAGTTTTACCATACCCTGGCTAAAGAAACTTTTCCTCATCTTTGTGCTAAATGGATCTCCCTCTATTCTGAGGCTGTGCCTTCTGGTCCTAGACTCTCCCACTATAGGAAACATCCTCTCCATGTCCAACCAAACAAAGCATTTCAATATACAATAGGTTGCAATGAAATCCCCCCTCATTCTTCTAAACTCCAGCAGATGCAGACCTAAAGCCATCACACGTTCCTCATATGTTAACCTTTTCATTCCTGGGGTCATTCACATGAGCCTCCTCTGGATCATCTCCAATACCAGCACATCTTTTCTTAAATAAGAGACCCAAAACTGCTCACAATACCTTAAGTGCTATCTGACCAATGCCTAATAAAGCCTCAGCATTACATCCTTGTTTTTATATTCTAGTTCTCTTGAAATGAATGCTAATATTGCATTTGCATTCCTTATCACTGACTCAACCTGCAAGTTAACCTGTAGGGAATCCTGCATGAGGACTCCTAATTCCCTTTGCACCTCTGATTTCTGGATTTTCTCCTTATTTAGAAAATTATCCACATCTTTATTCCTCCTACCAAAATGCATGACCATACACTTCCCGATACTGTATTCCATCTGCCACCTCTTTGCCCCTTCTCTCAATCTGTCCAAGTCCTTCTGCAGACTCCCTGCTTCCTTAATACTTCCTGCCCCTCCATCTGTCTTTGTATTGTTTGTGAACTTGGCCACCAACCTATCAATTCCTTCATTCGAATCATTGGCATACTGTATGACATGAAAAGAAGCAGTCGAAAGACTGACACCTGCAGCACAGCACTAGTCACCAGCAGCAAGCCAGCAAAGCCCCCCTTTATTCCCACTTTTTGCCTCCTGCCAGTCAGCCAATCTTCTATCCATGCTAACCTCTTTCCTGTAATACTGTGGGCTCTTATCTTGTTAAGCAGCCTCATGTGCAGCAACTTGTCAAAGGCCTTCTGAAAATACAATTAAGCAACATCCATTGACTTTCCTATGTCTATTCTGTTTGTTACTTCCTCAAAGAATTCCAACAGATTTGCCAAGGAAGATTTTCCCTTGAGGAAACCATGCTGACTTTGCCCTATTTTGTCATGTGCCTCCAAGTACCCTAAGACCTCATCCTTAATAGTAGACTCCAACATCTTTCCAACTGCTGAAATCAGGCTAACTGCCCTACAGTTTCCTTTCTTCAGCCTCCATCCCTTCTTAAAGAGTGGAGTGACATGTGCAATTTTCCAGTGTTCCCCTTGTGGGGTCAACCACGAGCTGCTCTAAAAAGCTATTTCATAGGCATTCTCTCTTGAGACCCAGAACCAACCTGATTTTCCCAATCTACCCGTATATTGAAATCCCCAGTGACTATTGCAACGTTGCTCTTTTGACATGCATTTTCTACTTCCCGTTGTAATTCGTGACCCACATCTGGGTTACTGTTTGGAGGCCTGTATACAACCCCCAACAGGGCCTTTTTTACCTTTACAGTTTCTTAACTACCCACTAGGATTCTACATCTTCCAATCCTATGTCGCCTCTTTCTAAGGATTAGATTTCATTTTTTTACCAGTAGACCCACTCCACCCCCTCTGCCTACCTGCCTATCCTTTTGATACAAGGTGTACCCTTGGATGTTAAGCTCCCAACTATGATCTTCTTTCTGCAGGGTCCCAGTGATGTCCACAACATCATACCTGCCAATCTGTAACTATGGTACAAGATTATCTACCTTATTCCATATACTGTGTTCATTCAAATATAACACCTTCAATCCTGTATTCATCAGCCTTTTCACTTTAACTCATTCCACTGACTGCAATTTTGTCCTATCATTTGCTTGTCCATCCTCACTGTCTCACTACCTGCTGCATCTAGTTGTGTAGCAACTGCCCCATCCTCAGCCCTGTCACTCTGGTTCCCTTCACCCTGCCAAATTAGTTTGAACCCTTCCCAAGAGCTCTAGCAAACCTGCCCATAGGATATTGGTTCCCCCTGGGATCAGCCGTAACCTATTCTTTTTGGACAGGTCATACCTTCCCCAGAAGAGATCGCAATGATCCAGAAATCTGAAACCCTGCCCCCTACACCTGTTCCTCAGCCATGCGTTCACCTATTCTTACCCTCACTGGGGTGTAGCACAGGCAGCAAACTAGAGACTACTACCTGGAGGTCCTGCTTTTCAGCTTTTTACCTAGCTCCCTAAATTCTCCCTCCCTTTTCCTACCTACGTCATTGATACCAAAATGTACCACGACTTTTGGCTGTTCACCCTCCCTTTTAGAATGCTGTGGACCTGATCTGAGACATTTCTGACCCTGGCACCTGGGAGGCAACATACGTACATTTATCAATACAGGAAAAGTGGAACATATCAAAAATGTCAGATATAAAGGGCCTTCTGACCAGCCAATTCAGGTTCTTGGTACAATCACACCAATATGAACTCATGCCAGGGTAAAAGCAGCAAATTTCTGATTAGTTTTGGAGAAAAACAATGTAATTACACCTTGATGCCTTAAAGTAATGTAAACCAGGATAGTAGAGAACTCCAGCCCTGATAAGCCAGTACAGGAGACCACTACATCCCTGATAAACCAGAATAGGAAACATCTCCAACCCTATAAGCCAGTACTGGAGACATCTCCAGCCCTGATAAACCAGTACAGAAGACAAATTCAGCCTTGTTAAATTAGCAGAGGGGAAAATTCCTGCCCTGATAACCAGTGGAGGAGATAAACCAGTATATGAGACATCTTCAGCCTTGATTAACCATTCAAGGTGATAACTCCAGCCTTGATAGACCAGTACAGGAGAACACTCCATCCATACAGGAGACAACTGCAGCGCTGCTAAACCAGTGCAGGAGACAATTTCAGTCCTGATAAACAGTAGGAGGTCTCGCCACCCCCTCCTTGTACTTCCCCTCCCCCACATCTTTTAGTCTGCTGTCTTTCCCCCTTCAATACCAGTGCTGAAGAAAAGTATCAGTCAAAAACGTAAGCTGTTTATTTCCCTCCATAGATGCTGCCTGACCTTCTGAGTTCTTCCAGCATTTTGTTTGTGTGGCTTTGGGTTTCCAACATCTACAGAGTATTTCGTGTTTATGATTTAAGGCTCACTGTTGAAGTAGTTTAGTTACTAAGCATTCACTGCATAGGCCAACATACAGTTGTTAAAATCTATATTTTGCTGAATGAAATAACCTTCGTACATCTAACCTAGTTTGTCTACGCATTGCTTGGAAGTGCATCTTCCCAATACCACATTAGCAATACAGATAAAATAAAAAAGTCGCATAAAGAAAGTTGAGCCTCTCTTGCTTTAGAGGGTCTCAATCACCTTGTACCTATATTTCTCCAAAATCTTTTTACACATCTTAGTCACTGATGTTTTCTAATCACGTCTCTTCCCTCCACTATTCAAGAGTTTTAACGGGAGAAGGTCAGAAATGGATAAGTTATTAAAACTGAGGCTTAAACACCGTCTCGTGCAGGGGTTCTCAATCTGGGCTCCATGGACTCGTTGGCTAATGGTACTCCTTGGTTAATGGTAATGGTACTCTTTAGTCCATGTCAAGAAAAGGTTGGGGACCCCTATTCTCTCGCAAGAGAATAGCATTCTTGTTTTGGACTGATCCATCACATTTGCTTTAACAATGGTGTAAACACCTTTAGTCCTGGAGGTTCAAGAAATATATTCAGCGGCATATTCTTGGGTACCACTGGTCATTAATGCAAATATCTAATCAACCAATCATGTGGCAGAAACGCAATGGATAAAAGAATGCAAACATGGTCAAGAGGTTCAGTTGTTGTTCAGACCAAACATCAGAACGGGGAAGAAATGTGAGCTAAGTGACTTTAAAAGTGGAATGACTGTTGGTGCCAAACTATGCCGGTTTGTGTATTTCAGAAACTGTTGATTTCCTGGAACTTTCATGCATATCATTCTCCAGAGCTTACAGGGAATGGTGCAAAAAACAAAAACATTCAGTGAGCAGCAATTCTGTGGGTAAAACACCTTGCTAATGAGAGAAGTCAGCGGAGAATAGTCAGTCTGGTTCATGCTGACAGGAAGGTGACAGTAACTCTAACAACAATGTCTTAGAACAGTGGTGTGCAGAAGGGCACCTTTGAATGCACAACATGTCAAACTTTGAAGTGGATGGGCTAGAGCAGCAGAAGACCACAAATATACACTCAGTGGACACTTTATTAGGTATAGTTACCTAACAGAATGGCCAATGAGTGTACATTAAATACTCTGAACCCTTTGCCTCATTATTGGCTTTAATTATTTTCCTCTTAGAAAATATATATAAAGGTTCAAGTTTGCTGAAGTTTAAGATGGTATCCCGATCATAAGCAGACAGTCCCAATGGTCAGATCAAGTGAAGATAACATGGCCTGTTATCAACACTTTGTGAAGGAACATCTAAATGCGAGAATAGTTGCATCAGCAACTTTGAATATAAAAGCCTGAACAATCTCAAGATTTCCAGCATATGAATTGGCATTATTTTTTCAATTAATGGATGCTTGTACCACCAAGAGTTCATCACCAAGGAACTCAAGATAGAAAGTGAATTGATTTTATGATTTCCTTCGACGATGAAGGTTAATGGATGATGATCAGTTTTTGAGATTTCTAGGTTAGCAAGTGTGGGGTACATTGTGCACAGGTGAGTTATAGATATGAAAACATTCATTGCATTTTCATTAGTCTTTAAATTATAAATGTTAAATCATTGACTGTGGTGAAGTGTACATCCTCATTATTGACTTTGCTTTTATTTGAGAAACTTCCTTTGGGAAGAGAAACTTCTGGTTGAAAACCTTCAGAAAGAATCAAACACTGAAGGAATTAAACAGAGAAAATATTCACAAATAATCTTTTTGTGAGGCTCCATGACAAAGGCAAAAGCTACATGGCAACAGATGTTGCTTAGTAACTATTTGGGCAGATTTAAAGTGGAAAACCATATCACTCATTGAGATGACAGATTCCAAAGACTGATATTCTCAAATCAGATTAGAATTCATCGCGCTTGCTGCCTGCAAACATTTCTTTTTAGTCTCCATCTTAACTCACCAAAGTGAAATAATTACTGATTACTGGGATATTGTTCTGTGATTGGCATCAAACACAAAACCATTAAGTCAGGAGCTCCTCTCCTCATTGAGTTTATCTGGCTGATTAACTGCTGCAGAAGGGCTCAAAGTTCAAAGTAAATTTATTATCAAAGTACGCATATGTCACCATATACAACCAGATTCATTTTCTTGTGGGCATACTCAATAAATCTATGGAATAATAATCACAACAGAGACAATGAAAAACCACCCAACCTGGGCATTCAACCAGAGTGCAGTAGACAACAAACTGCGCAAATACAAAAAGAAAGAAAAATAACAATAAATAAAATAAACAATAAACATTAAAAACATGAGATGAAGAGTCCTTGAAAGTGGGATCATTGGTTGTGGGAATATTTTAATGATAGGGCAAGTGAAGTTATCCCCTTTGGTTCAAGAGCCTGATGGTTGGGGGGTAATAACTGTTCCTGAACCTGGTGGTGTGAATCCTGAGGCTCCTGAACCTTCTTCCTGATGGCAGCAGTAAGAAGAGAGCATGACCCGGGTGGTGGGGGTCCCCTGTGATGGATGCTGCTTTCCTGTGACAACATTTCATGTAAATGCACTCAACAGTTGGGAGGGCTTTACCTGTGATGGGCTGGGCCATATTCACTACTTTTTGTTGTATTTTCCATTCAAGGACATTGGTGCTTCTATACCAGGCTGTGAAGCAGCCAGTCAATATACTCTCCACTACACATCTACAGAAGTATGTCAAAGTTTTAGATGCCATGCCGAATCTCCACCAACTCCTAAGGAAGTAGAGTTGTGCATCCTTTCATAATTGCACTTACTTACTGGGCCCAGGACAAGTCCCCCGAAATAATAACACTGAGGAATTTAAAGTTGCTGACCCTCTCAACCTCTGATCCTCCAATGAAGACTTGCTCATGAACCTCCGGTTTCCTTCTGCAGAAGTCAGTAATCAGCTCCTTGATTTTGCTGACATTGAGTGAGAGGTTGTTGTTATGGCACCACTCAGCCAGATTGTCAACCCCCCTCCTGTATGCTGAATTTGATCCAGCCTACAACAGTAGTTTCATCAGCAGACTTAAATATGGCTTTGGAGCTGTGCTTAGCTACACAGTCATAAGCACAAAGCAAGTAGAGCAGGAGACTAAGCACACATCCTTGTGGTTCATCTGTGCTGATGGAGAGAGATCGTGGAGGAGATGCTGTTGCCAATCCAAATTGACTGTGAAGAAACCAAGGATTCAATTGCAAAAGGAGGTATCAAGGCCAAGTTTTTGAGGAGATGGTAGTATTGAATGCTGAGCTGTAGTCAATGAAGAATATCCTGAAGTATGCATCTTTGCTGTTCAGATGTTGCAGAGTTGAGTGAAGAGCCAATGAGATGGCATCTGCTGTGAACCTTCTGTTCTGATAGGCAAGTTGGAATGGATCTAAGTTGCTTCTTAGACAGGCGTCAATATGCTTCAACATCAAACTCTCAAAAAACTTTATCACTGTGGATGTAAGCGCTACTGGGTGATTGTCACTGAGGCTCTTCTTTGGCACCGGTATAACTGAAGCCTGCTTGAGCAGGTGGGTACCTCAGTCTTTTGAAGCTTGAGATTAAAGATATCAGTGAACACTCCAGCCAGTTGATCAGCACAGGTCTTTAGTACTTGGCCAGGCACCCTGTCTGTGCTGGATGCTTTTCTTGGGTTCACCCTACTGAAGGCTGCTTGCACATCGGCCTCAGAGACTGAAATCACAGGATCATCTGGAGCTGTGGGAGTTTGAGATGGTTTCTCCATATTTTGATGGTCAAAGTGAGCGTAGAAAGCATTGAGCTCATCTGGAAGCGAAGCCCTGCTGTCACCTATGTCACTTGATTCAACTTTATAAGAGGTGATAGCATTCAAACCCTGCCACAACTGTTGGGCATCCTTTGTTAATTCAAGTTTAGTTCAGAGTTGCCACTTCACCCATGAGATCACTTTCTGAAGATCGTACCAGAACCATTTGTAACTTCCTTGGTCCCCAGACTTGAATGCCTCTGATCTGGCCCTCAGCAGATAGAGGATCTCATGGTTCATCCAAGGCTTCCGGTTGGAGAAGACTGAGTGATTTTGTGGGGACACACTCATCTACAACGGTTTTTATAAAGTCCATGGCAACCATGGTGAATTCATTCAGATCCACAGATGAGTCCTTGAGCACAGCCCTGACACACATACCTGAAGCAATCCAGCAGCCTCCTGCGACCACTTCTTTGTTGTCCTAATCTCTGAAGCTTTGCTCTTTAGCCTTTGCCTGTATATGGGTAGGAGAAGGACAACCAAATGATCCGATTTACCAAAATACAACTGGGCATGGAACGGTAGGCATCCCTTATCTTAGTATAGCAGTGGTCTTAGTATAGTTTTGGGATCTCTGGTGCTACAGGTTAGATGCTGATGGTCAGTGGGCAGGGATTTCTTCAAACAAGCCTGTTTGAAGTCGCCTACTATAATTTGAAATATATCAGAATAGACTGTTTCTTGTTTGGAGCTGTCATCCTGCAGTATCTTAAGCGCTTGATTATAGTCGGCTGCTGGTGGTATGCAAACTGCAGACAAATTTATGGAGTAGAACTTCTGAGGTAAATAGAATGGATGGCATTTGACTGTTAGGTGTTCAATGTCATATCAGCAGCTTGGTCCATTCGGTAAATCAAGAAGCCCTCTGGTTTGATCGCTGTATCTGGTGCAGTGGGAGGAAGCCAAGTTTCACTCAGACATGGAAGACAACAATTCCTCATTTCCCTCCGATACAGGACTCTTGCCCTCAGGTCCTCAATTTTTAAGGTTAGTACCTGATAACATTAGTCTATGGAACTCCTTGCACTAGCCCTTGGTGGCAGGATAACTAGGACAAACCTAGCTTGGGGCCTCCTCCTCATTCAGACAATGTGAACAACTGCCAATTGGCTAACTGATACCTGCACTGTGCAGACAGGCAAATTCCTTTCAGAGTATACATTGACATGAAATATGGTCTGAGTTGAGAAACAGAGTCTACAGGTTATTGGTCTGACTGTTTAAGGTAATAGGAATATGGTGGGATAGAACTGAAGAAGGTCAATCAAGATTTTATTGAATAGCACCAGGACACTTAGATATAAAGATAAAGATTAGCTTTATTTGTCATGTGTATATTAAAACATACAATAAATTGTGGTGTTTACATCAAATCAGATTAGCAAGGATTGTACTGGGCAGCTTGCATGCCAACGTAACATGCACACAACTCACTAACCCAAAATGTACATCCTTGGAAAATGGGAGGAAACCAAAACACCCTGAGGAAACACGTATGGTTACGGGGAGAATGTACAAACTCCTCACAGGCAGTGGTGGGAATTGAACCGCAACCTTACAGCTGGTGCAGTAATAGCTTTGCTCTATCCACTACGTTACTGTGCCATCCTTATATGGATTAGTCCATTTCTAGAAAAAAAGTTTTATAACTGGATCACCTTCACACATCTCAAAATATTCCAAAATATTTGAAATGCAATTAAATATTGCAGTTGGTATTGTTCAAGAAAGCATGTTTACCAGCTTGATGACAGAAAGCCTGGATAAATGAGTGAGCATGGGGATTGAACTGCTTATTAGTCGAAAGATAATAAAGGTGTTGGCTAGAATTTCCCTCACATTTATCCAGCCTTCAAAACTTTTCAAAGTTCAAAGTAAATTTGTTATCAAAGTACACTTATGTCAACATATACAACCCTAAGATTCATTTTCTTGTGGGGCATGCTCAACAAATCTATAGAATAATAACTATAACAGAGTCAATTAAGGATCACGCAACTGGGCATTCAACCAGGATGCAGAAGACAACAAATTGTGCAAATACAAAAAGAAACAAAAATAATAAATAAGCAATAAATATAAGCAACATAAATAATAAATAACTCAGCTAATGATCTTGAGCTCATGTTTAGGGGAGAGATGGAAGAAAGGGATCTGTGATTGCATTTTGAGGTAACTGCATTAGGGGAAGTCCAAACAGATGAAAGGACATTTACACTCTATACACTGACATATTGATTGGGCACAAGAGATTCTGCAGATACTGGAAACCAGAGCAACACACACAAAGTGCTGGGGGAACTCAGCATATCAGGCAGCATCTATGGAAATGAAAAACAGTTGGGCCAAGACCCTTCATCAGGACTCAAAAGGAAGGTGGGGGAGGGCATTTTTGCACAATGCTTTTAGAGCTACCATCTGAAGGAAATTAAGTCTAAACTATTTCACAAAGCTTTTATATTTCCATGAGATATGGAGGAGACTAGCATTTTAGTGTCCAAACCTGGTTGCCTGAGATGATGGTGTACCTACACTTTGAACAACTAGAACTGTTTGTGCAGTGGCATAAATTAGGGATAACAGGCTTTTAATATATTTATTAATAATTTTAATTGAATTCGTTCCTCAGGAACACTACCTGATTTTAATCTTTTGAAATCAATATAGGATATCAAAGTTCAAAGTAAATATATTATCAAAGTACGTATATGTCACCATATACTACCCTGAGATTCCTTTTCTTGCAGGCATTCTTGATAGAACAAAGAAATTCTCACGAGCCCTGCGGTTGGGCTTCTAGGTTTTTTGAGCTCCTGCACTGACCAACTGTTAGAGCCGCTAAGCCCTGGTACTTTCTGTCGAATCTTCTCAAGTTAATTGAGACTGGCACAGGTTTTCTGCATTCTATGCTTATTTAAAGGCGACTCTCATTTAGCACCAGGGCAGAGTTCTTGTGTGTTTGTGGAGAATGATTTGGCTTGGTTGTGCCTCCGATGCTCTGTTGATATTCCTATGTCTAACCTCTTGGTTCCTTCTCTTCATGGAGTGGGAGGAGCCATTCCTCCGTTCCTGGGTTCAGTCATTGCCAGTGCTCACCGTGACAGAGTCTACCATCCCTCCACACCTGGGTCAAGTCCTTGCCAGCGCCCGCTGTGACAGAAATACAATAGAATCAATGACAAACAACCAATATGCAAAAGAAAACAAACTGCATAAATACAATAAAAATCAATCAATCAATATAAATATCAATATAAAGCTGTCATTAAATCCAAAGCTGTGGAATTCTCAGGTTAAACTCACTTCTGCAATGCCCAAAATTCCATGTAATACTGCTGCTGCGAGTTTCTTGCACAGAGAATATAAATCTGCTGGAACTGGCATGTGCCAAATCGTGATAATATTCAGTAACAGGACAAATCTGAAGCGTGAAGTTCAGCATTAGCACTAAGGAGAGCTGTAAGTATTGACCCCCCTCTGTGACAGTGCTGATTGTCTGTGTGTGATTGGAAAGTATCAAATCCCATTCCACATCTGCTGAATCTGTGACTGTGTGACATAATAGACGTGAGTCCTGGGACGAGAGGTAGCATAGTACTGCCCCGTCAAGGTCTTATTCCAGGATAGCGGGACTGAACATGAGTAATTGAGGCCTGTGGAAGAAATAAATAAAAAGAGAGGGAATTGAGGAAAGAGAAATGGAAGGAAGACAAATGAAAGTCAGAAGAGAACAAAAAACAAAGGAAAACAAAAAGTGGGATAAGAGAATAACTTCAGAGTCTAGTGTTGATTCATTTTGGAAGGGTTAACTTGAAGGCAGAATATGGGGTTAAGGGCAGGATTCGTAAAAGTGTGAAGGAATGAAGAGATCTTGGGGTTCACATCCTTAAAGTTGCAGCACAAGTTGATAGGGTATTTAAGAAGGTGTATAGACAAGAAAATCTGTAGATGCTGGAAATCCAAGTAATACACACAAAATGCTGGAGGAACTCAGCAGCTCAGGCAGCATCAATGGAAAAGAGTAAACAGTCGATGTTTCTGGCTGACACCATTTATCAGGCGTATGGTGTGCCGGCCTTCATTAGTTATGGGATTGTGTTAGAGAGCTAATATTGCAGCCCTATAAAACCCTGGTTAGACCACACTTGGAATATTGTGTTGCTTTCTGGTTGCCTCATTATAGGAAAGATGAGGTAGCTTTAAAGAGTGTGCAGAGAAGATTTACACGATGCCATCCAGATTAGAGAGCATGTCTTATAAGGATAGATTGCATGAGCTAGGGCTATTTTCCTTGGAGAGGAGGAGGATGAGAGGTGACTCAATGAAGGTGTACAAGATGATAAAAGGCATAGATTGATTGGACAGTCAGAATCTTTTTCCAAAGCTGTAAATGGCTAACACAAGGGGACATGACTTTAAGGTATTGGGAGTAAGATCTAGCAGGAATGTCAGAGGCAGGTTTTTACATAGAGCGTGGTAGGTGCATGGAACAGAGGTGGTGGTAGAGGCACATACATTAGGAACATTTAAGAGACTCTTAGAGAGGCACATGGACAATAGAAAACTACAGGTCTCTGTGAGAGAAGGACTAGATTGATGTTGGAGTAAGTTAAAGGGTCAGCACAACATTGTGGGCTGAAAGGTCTGTAATGTGCTGTACAGTTCTATGTTCTAATGCAGTCTAATACAACATCTTCCTTAACGTAAGGTCATCACAAAGGAAGAGTTGTTCAGAACACTATAGGATAGTAAAGTTAGCAACAAGATATTTTCAACATTGTACTGTAAGAAAGTTACCAAGGCGCTGATGAGAGCCATAGCTACAAATGGAGTGCAGGTATTGGCTGTTTTAAAAATAGACATAAAAGGCTGACAGGGAAATTGTTTCAATAAAATTGCAGGGTGATTTGATAAGGCTTTAGAAATTATGAAGAGAGAGAACAGGATTGACAGCTTCCTGTAATCAAGAGGTCTAGAATAACAGACTGGAGGAGCAAGATGAAAATGTAAGAAAATGGAGAATAGGAAGATGTGCACAATAATAGTGATTGAAGCAGATTGTGTCAACATTTAAGGAGAGGTTAGAAATGCTGAAGGAAAGGGTGAATAAAGTAGCATGGGAAGAGGAAGACATTTGGATTTAGATGCTGCTGTTTGAAGAACAAACAACAGTACTGACTGCGAGGTGGAGGCAGTGGTTATAGTTGGAGGGGTGGGGAGGACAAATGGTCTGCTTCTGTAAAATAACAGCTCGAGCAGAATGTTAATTTTTCTCCCACTGAGCATGAACTGCTCTGACATTTCCCATTGATTGCTCGATATGTGAGCCAGTCAGAGATTCTCAATATGTAAATTTTCCTTAATGAGGGTCTGATTAGTAGAAGCCCTAACATGCAAATAATGAAGGCATCCTCTGCCTGCACAGAATGTAATGCAATTTTATGGAAGTGTCGAAATGTTTGCTTTAGGTACTGATCACAGGCAATGTTTGGAATTTCAAAATGGTTTGCAGCATTTTTACTTTGTAAATGACATCATCATAACTCAAATACCAATTAATTTTCACAGTACAGATTGTGTTTTTTGCTGTGCTACTTAAGCTTCAATTTACTGTATATTCTGCACTGACAACTTTAAACCTCCCACATGCAATATGTTAATGATGTCTGAATATTTAAACATTACAACAAGATATATTAATACAAGGCCCTCAGGAATTCCTCAAAATACATTGTTGTTCCTGGTATGCGACTGCAACGCTGATGGTCAGATTGCATTCTGACCTATCCATGCAAGGGTTGGCAATGGCAATTGGGCACATTCCTGGAAATCAAGAACCTCCTGTCTTGATACATCTCTTCCCCTACTTTCCTGCCACAGATTCATGCTCAAGGCTCAGTTCCTATCCCTGGCCTTACGGAGTGATAGACTGCAGGAAGTGGTGGGGGTGGGGGGAGCATTGTTGATGCAAATATAAGAGCAAAGTTCAAGGGGATAATTTCAGAATGTGCACGGGATACAAGACTTGTAAGTGCAGTGAACAGTGAGAAATCTGAACTCCAAGGAGGCATAGCTAGGCTGGTCAAATAAGCAGACAACACAGATCAAACTTAACAATAAAACACCAAAAATTAGATAAAGGTTAGTTTTACTTGTCACATCCATTCAAAAAGTCAAAAATTATAGTGAACTGTGTCACTTGTGTCAAATTAAATCAGTGAGGATTGTGCTGAGGGCAGCCTTCAAGTGTCTCCATGTTTCCAGCACCAATAAACATCCACAACTTACTAACCCTAACCCTAACCTGTATAGTTCAGAATGTGGAGAGAAACTGGTGTACCTTGATGAAAGCCACACAGCAGTAGGGAGAACATGCAAGCTTCTTGCAGACAGCAAACCCTGATCTGTGATCACTGCTGCTGTAAAGCCATTACGCTAACCACCTTGTTGAAGGAAGAATGAACAGAAGCAATATGACATAAGGTGTTAAGTACTACAGAGAGATGCAGATACAGGACAATGTGCAGCTGTGGACAAATCTCCAATGGTGGCAAGACACAGTAGGTTGAAAAAGCATTTCAAAGCCATGCAGATTGACAGGTTAACTGACCACCGTAAATTTCCACTAGCAGGTAGGTGAAAGGGAGAATCGGGGGCAGTTAATGAGAGTCTGTGGAGAGTTAAAAATTAAATTACTAAAGGATTAACATGGATAGGTGGGTGATGGTGGGTAGTTGACGGTTGGTGCAGATTCAGTGCTGCACTTCTCTGAGACTGACTCAAACCAGACCCCGATCTTCATCAATAGAGACAGGTAATATGAAAGTGAAAAGTTATGAAGAAATCACAACACAAGAAAATCTGCATTTGCTGGGAATTCAAAGCACGCACACAAAACACTAGAGGAACTCAGGAGGGGGGCAGCATCTATGAAGAAGGGTAAATAGTTGACATTTCCAGTCGAGACTCCTCAAGCATTTTGTGTGTCTTGCAAAGTTATGAAGAACCTTTATAAAACTCCACTTCAGCCTCCTCTCTTCAAGGAGGATGTCAAGGAACTGGAGAGAATGCAGAAAAGATTTACTACGACACTTACAAGCATGAGGGATTGATGTTACAGGGAAAGGTTGAGGCTGAGAGAAGATTGAATGGAAATGTTATAGATGTGTTCAAAATAGTAAAAGTCTAGGCACAGATGGCTGCAGAGAAACCGTTTCCCATTGACATGAAAGGTCATAAACCAGAGGACAGAAATTGCAGGTGACAGGCAAAACAACCACAGGCAAGGGCACCATGGTAACATAGCATTTAGTGTGACACTATTACAGCTCGGGGCATTCCGGAGTTCAGAGCTGAATTCCGACACCATTCTGTAAGGAGTCTCTGTACATTTTCCCTGTGGAGTGCGTGGGTTTTCCCTGGGTGCTCCGGTTTCCTCCCACAGTCCAAAGCTGTACCGGGTAGGTTAAATGGTCATTGTAAACTGTCCTGTGATTGGATTAGGGTTAATCGGGGTTGTGGGGTTGTGTGGCTCAAAGGGGCCAAAGGGCCTACTCCCTGGTATCACTAAATAAATAAGTAACATGAGAAAACTTAGCTTCTTTGGATAATGAGTAATCTGTATTCTGAATGTGTTCAGAAGGGTGTGGCAGATTTGAGTATGGATTTCAAAAGAGAATTGGATCATTATTTTAAAGAAGAGTGCCAAGGAGGAAAAGGAGGGGTATGGAATAAGCTGCAGTGATCTTGCAAGGATCTGGCATGGATTTATTGGGATTGAGTGATCTTCTTCTGATTAGCATTTCTAGGAGTCTTATTTGTAGAGGGAAAGGACAATATTTAATTTGCATCAATCACAGTGTTTTGTTTAAATAGGGTTTACTCTTCCCTCTGCCTGATACCTTAGACTAATAAATGAAAAGGTCCAAAGAAAACATTCCATATCCTGGTGTCTCGCCACATCCCACAATTCTGTTTAATACCTACTGATTTTCTCCTTGGTCTTGGTATGCCCTGAGATGAGCTGTCAATTTCTGGAGGTTTCAAGAACCTTGATGGAGGTTTGGCATCCTGAGCATCTGTACTTCCCATGAAGGAATTGTACAACTTTGAGCAAAGTGACAGGGTGTATCATCCATTGGACCTATGCTGCTAATTAGCTGTGTGCTGCTCTATGTCATCCCTTCAATGTATCCTTTCACTCCATTCCATGAGTGTCTTGATTGGTTGCATCACAGCCTGGTATGGAAACACCAATGCCCAAGAATGGAAAAAGCCTACACAAAGTGATGGACACAGCCCAGCCCATCACGAGAAAAGCCCTCCCCACCATTGAGCTCATCTACAAGGAGTGCTGCCATAAGTAAGCAGTATCCATCATCAAAGGACTCCGATCATCAAGGCCATGCTCTCTTCTCTTATTACAAATTAATCATCAAACTCCTGAATCAGCGTGGACAACTTCACTTTACTGAACACAACCTATGGACTCACTTTTCAGGTATCTATATCTCATGTTCTCAGTATTATTTATTTATTATTATTATTGTTATCTGCTTTTAGCGTTTGCGCAGTTTGTCTTCATGTTGCACATTGGTTGCTTGTCTATGTATGTAGTTCTTCATTGATTCTATTGTATTTCTTTGTTCTACTGTGAATGCCTGCAAGAAAATAAATCTCAGGGTAATAGATACTGACATATACATATTTTGATAATAAATTGACTTTGAGATATTCTCCTGTTTGTTTGTGTACAGTTACCTCTTGAATATATCTGTTCCAATTGTGATAGTGTCTAGTGTTTTCAACATTTGGGTAATCTGTGCAGTTGTGAAACAGGGAGATGGAAAACTCTAATCTCCCTGTATCCCGCTGAATGTTTGCTCTTTTGACAAACAAGGACATCAGTACCTCACGTCTTCTGTTGAGTTCAATGTTTGCTGTAAATTTCAGTAGAATCATCCAGAACAAACTGGAATACGTCTCTGAAATTACAAGCAATTTTGCCGTCACTGTTTCATGTAGAGCGATTCCACTGACGACCGTCACAGTCTTTGCTTGCTCTCTGTCATTACTTATGCTCTCACTGACATTTATCTTTTTACACCTCAATTCACACTTGTTGATCACCAACAGAATCAGTAGCAAAGGCAGGAAATATTAAAACTGCGCAGTGTTTCCAAAAGGCTCAATCACAGGCTTGGTGACAGGAAGTTGCAACCAAAGATATAGAGATCAAGTGCAGCCAATTCATGTTTGGCAGCAAGCCTGCCTGCCGTGAGATTCATTTCTACTTGGCAGCAAGTTACAGCAGAAATTTGCAAGAGTTTTATATTGCGCAATTTAATACAAAAAAAACCTTCCCCTCCATTTCCTATTCTCTTTGTAGGTCTAGGGAGGGAATGTTAACAAGCAACTTACCTTTGGCGCTATAGAGCATACAATCCCAGCGTCACAGCATAATTTAAGATAAATAGAATATGCTTTCAGAAGTAATTTTTTAAAATCATATTATGTTCAATGATTTAAAATGTGAAAAGCTTCAGGGAAAGAAGTCTATACCATCATTTCCTGAATTATTTAGTTAAAACACAGAAGGCTATTTGATATCTGCATGTTCTCGAAGCATGATATAAGGTAACACTTGTAACATAAGGTTATAAATTCTGATTGCATGTACTTCTGGAGGTTTCATCACATGATCAAGTCAAGTCAAGTCAGGTTTATTGTCATTTAACTACATACCTGTACGTACACCGTCAAAGGAGACAATTGTAACTCTCACTTCCGCTAGCGGCTTAATAGAGGCGGTAATAGCCCCCGGCCCGGCCAAACTTAAGAAATCTCGTTTGGATGGATGCTGCACGATGTGTCTCTGTTACAAATCAGTACCCTGAAATAACAAACAGTACACAATATGCAATTAAACAATTAAGCTTTATAATTCTTGCTTTGACTATATGGTTTGTAAAGAAACAAAAAAAAAGGGACCAATCTTATTAATCAGTCTGTTGCACAAAGTTGGAGCTCACTGATAAGTCGATCATCCACCATCGACCTCCTCCAATTGTGGCTGCCCTTCGGACCCTCGCACTCTGTCACTCCATCTCACTTCTTTCTTTCTCCAAAGTCCGCAAAAATCTCTCTTCCAGACTCACAAGAAAGAACAACAGCATTCCAAACCCCATTATCTCTAGTCATAACCCAAACATTGCTGCTACAGAGAAACCATTACATATCAGTGAAATCTTACAGCATGTTACACAGCAGTGAAACCCTACAGCATGTTACACAATGTTTCTCTAGAGCAGGGTGTAAAGCACAGTAGTACACATAACATACATACAACACACAATAACTTAGGATAAAATCTACAAAAAAATTATGCATAAATAAACAAACTAAAGTGCATAAATTAAATATTGTAGGGTACAGAACAAATTACCCAGTGACACTTCAAATGCGATGTAGCAGGGAGTTCAGAAACCTAATGACCTGAGGGAAGAAACTGTTCCCCATCCTAACCATTCTTGTCTTTATGCATCAGAGTCTCCTATCTGATGGTAGAAAGTCAAAGAGGATGCTGGATGGATCGGTGGGATCCTTAATAATACTAAGGGCCCTGCTCCTGATAAATGTCCTGTTATTCACACACTCCCCACTCCTGCTATTCAGGTCCATCTTCAACAGAATAGTCTTACACAGATTAGCCAATAAAAATTTAATTCTAAATTTATATGATTCTTTCCTGTCATTCAACAATCATTAATCCCCATTTTAGATATTCTGATAAGCAAAGATGTTCATATTTTTGTTTTAATTGAGTTTATGACATATCTCTCGGATATCGGCATACAGTGGGAAATTATTCTTTAATTTTTGAGGACCCTGAGGCAGTCCCTGGAAGGTTGCTCCTTACTGTAATGATAAAAATGTTATATAAAAACAACATTGGAGTTAATTTCCCATGGAGGGTTAGGGGCAGTTGTGTGAGTGTGTGCAATCTTTAGTTTAGGATTAACGTGCTGGGGGGGAAGGGGCGGAGAGGTGGAGAGAGTACAGGCTCCTGAAATGAAAATAACAAAGATATTGTTCCCTACAATGTGCCCAGTAAATGATTCGATAGAACGTTATGGTTTCTATGTCAAGGCATCACATAAGATTGTGTTATCTCACAAGCACTTGAGGCATTTTCTGGAAAAGGAGATTTCAATTTTAGCCTCATAATTTAAACATTAGGAAACTCAATTAAGATTTCCAAATATTACACATTTCACAACAGCCGGCATGACATTCTACAAACTTCAGAAAATGCATGAGGAAAAAAATCTTTGTAATTTCAGTTTTGCCAGATATTGAAACAAAAACCCTCTGCAATTAGTGATCTTTAATTTATAATCTATAAAATGGAAAATGTGACTGCTAATATCCGTGAAAAGTAAGAAAGCACACAGCAATGAGAAAGAATAGTACAACCAAGTACCTTCATGTCTGACATATCCATCCATGGCCTCCTCTACTGTCACGATGAGGCCACACTCAGGGTGGAAGAGCAACCTGTCTGAGTACCTATTCTGTCTGAGTAGCCTCCAACCTAATGACATGAATATTGATTTCTCAAACTTCCAGTAATACACCCCCCCCCCCACCATTCCCCATCCTCTTTTCCCTTCTCACCTTATCTCGTTACCTGCCCATCACCTCCCTCTGCTGATCCCCCCACTTCCCTTTCTTCCATGGCCTTCTGTCCTCTCCTATCAGATTCCCCCTTCTCCAGCCCTTTATCTCCTTTACCAATCAACTTCCCAGCTCTTGACTTCACCCCTGCCACTCCCGGTTTCACCTATCACCCGCCACCTTGTACTTCTTCCTTCCCTCCCCCCCACCTTCTTACTCTGACATCTTCCCTTCCTTTCCAGTCCTGATGAGGGGTCTCAGCCCGAAACGCCAACTGTTTATTTATTTCCATAAACACTGCCTGGCCTGCTGAGTTCCTCCAGCATATTGTGCGTGTTACCTTCATGTTAATCACACACTGAATATGTGTTTAATTAAAGCAACACAACTAAATTAAAAATTGAAAAAAAAAACCTGGGAAAAATAAGGGAACAGGATGAGAGGTGAAACTGTTGATGGTGAGTGTGAGAGATCTGAATTTCTTGCCACCCATCTTTGAGAAGAACAAGCAAAATGAATGGAGAAGATGGAACGATATTGAGAGCAGGAATGCACCAATTTGAATTAGTAGTTCAAAGGGGAAAGATGGTAGAAGCTGGGTGATAAGAAAGAAGCAAAGGGGATATAGAGCAGGTTAAAAAAGAGTTTAATGGAGGAAAGGGAGTGTGAAAAATGATGTGGACAATTTCAGGTTGCACATTCGCCACAATCAATTAAAAATTGGAACCTCCAAGCCTCTAGGTTCAGGTTCCCCATCAAACTATACTAGATCATGCCTTGTATCCGATATAGAAAGGAAAACAAAGATGATACATTTTGAGGAAACAAAGAGAAAAATGGATTATAGAAAATAACAAGAGAGGAAACACTGGGATAAATCGGTTGAAATTCATAACTGCATCAAATGACATTGTTTGAAACTAGCCCCTGATAGATCCCTTAGGTTCATTGCTGACTAATGCCTAACAACATTTTTTCCTCTATCTCAATGCTTACACCTCAGCTTCTGAGAATCCTCTTGTCTGCCTCACTTTCAACAAAAAGCTAAAAGCAAACTATTTGTGGTACACTTCCAAATTAAATCCGACTTATTAGAAGTTAAGACTCAATTTCATGCTCCTTGCTCTTGATAAATCACTGATGTTGTTAGTTATGTTTCTATTGGTGCAGGGTCGTCGGTAATCAGAGAAATCAGTTTTACCGTCACGCTGATGTATCGCCCTTCCGACAGTGAGCTGGGATAAGACTGCTGCCTTGGTCCTGGGGCTGTATGTGTGACACAATTGTATCTGTTTCCCAAAGAGTAACTGCTAACTAAATTTTACTGAGTTCATCGGCTCACTGCGCCAAGCAGAGTTGTGATGGATTCTTCAACTTGAAATCTTCTCTTTCCCATGACAAACTGGAAACTTTAAGAAATGATTGAGTTGCAATTGTTGTCTGCTCTCTTTGGGAGCTCAATGCAGAGTGCAAGATATCTGACAGAAACCAGTATTGATTGAGAACCAGTGAGCAGAGGCATTAGGTCCTTGGTTACATCAATGCTGGCTCATTGGGAATCTTTAAGAACTTTTCATGATCGGAGTGAAAGAGTTTTTTTCATTGGACATATTCAATTACGGTGATAAAATGCATGCTTAAAGTCAACTGAAAATGAAGTGCAAGGAGGATATGAAAAGGTTACAAAAATTTACAAACCAGTTCAGTGTTTGGATAAGAAAGGGGCCTACTTGGAATATAGATTCATCAATTTATTACCTCATAGAAGGTAGCCATTTGGCCCATCTAACCTATGCCAACTTGCAGCATAACGGTCTTATAAACACCGATAATGTTATAACAATCTCATCAGTCCCATTCTCCTTCTTTCCATATGCCCAGCAGAACATTTTCTCTCACATTCTTATCCAATTCCTTTATGAAGGTACTATTGACATCTCTCCATAAACCCTACAGGTGTTGAGCTCCAGATCAAAATTACTCTCCAGATAAAGAATATGGGAATGAGATGATTGCTCTATGAGAAGAGCATGTACTGCGTGGGTCAAAATTATCTGGAGGAGAAGGATGAGAGATTCTTCTAAATTTAGATTCTGGATTTAACATGTATCCAGTGGGAGAAAATTTCGGAAATGAGGGTCATAATCTCATGATAAACATTTTGCCATTTACAGTTGCATTGAGAAGATACTTCTAGATTCAGAAGTATCTTCTCAATGTTGTTAAGGTTGTAAATCTTTAGAACTCGCCACCCCTAAATTCTGTGAATGCTCAATCTTGAGACTAAACCTCAAATGTGGCACTAAAAACATGGTCTACCAAAATCAGTGATCCTGCCCTTCTGAAACTTAGGCAAGTTATTGAACTGGAAACATACACCAAAACCATCTGCAGAATATCCTGGAAGGGCAAGCAAACTAATTTCAGTGTCATTGCTCAGCCTAATGTTCCCAGTAACAAGATCCTAGTTCCACTCAAAGGGCAAGTCATGTCACCCACATGACAACACCAGATATCCAAAGTTGACATCCTTCTCTAAGTTCTGGCATACTAAAATACTATGAGGTGGACAGAGGTGCTGTTAAAAGCCTCATTGAAGAAATGTAAAGTCCATTCTTCGTGACTCCTGGGAATCTCTGGCTCATGATCACTTAATGTGGAGAAGCAGCATTTGGGACTTTTTTTTTGCAATCTTAAGAGCCCACTTGTTGGGATTGCAGAGAGACCCATGTAGGCAGTGGAAGGAGCAGACCATTTTACAAACTAGCCACTCGGTTGACCTGTCAGACACCACCTGGCCGATCTGTGAGCAAGTCTGCAGTTTCCACATTGGCCTCATTAACCACATCATTAACTACAAAACCAGAGTGGAAGTACTGTAAATTAAACTCAATCCCAAGGGGTTGAAATTGATTAATTTTTGGACACCGAGGGTATATAGGGTATGAGGACAGAGTGGAATTGTGGAGCTGTGGTAGAAGATTTGACCATGATAGTAAATGCCAAAGCAATTCAAAGTTCAAAGTACATTTATTATCGAAGTATGTATGCATTATACACTTTGAGATTTGTCTCCTTATAGGCAGCCACAAAACAAAGAAACCCAAAAGAACCCATTTAAAAAAGAACACCCAATGTGCAGAGAGAAAAAGCAATACAAACCAAGCAATAAAAGTAAGCAAATGGCATTCACAAAGGCAGGCATCACTTCAGCCAATTCAGGAGCAGGCCACAGCCTCAGTTCAGCGCAGAGCTGAGGAAACGTTGCGGAGCAGTGGGCAGAACAGGCCCGACCCTTGCCTCTGGTCCCGACATCCTGCCTTTTCAATCTGGCCCAGCATTTAAATCTTCCAAACATTGGGTCGTTTCTTGCTCTCGGATCCAGGCCCTGTCACTTCAGTACATTCGGGGTCTGGACCTTGCCGCTAAATTTCAGCCTGCACCCGACCTTTTCAAAACAGCCTTCAAAATCAGTTTTGTGTGACCCCGCGGCTAGTCCTACTCCTATTTTTCATACTCTGAAACGATATAGTGAAAATGCTGAAACCTTTATAAATATTGATGAAGAAAATGAAATGAAAATTAGTTCTTCAAAAATGATCTGTGTCCCAATGCTGGATTCTGTTACTGCTGTCAACATCAGGAGCAATGAAGATAAGACAGCACTGTGACTTTCATTGCGCAATGATTCAAATCAGCAGTTTTCTGAACGATGGGAACAAATTTCCTCCATATGCTCGACCAAAGATTCTGATCATATTTGCTAAGATTACTTACAACTCAAATGGAAATGTGAGTCGAGATTTAGAAGCTGTAGAAATGAGTAGGCAGGATTGCCACAGAAGTATTGGTAGGTGCAATAGAAAAGTAATGTAACAACTTCAAATGGAAAATGCAATGTAGTAAGCATTGCATAAAGTCTTTAAAAAGATTACACAAATGTCCACAATCACAGGACTAACTCATAAAAATGTTCAAAAGTTCACCATTTAGATGAATGAGGGACACTTTAAAAGAAAACACACTTTAACAGCAAAAGAGAGCAATTCATTCTGTATACAGCAACACTTTGATCAACAATGTTGAACCCTTTAATATATTGAAAGTGCTGCATCTTACAGGTGAGTTTTGTCTGAGACATTCAGAACAGTGGAAAACATGATTGTCAATCAAATCAAATGCCCATCTTTTCTTTGGGAAAACCACAGAGGTCGCATTTTCCAGCCTTCAAAACCCACTTATTCTCTGAAATTGTAATAAGTCACACAAGCTCTGAATAGACAGAATGTGTTTGAAAATACCAGAAAACTGTTCAGAGGTAAAACAGAGCATCTAATTAAGTTTTAAGATGAGGAGATTAAAAGAACAAATTAAATATATGAAAGGAAGAAAGAGAGAAGAAAGGAAGCCAATGAAGTACTTTTGAAGTGAAGTCAGCGTTTTAATGTAAGAAATCACAATGGAAATGTAAAATATGTGCTTGAATTATTTACCGTAAAACAAAAAGATGTTTAACATCTTAAATTCCATTGATGAGATAAAAGGGCAGGAATAAAACGTTCTGAATAATTTAAAAACAAAAAAAAACTGCTGGAAACACTTAGCAGTTCAGACACCAGATGTCATCTTCCTGGCTCTATGTCATCCCTGAGTATCTGGACAGTAAAGGCACCTATGTTAGATTGTTGTTGATTGATAACAGACCCACCTTCGATACTATAATCCCAAGCAAACTCATCTCCAAACTCCTAAACCTTGACTCAACACCTCCTTTTGCAAATGGACCCTTGACCTCCTTGCAAACAGGGCGCAAGCACACCTCCACAGCTATCCTCGTCACTAATACTCCACCTGTCTGCATCTTCAGCACCCTACTCTACTGCCTATACACTAACAACTGTGTGGCCATATTCCGCTCTAACTCCATTCAGACGTTTACAGATGATACCACTGTAATGATGAGTCAGAGTATAGTACAGGAGAAAGAAAGAGAGCCATGTGACATGATGTCATGACAACATTTCCCTGAATGTTAGCAAAACAACAAAGCTGATTATTGACCTCAAGAAGGGGGAACGATGCACATACTTCTATTTATGTCAATGGTACTGAAATTGAGTGGGTTGAGTTCCAAGGAGTGAACATCACCAATAGCTTGTCCTAGTCCAACCATGTTGATGTGGCCAAGAAAGCTCACAAGTGCCTCTACTTCCTCAGGAAGCTTTAGAAATTTGACATGTCCCCCTTTGACTCTCACTAGCTTTTATCAATGCACCACAGAAAGTATTGTATCTAGATGCATCAAAGTTCAAAGTACATTTATAATCAAAGTATGTGTACATTATACAATCTTGAGATTTGTCTCCTTAGACAGCCCAAAAAAAAAGAAACCCCAAAAAAAGTTTTAAAAAGACCATCGAACATCCAATGTGCAGAGAGAGGTAGAGAAAAAAACAAATCATGCAAACAATAACCACAAACAAATAAAGTTCTGAACTGAAGTCCATGAAGAGAGGCTCCTAGTTCAGTGCAGAGCCAAATAAACATCATGGAGTAGCAAGCTGAATCAGCCTGTCCCTCACCTCAGACCCGACACCCTGACCCTTTCTATCTGGCCTGCTGCTAAACATCGGGTTCTGTTGCTTCAATATGCTCCTTGATTCAGCCTGTATCCGACATTTCCAATTTGGCCCAGCGCTTGAATCGTTGTCCAAAATCAGGTCCAGTTGCTTCAATATGCTCTGAGGCCAGGTTCATGTTGCCCTGATTCAGCCTGTACCTGACCTTTCATAGCTTGGTATGGCAACTGTTCTACCTATGACCACAAGAAACTCAAGAGAGCTGAGGACATGGATCAGAACATCATGGAAACCAGCCTCCCCTCTATGGACTCTGTCTACACTTCTCTCTGCCTCAGTAAAGCAACCACCACAATCAAAGACCTCATCCACCACAGAAATTCTCTCTTCTCCCCTCTCCCATTGGACAGAAGTTACAAAAGGCTGAATTGGGAGAGGAGCTTGTTTTTAAAAACAAAGCATTCACCAAAGGTTTACTAGAGTAGGCTGCATAAATATATTATCACAATATTCTTTGATTTAGAATGTTGCTCTCTAATATCTTATAGATAAGTATGGTTTTTAAACTTGATTCTTCTTATATTTGAATCTTTTATTAGAATTCTTTCACTGAATAACTAATTAAATCAGACAGTTTCCTCTTAATGTAGAAAATTTCAAAGTTGACAATGCAACATTTCTTAATATCCTGTGGAATATTCTATAAGCAAAAGATTGTTAGGCTTATGAGGAATGCCCCAAGCTCTAGACAATTAGTTGGCATCTCTTAAGATGGCTGAATGTTTTACAATCTTGTGGACTATACAGTATTTGCAATCAAACAACATTATTTCAGGGTTAGCTAGAATTAATGATACATGGTAAATGGACTGCAGATAGAAATTAAATCAAAGAATCTGATAAAAGTGTCCAAACTATATATACTGGGAGCAGGACTGGTGGAGTCAATGATCAATAGTTCTTGTACAGTGCTCAATTACAAAAAAACTAAATCACAATAATTTTTTACTTTTTGTTTGATTCTTTCAAAGCACGAAGAGTAGTCATCAGAATGAAAATATTCTTGGTGGAGAAAATAAGATTGAGGGGTTGACATAAGGGTAAAAAGTATGGCTGTCTTTGGTGACAGTAGAAATTCTGCAGGTGCTGGAAATCCAATACAACACAGACAAAATGCTGGAGGAACTCAGCAAGTCAGGAAGCATCTATGGAAATGAATAAACTGGCAATGTTTCGGGCCAAGAACCTTCTTCAGGACTGGAAAGGAGCCAAAATAAAAAAGGTGGGGTGGGGGGCGGAGAAGGATAGCTAGAAGGTGATAAGTGAAGCCAGGTAGGTGGAAAAGGTAAAGGGCTGGAGAGGATGGAATTGGATAGGAGAGGAGAGTGGACCACAGGAGAAAGGGAAGGAGGGACACCAAGGGGAGGTAATAGGCAGGTGAGAAGAGATACAAGGCCAAAGTGGGGAATAGAAGAAGGGAGGGGAAAGAATTTTTTTTTACCAGAAGGAGAAATCGATATTCATGTCATCAGGTTGGAGGCTACCCAGACAGAATACAAGGTGTTGCTCCTCCACGCTGAGGGGGGCCTCATCGTGGCGCAAGAGGAGGCCATGGACTGACATGTCAAAACAGGAATGGGAATCGGAATTCAAATGTTTGGCCACCAGGAAGTTCTGCTGATCTCACCGATGTAGAGGAGGCCACATCAGACACAATAGATGACCCCGGCAGATTCATAGGTGAAATGTTACCTCACCCAGAATGACTGCTTGGGGCCCTGAATGGAGATGAGGAAGGAGGTGAATGGACAGCCATAGCATTTAGGCTGCCTGCAGGGATATGTGCCAAGTGGGAGGTTAGTTGGTGGGGACGTACGGACAAAGAAATTGCTAAGGGAGTGATCCCTGTGGAAAGCAGGGAGGAGGAGGAAAGTAAAGATGTGTTTAGTGGTAGGTCCTCTTTGGAGATGGCACAAGTCGCAGAGAATGACGTGCTGGATCCAAATGTTCATGGGATGGTAGGTAAGGACAAAAGGAACTCTTTTCCTGTTAAGGCAGCAGGAAGATGGGATGAAAGTAGATGTTCAGGAAATGGAGGAGATGCGGCTGAGGGCAGCAGTAACGGTGGAGGAAAGAAATTCTGTTCTTTCAAGGAAAGTCTCATCCTGGGAACAGATGTGGGGAGACAAAGGAACTGAGAAAAGAGAACAGCATTTTTAGAAGAGACAGCATGGGAAGAGGGATAGGCAAGATAATCGCTGGAATTGGTAGATCTATAAAAGATGTGGGTCAACACTTTGTCTCCAGAGATGTAGACGGAGAGATCGAGAAAGGGGAGGGATGTGTCAGAAATGGTTATTGGTGATTGCCCTCAGAGAGAGGAGATGCACCAAAAATCCAAAGTTTCAATGCTGCTCTGTCCTGCACTTTTCACCTCTGTTACATCACTTCACATAGGCAGTAAGAAGCTCTTCACCAAGCATTCAGGGTGGTGTTTGTAACGCAAAAGTACTGGACACATTTAATTACAAGAAATCAATTTCTACATTTGCTACACAACAATTTACAAAGAAGATTAAAATATTTAATCAATGTATAACAGAGATTCATCAATACAGTTGCCTTATGTAAACAGACTGATAATACATTCAATAAACATCCCCTTATTAACACATCAGTGAATTGCTTTTTAACATATCATAAAAATGTATTTGATTAAAATGGTAAGAGGATATAATCAACGTAATTCATGCCACTTTGATGAAAACTGGTTCATATCACACCAGGTAAAGAGAATTAAAATTCTACACAACTCATTAACGTAGAATTAAAATTCAAAGGCACAGTAGCGGTTAGTGCATTGCTATTACAGATCAGGGCATCGCAGTTCGAAGTTCAATCCCTGCGTCCTCTGTAAGGAGTCTCAGTACATTCTCTCTGTGGAATACATGGGTTTTCTCTGGGTCCTCTGGTTTCTTCACACAGTCCAATGATGTACTGGGTAGTTAATTGGACATTGGTTAGGGTTAAATTGGAGTTGTTGAGGGTTACTGGGCAGTGCGGCTTGAAAGGCCAGAAGTGCCTAATTCATGCTGTATCCCTAAATAATAAATACATAAATAAATGAAATAACCCCAGATGAAGAGACAACGTGTCTTCAGCTACACATAACATTGCAAAATCAATTCCTTAGAAATGCCTATCTTCCTGTACCACTCTCTTTCCTCACAATATATTTTTGCTTCCTACTTCATGTGCACTGGGAAGAGGTCTTCAAAAAATACTAAATAGTTGGCGAGAACAGGGGCAAACTCTGTGATAATTGCTTGCTCCATGATCCTGGAAATCCAGAACTGGATTTGGGATCACTTAAAATGAAAATTGGCAGTTAATGTCTTTAAAACTACTTTGGATTGTGGTCGGTGAAGCAATGAGTGGTATTGGCTATGTGAGAAACCTAAAGCCCATTAGAAGTATGAATGTGACAATAGTAGCTTCATTAGGCCATCTGGCTCTCCTGTTCACAAAAATCATGGCTAATCTTGTACCTCTGTGCCATTTTCTAGCACAGTTGGCATTTCCCTTTATTCCATAAGAAATCTACTGACCTCTGTTTTGAATCAATGCAACATCTGAGCTCTCCAAGCCTCTAAGGATTTGCCCTTCTCTGAGAGAAAAAATCTCCTTACCTCAGTCTTAAACTTCATTCCTAGTCTGAGTCTACTCAGCCATGGGAAATATATTCCCTGTCAAGCCTTTTAAGCATGTTGCTAGTTTCTATAAGATCTCCTCTCATTTTTCTAAACTCTACAGAGAACAATCCCAGTTTAAGTTTTCCCCATACACAAAATCCATCATTCCTGGAACCAGTCTAGTGAATCTTCACTGCACTCCTCTATGGTAGGTAAGAAAAAAACTGTACTCAGCATTCCAGGTGCAGTCTCTCCAGAGCCCTATACATTTGCAGTTAGACTTTTTTTCCTTCTGTTTCAAATCCTCACAGAATAAAGGTTAACAGAATATTTGTCCCCCCCCCCCCACCCCATGCATCTGCTGCACTGCATGTTGGCCTTCTGCAAATATATACAACCATATCTTGGTCCATTTGAATATCAACACTATCCAAGCTCACACCACTTAACAAATATTATTCTTTTATGTGCATCAAAGTAGATGATCTCACATTCTTCTCTCCTTGCCCCAGACTCCTAGCTTGCCCATATACTCTTGTAGGAGCCATGTCTCTGTTCTCTATCTGCTTTATATTCTGTGGTGTACATTTATTATGTGCATTATGGTAACGACTCACATCAGTGGAGATGTAGTAAAAGTGTAGGGAATAAGTTACATATTCTTGCTTATTTTCATTGCAGTTTGTAGCTTGGGACCGGTGGAGGTCATATCTTTGCTGACCACTTAATATCACTGAATAACCCTTAGCTTCCATTTAAGTATCCTTAAGTTCATTGCTTCAAGATTGTATGTTTGCTAATTGGTAATAAAGAATTGAAATTGGGGCAAATGGTAGCATAGTGGTTAGCAAAATGCCTTACAACACTAGTGGCCTGGGTTCAATTCCTGCCATTGCCTGTAAGGAGTTTGTATGTTCTCCCTGTGACTGCGTGGGTTTCCTCCGGGTGCTCCGGTTTCCTCCCACAGTCCAAAGACGTGCTGGTCAGTTGGTTAATTGGTCATTGTAAATTGTTCTGTAATTAGGCTGGCGTTAAATCAGGGGTTGCTGGGCAGCATGGCTAGGAGGGCCTACTCTGTGTTGTATTTCAATAAAAAATAAAGGATTCGACTCTTTGGAACAATCATTTCATTGGAGCTCAGGGTGCATCATGCAAATGTAACAATCCTGTGGTGGGCACAAGCAATTGTTTTGTTTTGATTTTGGATTAGTTTTGCCGCTACACCCCTTGAAGATACTTTACCTCTGTCTCCTTACTCCCAACACACATAGCTTCATATCAAGAACAAACTGAAAAACATGATGTTTTCTACCTTCAAATAAATAATTGATATAGATCATAGGTACCTGAGGCCCAAGCACTAATCCCTGCAGTACCTCATGAGTCATAGCCAACCAAATGAGGATGAACTATTTATCCCCACTCTTTGTCTGATAAACAATTCTCAATCCAAAGCAATATATACCTCTCATTTCAATGTAGATGAATCTTCAACGTGGAACCTTCCAGAATTCCCAAGGCATCTTATCCAGTGCTATCTCCTTTACAGTATCTATTCTATTAGCCACACACTTAAAGACCCGCAAAAAATTAGTCAAACATGATTTTTCTTTCATTGATCTGTGTTAACACTGATCCTTTCAAACTGTTCTATTATTTAAACCTTTATTAAAGATTTTCTCTAGTGCTCTAACATTCCATGTTTTCTCTCTATAACCTTCCTTAAACACCAGAGACACGTTTGCTATCCTCCAATCCATAAGACCAATCCCAGATTTCATAGAAAGCCAAAGCAACCACCATCGTGAATGTCACCTCATTCAAATCTACAGAATGTAGATCATAATGTGGGACCGGATGGCATTCCAAGGTGGGTACTCAGGATGTGCACGGCACAACTGGCAGGTGTGTTTACTGATCTCTCCCTCTCCCAGTGTAGAATGCCCTCCTGCTTCAAAACATCCACCATTGTTCCTGTACCTAAAAAGACCAAGGTAACACGTCTGAATGACTGGCGTCCTGTCGCACTCACCTCAATAATAAGCAAATGCTTTGAGAGGCAGGTCAAGGACTACATCTGCAGCAGGCTACCACCCACACTGGACCCCCTTCAATTCAACTACTGACACAACTAATCGACAGATGGCTCAATAGCCACAGATCTACATACCGTCCTGACACACCTGGAGAAGAAGGATGCTTATGTGAGTTCAGCATTCAACACCATAATTCTCTCCAGGCTTGACAAAAAGCTCAGAGACCTTGGCCTTCACCCTGGCCTTATGCAGCTGAATCCTGAACTTCCTGTCAGATCGCCAGCAACTGGCTCCCTCACCTCTGACACACGTGCCCCTCAGAGCAGTGTTCTAAGCCCCCTCCTTTACTTTCTGTATACCTATGATTGTGTTGCCACCCACAGCTCCAATCTGTTAATTAAATTTGCTGATGACACTACACTGATTGGCCTAATCTCAAATAATAACGAGGCAGCCTACAGAGAAGAAGTCATCACCCTGACACAGTGGTGTAAAGAAAACAACCTCTCCCTCAATGACAAAGGAGCCAGTTGTGGACTATAGGAGGAATGGAGATGGGCTAACCCTATTGACATCAATGGACCTGGTTGAGATGATAAACAGCGTCAAGTTCCTCAGCATCCACATCACCGAGGACATCACGTGGTCTGTACATACCAGCCGTGTGGTGAAAAAGGCACAACAACGCCTCTTTCACCTTAAACGGTTGAAGAAGTTTGGTATGCGTACCCAAATCCTAATAACTTTCTACAGGGGCACAATTGAGAACATCCTGACTGGCTGCATCATTGCCTGGTATGGGAACTGTACTTCCCTCAATCACAGGACTCTGCAGAAAGTGGTACAGGCAACCATCTGTAGATGTGAACTTCCCATGATTCAGGTTATTTACAAAGACAGGTGTGTAAAAAGGGCCCGTAGGATCATTGGGGACCTGAGTCACCCCAGCCACAAACTGTTCCAGCTGCTACCATCCGGGAAACGGTACCACAGCATAAAAGCCCGGACCAACAGGCTCCGGGACAGCTTCTTCCACCAGGCCATCAGACTGATTAATTCACACTGATACAATTGTATTTCTATGCTATATTGACTGTCCTGTTGTACATACTATTTATTACAAATTACTATGATTGCACATTGCACATTTAGATGGAGATGTAGCGCAAAGATTTTTACTCCTCATGTATGTGAAGGATGTAAGAAATAAAGTCAATTCAATTCATAAGATCCTTGAGATTCATCAGCTATCAAACTCTCCAAATTTTATGACTAATAGATCCTGTAGTTCCTCATCCTGGTTACACCTTTGGTTCTCTAATAGATCTAGCAGGCTTTATGTCTCTGCCTCTACCCTTACTTGGCATTATAAATATCTTCATCTCTCTCTATAGAGGGTCCACATTTGCTGTTGTAAGCCCTCTTAAAGGCTTTTAACATACATTTGTCTGGTTGTGTTTTTACTAATATTCTATGTGCGAGGACTGGGACTCTAAGGCGCACTATCGCCAAGTGGGCATCGGGGCCAGTTGAGAGATGATCTCAGTTGTCTGGGGGCTCGGGATTATATACGTGCAAGGACTTGTAACTGCAAGGACTGGGCCTCTAAGCCGCAGTGTTGCCAAGCATCGGGGTGGGTCAACAGATGATCTCAGTGGGCTGGGGGGTGTCTGTACTATATACATGCATATTCTGCATTGTTGAGTTTTACTGATATTCATATGGGTTTATTGACTTGTATGTGCAAGGATGGGGCATCAAGCCACGGTGTCTCGCAGGGGGATATCGGGACTCTTTTATTCTGTGAATGTGTTCTTGTGTGTGACTATTGGTAATGTGTTTTAGCACCTTGACCCTGTGGTAATGCTGTCTCATTTGACTATATTCATGAGTATTCATGTATAGTTGAATGACAATTAAACTTGAATTGAATTGATGTGATTTTATGTTTCACACCATTGTCTATCTTGCTTTTTTTCATCAGTTTCTTAAATCTCCTCAGCTGAGTTCTGTAATGCTTGCTCCTTGTTCATGAGCCAGTTGCTATTTCTGGCAACTTTTAAGTCTCTTCTTTTGATTTTTTGCTATCTTTAATCTTAGTTAATAGCCATGAATGAATCACCATTCCTTTTGCCTATTCATGCCTGAATTTTTTTCTTTACAACTTAAACTGAATTTTTTATATAGTAGTTGCTCATTGCTTGTCTACTTTCAATATACTTTCCCAATCAACGGCACCCAAATCTCCTTTCATACTTTTAAAATTTCCTGTATTTTATTTAGAGATACAGCACAGAGTAGGCCTTTCCAGCTCCTCAAACTGCACCACCAGCAACCCCCGATTTAAACTTAGACTAATCGCTGGACAATTTACAATGAGCAAGTAACTTACTAACCAGTATGTCTTTGGGTTGTGGGAGGAAACGTGAGCACCCAGAGGAACCCCATGTAGTCTACAGGGAGGACATACAAAGTCCTTACAGACAGTGCCAGAAATGAACTCCGACGCCCCAAGCTGTAATAGCGTCGTGCTAACCACTACACTACCATGGCACAATTTGGCCTACAATTTGCATTGAACTGCATCATTTGAAAATTCAATGTAAAATTTTATCATATCATATTCATTCTGCCCCAAATGCCTCTTGACAAGACTATCAATTATTAATCTTACTGCAAAGCACAAAACAAGCACATTCAATTGCAGTGGCTTCTACAGGTCAATAAGAGGTGCTATTGTCTTATAATTTTTTTTTATGATTGCAAGACCCTGCTGGACATTAAGAACTCAAAGTACTGCAGGTTGACCCCATCAACGTGTAGCTCATTGGCGGAGAAACTGAAGGAGCTGGACATGGTGTGGATCAGTCTACTGTCTGCATCAGAGAGGTGTCGGAGGAGTTAGTGCACAAAGACAGTGTGTAGTCTACCAGCAAGTGATCATCTTAGTCACTTGTGATCACAAGACCCTGTTGGACATTATTAACGTAGAATGCTGCAAGTCCAATTCACTGATTTATTGGAAGAAGGTGGGAGAACTGCGTGGCGAGCATTAGGCCTCAAGCTATGGTTACCTGTTTCCAGCCGCCAGGGGAGAGGCGTCGGAGTCGGTGCTGGCCCCAGTGTTCACTCAGCAGCAAACAAGCTGTATTGTGTTCGATTACAGACTGCCACAACATTCATGGACTCAGGGTTTTGGACTACATTTTTTTGTGTAACTGTATTTTACTGATATTTTTTATGTGCTTGCTATCTTATATGTGCTCTATCTGCCTTGTGCTGTGTGTAACTGCTGGTACTGTGCTTTGCACTGAGCCCTGGAGTAACACTGTCTCATTTGGCTGCATTCATGGGTATTCATGTATGGTTGAATGACAATTAAACTTGAACTTGAAAGAGATTCAAAATATCTTTTTCCCTAGATGGTTTTTCTGCATACTGATCTAGAAAATCCTCTCATATACATTCCTTGGATTCACCATCCATTCAATTACAGCAAATTTGATTTGTCCAGTCTATATGTAGGTTAAAATTTTTCATGATTACTGTAGTACCCCAATTGGGCTTGGCACCAGTTTCCTGATTGATGCCAAGCATAATAATGAAACTATTATTTTGTGGGCTATGAGAAACTCCTACCACTGTTTTCAGCCCTTAGCTAGTACTTAACCAAAATTAACTCCATTCTGAATCTGTCAAATCTATGTTGCTTCTCAGCACTGCATTGAATTCCTCCGTTATTTATAGTGCTACACCAACACCTTTTACTTTCTGCATGAATTTCCTAAATGTTGACTTCAGGGTGTTGTTGGTGGATGTCATAACAAAGCAAGGAATGTAATCGCCCCATCATAAATGCCATCCTTTAAAAACTTGGCCATAATTGCTGGAACTTGCTCCCTAAACCTCTCCAAATTTTAAGTACTGAATCATGAAATACCTTGAGATGTTTGTAGTGTTAATGAATGCTGCTGTTTTTATAATTGAGGACTTTCCAGATCATTTCAATCACCATGGTGTAGGACTGGAGTTATTCATGAGCACTCTCAAGATTTTTTTCTCCCCCAAACAAGATTATTGCACACACTAGGTTTTTACAACAGTTTCATGTCACAGTCACAGATGTTTAGCTGGATTCAAATTCTTCAAATGCTAATGGTGAGATTTGATCTAATGATCCCTGTGCAATTAGTGCAGAAATGGAACCTCACTGCACAATTAAATGTACTGAATGCAGCATACATTGTGGATATAATGTGGCCCTCATTCCAAATTAAGCACAGCTACCTCACAATATCAGCAGCATGCAAGATTAGGGAGCTGACATAAAATTGCATTCTGCAAGAGACTGATAGCTATTGATGTGCAACTCAAAATTAACGGTGAAGAAGATACAACTCAGGACTATTTTTAAGCTCAGTGAATGGCAGTCTGATTATGGGAAATACGGGAAGTTAAATATTCCCACGGCTACTGAAGGTGAAGTCTGCAGATAGCACAACAGCTCCAACTAGTGGTCCAGATGTAACACGACAAGTGCAAGTTCACATGCTGGAGAAAATAAAAGCCAAACCCAGATCTATTGGCAACATTTATGATGGAGCTTGAAAGTGACAGGACCTTATAAGTAAAAAAGCACCACTAATATAACAAGAAACCAAACACATGGAAGTGCTATCATTTAAAATTTGACCCTGACATGGATAAAGAGACATGAGGAGAATTACTGCAAGTTTAGGGAACCACTTAAAAGTTCAAAGTAAATTTTATTATCAAAGTACGTATTTGTCACCATGTACAACACTGAGATTCATTTTCCTGCAGGCACAGTCAGTAAATCTGTAGAATAGTAACAGTAACAGAATCAATGAAAGATCAACCGGAGTGCAGAAGACAACAAACTGCAAATGCAAATGTAAATAAATGACAATAAATACCAAGAACACGAGATAATGAGATAAAGAGTCCTTAAAGTGGTCTGTGAGAACATATCAATGAATGGACAAGAGTGTAGTTATCCCCTTTTGTTCAAGAACCTGATGGTTGAGGGGTAGTAACTGTTCTTGAACCTGGTGGTGAAATGTGAAGAAATGTAGAGTGCCTTAAAGAACTGAGCGAAACAGTTTGGTTTCAGATGTCAGCCAAGGATGAAGAATAGAGCCAGGGGCCAGGAAATGGAATTTATAGCAAGCATTCAAATCAACAACTTTGGTTTTCACAAAAATGAATCAGAGGAACTAACTGCTCATCCAAGATACAAAATACCAAAGAAGCAAATGATGAATCATTACCTGTGCAACACAAGTCCAACAAGACCATTCATTCTAACTTGCCAAAAAAATCCAATCAGGACCAAGTTGAAAATGTAAATCTCATTTACAACAACACTGCCGTGGATAGATGTGAATGTGTGTGTGATCAAAGGATGAAGCATTCAACAATGTTAATCTTATGTTGCAAAAAACTGGGTAAGGTAAGATCAAGCTCTCGCAGTGCAGCTTTAAAATACACTGATTTGTTTGAGGTGTAGGAGTCTGCAATGTGTGTGGCCTCCAATCTGCTCTCAAGATAAAAGCTGAAGAAAACAAATTTAGACATGTAGATCCATTAGAAAGCAATGCCTTTTGGAGACATTTGTGATTTTCCAGTATCACTACACTGATTCCAGAATCTAATTCCATATGGGGTCTCTCAAGAAACTAATAGCTTTCTTGTTCATTAGGCCTCTCAAAGCTGACTGTTAACATATAGTCTTGTCATAATTGCCACATACCTGCCAAGAGTGTTATTCAAACCTTTTCTGATGAATCAAAAAATCTACAGTACTCAGATTCCAGAGAGTAATAAATAATAAATGGGCTTTTAAAATAAGGCTTAATGTCAGCAGGTAATAATTCCTGTATTTATACTGCACCTTGTAGTTTCAAAATGTCTCAAAGCACTTCACTGAATAAATTACCTTATAATTTTGCATAGACTAACGCTAGTGTTCAGGTCCAGCTCGATTCATAAATAACCAGCCCAAGTTTCTTTAATTTTCTTCAGTTGATCTAGTGACCAAGAAAAATCCCTTCTCCCCTTTGAATATGTCTATAAATTTTTTAAAAGATCACCTAACAATACAAATCAGGCCATTACACAAAGACGAATGACAGCAGTTGTTCAAGTCTAGGTGACTTTCAGTTGCAGTTTCAGCCACAGAGATGAAGGGTTTATGTATTTGATAGTACAAGTGATTCAGTGACAGCTTAATACAGGGACTATGTGATATTTTAACATGAGACCATTCAACTTCTCGAGCTTTTTCTGTCAATCAGTCAAACATGAATATCTGTATATTTACTTCATCTTTCTGCCTACTCCTCAAAACACATAAAGCCTTTGTCCAACAACAACTTGGGCTGCTCTTTGTGGGGACAAAATTCCAGATTTTAAGATTTTAACGACCTTTTATATGAACAGTCTTTCTTATCATCACTACTAAAGGTCCTCACCATAATGTTAACATTAAGCCTTAGGATCATCCCTCCAAAGCAAATAGTTTCTATAAACACTACCAACCAACTATTTTGTCTTTAAACTATTTTGACATAGAAAGGCCAGAAGCTCCTTTGTTGAGAATCCAAATTCCCTCTGATCAGAATAAAAAACTCAGTGCACTGGGGTCCGTCTTCTTGCTGCTGTGTATTTGTTGGTTCAAGACACATCCTATTATAGTGCTCTGTACAAATGGGAATCAGACCCTAATGGACTGCACTGGGAGATTACTGCATTTAATAATTGCAATTTCAGTGAGGATTTCCGATGACTGTCCCATTAATACCATGCCGGAATAACAGACTGCAAGCATGCTAAGAGATACACAGTGGCCACTTGGCTCACAGATCAACATGACAGCTGGCTTGTTATCTCTTTAAATTCACAACATAATTCTATATCTATTCACTTAAAAACTTTCAACTCTTCTTTCTGTGTTGAGTGATCTGAAAACAAGGCTCACAAGTCAAAATCAGCATTGGGAGATACAATAACAGTGAGACTCAATTACAATAAGTGGAGGTGGAACTGGGAAAAGAGCAGTTATGAGTGTGCATATGAGAGACTTCAATGCAATTTTATATTGCATTTCATGTATCCAAAGG
The DNA here is from genome assembly GCF_030144855.1 of Hypanus sabinus. Lineage (NCBI taxonomy): Eukaryota > Metazoa > Chordata > Chondrichthyes > Myliobatiformes > Dasyatidae > Hypanus > Hypanus sabinus. The sequence goes on along the minus strand of NC_082739.1, from coordinate 10,142,877 downwards.
CTTCACAATAAATTATGCACTGATGAAGTGCTGTCTCTATTGTAATACAGGAAATATAGCAGTCAGACTACAACAGCAATGTCACAAATGAGGAGCTCATCTGTTGTTTGTTGGTCAAGATACATATGCTGACTTGAATTCCAAGGAGAATTCCTTTACCTCCATTTGAGAAGGCAGATATCAATTTAATATTTCATCCAAAACCCATTTCTCATCCAGCTGTGGCACTGGAAATGCCTGACTGGATTACATACCTAAATCCCAAGAGGGACTCAAACCCATAGGAATGAACACATTACAAACAGAACCACAACTGAAGCAGTTGACATCAAAGTTGCTACAATTCCCAATCTCCAACAAATCTAACCATATTCAGTCCCCAGACCTGGTTCCAAGTTTCTTTCTTTCTTTCTTTTTCAATCTTTTTATTGAATTTCATATATAAAAAAAACATATTGTGAAATTGAATAAGTTATGGGTACATTAGACTTAGTTAAATTAGTAATAGAATAACAATATCTTATTAAAATATCAGCAAAAAAAAAGAATAGTACATTAATCAATGTAACCTATATTAATTATACATGAAAAAACACGAATAATCATCAAAAGAAGAAAAAAAAATTTAAAAATGCAAGAAAAAAATATATATTGAAAAAAAAATTAAACCTAAACTAAACTTATATGGGCAATAATAACAGTTTATATGTATATGATAGTGTCAAAAACTCCGGAACTCCATACCAGAACAAGAATAAAAAGAGAAAAGGTCTGGAAGAGATCAAATTAATTCAATGAAAATGTCGAATGAACGGTCCCCAAGTTTCTTCAAATTTAATTGATGAATCGAAAATAGTACTTCTAACTTTTTCTAAGCTCAGACAAGAAATAGTTTGAGAGAACCACTGAAACGTGGTAGGAGGGTTTACTTCTTTCCAATTTTGTAATATAGACCTTCTGGCCATTAATGTTGCAAAGGCGATCATTCAATTGAAGGGGAAAGTCGACTACCATCCTCATTTGGTATACCAAAAATCGCAGTAATAAAATGAGGTTGTAAATCAATATTCCAAATTGAGGAAATAGTAGCAAATATGTCCTTCCAATAATCATGTAAAGTGGGACATGACCAAAACATGTGGGTCAATGAGGCCACATCTAAATGACATCTGTCACATTGAGGGTTAATATGAGAATAGAATCGAGCAAGTTTATCTTTAGACATGTGGGCTCTATGTACAACCTTAAATTGTATTAAAGCATGTTTAGCACATATAGAAGAAGAATTAACCATTTGTAAAATTTTTTCCCATTTTTCTGTTGATATATTGTATTGAAGTTCTTTTTCCCATTCTTGTTTAATTCTACCTGATATTTCTGGTTGTATTTTCATAATCATATTATAAATAAGAGCCACTAATCCCTTCTGACAAGGATTCAAGGTAAAAATCATATCTGAAAAGTCTATCAAAGTTGAATTGGGGAAGGATGGTAGAACTTTATGTAAAAAATTTCTGATTTGTTAGATTTAGGTAACTTAAATTTGTTGGAAAGTTGGTGGAAAGACATCAAACTACCTTCAAAAAAAAGATCTCGAAAACATATTATACCTTTCCTTTTCCATATGCTAAAAGCTTGATCTGTCAAAGAAGGTTTAAAAAAGAAGTTAAGTAAGATAGGGCTATCTAGAACAAAGATTTTCAGAGTAAAAAACTTATGAAATTGAAACCAAATTCGTAATGTGTGCTTGACAATAGGATTGGATAACTGTTTATTGAATTTAACTAAATCAGTAGGAAGAGAAGAACCAAGAACAGAGAATAGAGAATATCCTTGTGCATCATTGCATTCTAAATTTACCCACTATGGGCACAATGGTGAATCCAAATCTAATTTCCAATATAATAAATTTCGAATACCAAGTTTAGAATAAAAATCTTCCTCAAACTGTAAGATCCACGGTATATTCAGACACCATGAATATATGGTAAAAATTATTTTGTTTAAAAGTGATTTGTGGTTTAAATCAGATTTTGTTGATTTCCTGGATCATTGGGAACAGATTCTCTTACAATTATTGAAAAAAAAAACAGATCTCTCCACTAATTTCCACTAAGGTGAGCTTTGTCAGTGAAACCACAATACAAACTGAGATTTACATTTGGTGTTGCAAAAGGATAAATGTAACCTCTACTTCCTTGGATCAGGTTCTGAAGGCTGTGCTGTAGTCCTGTCATCTGTGATGCAGTTTCAGATGCAGGAGAAAATAGTGGCATATACCAGAGATTTGAGTATAAAAACCCATGACACTCAGTGCAGTAGTGAGGGAGTTCTGCTCTCAGATTAAGACATCAATTCAATGAAAAACTACTCATTTAATCACATTCTTCTATAATTTCTATTTTCATTTCTAAATCTGGGGATTGATAAAATTAAATCCAATAATAATTTTCTTCTGATTAATAACATCAATTTAATTCACTTTGAGTGCTGTTTAATGGGTATAACCACACAAAGATAGTTAGAAGTAGGAATTACTGGAGTACATTAGAATTGGGAATACTAGTGTTTAACTATCAGAAAAGGGGAAAAAATGCTTGAAGCTGGGAAGAAATTGACTGGAACTTTTGTGAGCCACACGCCTTTGCCATTCATTATGAGATGAAAGCATGTCCTCTGTTAAACGCAAACGCAATCTTATGTCAAACAAATGTTCCTTACTTTACTTAGAGATACAGCACAGTAACAGGCTCTTCCAGCCCAAAGAGGAAGCTGGTACAATCCGGAGGAAACCCACGTGGTCACGGGGGAGAACATACAAACACTTTACAGACAGTGGTGGGAAATGAACCTGGGTTATTGGTGCTGCAATAGCGTTACACTAACCTCTAAGCTACCGTGCTGCCTTTTTGTTTATGGCAAATAAATGCTCCTCATCATTCTGTTTAGATCTCCAGAACCAGTCACTGTTCAGATAAATTTAACAACTTTGCACTCCAGTGGCAAATTATTCTGATTAAATCTCCTTTGAATAGAGAGATTAACAATTTTAGGGACTTGCCATTCAATGTCACAGTTGTTGAACATCATTATAAGCAATTATTAAACTTAAACTCTAAAGGGAGTATGCCTTTTAAAGATATCTTCCTTCTCCTCCAGATCTCCCTATGAACGGATAAACCTCGCGTAATGCTAGTCAAACAATGGTGTTACATGTGTGACCTCCGTGTTATCACATTAGGGGAATTATAGACCTATTAAACTAATCTCTCCCAGTCCTTGTCTTATTGCCCCACCGGGACATTTAGAGTATGGCCCAAGGAAAGTACTGCAGTACTTGGAAACACTGTTATTCATGTCAAGCTGATAAATGTTTCACTACATCAATCAATAACCGTTAAATTATTAGCACCAAGCTTTAAGCTGTTTTAGGGAAACAGATTCCACCACTCATCACACGTTGTTTGATTTAATGGGTTTCTATCATTGTTTTCCTATCACATAATTTTCAGTGCATATATCCTCCAGTCAAAGTTTTAACACTAACACCATTCTCAAGCACAGGTAACGGTGTCCCAACTGTAATGCTGGAACAATGGCATGCCACTGTAGCTCTGACATACAGCACAACTACAGCGGTTTCATCTGAACAGAAGACACAATTCCACGCCATTTCTTTACACTGCGATTCTGCTGCAGCCTTGAAGGCAATTGTGAATTTAATTCTCAGTCTGCTTGTATTGATGGTTAGGGTCAAGCTTATTATCACCATCTTAAATGACGTGAAATCTATTGTTTTGCTGCAGCAGCACAGTGCAAAGACATACAAATTACGATAAATCACAAAATAAATGAATAATGTAAAAAAAGAAAAATGAGGATTTGAATAATATGGATTCATGGACCATTTAGAAATTTGATAGTGGAGGAATAAAGGCTGTTTTTTTTTTGAATTGCTGAGCATGGTCCTTCAGGCTCCTATACCTCCTCCCTGATGGCAGTAATGAGAAAAGGACATGTCCCGAATGGTGAGAGACACCATTGAGACACCACCTCTAGAAGATGTCCCATGTTTTCAAAGTCTCATCATGAACCTTTATTGTTGGAGGGTGATGTTGTACGGCTGAAACAGGTTGGGGTAGAGGACCTTTGCATCATGAGCATGTGTAAGGCTTATTATGTTTCAGAGAACATATCAACATTACTCTGGAACTCAGATGCACATGTAGCTTAATAACTGAGGCAGATGCTTCTGGAGTAAAAGCAACATTGAGTGTGGCTGGCACGGTAGAACACCGATTAGCACATTGACTTACAGTGCCAGCAATTTGGATTGAATTCCTACCACTGCCTACAAAGAGTTGGTGCATACTCCCCATGACTGGGTGGGTTTCCGCTGGGTGCTCTGGTTTCCCCCCATATTCCAAAGATGTACAGTTGGGTTAGTGAGGTGTGGGCATGTTATGTTGGCACTGGAAGTGTGGTGACACTCTGGGGCAGTCCAGCACAACACTCACTGATTTGATTTAATAAAAAAAAATACATTTCACTGTATGTTTTGATATTTTGATGTACATGTGACAAATAAAGCTAATCTCTTTACACGGTTGAACAATTTCCCTGTTGTGCAGTATATGGGCTTGACTCTAGAAGGAAGCTTTTTGGAGATGAGGTGGAGCATGGTGGTGATAATAGCCAAGAAAATGTTGAGATCATGAAGTTGGTTTGCTTGACACCAGTCCACATTGACAAGGGGTCTGTTGTAGACCCATTGATTACAATGTGACAATGAAACAAATGTAAAATGGAGCCAAATTTCAGTTTCAGCTACGCTTGAGAAGGATACAGATGCAATTGCACTGCAAGGTACACTTCTACTGAGATGAGCCAGCAAACTTATTAGTTAATTTATGAATTCATGAATTTATGAATTTGTGAATTTATTAATTTATGAGTTAGCTTTCCCTGCTCCTTTCTTGCCATTACAGCAGATTGCATCTTTCCTGACCCTGTCACTGAAATCATTCAGGAGCATCTAACAATCTCTGTCTGGGAAGAGGGCCAGGGAATTCTCCAAGGTTAGTGTAGAAGCTTGTAGCTTGAAGACATAATTCCTTTGCCACTTTGCCCTCCACAAAGTACTTCTCTCAACAAAGTTTTCGGACTTCAGCAGTAACTCTGTTTGCTCTTGAGACCCCATTGTTTCTCAGTTGCTATATGGCCTTTTTGACTTCTTGTTGGTCTATTGTAGCAGTGAGGCTGGAACATATAATTTGCTATGGAAAAAGAATCAAAGGCACTCATATTAAGGACAGAATTATGATTGAGGAATTCTTTGAAGTTGGCTTTCAAGTGGGTGCTGACTGAGTCTCTATTCTTTATTTGTTTAAGTCTATTCTCGGCTCTTGGTGGGTGATCACTGGGCTTTTGGTGCATAGCTTACTTTGACAACTTGACAGTGATGAAGAATCCATGTATGGCATGCTCATCAAGAGTTTCTGATACAGTAATGCTCTTTTTACCCAACATTTGCTCTTTAAGTAATGGTGTTTTCTGTTAGAAAAGCCAAGGAAGTCTTCAGAAGAGATAATTATGATGGTCTTCAGATCTCCTGTTGATTAGGAGTGTTAAGATGGTCTCTGAGGGGCTTTAAAGTAGAAAACTCTTTGCAGGGTCAGTGACACCTTCAACACAGACTTTCTTGTGGAAAATTGTCAGTGGTGAAGTTGTTTTGCAGTCAACCAAATGAATGTGACCTGGATTAGGCAGTTATCAGTCCAATTAGTCACTGGCACTTAGAATGGTGCAGGTAATGCAAACAAACTTGCTTTGTGGTGGCCTGAAAGCCAACAAATCTCAATGGTTGTATAATTTATACATTCTTTGAAAATAAATGTACTTTGAATCTTGAATCGTTGAGTCTTCGGATAATGATACAACCGAATGAGTACCTGAGCCTGGATATGAGGTGTTGTCATGATGTCTTTGCTTGATTCTCTGGCAAAGCATGCTATGAGATTAACAAAAACACACAGCAAGTATTTTATTAGGGAATGACTCTTTTGGAGTTAGGTTCCCCTATTTCTTTCTTCCATTACAGTAGACAGCATTTTTCTTGACCCTGTCACTGAAATCTCCCAGGAGGATCTGAGAGTCTCTTTCAGGAAGACATCTAGGGATTTTCCAAGGTTAGTGCAGAAGTTTGTGGCTTGAAGACAGCATTCCTGTGCCGCTTTGTCCTTCTGGAAGATAGCCATCTCCTGCCCATCATAGCTTACACAGGGTAGTAATGTCAATGTCAAAGTTTCCAAGTTCTCAAGCAATTCAAGTGGACCAGCATTCATGAGGTCCCTGAGGTTCTGGATCCCAACTTCATATGGAATAGTGCAAGTTAACTCTGCATGATTCCTTTTAATGTGAGACCGCAGATCAGCTACATAGATTTGACAGAGTGCATTTATAATCCACGCCGAGGAACTCCAAGATGACTATATACACACAGATGGACATGCAGCTTGTATCCTTTCAGTACTTGCATGATGATATGATGACACCAGCATAGATGTCCTGTTGCATACCATGGATAACCTAAGATGTGCTGGGAATAGCTACATATCATTCCAACATCAACAATAAGAACAACAATACACCATGTCAATGCTGAAACTGGAGACAATTTCATCTAGTACTCAGGAAAGGTATGAACTACTTTATAGGGCACATACAATATACAAAATACCCCAACTCTGGCAATGGCAACAACAAAGTACATTTCAATCACACCATCTCAACTTCTACATTGGACCATACCAACCAAAAGTGAAACTGGGTACAATGATAACGCTGAGCATAAGTACAACCATCTCAGCTCTTACTATGCACATAGCAGTAGACCATTCCAATCCATTTCAGCACTGATATTGGGAACAGTAATCCCACATGCCAATTCTGAGATTGGCCACAATTACACACAGTTCTAACCTTGATACAAGACATAGATATATAACATCCTACACTATCATTGCATGCAGTTGTACACCATTTCAATTTAATGCGTTGCATACAACTATATATTATTTTAACCCTGATATTAAGACCATTAAGACGTAGGAACAGAGTTATTGTTAGGCCATTCATCCCATAAAGTCTGCCCTGCCATTTCATCATGGCTGATTTATTAACCCTCTCAATGCCATTTTCCTGTCTTCTCCCCAGTACCTTTGATGCCCTTGCTAATCAAGAACCTATCAACCTCCACTATAAATATACCCAATGACTTGGGCAATGAATTCCACAGATTCACCACCCTCTGGCTAAAAGAAGTTCTTCTTCACCTCTGTACTAAAGAGATAGCCTGGTATCCTGAGGTTGTGCTCTCTGGTCCTAGACTACACCACTAAAAGGAACAATAGCCCACCATTTCAATTCCAAAACCAGGTCCATTAATGCACTGCTCTAATTCATAATCCACTCCAGTACCTCAAGTTCTCTAGCTGCAAGAACAAGTATTATCCATTCCCCAGTCCTGCCGCATCACGCATGACAATACTTCACAGATAAAGGGAGATAACAGGAGACAATATGTTCCCAGATTTTGTGTGTAATTTCATTGCTAGCAAAAAAAAAGTCCTCAATCATATTTACTCTTTAATCAATGAAGCATATTTTAATATTGCTTCAGTCCTAGGCTCTTCATCATACAGTTATTCTGTACCATTGGTACTTAAGTTTATTCTCTTCATTCACTAACACAATTCCACATGGACGTTAAATGCCATTAGTTAACTTGACCCTCTCTGATCTTCAAAGGTTCAGTAGAATCTGTGATTAATTGAGAAAAAGTGCCTGAAGATCAAACTCTCAGTCTTAGCACAAAACTCATGGTCTGCTGGGCAACAGTCATCCCTGCCATCTTAAGTACTTGTAGAATCTGGACAACCTACACCAGGCATTTTAAGACACTGGAAAGCTACCAGCAATGCTGCTTTCTCCAAATCCACTGAAATGATAAACAAATTTAAGGTCAGTATCCTTCCTGTGCTAATGTCCTTGGAAAGAGGCCCTAATTACACTCAGTGTTTATGTTGGGTATTGACACCACAGTCCAGAAACAGACATTTATTTTGAGCTCCCTCACAGAAGGAAACTATCAAGCTGAAAGAGGAAAAGATTGAAGGATGTGCTCAAATTGTTATCCAAAAAATATAACATTCTCATTGATTCTTGGGAATCTCAAAGGCTCATTTATTGTCAAAGTATGTATCCATATACAACTCTGAGATTCATCTTCTCCAGATAGCCGCCAAAGAAAGAAAGAACATGCTAGCCATTTTCAGAAAAAAACATTAATCCTCACCTCCCGCACAAAAATGAATGGCATCACAATCATCAACCCCCAGACCCCCCTCCCCCACACAAAACACAACAAGAATATTGACCCCAAACCCTCTTCCCCCACACAAAAAATGCTAACAGAATGCAACAAGAACATCAGCCCCCAAACTCCCTCCCCTCACACAACAAAATGGAAAAGGAGCAGCTGAGAAACCGTAGAATGTAAAAACCATAAGTCTGAAAAAGTCCACACAGCCTGTGTAAGTCTGCAGTTCCAGTTTCCTTTGAACACACTAAACTTTAATGGGAACAAGTTATGCTCAATTCGAAATAGTAACCATTCTTGATGCCATTTATTGTGAGAATTTGACTAGCACCATTTCTTCCCTATCAAGAATTGCATGAATATCTGTTGCTCTGGAAGATTTTGCTGCTTGGATGCTAAGTTTCTGATAGAATATGTTTGTGCATGAAGTGAAAAGAAGCACAAACCAGCAAATGGACAGAGCTACAAAGAGAAAGATTGAATAAGGGACAATCCCAGGAGGATGAGGAGAGACATGAGAGATATGATGAGCTGGATCTATAAATAAACAAGAGCCCTTGATGACAAGTAAAAGTGAGAAGAGAGATACAGACTGTATGAAAAGCTATGAAGTAGAATGAACTAGCCCCAGGGAGCCAAGCCACAGAAAAGCACAACTACTGTGTAAAAGGCTTAAAGTACTAAACACTCACTAGACTGACATCCAAATCATTGGCATATACAATGAACAAAAGCATACTTATGTGGAAGGCATGGTAGGGTGCTGCTCACTCACTGAAGTGAAGAACCACTTGGAATACAAAATACCCTCTTAGTCCCTTCTGTACATACTTAAAACAATTCCTCTCTTTTATACAGACAATGAAGATCGCTCCATTTGTCTGTCCATCATAACCTCTTGGGTGCTTTCAAGGGCCTTGAAGAGAACTATAAGTAGGCTACCGCTCAATGGAAATTGTGGTATTACAAATGAGGAAGAAAAGGAACATAAGAGGAACCTTTTCCATGCATAGGTTAATCATATTGCGGAATAAGCTTCTATGTATAAATGGGTTCATAAGATTGGTTATTATGAACCTATGAGATTCAGGGAAACAATGAAAATCACTAATTTTAAGTTGTAAGTCGAGCGGAACTGACAGAGATAAGAAAGGATGACCCAATGGAGAGATGTGAAATTAAAGGTGAGGGTTTTACGATCATTGTACTTTCACATATGGAATACGTACCTTGTGAAAACAAATGATTAACAACAAAATCTTGAGTTAAATAGCTAAAACAAAATTGCTGGTTTGGAACTAGGAAATGAACGAAACAGGAGTTGCCAATTAGGTAACCTGATCCAGAAGGGAAGATCCAAAAAACTCTCCAAGGACATGCAGAGGATAAAATATGATTCTTGTGAATTAGTAAGGTATTAAATAATAGTTGGTACAAGAGCAGTCAAGACAGAAATTGCTCCATTCATCTGCTCCTTCTGTGCTTAGGATGCATGCAATAAATAAGAACTATTGCTGAATAGATTCTGAAAGACCCAATTGAAGGCTATAGTACTCAAAACGGGGAATATCTCTGGTAAATAAATAATGAATGCAAATAAGAGAAACAATGAAAAATCTAAACATTTTTATTGGGGAGAAAGGTTTAGTATAAGGAGGATGAGTTCAGAGGGAATATGAGGGGAATCTTTTTCACCCAAAGTGTAGAGTACATGGAGGGTGGTTGAAGTGGGGTCACTGACAATATGTAAGAGGTCTCCAGATGAGTGCTTAAATCACTTAGGCATTAAAAAGGGTATGAGCCGAGTGCCAGAAAATGGGATTAGTGTAAATCTAATCTATCAAGAATGTGGGGTGATGAATGGCCTGTTTCCATGTTGTATGTCTCTGTGAGTCTCTAAATTCAAAGGAGAAGAGCCTGAATCTCCAGAACTTGCTATTGATTTTACTAAAAATGAAACCTCCCTCTTGGTGTCCCTGTTTGTTGTTTTTCTAGACTAATAATGATGCCAACATGACTAGATAATTGCTAAGACAATATGATTCAATCTCTGGTCCAATTTGGAAACAATTTATTCTGGAGATATTCAGCAAGCCAGACAGCATCCGTAGAAAGAGAAATGAATTAGCATTTCCAGTAAAAGGATTTTCTTTCTGATCATTCTGTTATTGTTTTGTGAGCAACAAACAATTCCAGCATTTACAATCTTTTATATCTACCTCTGTTTCTTTCTCCATATATGTTGCTTAACCAACAGAAAATTTCTAGCCATTTGAGAATAGGTTGAGTGAACTTGGCCTTTTCTCCTTGGAGCGATGGAGGATGAGAGGTGACCTGATAGACGTGTATAAGATGATGAGAGGCACTGATTGTGTGGATAGTCAGAGGCTTTTTCCCAGGGCTGAAATGGTTGCCACAAGAGGACACAGGTTTAAAGTGCTGGGGAGTAGGTACAGAGGAGATGTCAGAGGTAAGTTTTTTACTCAGAGAGTAGTGAGTGCATGGAATGGGCTTCCGGCAACAGTGGTGGAGGCAGATATGATAGGGTCTTTTAAGAGATTTTTGGATAGATACATGGAGCTTAGAAAAATAGAGGGCTATGGGGAAGCCTAGTGATTTCTAAGGTAGGGACATGTTTGGCACAACTTTGTGGGCCGAAGGGCCTGTATTGTGCTGTAGGTTTTCTATGTTTCTATTTCTAAACACAAGAGATTCTAAGGATGCTGGAAATCTTGTGCAACACACACAAAATATTGGAGGAACTCAACAAGTCGGGGAGCATCTATGGAGTGGAATAAACAGTCAATCTTTTGGGCCAAGGAAGAAGAAATTCCATTTCATATTCTGACATGTCAGTCCATGCCATGATGAGGCAAAACTCAGGATGAAGAAGTAACACCTCATATTCTGTCAGTGTATCCTCCAACCTGATGGCACAGACATCAATTTCAATAACTTCTGGTAATTTCTCCCTCCTCCCTCCTCTTTTTCCTTTCCCCATTCTGATTACCCTCTCTCCTCTTCACCTGCCCATCACCTTATTCTGTGCCCCTCCTACTTCCTGTTCTTCCATGGTCCACTGCTCTCTCCTGTCAGATTCCTTTTTCTTTAGCCCTTCACTTTTTCATCTGTCACCTCCCAGCTTCTCACTTTGTCGCCCTCCCCCCACCCACTGACCTTCACCTGCCATCTTGTACTCCTTCCCCTCTCTACTCCTTATTCTGGCTTCTGCCCCCCTCCTTTCCAGGGTGAAGGATCTCGGTCTGAAACATCAACTGTTTATTCACTGCCATGAATGCTGCCTGACTTGCTGAGGTTCCCTGGTATTTTTGCGTGTTCCTCCAGCATTTTCTATTTAATTTCAGGTTACCAGCAGCTGAAGGATTAAGCTTCTCAGCATTTTAAACTACCAGACTTTGTTCTTGCAAATAGGAAATTTGTGCTGCACTTTTAGTTTGTTGCTCCCTTTCAGTATAGCCTTTGTCTCTCTATTTCCCTTTCTGTACCTGAATAGACACTAACTCATTGCATTTACTTAACATTTCTTTTATATCTTTCTCAATCCTTAATGCTTATGAGGGGTTTAGGAGAAGATCCTAAGGATGTTTGTTATGGTCCTGGTTAACCTATACCTTACGCTATGCCATTAGCAGCTTCTGCTTTCAACAAATTGTGATGAAAGACTTGAAGAGCAGCAGCTTTCAAGAAAATGTCATGCATATGCTTCAAGACACTTCCCTCTAACAAAATCTAGCCCCCTTTGTTGCAATTGGTTCAATCAGGTTTATATTTTCAGTTGCTGAATCTGGGTGGATGTCTGGTAGAGAAATGGTCATTAAAAAGCTGTGATACTTAATTATTCATGAAGCACCAAGACCAGATGGAACACATCTAAGAGTACTTAAGGAAATGACGGTAAATGCGATTGGCAGCTTAAACCAATCACACCTCATTGGACACAAAGGTAATGCCAGATGACGAAAAAAAAATAGAATGTTCCACAGCTCTAAAAACATTGGAAATGCTAGCGATTATGGATCCTGTTACCATGATTCCTAATGGATAAACATTACTGAAAGCAATTCAAGAGCATCCAACAAGAGAAAGGATGCAATTCCAAACAAACAGTAATTCATGAAAGTTAGATCTTGCCGAACAAATTTGCTGCAGTTTTTGGAGGGCACAACAAAGATGCTGAAAGACCCAGTCTTGCATATTTTAACTTTTCTGACACAGGGGATCTTCTGGCTGAAGCGGAGGCTCTTGGGAATAAAACTGAAGGTTATTAAATTATACAATGAATTGTGTAAATAATCAGAAAAATACAACTAATTATCAATGGTATTATTTTTAATTAAAATACTGCAATATGAGCTTCCAAGGCATCAAGTAAAGCCAGAGTTCCTCTGCTGATCATAATCTTAATAAATAATTTGGAGCATAGTACTGCAAGCAAAAAGGAATATCAAAATCATAGAAAGAGCAGCAATGGAAACAGCCATATGGCATATTGTGCCCATGATAAGTTTAGCTCTATAAAGGGAGTGCATTCTACTATTGGGTTCCCCTGCCTTTTTGCTATGGTAAATTTAAATTGCTTTACTGTAATTTTTCATTACTGATCTAATGCCACTGAGTCTTGTTCTAAAATCTCCCATCTCTCATCTTCTTCAAGTTGTCATTGAGCGTTTTATGCTTATTACACAACATTAAAAGCAAACTCATAACACAAGATCTCATGCGCAGCTTGAGATCATGCAAGCCGTTTCTTGTGGTAAGCACGAGATTTAAAAAGTGAGCTTTCCGGGACTTTGTGCGGAGCTGGAGATCACATGGGTTATTAAGCACTTATCAAGGGCCAATAAAATAAAGTAAGGTTGAAGTGGCGCGGCCATTGTTGGAGTGACAGTCAGAACGGTGGAGTGCTTCTTGGATCACCTGGACAATATAAACACCTATGTCAGGATGCTGTATATTGACTGCAGCTCAGAGTCTAACAACATCATTCCTCCTGTCTTGATCCATAAACTACAGAACCTGGGCCTCTGTATCTCCCCCAGTACTGAAACCCCAGTTACAATTAATCACCTCCAACACTTCACTCATAAGCCAACGCCAGACATTGGAACCATACATTCTATCCTGAGCTTTCTCACTTCACTAGAGGATTCAAGGATGGTTGAAATAATTGAGTTCCTAGCCTGTGACCAATCAAAATGGAGAAAGAGTGTTTGAGATGGTATCAAGGAACTCTAGTTCTTCCTCTGGAGCAAAATATAATGTAATTTGCTGGTGAAATGTACTATCTTCTGAACTATCCAAATGTCTGGCCAGTCAAGCAACTTCTGCTCCACTTGGTAGCAATGTGTTCAAGTCACACAATATCCACACCAGTTCCCTTAGATCCCACAGAGATGCAATGCTTATGTCATCCACAGCCACTAGAAACTGCCGGCTATATTTCAACACTCTGCCTGCTCCTGAAGTAGCACTGCTACTCAATTTATATTTTTGAATGCCAGCTTGGTCAAGGATATGGTTCAGGCAGCTGACAAAGTGAGATTAAATGCAGTAATTGCTGGAGATACACACACACAAAATGCTGGAGGAACTCAGCAGGTCAGGCAGTATCTATGGAAATGAACGAACAGTCGATGTTTCTGGCTAAGACCTTTCTTTCAGCACTGGAAAAGAGGGAAGATTCCAGAATAAAAAAGTGGGGAGGGGGGAGAGGAGGACTAGCTAGAAGGTGATAGGTGAAGCCTGGTGAGTGGGAAAGGTAAAGGCCTGGAGAAGAAGGAATATGATAGGAGAGGAGAGTGGACCATGGGAGAAAGGAAAGAAAGAGGGGAACAAGGGGGAGGTGATAGGCTTGGGACGAGAAATGGTAAAAGGCTAGTGTGGGAAATAGAAGAGTGAAAGGGATGGAAAAAAATTAACAGGAGAAATCGATGTTCATGCCATCAGGTTGGAGACTACCTATATGGAACATGAGGTGTTGCTCCTCCACCCTGAGAATGGGCTCATCGTAGCAAAAGAGAAACCACGGACCGACATGTCAGAACTGGAATGGGAATAGGAATTAAAATGGTTGTCCACCAGGAAGTTACGCTTTTGGCAGATGGAACGGAAGTGCTTGACAAAGCAGTCCCCCCAGTTTATGATGGGTCTCACCAACTACAGATTAGGCAGAATTAATAGAACAGGAAACAAAAGCTAATATTTCCACCCTTTAACCTTTCAATAGAATTGAGAAAAGTTAGAAATAGAACATGTTTGAAGGTGGAGAGAACAAAGGAATGCCCATGACAGGATTAAGACCAAAACGGAATGAATTATACAATTGATGGTGCTGTGGCTCAGGTGGGGGTTGGGTTGAATATTTGTTTAAACCACAGCTGATTTGTCCAAAGGTGATATAAATAATGAAAGTAAACAAAGAAGGAGGGAGAAAACAAATGATGTAACTGCAGGATGCAAAATATCTGCACACACTGAAAGCCAGAAGTAGAAGCAGAATCGTAAAGATGGAAGGACAAGAGGTGATGACACATAATTGTTTCTTGACTTGAGTATGTCTGGCATTTTCGAATGTTATTACTTGTAAATGGAATCATTATGGGTGTTGTTAGATCATGTCTGGACTAGTGATCAGGATTGATTCCGCATTGACATCAAAAATTCCTCCCAGTACTTTAAGACTGATATGATTTATTTCTGAAGGACTGTGACTGGACTACAGTTCTCACCACTGACTGCAATATCCCGCCAAGGTGTCCGTTGGGTGACATCAGACTGAAACTTGAGTATTCTTTACCTAAACCTGCACATTCCTGTAGGTCCCCTTCATTTTTTAAAGTCAGTTAATTGTCATATGCAGCACAGGGGCAATGAAAATCTTACTTGTAGCAGCATCACGGTCACATAGCTGGTTAACAGGTTAATGTTTTAATGGATCCTTAATACTCATGACTTTGACCCTATCTTTTGGTGTTCCTCCCAAGTGACATAATAGCCATAATAGCACATTTTGTTTGGGAAAGTGCCAAGGCACTGTTTTGGAAATACTATATTAATACACTGTATAAATGCAAGATATTGTCATCAAAGTTACAGAATGGGCTTGAAACAGAACAGTAAGATTTTTTGTGTCTTAAAGAAAAAAGATGCTGAGAGGTTTAGGGAGTGATTCACAGATTAAAGTCTAGGAAACTGAATGGTTAATCAAATAATTACTATCCAATTAAGTCACTCCGCAGTAATATTCTACAATATTTTACACCAAGAAAATAGATTTAAACAATTTACGATCTGAAAACACCATTAGGTCCTAACAAACTACTTAAGAGGCTTGGTGTCAAATTTGGTTTGATAATCATTGCTGTGAAATAACTTGAGTTATTTTACTGCATCAAAAGGGCTATGTAAACCCTAATCGAACATGAGAGTGTCGGCGGCCATTTTCAACACTGATTATTTTTCCTCTTACTCAAAGAAACTAATGCAACCTCCACAAAAACAAAGAGTTACATTTGGGACCTTTTCAATTGTCACATAGAGGCACAAACTCAACAGCAGTGAGTTCTGTCTTTATCTCCAGCTTGCCCATTAAGTTTCCTTTCAGAGTGTAACGCCTGGCAAAGGGTCTCGGCCCAAAACGTCGACTGTACTTCTTCCTATAGATGCTGCCTGGCCAGCTGCGTTCCACCAGCATTTGTGTGTCTTGCTTGAATTTCCAGCATCTGCAGATTTCCTCGTGTTTGCGACAAAAAGAAAAGGGCCCATTTTAATGCAACTGTCTACCGGGCACAAGTTGGAGGTCAGAGTTTCCCTTCCGCTGGTCCTCCATTGATTTCCCTGGGCTTCGTCGACTCCCAGCCCCACTCCCAAGTCCACTCCTTTCTGGTGTCTACGATCTCTCCTTTCTGGCACCTTCTCTCCCCATCTTCCGCTGAAAAAAAGACCCAGATCACCTTGGTCGCAGGCACACAACAAGAAAAAAAACACTCCCTTCATTGGACAGTGCACATTCCAAAACTCCATTATCTCCAGTCATAATCCAAACACTGCTGCTACAGAAAACCCATTACATTAGCAGTACTTCTACAGAAAAACCATTCCATTAGCAGTGAAACCTTTCGCAGGGGGTTATAAGAGTTTTGAACAAAACTACAGAGAAATTAGACAGTGTCTGGCATTTGGACTTTTTATTAGTTTGGGTGATGATAGCTGGCCCAGGTTGTATCAAACGAACCTCAAGCAGGTTTTATACCTAGCTGGTGAATATTCTAACTCCTTGGAGCTACAAAGCCAACAAGGGTCTTCAGCAAGATTGTTCACTACTAGCGATAGCAATAGGAATGAGCAACTAACATAACTCTGCTCCACTACACAACATAAAATTGCTTGAGTGGAAGAGCATGGGGATTTGCCAACACTTCTACTGTGCACCTCTTTCCTTTTGTCGCATTGACTGTGGAAACTCTCAGAATAAACATTCAACAGATTTACATCTGCTTTCTGAAAGCAGTTGGTCTGAGATGGTTAAAACCTTGAAGTTACTTCCATCTGCTGTGCATTTCAATGGAATGATTCTTTGCACGTGCTGTATTAAAAAGATTGCCGCACTTTGTTACAGAGCAAGAAATGTGGCCTTCTTGCTGTAAAAACACAACTTTAATTGGTTGTTTCATAACAAGTAGTCAACTTTTACTTGAGAGATCAGTAATCAGTTTATTGCAGGGAGAGTCACAGAGTGAACTAGAAGTAAAGGAACATGAATTTAATTGGATGTGATCAATAGTCTTCACACACATGTGCATGCTCTGCCAAACCTTTTCAGTGAAAGGTGCTTTTTAAAAGGTAATGAGTTGATCTCTGTACCTTTGGGTAGGGAAGTAATTGTGGAGAAGAAATACACAATTTCTCCACAAGATGATTAACGATTGACTATTTCTTGCATATGCATACACATAGTGATTAACTGAAGGTAGACAGTGTGGTAGCTGTCAGGTGAAACTGTGCCACTTAAATCAGGTAGTGGAAGTGCGCCAGCATCAGGGAACTTAGCCCTGAGATGGTTAGCATATTCAGGAGAGGGATGTAGGGAAGTTGATGGGAAGAAAGTGTATGGGTACATCAAACATTACCATACAGTACAGAAAAGGCCCTTCGGCCCACAATTTTGTACTGAAGTTTTAACCTACTCTAAAATTAATCTAACTCTTCCCTTATACATAACCCTCCATTTTCTCTATCATTCATGTGCATATCTAAGAGATTCTTAAATATTCCTAATCTGCCTCTACCTAATATTACCCCTGACAGAGTGTTCCACACTCCCACTGCTCTCTATGTAAAGAAGTTACCTCTGACATACCTCCAACCACCTTAAAATTATGCCCCCTTGTATCAGCCATTTCTGCCCTGGGAAAATGTCTTGAGCTAT
The DNA here is from genome assembly GCF_030144855.1 of Hypanus sabinus. Classification (NCBI taxonomy): domain Eukaryota; kingdom Metazoa; phylum Chordata; class Chondrichthyes; order Myliobatiformes; family Dasyatidae; genus Hypanus; species Hypanus sabinus. Next base: position 10,125,049 of record NC_082739.1, on the reverse strand, counting down.
CCATTCTATCTATGCCTCTTATCAACTTGAACACCTCTATCAAGTCATCTCTCACCCTCCTTTGCTCCAAACAGAAAGAGCCCTAGTTCACACAATATACTATATAAAACATGCCCTCTAATCCAGGAAGCATTCTGGTAAGTCTCCTCTGCACCCACTCTAAAGCTTCCACATCCTTCCTACAATGACCTGACCAGAACTGAACACAATATCCCAAGTATGGTCTAACCAGAGTTTATAGAGCAGCAATGTTCCTTGTGGCTCTTGAACTCAATCTCCCATACACCTTTTTAAAAAGCTCTTTAATTGTAGGGCTTCCTCTCAAATTAAATATTTAGTCTAATTGCAAGTGCTTGGTATTAAAGAATGTATCTGGCTGTAGCTACTTACAGACCATAGTAGAGGACTGGAGTTTGAGCTGGAACTGGATGACTTAAGGATCATTCAGGAGAATGAGGACATGATAGATGGGAGCTACAGGGAGGTAGTCACACCTAAGTTGCTGGAGGCAGGTAACTAAATCACTCTCAGGAGAGGGAAAGGGAATAGGCCGACAGTGTCGGGTACCCCGTGACCATTCCCCTCAATAACAAGTATATTGCTTTGGATACTGTTGAGGAGGACAACCCATGGGTCAGTACATGGAACTACGATGTTGTGGCCATTACAGAAACTTGGCTGTCACAAAGGCAAGAATGGCTGATGGATGTTCTAGGGTTTAGATGTTTCAAAAGGGAAAGGGAGGGAGGTAAAAGAGGTGTTGGAGTAGCATTACTAATCATGGACAGTACTGCAGCTGTAGAAAGGAAGGATATTGTGAAGTCGTGTAGGTGGCAGTGAGAAACAGGAAACAATCACTCTACTAGGAGCATTCTATAGACACCCTCAATAGCAACAGAGACACTAAGGAGTAGATCGAGGGACAGATTTTGAAAAGGTGCAAAAATCGCTGCTGTTGTCATGGGTGAATTCAATTTCTCTGACATTGATTGGCACCTCCTTCAGGCAAAAGATTCAGATGGGACAGAACTTGTTAGTTGTATCCAGAAAGGATTTGTGACAGAATATTTAGACAGGCCAACTGGAGAGATGCCATACTGGATCTGGTGCTAAGCAATGAACCAGGTCAGGTGACAGATTTCTCATTCTGGAGGTAGTGACCTCAACTTCTTGACCTTTGGTATAACCTTGGAAAGGAATAGGAGCAAACAGTATGGGAAAGTATTTAATTGGTGGAGGGTGAATTATGATGCTGTTAGGCAGGAACAGGTAAATTGGGAACAGATGTACTCAGGAAAAATATGGTGAAAATGTAGAAGTTGTTTTGGAAGCACTTGCATGGGGTTCTGGAGAGATGTGTCTCATTTAGTCAAGGAAAAGATGGTAGGGTGCAGGAACTATAGTTGACAAGAGAAGTGGAACATCAAGTCAAAAGGAAGGAAGGAAGGATATATGTAAAGAACAGGAGGATGACTTGAGTAAGGGTAGGGCTGAGCAGGGATAGAAGGGGAAACAGGTGTCTGGAGTTGGAGGAAGAAGAGGAGGTCTTTAATGAGTACTTGGCTTCAGTATTTGCCAATGAGACTTTGACAATTGTGAGGACAGCACAGAACAGGCTAAAATGCTGGAACACATTGATGTTAAGAAAGCATATGCTGCAACTTCTGAAAACCATTCAAATAGTAAGTCCCCGGGGCTGCAGAGGATACACCCCGGATTACCACAGAAAGTGAGGGAAGAGATTGCTGCGCCTTTGGCAATGATCTTTGCAACCTCACTGGCCATGGAAGTAGTGTCAGAAGTATGGATGGTAAATGTTATTCTTTTGCTCAACAAAGGTAATAGGGATAATCCTGGGAATCATAGACCAGTGAGACTTACATCAGTGATGGGTAAACTATTGGAGAGAATTCTTAGAGGCAGGATTTACAAGCAAATGAAGCATAGTCTAATTCAAGGTAGGCAGCATGACTTTGTGAAGGGTAAATCATGCATCACGAACCTAACTGAATTCTTCAAGAAAGTGCAAAAATAAATTGATAAGGGTAGAGTGGTGGGTGTGGTGTATATAAGTTTTAGTAAGGTGTTTAACAAAGGTCACCATGGTAGGCTCAATCAGGAAGTCAGGAGGAAAACTTGGCTGTGTAGCTTCAGAAGTGGCTCACCCGAGAAAGTAGAGGATGGTTGTAGCTGGAGCACAGTCTGCCTGGAGGTCACTGACCAGGGATCTGTTCTGGAATCTCTGCTTTGTGATTTTTATAAATGACTTAGATGATGAAGTGGAATGATGGGTTAGTAGATTTGCTGGTGACACGAAGGTTGGTGGTGTTGTGGATAGTGTAGACAGCTGTTATAGGTTACAAAGTGGCATTGATAGAATGCAGGGCTGGGCTGAGAAATGGCAGATGGAGTTCAATCCGGAAGAGAGTGAAGTGATACACTTTGGAAGGTCAAACTTGAAGTTGAAGTACAAGGTTAACGGCAGGATTTGTAGCTGTGTGGAGAAACAGAGGGATCTTGGGGTCCACATTCATAGATCCCTCAAAGTTACTGTGCAAATTGATAGGATGGTTAAGAATACATACAGTGCTTTGGTCTTCATTAGTTGGGGATTGAGTTCAAGAACCCCAAGGTAATGCTGCAGCTCTGTAAAACTCTGGTTAAACCACACATCAAATCTTGTGTTCAGTTCTGGTCTCATTATCAGAACAATGTAGAAACTTTGAAGGGTGCAGGGGAGATTTACCATGATACTGCCTGGATTATGAGCACATCTTATGAGGAAAGTTTAAGTGAGCTAGGCCCTTTCTCTTTGGAGCAAAAGAGGATGAATGGTGACTTGATAGAGGTGTATAAGATGATAAGACATATAGATAGAGTGGACAGCCAGTGCCGGGGTGACAATGGTTAATATGAGGGGGCATAGTTTTAAGGTGATTGAAGGAAAAGGGAGATGTCATAGGTAGGTTTTTTACACAGAGAGTGGTAAGTACATGGAAGGCACTGCCAGGGGTGGAGGTAAAGGCAGATACATTAGGTACATTTACAAGACTTTTAGATAGGCACATGAACGAAAGGAAACTGGAGGGCTATGTGGCAGGGAAGGGTTAGATGGGCCTTAAAGTAGTTTGCCATGGTTGCATAGCAGCTAGTGTAATGCCATTACAGATCAGGATGTCAGAGTTCAGAGTTCAATTCCAACGTCCTCTGTAAGGAGTCTGTACGCCCTCCCCGTGGAATCCGTGGGTTTTCCCCAGCGCTCCAGTTTCATCCCATTGTCCAAAGACATACTGGGTAGGTTAAATAGTCATTGTAAATTGTCTCATGATTAGGTTAGCGTTAAATCAGGATTGTCAGGTGTTGCTGGGGTAACGCTGCTTGAAGGGCTGAAAGGGTCTACATCGCACTGTATGGCTAAATAAATAAGTAAAACATAGGCACAACATTGTGGGCTGAAAAGACTGTATTGTGTTGTGTTGTTTACTGTTCATCACCTTTGAAATGCAATCATTGGTAGTAATAGGTTAAAGAAAACAGTTAATAGGCAGATAGCAAGCTCCCACAAATTGCAACAAAAACCCATTAAACTTATTTTAGTGAAGATGGTTGTGGAATAAATATAATCCCCAAAATGCTAAGAATAACTACTCTGCTCTTCTTCAAAGTGTGCCATAGACTTTTCCATGCCTGAGGAGAGAGAGGATATCACCTAACAACGGATCTCCAATAGCACTGGATTCTCCCAATGCAATATTTAGTATCACAATCAGATTTATTATCATTGCGATAGGATGTGAAATTTGTTGTTTTTACAGCAGCAGTACAGTGAAAAGACAAAAATCTATAAATTACAAAAATAAATGTATAATACAAAATGAGGCATATTGTGGCAGTGTTCATGGACTATTTAAAAATCTGATGGCAGAGGGAAAGAAGCTGTTCCTAAAATATTGAGTATGGGTGTTCAGGCCAATGCACCTCATCACTGATAGAGGTAATGAGAAGGAGGCATGTATTGCAAGGCAAGAGTCCTTAATGATGGATGCCGTTTTGTTGAGGCACGACCTCCTGATCTCTTTGGTGACGTACCAAATCTCTTCAAACACCTAATGAAGTTTAGCCAGTGGTATGCCTTCTTCATGATTGCATTAATGTGCTGGGGCTAAGATAGATTCCCTAAGACATTGACACCCAGGAACTTGAATGCTAACCACTCAATGACGTTTTCTTCTGCCTTCCCCTTCCTGGAGTCCACAATCAATTCCTTGGTCTTGCTGACGTTGAGCACAAGATAGTTGTTGTAACCAACTGATCTATCTTGCTCACGCACAGTTCCTCATTGCTATCTGAGATTCTGCTAAGTGTCTTTGGCAAATTTATTGATGGCATTTGACAGAAGATGTGTGGACAATCCTCAAGCTTAGGTTGGACATCATTGGAATAGTGTAGGAAGTCAAAGAGGGAAAGACATGGTTTTTATGTTAGTTATACTCAACTTATTCAGGTTAAGACTGACACTGGTCCTTATAGACTAAGCAACAACACTGTTAGTTTTCAATGAGAAAGTGACCATGCAAACATTAATTTACTCTGTTCAGCATTGTGAATCAGTGGCATTCTTTATTCATAGTGGATAAATTATAGGTTGCCATTCACTGAGCAATAAAAGTCTAACATAATCTCTTTACAAACAGACTCAGTGGGTGACAGGAATCAAATACTCATTTCGCAAATCAGTGCTGCAAGATAGGATTTTTTTAAAATGTAAAATAAGTTTAGTTGTAAATACTATTGTCAGCCTGAGACTGTCAGTGTGTTTAATATACACTGAACCTAACCCCAGCAATTGAAGCACACAATCAAACAATTATTAAATTACAGTGAGATGTAGATGTAATAATTGCTCTGACATCATAGCAATTTGCATTTATACAATGACTTTAACTTAGCAAAAATATTGCACGGTTTTATACACAAACTTTGACAGAAATTCACACCAGGAGACTTTTGGTTGAATAAATGGAGGCAAACTATTTCCTCTGGTGAACGTGATAATTTTATATCTAGAAACATTGGACATAAAATTACTGCTAGGCTATTCAGGCATGATGACAGTCGTACCTTGTCACATAAGAAATGTGAAAAATCTGGAACGGTCCCCAAGTATCCCCACAAAAATAAAAAATTGCTGTGACTGGGGAGAAATCTGCAGAAAATTTCAAGACTCAGAATATATACTCAGCGGACTTTGTTAGGCAAGGATGGTAACAGATTCAGAAGCAAACCAGTGGACCAAACCCTCATTCATGCCTTGGAGTCTCCTTTCTCGGTAGCCACAACAGGTCCATGGACCACCAACCTAAAGGCCATGACACTCACGGATTTGGACTATATTATTATTGCCTTATTATTTTTTGTAACTACTGTATACATTTCTCTGCTGTCATAATTATCTGTGCTAAATGTGCTGTGTGTGACTGTTAGTTCTGTCTTTTGCACCTTGGTCCCGGAGGAACACAGTTTCATTTGGCTGTATTCATGTGTATGGGTGAATGACAATAAACTTGGTTTGATGAACTTGAACTAGATGGAATGAAGACATTCATTAGCCTTTCACTAATTGCAGAATAGGCTCAAGGGGTTAAATGACCTATTTCAAAGTTCAAAGTAAAATTTATTATCAGAGTATATACATGTCACAACCTTGAGATTCTCTTTCTGCGGGCATACTTAAATCTATCTATAAAACAGTAACTGTAAACATCAGGAACTATAAACTGTAAGCAAACAGTGCAAAATGCAGATATAACTAAATAGCAATAAATAACAAGCATGTAATAAATAACAAGATAGCAGAGTCCTTAAGTAAGTGTAACTATCCCCTTTTGCTCAAGAGCCTGATGACTGAGGGGTAGTTTCATTCCTATTTGCACTATACAGGAGAACACTGTCAGTAGGCAACTCTGCCAACCCAGAAAGCCCATAGTCTCTGTCAAACCTGGAGACCAACCGCAGTCTCAGCCTAGATCGCCAGCAGGATTGCTTGCCACAGCGTCTGACTGGCAACTGAAAGTCGATGTGGGAAAGCAATTAAAGTTCCCTGACTTCATCGCATCCTCATCACCGAGGCCTGACGTGGTCATTCCGTCAGAAACCTCGACACAGGCGATCATGGTAGAACTGACATTAACTCGGATAGACTGGATTGAGGAGGTGTTTGAACATAAGAAAGCCAAATACCAGGAGCTGGTAGAGCAGTGCCAGGGACAGGAGTGGAGGGTACAATATGAGCCTATAGAGGTGGAGTGTGAATCTACTCTCTCCTTGGCATTACGAGGGCTGCAAAGAGGCATCAGGGCCATCATAGAGGCCGCTGAGTGAGCCTCCAGTTGGCTATGGATCAAGAGGTATGAGTCGTGGATCAATGCTGCTGGGACACAAGCCAGGGCCTGATCAACCCTGGCTGGGTCATCTGGGCGAGAGTGTCTGATGTTGAAAGGCCCAAAACACCTGATGACCTCAGCTTACATCACTGATGACATGTCCCAGTGCATCCTAGGATGTATCAGCATCATTTACAGCCATTCTGGTTACAGAAATTTGCCATTACAGAATTCACAAATTACAGCACAAAATTGTGAGATATGGAATTAAATTCATTCACAGTATTTATGTGGGGGGGGGGATAAAAGCAAATAAATCAAAGAATACATTTCAACCCACGTTTCTTGACACATGCAGATATTACAGAAATTTGTGATACAAACCACTTTCTGAGTTTGCACCATCCCCCACCCCCACCCACCCATCTTAAGGCAGGGGTCATCTGTAGTAAAGAAGCAAATTCATATCTTAAGCCATCAAATCTCTTCAAGGCTGTCTAAGGGGAAGGGAGGCACAAGAGAACTGACCATATAACGCTGAGAAAACACGAAACCACAAACAAATTCGGGGTGTTGGCAATGCACAGCAAGTAACCCCAGATCTGATTCATGTCATAATAACTCCTGATTACAGATAGTGATGTAGGCTGCTGAAGGTGGGCAATTTCATATAAAGCAAGTTTTGGTCTTAGCAGGTAGAGGATCTCTGAGGAATAAAAGCAAAATTGGATTTATTCCCAACTCTAACATGAACAAAATAATAACTCTTTTTGAAGGAAGGAAAAATTAGGGGGTTGGTGATCACAGCGGTACTCATTTTGAGATAGAAATGAGGACTGAATAGATAAACAGACAAAATAGACAGACAGCCTTGTATTTACATATTTTTTCACAAAGTGCTTTACAGTTAGTTAAATACTTTTGAAGTGCAGTCACAGATGTGATGTAGGAAATGTGACAGTCAATTTGTGCACAGCAATCTACCACAAACAGGAGTGTGATAACGACCAGATAATTGCCTAGAAATGCAATTGCATAAGGCTGTTTCTCTCAGCATCATACAACTGAAAATCGATTTTTCTAGACTGAAACGTGATTAACGATCATTTCTGGTTATTTCGCGTCACATCAGAAATTCAATTAGACGCCTTAAAACTTGCGTCACCTTGACACCATGTTGAGATTTCTGCATTATCAATGCACAAAGTTCTGTCGATTATTCCTCATGCAGTGCTCCTTTTGAACACTGCTGGTGAGCTTGGACTACACCGTCCCAGCAGTGGCTATGACAAGGTATTCACTGTTTGCAACAGATTAGAATACTTGTCAGATGAGTAAATTACTTGAGCAATTGCCTCTCCCCCAGGTGGGCCACAATCTTAATCCCATGTGATCACTTCCCTGTAACACTAACCCTTCTACACGTCTTCTTCCTTACCATAAAACCATAAGAGATTGGAGCAGTATTGGGCCTTTCAGCCATCAAGTCTCTCCTTTCATTCCATCACGGCTGATTTATTATCCCCTTCAACCCCATTCTCCTGCTTTTTTCCCGTAACCTTTGAAGCCCTTACTAATCAAGAGCCTTTCAATGTATCCAATGCCTCCAGCAGCTGTCTGTGGCAATGAATTCCACAGATTCACCACCCTTTTACCAGCCATTCGTCTGCTTCCATCACTTCCCTTAGTTTCCCACCTGCACTTTCCTAACTCCTGCAGTATCCAAGCGGCAAGACTCCAAACCCCCACTCCTCTCCAGCCACAGCACTCAACCATAATGAGCTCATCCTTTTAATAACCCTAACCCTAATGGATAACATTTCTTCAATGCCAAAATCATGCAATCTTCACATAAGATCTGGAATAGGGGGTCAAAAACAAAAACAAGGTAAAAGCAGGAAATGCTGGAAACACTCAGCATGTCAAGTAGCACTAGTGAAAAGAGAAATAAGAATTAATCTTTCATCAGAATTATACTATAATTGCTGCCCCTCACATCTGTGTTCAGTTAGCTAATTAGAATTTCAAGGCAAATCCACTTTAGTGATGTTAAACAAGGGATGAATATTAGCCAGGGCACTGAATAACTGCTTGGTTTTCTTCAACATAGAGCAAAGGGAGCATTTATGTCAATTTGAGAAGCTTTGTTTTAATATCTCATCTGAAAGACTGGAGGCTACACCACAGTGAGTCCTGACTATCACACCAATTTACCTGCCTAGATTTTTTAAGCTTGAAGTTGAATTACCACTTCCTGGCTACAACATGAGCTACAAATGAGAGCTATAATATAAAGCACTTGGATTAACATATTTGGTGGGAAGATGCATTAAGATTGTATTCTGAAATAATTACAGGTCAGGGACACAAGATGAAACTGGGGATTTTATGCTCCTTGATTTCATACATTTGGCATTGCTGCACCTAATAATGTAATTCACAAGATGTGTACCCATGATAGATAACTATTATTAAACCAGACTGGCATATGTTTAAAGCCAGGAAAGACTGATGGTGAAGGAGAAACTCATGGAGTGGTGCCAATTTGATTTAATAGTTATAACAATAACTGAGATAATAATAAAGTAATTAAAACCATTAGGCAAGGGATCAATGCAGTCGGCAGAGAAATATTACGCCTGTTAGATCATTTTCTGCACATGGTCAATGGAGCATAAGAAAATATGGATAGACCTGAAGGCAAGTTGTTTAAAACAGGTGGAGAATTTCATAAGCAGAAGAGAAAATATTGGCTCTACTCCTAACTCCTAGTCAAAACATCTAAGGTGAAGATAGACAAATCTTTTACTCAGCAAGTGGTGATCATTTGAAATGTATTAACTGAAATAATGGTGGACATTGAGTCAGTGGTAAATTCAAAAGGGCTTCGATATATATTTACAGAGTGATGGAGAAAATAGAACAAACCAGATAGTTCTTTCAGGCATCTGGCACAGGCATTATAAGCCAAATGGCCACCTGTTGTGCTGTTTAATTGTGGCTTGTGTTAAGAGAGATGATTGTACAGCAGCAAAGTATTAAAATCAGATTGCCTTTGGAACATAGTGATTATTTTATGTTGTCATTTTGCATAACAATGTACTACACAAAGAGCTATGTATCTGTAGAGAGAGTTCCTCAGTGATACAAACCTCTAGTTTTAGAGAAAAATATGTAGAGCAGAATAGAAGTGATGTTAGTTATAAAGAGGCCCAAGAGTGTGGAACGCTTGTATATATTTTGGATGAGAGGAGATATTGGAAAAAGATGAGCAGTTAGGTTGATCTATGAAAAAGGATATATTTATCTTGCCTGGCTACCTTCTGTTTCTCAAAACTACTGCTGCTGATTTCAAGTTTTCCTCAATATTTTAAAGGTAGAAACCAGCCCACTCAAATTTCTAATCTCTCTGCTAAAACAAGCAGCAGACAGTGTAATGTGATACCACTGTATTAAGTGGTTGATTAGTGTCACTGCCAACTCAGTCTAGGCTATAAGGTTATATCTCTTGAGATCTTTAAACACCAGTGCCCTGAAAAGACACTATAAAGAAGAAAATAAAATGCTCATAATTCTGACAGCTTGCTTTCAGATTGTTTAATATCATTTAGAAACATAAAAAATAGGTGCAGGAATAGGCCATTCGGCCCTTTGAGCCTGCACCGCCATTCAGTATGATCATGGCTGATCATCCAACTCAGAACCCTGTACCTGCTTTCTCTCCATACCCCCTGATCCCTTTAGCCACAAGGGCCATATCTAACTTCCTCTTAAATATAGCCAATGAACCGGCCTCAACCGTTTCCTGTGGCAGAGAATTCCACAGATTCACCACACTCTGTGTGAAGAAGTTTTTCCTCATCTCGGTCCTAAAAGGCTTCCCCTTTATCCTTAAACTGTGACCCCCTCGTTCTGGACTTCCTCAACATCGGAAATAATCTTCCTGCATCGAGCCTGTCCAATTCCTTTAGAATTTTATACATTTCAATAAGATCCCCCCTCAATCTTCTAAATTCCAGTGAGTATAAGCCTAGTCGATCCAGTCTCTCTTCATATGAAAGTCCTGCCATCCCAGGAATCAATCTGGTGAACCTTCTCTGTACTCCCTCTATGGCAAGAATGTCTTTCCTCAGATTAGGGGACCAAAACTGCACACAATATTCTAGGTGCGGTCTCACCAAGGCCTTGTACAACTGCAGTAGAACCTCCCTGCTCCTGTACTCAAATCCTTTTGCTATGAATGCCAACATACCATTTGCCTTTTTCACTGCCTGCTGTACCTGCATGCCCACCTTCAATGACTGGTGTACAATGACACCCAGGTCTCGTTGCATCTCCCCTTTTCCTAATCGGCCACCGTTCAGATAATAATCTGTTTTCCTGTTCTTGCAACAAAGTGGATAACCTCACATTTATCCACATTAAATTGCATCTGCCATGAATTTGCCCACTCACCTAACCTATCCAAGCCATCCTGCATCCTCTTAGCATCCTCCTCACAGCTAACACCGCCGCCCAGCTTCATGTGATCCGCAAACTTGGAGATGCTGCATTTAATTCCCTCATCTAAATCATTAATATATATTGTAAACAACTGGGGTCCCAGCACTGAGCCTTGCGGTACCCCACTAGTCACTGCCTGCCATTCTGAAAAGGTCCCGTTTACTCCCACTCTTTGCTTCCTGTCTGCCAGCCAATTCTCTATCCACATCAATACCATACCCCCAATACCGTGTGCTTTAAGTTTGCACACTAATCTCCTGTGTGGGACTTTGTCAAAAGCCTTTTGAAAATCTAAATATACCACATCCACTGACTCTCCCCTATCCACTCTACTAGCTACATCTTCAAAAAATTCTATAAGATTCATCAGACATGATTTTCCTTTTACAAATCCATGCTGACTTTGTCCGATGATTTCACCTCTTTCCAAATGTGCTGTTATCACATCTTTGATAACGGACTCTAGCATTTTCCCCACCACCGATGTCAGACTAACCGGTCTATAATTCCCTGGTTTCTCTCTCCCTCCTTTTTTAAAAAGTGGGGTTACATTAGCAACCCTCCAATCCTCAGGAACTAATCCAGAATCTAAGGAGTTCTGAAAAATTATCACCAATGCATCCACTGTTTCTTGGGCTACTTCCTTAAGCACTCTGGGATGCAGACCATCTGGCCCTGGGGATTTATCTGCCTTTAATCCCTTCAAATTACTTAACACCACTTCCCTACTAACATGTATTACCCTCAGTTCCTCCATCTCACTAGACCCTCGGTTCCTTACAATTTCCGGAAGATTATTTATGTCTTCCTTAGTGAAGACAGAACCAAAGTAGTTATTCAATTGTTCTGCCATGTCTTTGTTCCCTATGATCAATTCACCTGTTTCTGACTGTAAGGGACCTACATTTGTCTTGACCAATCTTTTTCTTTTCACATATCTATAAAAGCTTTTACAGTCAGTTTTTATGTTCCCTGCCAGTTTTCTCTCATAATCTTTTTTCCCTTTCCTAATTAAGCCCTTTGCCCTCCTCTGCTGGTCTCTGAATTACTCTCAGTCCTCAGGTGTGCCGCTTTTTTTTGCTAATTTATATGTTTCTTCTTTGGACTTGATACTATCTCTAATTTCCCTTGTCAGCCACGGGTTCACTACCTTCCCTGGTTTATTCTTTTGCCAAACTGGGATGAACAATTGTTGTAGTTCATCCATGCGATCTTTAAACGCTTACCATTGCATATCCACCGTCAACCCTTTAAGTATCATTTGCCAGTCTATCTTAGCTAATTCACATCTCATACCTTCCAAGTTACCCTTTGTTTCTGAATTAACTATGTCACTCTCCATCTTAATGAAGAATTCCACCATATTATGGTCACTCTTACCCAAGGGGCCTCGCAAGACAAGATTGCTAACTAACCCTTCCTCATTGCTCAATACCCAATCTAAAATGGCCTGCTCTCTAGTTGGTTCCTCGACATGTTGGTTCAGAAAACCATCCCGCATACATTCCAAGAAATCCTCTTCCTCAGCACCCTTACCAATTTGGTTCACCCAATATATATATGTAGATTGAAGTCACCCATTGTAACTACTGTTCCTTTATTGCACACATTTCTAATTTCCTGTTTAATGCCATCCCCAACCTCACTACTACTGTTAGGTGGCCTGTACACAACTCCCACCAGCGTTTTCTGCTTGCTCTACCCATATCAATTCCACATCCTCCAGGCTAATGTTCTTCCTTTCTATTGCATTAATCTCCTCTCTAACCAGCAATGCTACCCCACCTCCTTTTCTTTCCTGTCTATCCCTCCTGAATATTGAATATCCCTGGATGTTGAGCTCCCATCCTTGGTCACCCTGGAGTCATGTCTCTGTGATCCCAACTATATCATATTAATTAATAACTATCTGCACATTCAATTCATCCACCTTGTTACGAATGCTCCTTGCATTGACACACAAAGCCTTCAGGCTTGTTTTTACAACACTCTTAGCCCTTATACAATTATGTTGAAAAGTGGCTCTTTTTGCTTTTTGCCCTGGATTTGCCTGCCTGCCACTTTTACTTTTCACCTTACTACTTTTTGCTTCTACCCTCATTTTACACCCCTCTGTCTATCTGCACTTGTTCCCATCCCCCTGCCACATTAGTTTAAAGCCTCCTGAACAGCAGTAGCAAACGCTCTCCCTAGGACATTGGTTCCAGTCCAGCCCAGGTACAGACCGTCCTGTTTATACCGGTCCCACCTCCCCAAGAACTGGTTCCAATGCCTCAGAAATTTGAATCCCTCCCCCTTGCACCATTTTTCAAGCCACGTATTCATCTGAAATATCCTCCTATTTCTACTCTGACTAGCACATGGCACTGGTAGTAATCCAGAGATTATTACCTTTGTGGTCCTACTTTTTATTTTATCTAACTCCCTAAATTGACCTTGTAGGACCTCATCCCGTTTTTTACCTATATCGTTGGTACCTATGTGCACCACGACCACTGGCTGTTCACCCTCCCATTCCAGAATGTCCTGCAGCCGCTCAGAGACATCCTTGATCCTTGCACCAGCGAGGCAACATACCATCCTGGAGTCTCGTTTGCGGCCGCAGAAACACCAATCTATTCCCCTTACAATCGAATCCCCTATCACTATAGCTCTCCCACTCCTTTTCCTTCCCTCCTGTGCCACAGAGTGCTCAGAGTCACCCATGGTGCAATGAACTTGGCTGCTGCTGCCTTCCCCTGATGAGACATCTCCCCCAACAGTATTCAAAACAGTATATCTGTTTACGATATTTCTAGCATACAAGAGTAAAGGAGAATTAAATAATTGTTACTCCAGACACAACGCACAAAAACACATTAAGATAAAGAACACAGTAATAATAAAAATAAAATACTGTATAAATACATAAGATAGCTTATATACAAAAATTGATTTGTATATAAAGTATCCATAAAGTGACATTAAGGAACAGGTGTGTCTGTATGCAAAATAAGCAATAAATAAGCGATAAATTACATAATTGTGCCCTTTTAAGTAATCTTAAGCCACTGACACCAAGCCTTGAACTCTTCCACCTCCTCACTGTAGGCCTTCTCATCATTATAGCTGATGACACGGTAGTGGTGGGGCTCATCAGCAAACTTGACAATGTGATTCCTTGGGTGCTTGGCGTGCAATCATATGTGAGCAGAGGGTACAGCAATGGGCCCAGCATGCAGCCCATGTTACGGATAATGGGAAGAGAGGAAAGGTTGTGCCTGACTATCTGAGGTCTGTTGGTTATAAATTCTCAGCAAAATTTTATTATTTTTTTCTTCTATAGTACCCAACTCACTTAATACATTACAAACAAGAGAAAATCTGCAGATGCTGGAAATCTAAGCAACACACACAAAATGCTGCAGGAACTCAGCAGGCCAGGCAGCATCTATGGAAAAGAGTCAACTGTACTCTTTTCCATAGATACTGTCTGGTCTACGGAGTTCCTCCAGCATTGTGTGTGTATCACTTAATACATTAACTGTTATGGCACATTTATACCAGAGGTAAGAATTTTTCTTCACTCTGTAAACTTTTGATAAGAGGTTTTGGGTGGATAATCAATTCAACTCATAGTACATGGAGCTTAGTAAAATAGAGGACTATGGGTAACCCTAGTTAATTTCTAAAATAAGTACATGTTTGACACGGCATTGTGGTTCAAAGGGCCTGTATTGTGCTGTAGGTTTTCTATGTTTAACTGTCATTCCACCATATATAAATACCCAAGAATACAGCCAAATGAGACAGCATAACTCTGGGATCAAAATGCAAAACACAATACCAACAGTCGCACTATATATATATAGTCCAGACCTTTCTCCCTGTGGCTATAAGACTCTATAACTCCTCCTCCTTAAGTATAAGTATACGGTTTTATTGCGCATCTGTATTTTGCACTATTACTTTTTAATGCATATTTTGGATTGTTTTTCGTACCTCTATGCTTACATTTTGTATTTTAAAGTATATATTTCTGACTGAGCAACCTTGCAACAATAATTTCCTTTGGAATAAATGAAGTTTTATCTTATCGTCTTATATAGTTGAAAAGGAACAGTCAGTGTCTTTACATGAGCGAGGTGGGAGATTAATAGAAGAGAAGGTCTGTGATAGGTCGGAGACCAAGACAGACTAAAACAACCAGCGATGTTGCAGGAGTCATAAAGGCTACTGAATGACAAAAGGCATATGAGGAGGTGGTGCAACAAAGTGAAGACATCTGAAATTACCAGCAAAGGAGAGAGAGAAAAATATTGAATATTAAACTGTGATGTGTAAGTCTGAAATGTGTGATTATTTGAAATCACTGAATTTCACACCATCCAAAAGGAAGATGAGGTACTATTCCTAGAGAAAATAGAGAGGTCAGGGTAGAAGTGAGATGAAATATTATGGAGACAGACAATTGAAAGTAAGGACAGATTGGGGCAGTATTTGTTAGAGCATTCATTCTGTCTGCATTTAATCTCATATTCGATGGTAAGAAAAACTCATGCTAAACATTATGTAAATAGAATGAACACTCTGCCACTTACTGTGAATGATGATGTGAGAATATTATCTATAATATACTGCTAATTGAATAAAATGATATTTTTGAAAGAGAAAAAGCCACCCAACCTGACAGCACACCCATCCACATCACTATATTCACTACCCGTAAACCTCAGTGCTCGATTCTCTGCTGCCTTCTGTTGTGTATTTAATATTTCAGTAATATTTGAGGAATATTGTAAATATATTGTTTTAATAAGCATTGTTTGTTATTTACGTAATTCATTTTGGGTGATACGTAAAACTACATGACTGGTATATATCATTACGCCACCACGTCATAAGTGCACCTCTTACTAAAGTAAAAACAGATATCACGTACCTCCTGGTTCCCATGTTTTTCTTTCAATTAGTTTTTGGAGTTACAAAACATAGCATTTGTGACAAGAACGTTTTAAAACAAAATCGAGATGGCTACCTACCTGTTGAAGTGAAATGTTCAAGTTTTTAAAAAAGTGCAGCACATTTTTTTTTCTTCGGAAGAGTGAGAGAAAGGCAGTCAAGTTAACAAAAAAGACAGAAGATGGACAAAATGTATGGGTTCATAAACAAAGAATATGGGGTGATAATAATCTTTAATTTTTTTAAAAGTAGAAATGTCTGGCTATATTGGAAAGATAGACATGTTTGATTGCACAAAAGGTAGCTGGGTGATGTATACGGAACAAATTGAGCAGTATTTTAAGGCAAATGGAATAGCTAATGAGAAATGAGTGCCAGTTTTGCTGAGTGCAATAGGTGGAAAAGCATATAGCCTGCTTGAAGTTTGACTGCTCCAACCAAACCAGCCAAAATGAGTTTTGCTGATATCATAAAAGGAATGCAAGAATACTTAAAACCAAAACCATTGATGATTGCAGAATGCTTTAGGTTTCATAAGTGAAATCAAAAGGCAGGTGAGTCTATTTCAGCTAATGTGGCTGAATTGAAGAAATTGTCTGAGCATTGCCAGTTCATTAATGGGCTTAATGATACACAGAGATTATTTAGCTGTGGAACTTTACAAGACAGCATTCCAAAATGGCTCCTAACTGAAGCACAACTCACATTTAAAAGAGCAGTTGAAATCACGGTATCAATGGAAACAGCAGACAGGGACACAATTGAGTTGCAGTCAGGAATGCAAGTGCGCATGATCAATATTGCAACATCTAAATACGATCCCACCTGGCTGAACAAATTGTGTTACCATTGTGGCAGGGGCTCACATACACCAGACCAATGCAGACTTAAAGGCGAAGCTTGCAGAAAATACCATAAAGTAAGACATTTAAAAAGAGCAGGTCGGGCAGACAAAAATAAATGGACTGCACAGGGAAGAGAACAAGCTAAAAAGTCAAGTTACAGTTTCAAAAAGAGTACCAATCTGTATGCTATTGAATTAAAATCCGATTATGATGAGAGTGACATGGGAGTGAGTAGCCTTGAAATTTACAATGTGCAAACTAGCAAGAGACAAGCAACACACGCAAACTGCTGGAGAAGAGTACAGACAACATTTTGGGCTGAGACACTTAAGCAGTCCGTAGTTGCTGACCCGCTGAGTTCCTCCAGCATTTTGTGTGTGTTGCTTGGATTTCCAGCATCTGCAGATTCTCTCGTTTGTGAAGTGACAAACAATATGGCTTACACCAGAAGTGAATGGCAAATTAATTAAAATGGAATTGGACTCTGTATTGGCTGTTCCAGTCATTCCACAAAATGAGTTTGAATGGAATTTCAAAGATATTAAACTGAAGCCTGCAGATATCCAACTAAGAAATTATACTGGAGAAATGATTACTCCTGTGGGAATGATATTCATAACAGTGAAATACAACAACCGGAAGCCACATTGGGCTTGTACTTGATTAAAAAAAACAGGAGGGAGGTCTTGATTGTCTGAGACAACTACTTGATTGGAAATCCATCCACTGTTTGCATGCCACATCCCCCGTAATAGAGTCAACTGAAAGCTAATTTAGAAAGATACTGGATGATGCCACAGCAGTGTTCAAGGATGGCATTGGAAAACCCAATCATTTCAAGGGTAAAATAGTGTTAAGTGAAAATGCCACAGCTAAGTTTTAAAAAGCCCATCAGTTCTTTATACCATCCATGTTAAAGTAGCCACTGAGCTAGACTGCATGGAGGCTGAAAGAATTCTTCCTAAGTTTGAGTGGAGCCCATGGGCTATGACAGTGGTCCCAGTAGCCAAGAAAAATGGGTCTGGTCAGGATTTACGGTGATTTTAAGTCTCCATAAACTCAGTGTTGAAAGTTGATCAAAACCCTCCGCCCACAATAAAAGATATCTTTGTAAACCTTCCTGGAGGAAAACACTTAGGCAAAGTGGACTTAGTTGAGGTCTATCTACAGATGGAGATGGAAAACAAGTCCAAAGTGTTTCTCACCATAAACACTCACAAAGGGCTTTATCACTACAACAGGCCTATTTATGGAGTAGCATTTGCACCTGCTCTCTGGCAGAAAGTCATGGATCAAGTGCTGCAAGGCTGCCCAGGCACTTAGTGTTACTTGGATGATATCATTGCTACTGGTGAGGATGACAAGGAACTTCTCCAAAATCTCAAGACACTGTTTAAAAGATTAGAAGATTATGGGCACAGAGCACAGCACAAGTGAGAATTCTTTAAACCAAGCATCACTTACTGAAGCCACATTATTGATGCACAAGAATTACACAAGTGTGCTGAGAAATTCAAGCAGAGGTGGATGCCTCAAGGCCAAAGGATGTCTGGTCAAGAGGACCAATGCATACAACACTCCTTCGGTCAACATCTTCTGGATAGATCATGAAACCATTTATTTCAATCATTTTATGCCTTTTACATTTGTTTTTCAACTTGAATGTGATTCTGGAACTGTTGAAGCCTGTAATTTGCAGTGTGGAGACTGTTAGTTTGTTTCAGCACTCTGCAGTCTCTGAGGGGATTTCAGGAGGTAGAGATAGGGTGCAGGAATCTCATGGCGAGAAGACTGTGGGACAGGGCGCAAGCCAATGTTCGATTCCATTTCGTCGATTAAAGCAATGAGAGAGATTGAAATGTCGAGGTGAATGCAGAAGGTGAACACTGGCTGCCTGCCTTTTTATCGCTGGTGAGATAGCTCTGCTGCCGGAGAGGGGAGACAGCCTTTTGATTGCCTCTGAGCACTCTGCTATGAGAGGGGAGACTGCCTTTTTATTGCTGGGGGATCTCTCTGCTACCAGAGAGGGGAGACTGCTTTTGATTGCTGGTGGGATTGCTCACTGCCAGAGAGAGAAAGGCCTGCCGCTGTGCCTGGACAATGTTACCCAGGTTCTCTGCGTTTTGGATATGGACTTGGACTATAGACATTGTTTCAGTCTTCTTTTTACATATATTCTGTGTTTGTGACAGAACAAGTGGCAATGCTAATTCTCCCATTAACCTTGCCCCTTTGCCGGTTAGTCACACCTCCTCATTCTGTCCCCAGTCTAGTTTGCCAGTAGTTCACACACTTTGCCTTCCCATTCTGCAGTTCTTGAGAGTTCACCACTTACACACCCCAACCATGAAACAATTGCTAGCTTGGCTAATCAAAACAATCCCTTCAGTTAATATGTTCTACTGTTTTATAACTCATAAAAATAAGGATTCTAGGCACAGGCATTCTAAACTGTTTCATTTATTTTCACTCACACCATTACATTGGTCTGTAGACAGCAGAATGGCCTCAAAAGACCAGAGGGACAGTTTGGGGTATCCTACAATAATCCCTGGGTTGGTGGGAGTAGGCGCAATAAACCCTTTGCAGGCAGATTTAAACCCTCAGCTTGGCTATGCTCAGAGGCGTGGATGGATTTGACAGTTGGTGAATAGTTACGTGGAAAGTTAATGACAAAAATGTGTCGTGGAGAAAACCTCTGAATATTTGTAAATTTTTGAACATGCTTGTTTTCATTTATCTATTGGTAATTTTTTTTTACTTCACAACTTTTGGGCAGCTTTTGCTCTTTTTTTTCACCTGGCACTAAATAAAAGCCCTTACACTAACATTCTGTTGTAGCCTACCATCTGTGTTTTTTTTTCTGGTGACCCTCATTCGGCAAAGTTACCCACTCCTAATAGCGAGGCGTGACATTTTTTCGCCTGATCTTTCTTGCTTCTTTGTGTGCTGGGGAGGGGAATTTGGGAGTCAATATGCCTGTTCCATTTTTGTTTGTTTGTGCGGGTAGAAGGGATTTGGGGGTTGATGATCATGCAGACCTTGAGTCTGGTTTGGGGTGTAAAATGTTTCAACCAGTACTTGTATGGGAGAGAGTTTACCCTCATTCCTGATCATCAATCACTAGAGTCCATTTTCAATCCACTAACAGCAGCAGCACAAATGCAGAGATGGGCTCTGTTTCTTGGAGGACACAATTACAAGATCAAAGTCAAGAGAACAACTAATCATGAAAATGCTGATGAACTGTCCTGTTTACCCTTGGAAAAGGAAATACCTGAAAAATTTCCAAAAGAGGATCCTCCTTTGGACATATTCACCCTAAAGCAAATTGAAAGTCTCCCTATTATGGCAGAGATGATTCAAAGGGAAATCAGAAACCAGAAAATACGTAGAAGGAATCTCAATGCCCCCAATTTTAGCAGCACTGGGTTGAACTTGCCCTTGACAGGGGTTGCCTTTTTTGGGGTTTGAGAGTTGTTGTACCATCCAAGCTGAGAGCTAAAGTGTTAGAGGAGCTTCATGCCAGTCATCTAAGCGTGGTCAAAATGAAAGTGTTGGCTTGAAACTTTGTCTGGTGGTCTGGGATAGATCAACAGATTGAGCAGCTTGCCATATGCTGTTCAGGATACCAGGTATTCAGAGCTGACAGAACCACTTCCTGCAGTCTCAGAGTCAACTCCTACAACCAGCATAGAGGAGATCCCAGAACCAAAGACTGTGTCACAGCCACAAGTCTCTCCTGTCAAGCAGAGTGACTTAGTCCTTTATCAACAAAGATGTTATCCTACCAGAGGAAGAAATCATCTACAGCGATCAAATCTTTAGGCCTGAATAGGACAATTTGAAATTTACTATGCTATGGATGTCTCTATATAGTAGTTGTACTATATAGTATAATTGAATTGAGATGCATTCTATATTGAGCTGGAGTTGAAAGCCAAGTATGGAGGAGTGAAGTGTACTTAATATTTCAGTAATATTTGAGTAATATTGTAAATATTGTTTGATTAAGCATTCTTTGTTGTTTACATAATTCATTACAGGTTACATGTAAGAAGTATGTGAATGGCATACATTATTACGCTACGATGTCATAAGTGAGTACTTCACTACAGTAAAAACAAAGTAGATATACATCTCCCAACTCTCATGCTTTTATTTTGATTAGTTTTTGGAGTTATAAAACATAACACCTTCGACCACTGATCTCTGTTCCACCCCAAACATTCCATTGGCTTTCTCACAGCAACAGCACCCCTCCCTCATTGCCTCTGATTTCCACAATGCCTCTTGCTCTAGTGTACTTTACAATAGTGGGCACTTAGATGAACCATTCGCAGATGTGCAAACATATTCAGTTGGAATACCCAGTGAGAAACCACTCAAGTGGAATTAGGGTTGGTAACTAAAGGACACAAATTTAAGATAATTATAAGAATTTGATGGACAGGAGAAATTAAGGAGGATTTTTTTCAAAATTGTTAGGATCTGAAATCCACACTCTTTGAAAGTAGTGGAAACAGATTTAACAGTAGTGTATTAGATGGAATAAATATTGAAAGGGGACATACTACAGAAGGTTGGAACAAATTAGTAGAGCTGCTACAGGCATGGATGCCTGAATGTCTTCTTCAGTGATTCATCTGTCAGTTCATACATGTGTTACTAATTTTTGGCTACAGTATATAAAACATAAAATTATTTAAACATAATTGGGTTAAAAATACTCACATATGTCAAAAGCCACATAATGAAGATCTTTTTCAGGACTATAAACCAGAACTGGATCATAGAGCGGGACTGACACAGAATCCCATTCTCTCACATTCTGAGCCTAATACGTGGGATTTGCCAATGAACAAGAACAAGCTTTCAGTTCACCAGGGCTGTTCTTGTGCAGTCTGAAACAGACCTGCCATTCACTGATAATATCCACACTCTCCTCACAATAGATAAAAATTATATTATGAAATTTGCAGTTGATTCCAACCAATTGATCTAATGGGTTAGGTTAATTACTTACAGTTTTGTTTAGTCAATTGAAAATTTAGATATAGCCCTGAGGATAGATAAAGAACATAAAAGAGTACCTTTTAATCTCATAATGCATGACTTAACCAAAAGCGATCATTCAAAAGTCATAACCCAGGTTATGCCTTTTCAGTTCAAAAGACACAAGGCAGCTTCTGATGTCATATCCCAATAGGAACATTTCCTCAAGTTCTTCTCAAGAGCTAGGAACACAGCTACTTGGTGAACCATGAGTTTGATGCCAGGTCTGAGGTCGTAGTTTTAAAATATTCTTTTCCAGTCACACGAGGGCTTTGCTGTTGCACTAGCAGCATCAGTGATTTTCATCATCATTATCTGCCTTCACTGAGAGGAGGCTTCTGAGATATGGAAAGTGGTCCACATCCTTCAGTGCTTCACTTTGGATCTTGAGTGCCAAGAGACAGTGCTGTGGCAGGACCAGTTCGATTGATAATGTCTGCCTTCTAGATATTTAATGCAAGGCTCATCTTTTCATACTCTTCATTGAGATCCAAATAATCAACTCATTCAATCCTTCAATGTGCACAAACAATACTCCATCTGCATATGGCAATTCAATGACTGAAACTAGATTAATAATGATCCCAGGACAGACAGAACAAGGGTTTAAGAGTTTCCTGCTTGTCCAGAAGATTAACCAGGAGGTATGTCGTCTTCTGAAGGCTAGATCTGTGGTATTCAAATCTGGCGGCACAGGCCTGTACCAGAAAACTAGGTATGATTTGCAGAGGGCTATTTCAAGGGTGAAAAGACAATTTCAAAAGAGGTTGGAGCAACGTCGGATGCACGACATCCCTGGCAGGGCTTGCAAGACATTACTTCCTACGAAGTGAAACACAATAACATGAATGGCAGTGATGCTTCACTACTAGATGAACTCAACACTTTCTATACCCACTTTGAAAGGGAGAATATAACTACAGATGTGAAGATCCCTGCTGCACCTGATGACCCTGTGACCTCTGTCCCAGAGGCCAATGTTAGGCTGTCTTTAAAGAGGGTGAACCCTCACAAGGCGGAAGGTCCCAATGGAGTACCTTGTAAGGCTCTGAAAACCTGTGCCAACCAACTGGCGAGAGTATTCAAGGGCATTTTCAACTTCTCACTGCTATGGGCAGAAGTTCCCACTTGCTTCAAAAAGTCAACAATTATACCAGTACCCAAGAAGAATAATGTGAGCTGCCTTAATGACTATCAACCAGTAGCACTCACATCAACAGTGATGAAATGCGTTGAGAGGTTGGTCATGACTAGACTGAACTCCTGCCTCAGCAAGGACCTGGACCCATTGCAATTTGCCCATCGCCACAATAGGTCAACGGCAGACACGGCTCTCCACACGGCTTTAGACCACCTGGACAACACGAACACCTATATCAGAATGTTGTTCAATGACTATAGCTCAGCATTTAATATCAACATTCCCACAATCTTGATTGAGAAGTCACAGAACCTGGGCCTCTATACCTCCCTCTGCAATTGGATCCTCAACTTCCTAACCAGGAGACCACAATCTGTGCAGATTGGTGATTACATCTCCTCCTCACTGCCAATCAACACTGGTGCACCTCGGAGTTTGAAGAAATTTGGTATGTCAACAAATACACTCAAAAACTGCATCACTGTCTGGTATGCGGCGGGCTACTGCACAGGACTGAAAGAAACTTCAGCTAACTCAAACCCCTAATGAAGTATAGGCACTGTCTTACCTTCTTTATAACTGCATCAATATGTTGGGACCAGGTTAGGTTCTCAGAGATCTTGACACCCAGGAACTTGAAACTGCTTAGTCTCTCCACTTGATACCTCTGAAGATTGGTATGTGTTCCTTCATCTTACCCTTCCTGAAGTCCACAATCAGCTCTTTTGTCTTACTGATGTTAAGTGCCAGGTTGTTGCTGTGACACCACTCCACTAGTTGGTATATCTCACTCCTGTATGCCCTCTCGTCACCACCCGAGATTTTACCAACAATGGTTGTATCATCAGCAAACTTATAGATGGTATTTAAGCTCTGCCTAGCCACACAGTCATGGGTATAGAAAGAGTAGAGCAGTGGGCTAAGCACACACCCCTGAGGTGCACCAGTGTTTGTCGTCAGCAAGGAGGATATATTTTCACCAATCCACACAGATTGTCGTCTTCCCATTAGGAAGTGAACGATGCAATTGCAGAGGGAGGTACAGAGGCTCATGTTCTATAAATTATCAATCAGGATTGTGGGAATGATGGTATTAAATGCTGAGCTATAGTCGATGAACAGCATCCTGACATAGGTGTTTGTGTTGTCCAGGTGATCTAAAGCCATGTGGGGAGCCATTGAGATTGCATCTGCCATTGACCTATTGCAGCGATAGGCAAATTGCAATGGGCCCTTGCTGAGGCAGGAGTTCAGTCTAGTCATGACCAAAGCATTTCATCAGATGTACTACTGGGCAATAGTCATTAAGGCAGCTCACATTATTCTTCTTAGGCACTGGTATAATTTTGCCTTTTTGAAGCAAGTGGGAACTTCCACCCGTAGCAGTGAGAGGTTAAAAATGTCCTTGGAATACTCCAGCCAATTGGCTGGCACAGGTTTTCAGAGCCTTACAAGGTACTCCATCGGGACCTTCACCCTCTTTAAAGACAGACTAACTTCAAGCCTCTGAGACGGAGATCACAGGATCATCAGGTGCAGCAGGGATCTTCACAGCTGTAGTTATATTCTCTCTTTTAAAGCGGGCATAAAAGGCGCTGAGTTCACCGGGTGGTGAAGCATCGCTGCCATTCATACTATTGGATTTCACTTTGTAGGAAGTAACCCCTGCCAGAGTTGTCGTACATCCAATGTTGCTCCAACTTTGTTCGAAATTGACTCTTCGCCCTTGAAATAGCCCTCTGCAGGTCATATCTGGTTTTCTGATATAGGTCTGGGTTGCCAGACTTGAATGCCACAGATCTGGCATTCAACAGACAACGTACCTCCTAGTTCATCCACGGCTTTTGGTTTGGGAATGTACAGTAAATCTTTGTGACACCCGGGAATGTAAAGTTACTGATCCTCTCCACCTCTGATCCTCCAATGATTACTGGTTCATAGACCTCTGTTTTCCCTCCACAATCAGTTCCTTGGTCTTATTGACATTGACCACAAGACAAAGGAGCAGAATTTGGCCATTTGGCCCATTGAGTCTGCTCCACTATTTCGTCTTGGCTGATCCATTTTTCCTCTCAGCCCCAATCTCCTACATTCTCCCCATATCCCTTCATGTCCTGACCAATCACAAATCTATTAACCTCTGCCTTAAATATACATAAAGATTTGGCCTCCACAGCTGCCTGTGGCAATGAATTCCACAGATTCACCACTCTCTGGCTAAAGAAATTCCTCATCTCTGTTCTAAATAGAGGTTCCTCTTTCTGAGGCTGTGCCCCCTGGTATTAGACTCTCCCACCTTAAGAAACATCCTCTCCACATCCACTTTATCGAGGCCTTTCACCATTCGATAGGTTTCAACTCTTCTAAATTCCAGTGAGTATAGGCCCAGAGCCATCAAACGCTCTTCATATGACAATCCCTTTAATTCTGGAATTATTTTTGTGAACCTCCTTTGAAACCTCTCCAATTTCAGCACATCCTAAAATAAGGCAGCCAAAACTGCACATTCTGTGAGGCCTCACTAGTGCTGTATAAATTCTCAACATTACATCCTTGCTTTTACTGTATATTCTAGTCCTCTTGAAATGAATGCTAACATCTCATTTGCCGTCCTCACCATAGACTCGACCTGCAAATTAACCTTTAGGGAATCCTGCACAAGGACCCCCAAGTCCCTGTGTGCCTCAGTTTTTTGTATTTCTTCTCCATTTAGAGAGTAGTCAACCCTTTCATTTCTTCTACCAAAGTGCTTGGCCATACACTTCCTGACATTGTACTCCATCTGCCACCTCTTTGCCCATTCCCATAATCTGTCTAACTCATTCTGTAGCCTCTCTACTTCCTCAAAACTACCGGTCCCTCCACCTATCTTCATATTGTCTGCAAACTTGGCCACAAAGCTATCAATTCCATCATGCAAATCATTGACATATTAACATAAAAAGAATCAGTGCCAAACCAGACCCCAGTGGAACATTACTAGTCACCTGCAGCCAAGCAGAAAAGGCTCCCTTTATTCCCACTCTTTGCCTCCTGCCATCAGCCACTGCTTTATCCATGCTGAAATTTTTCCTGTAATACCGTGGGCTTGTAGCTTGTTAAGCAGCCTCATGTGTGTCACTTTGTCAAAAGCCTTCTGAAAATCCAAGTGCACAACATCAACCAATTGAGTGAGAGGTTGTTGTTATTACACAACTCAGCCAAATTTCCAATCTCCCTCTTGCATGCTGATTCTTCGCCACCTTGGATACAGCCCACAACAATGGTGCCATCAGCAAACTTGTATATGGTGTTGGAGCTGTACTGAGCCACACAGTCATAGGTGTAAAGCAAGTAGAGCAGGGGGCTAAGTACACATCCCTCTGGTGCTCCTGTGCTGGTGGAGATCGTAGAGGAGATGTTTTTTTCCAATCCAAACTGACTGGGGTCAACAAGTGAGGAAATCCAGGATACAATTGGCACAAGGGGGTATTGAGGCCCATGTCTTGGAGTTTACAGATTAGTTTTAAGGGGATAATGGTACTGAATGCTGAGCTGTAATCCATAAAGAACATCACAAAGAGTATTGTGTTTTAAATGTAGCTGCAAAATTCTACCCCCCCCCCATACACACAAAATAAAATCCTTTACATTCATGATTCTTAAGTTGCTCTATAATAGGATAGATGAATTCAGAAGAAAATACTGTGAATATTGGAAATTAAGAAAAAGGTATTGTGGGCAACACCTAGCAATATAGTGAAACCAAAAAAAATGTGAGCTTTAGCTTGGTGATCTTTTGTCAGAACACCACCCCCCTCCCCCACCCAAGAGGGTTGAAAACAAAAAAGAAAGCTTACGATGAGGTGGAGACAGAATTATTAAATGACAGAAGGGTTGGTGGTGCAAGGACAAAAAGAATAATATAAAAACAAATGGCTTAAAGAAGATGGAAATTACAACAGCAAAATCCATACAACAAGTGATTGCAGTTTGAAAGGAAATACAAGGAGCAGTCATGATATAAAGTTGTTGAACTTAAGTTGTAAAATACCAGTATATCCTCTCTCTTAAGCATTTTCCCTATCTGAAATTAGACAGTAAAACCTATTTAAAACTGAAGATATTGTAGAGAAAAAATAATTGTCTACTCTCTTGCTGCACACTCCCAAAAGCTCTTCAAAGGATTTTGGTATAATTAAAATATTTTCCTGCCTTTGGAACAACATATTTGTATTTTGAGAGTTATGGTAGGGTACCATGGTGTACAAAGGCTGTAATAAATCTAGTCAAGAAAAGTTTACAAAAGGTTCAGAGAGCCAGGTAATGTTAAAGATCTAGAAAATTATAAGGCTAACAGGAAGGAGCTTAAAAAGGAAATTAGGAGAGCCAGAATGGGCCATGAGAAGGCCTTGGCGGGCAGAATTAAGGAAAACCCCAAGGCATTCTACAAGAATGTGAAGAGCAAGAGGATAAGACGTGAAAGAATAGGACCTATCAAGTGTGACAGTGGGAAAGTGTGCATGGAACCAGAGGAAATAGCAGAGGTACTTAATGAATACTTTACTTCAGTATTCGCTATGGAAAAGGATCTTGGTGATTGTAGTGCTGACTTGCAGTGGACTGAAAAGCTTGAGCATGTAGATATTAAGAAAGATGATGTGCTGGAGCTTCTGGAAAGCATCAAGTTGGATAAGTCGCCAAGACCGGATGAGATGTACCCTAGGCTACTGTGGGAGGCGAGGAAGGAGATTGCTGAGCCTCTGGCGATGATCTTTGAATCATCAATGGGGACGGGAGAGGTTCTGGAGGATTGTAGGTGTAACCCTTACCCAACAGGCTGGTATATGTCTAGGAGAAAAAGGAGATCCAGCCACTCTCCAACCCACCTCCCGTACACGCAGGTGCTGTGAGAATCGAGTTAATGCCTCGTGCCCGCCAACAGTATCAAACCCACAACAAATACCGTTATGAAATACATTTTAAAGAGTTTACTAAAATTTTAAAAATAGTAGGCAATACAATATATATATATATATATATATATATATATATATACAAGGAAAAAAACAAAAGGCGCCAACTTATCAAAGTTCAGTCTGGTTAGTGCACTCGTTGGAGCTCAATCAACCAACCAATCGACCTATCCGGCCGTCGCACCTGGGACCACCCCGGTGGTCTTACGAGCAGTCCAGCACACGTCCACCTTCCTCAGCGTCTTCCTCGGCCTCTCCCTTCCACCAAAAAAAACCCGCGGAAAAAAACCCCTCCCCCAAATTCCCAGCATCACAAGACACAGTAACATTCCCCATTGATTAACAAATGAATACAATTACCATATCAGCCATTCTAAAGTGAAACAACGGTGAGAGAAACACTTATCCGACAAAGAAGCATTCCTACTTGTAACAAACCAAAGAGGCCATTCTGAGTAACATACACAGGACATTGTACATTCTCTCCCCACCAGCAAATGTCATGCCCTCAAGGCATTACTAGAGTTCCCCAAAGCTTCTTGCAACACACAAAACCCAACCCAGGTGCAGAATGCAGTGACATAACTACCCAGAGCAGTAGAAATCACACTCGGTTCTCCCGGCACCACATATGTCAACCTCTCCGGGGGGCTCCTAATCCTCTGAGATCTCCATACCCCTTCTGCCCCACTGGGCTCCCTCGTCACCTGCAAACCCACTGTCTCGGACACCCCAGGTCTACCTGACAGACCCGCACCCCCTTCCTCACAGGGGTCCTCCCTCACCTGAGATCTCTCCGGCTCACGCTCGGGTTCCACCCTCTCTCCCACCAATGTAGGCTGCCTCTCCATCTGACCCTCAAGACCTTCCCTCCTCTCACCCAATTCAGTATGGGAAGGGCCAGGAGCCTCCTCTCCTGGTACTGGAGCACCAGCGAATGGGAACAGGGCCCACTCATCTGAGTCGTCCTCCTCTGAATCGGTAGCCATTCCCGGGTGAGGGACCCGTCCCCGCTCTTCAGCAGCGGGCTCTTCCCGTTCTCCGCGCCCTCGCAGAGTCCTTGTACTAGGCGTAACCTCCCACTCGGGCTCCTTATCCACCTGCACCGCTTGACCCAGTGGCAGCAGGTGATTCCTATGGAGTACCTTGATAGGCCCTTTTCCATCCTCGGGTTTCACCCGGTAAACTGGCAGGTTCGGCATCTGGCTCTCTATTACATAGGGGCTGGCCGCCCATCGATCTGCCAACTTGTGCTTACCAGGGAGTCCCAAATTCCGTAAAAGGACCCGGTCGCCCGGTAATAATTGTACAAACTTCACCTTTCGATCATACCGCATCTTATTCCTCTGATTTTGTTTAGTAGCCGCCGCCTCGGCCAACTCGTACGCCCGCTGTAACTCCCTCTTCATGTCGGACACGTACTTTAGATGGGACTTCCCGGGAAATTCACCCACTCCACCTCCAAAACACACGTCAATGGGCAACCTCGCTTCCCGCCCGAACATCAGATAATAGGGCGAATACCCTGTAGCATCATTGCGAGTACAATTGTAACAGTGAACCAATTGTCCAATATGACGACTCCACCTGCTTTTCTGCCCAATCTCCAGCGTCCCGAGCATATCCAACAGGATCCTGTTGAATCTCTCTGGCTGAGGATCACCCTGTGGGTGATAAGGGGTAATCCTGGATTTCTCAACCCGAAGCATAGTCAGTAATTCATGGATAAGTCGGCTCTCAAAGTCCCGCCCCTGATCACTATGGATTCGCCTGGGAAGGCCGTAATGCACAAAGTACTTCTCCCATAACACCTTCGCCACTGTCGTCGCCTTCTGATCCTTGGTGGGAAATGCCTGAGCATAGCGAGTGTAATGATCGGTGATGACTAATACATTCGCGGTGTTGCTGGTGTCAGGCTCAATCAACAGGAAATC
The DNA here is from genome assembly GCF_030144855.1 of Hypanus sabinus. Taxonomy (NCBI): domain Eukaryota; kingdom Metazoa; phylum Chordata; class Chondrichthyes; order Myliobatiformes; family Dasyatidae; genus Hypanus; species Hypanus sabinus. Next base: position 10,095,292 of record NC_082739.1, on the reverse strand, counting down.
CATACCTACCAGGTCCAGAGGTCCCGCACTCTGCAAGTGCGACAGTGGAGCCGCCAACGCTGGCAGGGTCTTCCTCTGGATGCAATGACGGCATCCCCTACAGTATCCTTCGACGTCCCCCCCCTCATCCGGGGCCAGTAGAACCGGTCTTTGAGCAAATCCATATGTCTTTTCCACCCCCAAGTGTCCAGAATCATCATGTAAGGCCTGGAGTACAGTCTGGCGATACTCCTCCGGCAGGACCAGTTGCCAACAGCGGGGTTGGTCCAGAGGCGTCGTTACCCGGTACAAGATTTTGTTCTTTAACTTCAACCGAGACCACTCCTTCAACAACAGAGGCACGCATGGGTGTTTCGCCTGCTCAGCCAACGCCGCATCCCCCTTCTCGACCGCTCTCCACACTGTGCCAATACCCGGGTCATTTTGCTGAGCAGTTGCCACTTCCCCCGGACTCAGTTCCGGCAACTGTTTAGTCCCCAGTGCGGTCAGGTCACAGTAAACTAGGGGTATGGCGTCGTCAAAAACCCCCAAATGGTCCACGGCTCATTCCAGCCTCCCTCTTCCCTCGGCCCTCACAGTGATAGCAAACTGACACATCGCCTTCACTCCAGGGGCAGGGACATTCTCCCACTCCTCGTACCTCTCCTCCTCCCCCGGCTCCCGACGAGACAATGCATCCGCATCGACATTCTTGCTTCCGGGGCGGTACCTCAGGCTGAAATCATATACCGACAAGGCCGCCAGCCACCGATGTCCAGTGGCATCCAGCTTCGCCGAAGTCAAAATATAAGTGAGAGGATTGTTATCCGTTCTCACCTCAAACTTGGCTCCGTACAGGTAATCGCCTAGCTTGTCCACCACCGCCCACTTCAGCGCCAGGAACTCCAACTTGTGAGTGGGATAGTTTCTCTCCGATGGCGACAAGCTTCGGCTGACAAAGGCTACCGGTCTCAATGCTTTGCCATGCTCCTGGTACAGAACAGCCCCGAGACCCTCTCGGCTGGCATCCGTGTGCAGCACATATGGCTTCTGGGGATCGGCAAAAGCCAACACCGGGGCCTGGGTCAGTGCCCTTTTCAAAGATTGGAACGCCTCTTCACATTGATCATCCCATCTCGAGCCAAAAGGTTCCGCCGGGTTCCAGTATCCTCCAGCATCCTGCCTCTGGTTCCCCGTCCTCTTCTTCCCCACCGGGGGATAGCCACACAACAGCTGAGTCAACGGGTGACACACTTTGGCGTATCCTTTCACAAATCGCCGGTAATACCCACAGAACCCCAAAAATGAGCGCAGAGCACCCACTTTCTGGGGTCTCGGCCAGGTGGTCACGGCCTCTATCTTGGTTGGATCAGTAGCCACTCCCTCTCGCGAAATGATATGGCCAATGTAGTTAACCGACGACTTGCAGAACTGGCATTTGTCCAGGGAAAGCTTCAACCCTTCTTCATTAAGCCGGCCCAATACCTTCAACAGCCTCTCCTCATGTTCCTCCAAAGTCGATCCAAACACTATCAAATCGTCCAGGTACACCAGCACCTCCAACAGATTCATATCCCCCACAGTTCTCTCCATGAGCCTCTGGAAGGTGGCTGGGGCTCCGGATATGCCTTGGGGCATTCGTTCGAACTGAAAGAACCCCAGCGGGCAGATAAAAGCGGTTTTCTCTTTATCGGCCGCACTCATCGGGATCTGGTAATACCCACTTCTTAAATCCAGCACACTGAACCACTTCGCACCGCTCAGGCAGGCCAACGCATCCTCGACTCTTGGGACAGTATATTGATCAGGGACAGTTCGCCGATTCAACGTCCTGTAGTCAACGCACATGTGCACTCGCCCATTCTTCTTCCGTGCCACCACTATTGGGGACGCATAAGGACTTCGAGACTCAGCTATGATTCCTGCCTCCTTCAACTTGCACAAGTGCTGACGCACATCCTCAACATCTGCCGGAGCCAGCCGCCGGGATCTCTCTCGGAACGGGGTGTCCTCCGTCACCCGGATGGTGTGGTGAGTGCTTTTGGAGCAGCCAACATCAAACTCGCCCCGAGAAAAAACAGCTTCCATCTTCAGCATCTTCTCCACTAGCCTGCGTTTCCACTCCGGCGACACTGGGGAATCCCCGAAGTTAAAGGCTTCAGCGGTCAGCTCCCTTCGATGCTCCGATCCCTCCCCATTAGGGGTCCGCACTGGTGCGCTGGACATTACCGTCATCGGGAACAGATGTGCCAGCGGCATTCCCCTCTTAAAGGTGATTTCTCTTGCTGTGGTGTTCCTGACATTTATAGCTATACGCCTCGCATGTACCACCCCTGGTCTCTGCACTTCGGGCCTCACCAGCGCCCCCGCCGGAAATCGTGTCTCCCCTTCAAGATCGTCTGGGGCGTCTACTAACAGGGCTTCTCCCGTCGGCACTCCTGGGAATCTGGGGGTCCCCATCACTAGGGCTACCTCCCCGGGTCGGATCACCTTGGGCCTCGCCTGCGTACACCACACCGTCCCTCGTTTACACTCCGGGTCCAGCCCTTGGGAGGCAACCCCTTCTTCGAACACTGCTCGAAACACTGGATGCACCGAGAGGGTCTCCAGAAAGTCTTCCCCCCCTTTCTCCTTACAAGCTCCCAGGAGCCGTCGCACAACTGGGGAGTTAGTCCCCACCAGGAGGGCAGCACCACCGGTTTCCACCGGGTCAGGACACACCAACACCAACGTCTCAATAGCTTCCGACACTCCCACATCGCCCTCCAAGAACTCCAATCTCACCGATAGGTACCCATCGTACGGGTAGTCACCCTCGCTCACACTCCAAATCTGCAGGGCGTCAAATGGGGTTACGGGCAAATGCTTTAGATATTGATTGTAGAAAGACCGGTACAATAAGGTCACCTGCGATCCCGTATCAAGAACGGCTTTTGCGTAAATTCCCTCTATCCGTAGACCCACACTGGCAAGGGGTCCTACCAGCCCATCCGGAACAGAGGCGTGGGCACCTAGTGGTCTTCCGGCTGATCTCTGGGAACGTGTTCCTCCAGAGGCTCCAGTCCATTCCCTCACTGAGCCTCTCCTAAGTTTCCCCGACACCTCTCCCTTCTTAGTCGCAGGGGGGCTTGTCCTCCGCGGGACTCCTTGTCTCTCACAATCCCACCTAAAGTGACCCTCCTCTCCATAGCTATAGCACACCCTCGGCCTTCCACAGTCCCGCCTGAAATGCCCCTCTTTCCCACAGTTAAAGCACACACTGCCGGCCGCCCCTCCTCTCCCAGGACGGCTCCTGCTCCCAATCCACTGCACTGATCGCCCCTGAGAGTAGGTACCTCCCCTGTCCCTCCCCTCCAAAGGGGGTTCCCTACTCCCCGGGGGATTGTCATTCCTCCACTCAGCCACCACTTCCTGTATCGCTGAGGATTGCTCCCGTAGGCCCGTGCCCCTTTTCCGCCCCAACGCTCTCTCTTCCTCTCGCACCTCTCTAATCAGTTGCCCGAAGGATGGAGGGGGACCTTTCCTATAAGCCTGCCGGATAGTCCTCGCCACCTTGTCCTCCTCCAGAGAGCCACTGAATATCTGACTCATCCTCACGCTAGCCACGTCAGTCGCCTTCACTATCCCCCGGCGCCGCAGCCCCGAGAGCATCCCCTCCATCCTAAATATGTACTCGGAGAGCTTTTCCCCTCTCCATTGTTCCAGGCGTTGAAACTCTGCTAAGAGCAGCCAGGGTTCCCCTGACAACCCAAACGCTCCCTCCAAAACTTCTAGGCAGTCCTCCACTGAGGCCCCAGGCTTCTCAGCTTTCAACTCCCGGACGATTTTGGCTGCTAAACCCTCAAACTTCCCACCAATCGCTGCCTCTTCTCCTCCTCCGAGCCTGGCCACTCCTCTAACATCAAAGACGTATGCTCGATCCAGGTCTCATAGTCCACCTCCCCATCCGGAGTAGGCTTGGCTCTGGAGAACACCCCCAGCTTCAGCCGTGGCCTCTCGGCCACCCCCACCAGGGAATTAAGTGCGGCTGCCAGCTCCGAGGCTTCCACCCTACCTGGGGAGCGGGGCTTAGTCACGACTCCCTCCTCCCACCTCCCTTTACTAGTGCCGGGCACCTCTCTGGGGTCCACCTCTAGCTCTAACTCCTCCTCCGATGTCTCCTCAGCCTCATCCTTGTAGAAGTGGAGCCCCCACGGCCCCTCCTCCCCCGGTACACTGACCGTCGCCAGCAGTTCCACCGTCCTGACTTCAGCACTCATACGAACCAACACCCAGCTAGACTCTACCTCTTTACCACACCGTCTAGCTACCAATTCTACCTGCCCAATACCCTTCACCGAACTTAAGCCCCGCACTATCGCGTCTCCTGAAACTCGAAAATCCACTCCGCTCACTACGCATGCGTACTGTACTGGTACATCTTCAAACTGGCATCAACAAACAAACTTATCTCTGTCCATCTCCGCTCTGCTGCCTGCGCGACTCCACAGCCCCTGACAATCCAATCCGGGACGAGCACCCCACAAATGTAACCCTTACCCAACAGGCTGGTATATGTCTAGGGGAAAAAGGAGATCCAGCCACTCTCCAACCCACCTCCCGTACACGCAGGTGCTGTGAGAATCGAGTTAATGCCTCGCGCCCGCCAACAGTATCAAACCCACAACAAATACCGTTATGAAATACATTTTAAAGAGTTTACTAAAATTAAAAAAATAGTAGGCAATACAATATATATATATATATACAAGGAAAAAAACAAAAGGCGCCAACTTATCAAAGTTCAGTCTGGTTAGTGCACTCGTTGGAGCTCAATCAACGAACCAATCGACTCATCCGGCCGTCGCACCTGGGACCACCCCGGTGGTCTTACGAGCAGTCCAGCACACGTCCACCTTCCTCAGCGTCTTCCTCGGCCTCTCCTTTCCACCAAAAAAAAACCCGCGGAAAAAACCCCTCCCCCAAATTCCCAGCATCACAAGACACAGTAACATTCCCCATTAATTAACAAATGAATACAATTACCATATCAGCCATTCTAAAGTGAAACAAAGGTGAGAGAAATACTTATCTGACAAAGAAGCATTCCTACTTGTAACAAAACAAAGAGGCCATTCTGAGTAACATACACAGGACATTGTACATAGGGTTGCGGATGTTGTTCCTTTATTCAAGAAAGGGAGTAGAGATAGCCCAGGAAATTACAGACCAGTGAGTCTTACTTCAGTGATTAGTAAGTTGATGGAGAAGATCCTGAGAGGCAGGATTTATGAACATTAGGAGAGGTATAATATGATTAGGAACAGTCAGCATGGCTTTGTCAAGGGTAGGTCATGCCTTACGAGCCTGATTGAATTTTTTGAGCATGTGACTCATTGATGAAGGTAGAGCAGTAAATGTAGTGTATAAGTATTTCAGCAAGGCATTTGATAAGGTACCCCATGCAAAGCTTATTGAGAAAGTAAGGCATGGGGTCCAAGGGGACATTGCTTTGTGGATCCAGAACTGGCTTGCCCACAGAAGGCAAAGCATCACCTCACTACAGGAAGGATATGGAAGCCATAGAAAGGGTACAGAGGAGATTTACAAGGATGTTTCCTGGATTGGGGAGTATGCCTTATGAGAATAGGTTGAGTGAACTTGGCCTTTTCTCCTTGGAGCGACGGAGGATGAGAGGTGACCTGATAGAGGTGTATAAAATAATGAGAGATATTGATCATGTGGGTAGTCAGAGGCTTTTTTCCCCAGGGCTGAAATGGTTGCCACAAGAGGACATAGGTTTAAGGTGCTGGGGAGTAGGTACAGAGGAGATGTCAGGGGTAGGTTTTTTACTCAGAGAGTGGTGAGTGCATGGAATGGTCTGCCGGCGACGTTGGTGGAGACACTGACAGTCTCTTGAGAGCATTCAGAGAAACTGAATTAGCCACAAACACCCCCTATTCATGCAAATGGATCCACAGTGCAGCTGTTCCTTATTGCATTCATGTTAAGAGAATAGTCTAAGGCTTTCATTAAAACTTTATTATCAACAGACTATTGGGTAGGGGTAGGACTGAGGCTAAGTTTCAGGAGAGCTTTCCAACCTTAATGGTTCTGGCACACTGATGTTTTCTCTAAATGGATGCAAGAGATTCCTGAATTCACTTGTGATCAGACCTCCACACAGACTGAAGTAACTCCTGAAAAACTCTCACCACGACTTTCTAAGCACAACTGTTTTACAACATGATATATTTGTCAATATATGATCTACTTCCTGAGAACTATGAATCCAATTCACTGTATTAATAATTACATTAATTACTAAGTGTAATTGCAGTTTACAAAATGGCAGAAAACTAACAGAATGTAAAGAAAAAAAACTCCAAAGTGGTCAGGATAAATGGTAGAGTCTATTTTTGGAGTAAATCAAGGCACTTCAGAAAAACACAACTGGACAGAGTCAACACAAATTTGGAAAAAAGAGAGTTGATAGGTGTCAGATCTATTAATGCTTTGAGGATGTTACTGATTAAATAAAGATCACTGTATGTTGTATATTAGATCTACACAAATGGATCCAGAAAGGTGCTATAGAAGAGATTGTAGCGACTGAATACATTAGCATGAATTGAAACAAACAGAAAACAGCAAAGCAATTATTTTGACTGGCAAGTTCTAATTTGTGTTTTATTTTCAGCTGAATGTATATTGTACAATTTATAACAATGGCATAACAGGAAAAGACCAAATATATATCTAAGTTTGCTCAAGGTTCAAAGTTAGATGGGAAATTAGGCTAATGACAAGGGCATAAACCTGTTAGGTAGTTGAAAATAATTTGGCTGATACAAATTATGTAAAAAATGTTAAATTACCCATTTTGGTAGGAAGAATAAGAAATCATTTTTGAAAAGCTGAAAATCTAGTAATGTTGTAAATTGGGTGCAGCAAGCAATCCAGGGCAGATGCATTTGGAAGGCTAAATTAGAGGCAGGCAGGCAGGCCAAGGTACAGTTCTGAACATAGAGATAACTTCATCAAGCAGCAGTCTCATTTCAGGTCAGAAAGCCATAGATTTAATTTGGATTCCTGTACAGTACAAGCATTGCACCCATTGAGTGGATAGCTTTCAAATGAAATATTAAAGGCTCCATTTAACATCCCAAGAAGGGACAGAAAATCCTCAATTATTATTCCAAAGAAAGTAGATTTGCCTCAGTATCTCTTACAATTCACCCTTCTAACAAAAAACCTATTAATTACAGGGTATCACCATACATAAGTAACATTCAAGTTAACTACAATACAAATAGACCTCACTGATTAAAAAGCTTGCATCTAGCCTCTGACTTTTCACGGTAAACCTTGGAACCTACAGATTACTAGTGAAAACCAGCTAACAGCTTCCATTTTATCTTCTGTCATCTTGGTTGTAACACTTATCCTACGGAGGGCACAGCTATCCTAAAAAAAATTGAAATGGATATTGACAATTAAAATATGAAAGCAAAAATGTGTATAGAGCTTAGAAAACCAAATAAATATTGGGGTTCATACCCTATTTAATGCCACACAAAATATGTTTTGTACACTGTATGAACAAGATGCAGTGATTGTAGGTATTTCCTCTAAAAACAGAAAACACAAGCTGAGTTACAAGAGGGATCTATGTAATTATGAAAGAATTCAATGTGGCCAACCAGCAATCAAGACTGTCCACAAATACATGATGACCATTAATAAAAATAGAATAATGAATTCGGGAGAGAATCATTTATCCACAATAGGCTGAGAACAAGACTTATTACATGGGAGTGTTTAGAGAGATAGCATAGATGCATGAAAAATCAAACTAATCAAGAATGAGAGGGGGGAAGTGCATGCATGCAATTGATAGTGAGGTGCAAAGGGACAATAAAATACTTGGGGAGGGATAAACAGACCACAATGGCCCAATCCTCTGAAAGTACAGAAATCACCTTCAACTTTCACATGAAAAAACATTGTTTAGAGCAAGGTGCAAGGAACATGAATGATTACATAGACTTCAATCTCCCTTTAATATAGTAGACACTTCCTTTGATGAAACATCTATAGCATGGCATCTAACTTGTCAATGTCCAGTATGTTTAATTCTTCCATTCCTAAAACTCTGGTCATAATTTCATTATGGGCTCTGATATTATTAAGGATGAAGTTTTAGGGTACATGAAAAATTAGGCCAAAGGCAGCATGGTCTCCTCACAAATCTGTTGGAATTCTTTGAGGAAATAGCAGGCAGGATAGACAAAGGAGAGTTAGTGGATGTTGAATACTTGGATTTTCAGAAGGCCTTTGACAAGGTGTCACATATGAGGCTGCTAAACAAGAGCCCATGGCATCACAGGAAAGATACCAACATGGACATAGCTGTTAGTGATTAGTAGAACTTTGCAGGAATTGCTGTTAGGTCTGCTATTTTTGATGTTATGTGTTAATAATTTGGATGACACAATTGATGATTTTATGGCCAAGTTTGCAGATGATTAAAAGTATGGGGAGTAGGTGGTTTTAAGGAAGCAGGGAGTTTTCAGAAGACCTTGAACAGTTTAGGAGAATGGGCAAAGAGTGGTAGATGGAATACACTGTAGGGAAGTATATAGTCTTACACTTTGGTAGGAGAAATAAAGGCGGAGACTATTTTCTGAATGGGCAGCAAATTCAGAAATCTGAGGTGCTAAGGGACTTTTTTTTCTGAGGGCAGGTTAACCTTTAAGGAATCCACAGTTGCGGATACGATAGGGTCTTTTAAGAGACTCCTGGACAGAGCTCAGAAAAAGAGAGGGCTATGGGTAACCCTAGGTAATTTCTCAGGTAAGGACATGTTCAGCATAGCTTTGTGGGCCAAAAGGCCTGTATTGTGCTGTAGGTTTTCTATGTTTCTATGAATCTTGCAGGCTGAGTCAGTGGAAGGAAGGCAAATGCAATGCTAGCATTCATTTCAAAAAGACTGGAATATAAACACAAGGATGGAAAGCTGAAGTTTGAAAATGCATTGGTCAGACAACAATTGGAGTATTGAGAGCAGTTTTGGGACCCATATCTACGAAAGGATGTCCTGGGATTGGAGAGGAGGCAGAGGTTTATGAGGATGATCTCAGGAATGAGGGGATTAACATTAGTGTTTGATAGCGCTGAGCCTGTATTCACTTGAGTTTTTGAAGACAAGAAAGAGGGAATCTTTTTCAAACTTACCATATATTGAAAGGCCTGGATAAATTGGATGTTTCCAATATTGGGAGAATCTAGGACCAAAGGATACAACGTCAGAATAGAAAGAATTTCTTTAGCTAGAGGGTGGTGAATCTGTGAGATTCACTGCCATGGATGGCTGTGGAGGGCAAATTATTGGGTATATTTTAAGTGGATGTTGACAGGTTGAGTAGTAAGGGCATCAAAGTTATGAGGAGAATGGGCCTGAGAGGGAAAATAAATCAACCATGACCAAATAGTGGAGCAGACTTGATTGGCGAATGGCCTAATTCTTCTATTTCATATGTCTTACAAGATAGACAATTACTTCCAAGTGGTACATCATTGGCAATCATTGCGAAAGACTACATGTAAATGTAATTCAGTCTTTCTCCATGCATGGCCTCTTGCGTGAAGTGCCTTTGTTGTAGTAAAATGTTTTGGGACATTTCTTTGGGGCTATCAGTATAACTGCACAGAGAGCCACGAGGTAGGAGATAACCAATAACTTAGTAAAAGTAGACTTTTAAGATATCTTAATGACAAACGGACAGGCCAAATGTAGGAACAATAGGCTTGGTGAAACTGCATATAAGGCAGCAGATTTGTTGGACCTAGAGCAACAGAAGGTTATTGAGAGAGGGGAAAAGTCCATCTTTTTTTCATCCAGTCTTGATAAAGGGTTTCAGGCTGAAACCTCAATTATACTCTTTTCCATAGATGCTGCCTGACCTGCTGAATTCCTCCAGCATTGTGTGTGTCTTGCTTGAATTTCCAGCTTCTGGAGATTTTCTCTTGCTTCTAAACCAATTAAAGGTCTTATGACTGACTGATGAAAAGCACATCCAGTTCTAGTAACTCATGCAAATGCATATGCACACTTTTAGTCAAGTCTTAGACTTTACCTCCTCCACTGAGATATTCAAGGCTCATTTCTTTCTTTAAATCTTAATCACTTGCTGCAGCCAAGAGGCAATGTTACAACTATATAGGACCCTACTCAGACCCCACTTGGAGCACTGTGCTCAGTTCTGGTCACCTCACTACAGGAAGGACGTGGAAACTGTAGAAAGGGTGTAGAGGAGATTTACAAGGATGTTGCCTGGATTGGGGAGCACGCCTTATGAGAATAGATTGAGTGAACTTAGCCTTTTCTCCTTGGGAGCGATGGAGGATGAGAGATGACCTGATAGAGGTGTACAAGATGAGAGGCATTGACCATGTGCATAGTCAGAGGCTTTTTCCCAGGTCTGAAATGGATAGCACAAGAAGGTAGTTTCAAGGTGCTTGGAAGTAGGTACAGAAGGGATGTCAGGGTAAGTTTTTTTTTGCGCAGACAGTGGCGAGTGCGTGGAAGGGGCTGCCGGCGATGGTGGTGAAGGTGGATACGATAGGGTCTTTTAAGAGACTCCTGGACAGGTACATGGAGTTCAGAAAAATAGAGGGCTATGGGTATCTCTAGGTAATTTCTAAAATAAGTACACATTCGGCACAGCATCGTGGGCCAAAGGGCCTGTATTGTGCTGTAGGGTTTCTATGCAGCAGCAGCAGCAGCAATATCAGCAGATTCTCAACTGTAGCATGATGCTGCTAGATTTTAGCCTTTTTATTTTCCATGTAGGTTTATGATGTGGTGATGATGCCTGGTTCCTCACTTGTGAAGATCAGGTTTACATTGTGGTGTATTAGTAAGGAGGGCTTCTCCATTGCAATCATTCGCCCACAGACCTTGAATGAATACATCCTTCCAGACTGTGAAGGCATTTCTACATGCAGAAATGATAGTGTGTAAAATGGTGAATTTATATATCGACTGACCACACAAAAATAACCTTTTAAAAATCCACAGGCATCTTCTAACTCAACATAAAGATTAATAGTCCCAACAATCCTCAGAAGTATTCACAAAGTGCAGGCTTCAAACACAGCAGTGCTCCTGGTCAAGCCTTGGCCACAGAGCACCCATGACCATTTTGAATCTTGATCACAGGTGTTATCTGTGTTGAGTTTGTATTTTCTCCTTGCGACCACATAGGTTTTCAAGTGCTCTAGTTTACTCACACATACCATAGACATGCGCACTGGCAGGTTAATTAGCCACTGCAAGCTGCCCCTAGGTATAGGTGGGGATGGGTGAGGAGGGGTGTATGGGAATATTAGGGAGTATTCTGCAGTTATGTGAATATAGGAGACATTAATGCAAACAAGGACCAGTCTTCAGTGCTTAATGCAAGTTGTAAGTGGTAAACTGAAGTTAAAAGCATACCTTTGCAAATAAACAGTACTGTCTGCAGAACACAGGCTGGCCCACAGACTAAGAAATATGGTTTGCAAAATGCTGACGATGAGATGTTTGCATATGGACCAGCCAAACTTTAAAATGCTGGAGTTATGTTAATTGGCCCGCATTAATCCAGGGAAATACAGGCTTAAGTGATTTGCATCATTGTAAACAAGTTCAAGAAAGCTTGCAACCCAGACTGATACTATCACTTTGCACATCAAATAGCTGATTACTGTGTACTCAGAGTCAACTGGCACAGACGCAAAACTTGGGAGTCTAGCTCTGTCTTCAGAAACTTTTAGAATGTCTATAGGTCAATTAGTCTGTCCCAGCAGTAGTGTTTGAACATTCAGAGGTGCATTATGTAATCAATGGAAGCATTGCCAACCATAAATATTCAAGTAAATGATATCATTGTAACTAATGTAATACTAAATCCCCTATTGTTACCTTTGATCTTAAAAGTACATCACATTTTTATACCTTTAAGTTTGTGAGACTACATTGAGAGGGTCTCCAGAATGATGCCTGCTTGCCATGATTAATAAAAACTTCTACATCACCAGCTCCAGTGTCTCTCTGGTGACTTTGATCACAGTCACAACAGGGAAGGACAGAAATGGTTAAGAGTAAATTGTACAATTAGAATAAATGAGTATTTGATAAATAGTATAGACTTGTTGGATTAAAAGGCCTGTTTCGATGTTGCACGAGTCACACTAAATGTGTAAAGATAAATTAAATTGCAACTCTGTTGAGATATTCTGCTGAGATATGATTAAGGGGAAGAACTGGAACTGTATGGAAATAAATCTCAAAAAAAAATCCTCATGCATGAGAATGCTACAAGCTTAATTACTATACAACCTAATTTAATTAGCAAAACATCACTGCTTCCAAGGAGTGGTATACCCTAATATACTTAACCAGAATCACCAAAAATCTACAGGTGTGTAAACTTAATTAGTATCCAAAAATTATAACAAGAAAAGTTATTTTTGTCAAGGTAAAAGCATTAAATGAGATGCATCCATTACTGACCACGGATCAGAAAAGCAAGGGGCAATGCTGAAGGGCAAGTGGCTTACTCCTGCTCCTGTTGTCTTGTGCTCACAAACCACAGTGTAGTTGCTCACAGTATACAGTAGGAGCTCAAAAGTAAATTGTTCACTTCATAAAGCAAAAACTGCAGTTAATCCACAGGGGGCAGAGCACAGTGGGCAACATGTAGTTTCCTCATAATATTCAAAATGCAGCAAAGGTTCTTCAATTACCCTTGTGATCTGTTGCGTACCTGATCAATAAGACAATCTCAGCTGTATCCTAAAGAAAACATGCTCTATTTCTCTCTGAAGAATATTTGGGTACCTTTTATACTTGCATCGATTATCTTGATGTAGGTTATTTAAAGCACATTCATGCAGAGCACTGCACTGATGACTTATTCCATAGGGGCAGCAAAAACAAGGAACTTCTGATCTTAATCATAGACAGAAAGCAAATTTGCAAAATAATGGGTAATACACTCTCAAATTGAAAACATTATGGGCAAAATCCAGCTTCCTTTCTCTGATGCAGTGTGGGTTAAAACCAAGAACTCATGATATACAACATCACTAAAGTGGCTGTTTAGGAGTGTTACTCAAAAAACACTCCAGAAATGCAAGTGCTGGAAGTCCTAAATACACAAGTCAGCAACTTCCCAAAGCTATTTTAATTTGAATTTCACAAAATTTTTGTAAAGCAAAATTGTTACTTTTAAAAGGCAAGGTAAGCACAACATACAGAAAGCAGACTATATGTTCAGCACCAGCCCAAAACAGAGGAATCAGACAGTTGTAATTAAAAGCAGCTGTCACACCTGCAAGGTACTTTGAGAAACTGCAATACCAATGGCATGTTTGCATATGCACATTCACACATCTCTTCTGTCTGCTATCTCAGTTTCAAGGGCAGTTCTGTCTCTTTGTTGGAAGTACTTTCTCTGTTCCTGTACAGCACGTTCCAGTAATGGCAAGTCAACTCCATCCGCATTAATTAGTAGCCGAGCCTGGATCACAGGAACATTGCCTAAAAATAACGCCACCAAGTTAATATCCAACCAATTAAAACAATTGAAGAAAGTGCAAAAAGCAATGGAACTGATTGGAAGTTTCCAAAGCCCCATGGTGAACTTCATCTCTTTGCAGCTGCTCTCTTTGCCCTTGTACACCAAGCAAGTAAGAAAATAGCTGTAGTCATCCAATTTAAATATACTGCACAATGAAACACAGTCCAAATTTACGAAGTAGTATTCAATAGAAATCAAAGACCAAGAGACAAATATTCCAATGAGGCCTTTAATCTCCCTACTGGCTCTTCTATACAAGGGAAACTTAAATGAAACAATTTAAGACAACAATGGACCAACAAGATAATGGCTCTGTTCCAAACCATTTCAAAACTTGCCCCATTTGTTGACTCCTTACAAAAATTTGATCAGACAATAACTTGCCCAGGTTAAATCACTACTAATCAGCATGCATCTGAAAGAATATTTGGCAACTTTCATGAGAGAAAGCTTACAAATGTGATTTTTGTTTTTCCCTTGCTAAACCAATATTTATTATATATGAAAGAGGTAATAGCAATTTGCTTATAACACATTACTTTATCTGCATAAAGTTTAACTCGGGTTTCCAATGCCACATTCAAGTGAATGGATGGGGTTCAAAGCAAGAACAATGAGGGAGACAGATATTGCAGGTCAAGCAAAAGGAATAGTTTACATCTAATGAAACAAGACCAATTTAAATAAGATTCAAGATTGTTTAATGTCATTTCCAGAACACAAGCGTGAAGGAGAAAGAAATAATTGTTACTCTGGACCTGCTGCAGCACAAAATAAAAACTCAGTAAGATAAAGAACAGAACAACAATAATAAAAAATACAATACATACAAAAGCATACGATAGCTTATACACACAGATCGATTGTACATCCATAAAGTAACACTAGGCACAGGAGTGACTGCACATAAAATAAGCAATAAAATACATAACTGCACCTTTTTAAATAATCTTAAGCTACTGATCTTCAGCGAAAAACATGTCATATTACAGTAAAGGATAGAAATCAGCTATTAGAAGGACGTTCAGAGGTAAAGTGGGAGACAGACAGTTTGGCATTCATTACAGAAGTACAAGTTGCAGTGTGGAATTAAAAATGCAGAGAAACAAACTAAATAGCATAATTTTACAGGGGAGTTGGGAAGAAAGTACACAAATCTTTGAAAGTGGTAAGGAAAGCTAATATCTGTTAAAAACATATGGGATGCTCGGCTATGTAAATAACAGCATGGAATATAAAACCCAAAGAACTTATGCTGCAAGTAATTAGGAAAGCTAACAGAATGTTATTGTTCGTTGCTAGGGTAATTGAATGCAAAACTATGGAAGTTATGCTTCAGTTATACAGAGCACTGGTGAGAGCACATCTGGAATATCTGTACAGAATTAGCCTTCTTATTTGAGGAAGGATGTGAATTCATTTGGAACAATTCAGAGATAGTGTACCAGACCAACACTTGAAATGGAATAGTTGCTTTTGAGCGAAAGTTGGATAGACTACATTAGTATCCACGGGAGCTTAGTAGAGTGAGAAGAGCCTTGATTGAATCAAAAGATCATGGGGTCTTGACAGGGTAGATGTGGATTACACAAGAGGCTGCAGATGCTGGAATCTGAAGCAACCCCAAATTCTGAAGGAACTCAACTGTTCAAGCAGCCTCTCTGGAGGAAAATGGACAATCAATGTTTCAGGTCAAGACCCTTCATTTGTACTGGAAAGAGGGGGAGATAGCCAGTATAAGAAGGTGAGGCCAAGATGTGAAACAATGGTTAACAGGCAATAAGCGGAGCCAGGTGAAGAGGCACAGAGGAGAGTGGGAATAGTGCCAGAAGTTGGGAGGTGATTGGTGGAGGTGACAAAGGGTTGAAGATAACAGACTCTGATTGGAGAGGAAGATGGAACATGGATTCAAGGAAGGAAAGTGGGGAGGGCAGATGTAAATAGGGAGGAATGTGTAAGTGAAAGGCAAATGGAAGGGGTGGAGGAGGGCAAAGGCAAAGGGCAATGAGGTATGGGGTGAGTGTAGGAAGAACACTTATAGACCAGGGAGAGAAAAGAGTTGAGGGGGGGTAATTAACCAAAGATTGGAGAACCCAATGTTCATGCCATTGGTTTTGTAGGCCACCTAGATGGAAAATGAAATGCTGTTCCTCCAGCTTGTGTTTAGCCTCACCCTGATGGCAGAGTTGGCTGAGGATATATTGGAGTGGGAATGGGGAGGGGAATTAAATGCTAGCATTTTAAACTGAAATGATCAGAATTCAGAACGTTTGATGATTAGAATGTTTAGCACCTTTGATAATTCATCTGGTAATGAAGTTCATGCACACATGCACCAGTGAAGTGACTGACTAACCAAAGAGCCTCAATTTCATAATTTTTCAAAGCTGCTGCCTGTTGTTGACAAACTGGGATTGTACTCTTTCTTAAATTTAGGTTGTACAGAGGGGAAAACTGGATTAAGCACTGACATCTGCTGGTCTTAAACCTGTATTACAGACAGTTTAAAAGCAAAGATGGAAATTGGCATGCATGAGCTTGCATTGGCTACATGAGCAGCTTGCATTTATTTATCTATCACCTATATTATCACCTAATCACGCTGGAATTGAGGAGATTGAGAGGGGATCTGATCACGCTGGAATTGAGGAGATTGAGAGGGGATCTGATTGAAACGTTTAAGATAATTAAAGGATTTGATAGGATTGAGGCAGGTAATATGTTCCAGATGTTGGGAGAGTCCAGTACCAGAGGGCATGGATTGAGAATAAGAGGTCAGTTATTTAAAACAGAGTTGAGGAAGAGCTTCTTCTCCCAGAGAGTTGTGGAGGTGTGGAATGCACTGCCTCGGAAGACGGTGGAGGCCAATTCTCTGGATGCTTTCAAGAAGGAGCTGGATAGATATCTGATGGATAGGGGAATCAAGGGATATGGGGACAAGGCAGGGACTGGGTATTGATAGTGAATGATCAGCCATGATCTCAGAATGGCAGTGCAGACTCGAGGGGCCGAATGGTCTACTTCTGCACCTATTGTCTATTATCTATTATATTGTGGCAAAACATCCCATGATGCCTTACTGAACCAGTGTCAAATAAAATGTGAGACTGCACCAGAGAGGTATTAGAATAGATAATCAAAAACAAAGATAGTGTTATAGAAGCTTTAAAGACTAAAGCTGTTTTCAGTCTATGAAAGAAGCCACATTAGAGAAATTCAGTAAAATTGTGCAAAAGATGGAGGTGAAATGATTATTTTTATGTTTGAAGCTTCCCCACTCTACCTGTTGTGGTCTCCAGCTCTCCAAGTACCATATATTTCGCTCCAATCTGAACTTCAAATGGTTCCACCAGTGAAGTAAGGACCCGAAGATGGTAATCAATTGAGTTGTGATGAACAGAGAGATCTGCCTTCGATATCTCAGCATCATAGTCAGTTAACCTACAATATAAAAGGTTTAAGTGGAGAAGGTGACATCACGGACAGCATTTGATACACCAGAGAGGCAGGCTTAAGAATTGTACCTGTTACTTTATACATGATTTGAGAGATCTATCAGTTTTCAAAATTTACTGTCCAGATCTACACAATTATAAATTTCTACATTTGCCAAACAATGCTGTTTAGTGTGGAAAAAGGACTTATCAATTTACCATTCTGGTATTATGAAATGCATTATTTCTTGAAGAATCAATGGACAACTGAGCTATAACAAATGGGTAAGAGATTACATCACAATCCTCTTATAACACAAAATTTAAAACCTACTGGCTATTCAGCCCAAATGGCCCACATCACTCTTTACACACACGGAACCAGAATCACAATCAGTTTTATTATTATTGCATTAGCATGAAATTTGTTGTGCCTGTGATGGAGCTGACTGAGTCTACAACCCTCTACAGCAGGGGTTCCCAACCTGGAGCCCACGAACCCCTCGGTTAAAGGGTCCATGGCATAAAAAACATTGGGAAACCCTGATCTACAACCTCTTGCAATTCTGTGCATTGGAAACTCCATATTAGGCTGTGATGCAACCAATTACTATCACCTCCCTCCACATTCTGTTTCTTTCATTGAAAATGCATCAACTTAGCTTCTAAAGTGTCAACCAATATACAAGTATAAAGCTAAAATACACTGAAAATGTTTGCAATTAATACCATATGCTATAATGACTCGGGCCAAGGAATCAAAAACCAAACATTCTAAAACACAGGTCTGTCAACAGTCATTCCATATGGAATGATTATTGATTGGATACATAATGGTAATGGCAGTCAAAGTTTGTAGCCAGTCAGATATTGTTATTCAAAAAGCAAAGGTGGGGAAGGATAAATAAACTTGATTGGTGTGAAAAGAATTCTGGCTAGAGTTTCTTTAATTAATTACTTCCCTATAAAAAAGAATGCAAGGGAAGGCAAGGTGAGTGTTGATGTAGACATTATACTAATCATACACCTTTCTACACATACCTGCCAAAGGTTCTCACTGCACTTCCTTCATTCACTGTACCTGAACAAATCTCCCACAAAAAGTGAAAGACACCAGGCTGTGGCAGCATTTTTCTCCAATTTCTCTGTTTAAGGGAGAGAAAAAAAATTAAATCAGCTTCATTAGTCAAGAGAAATTTATTGATTACATTCAAGGTACAAAACATACAAAGTGGTTATGAGGGAGTTTCAGGCATGGCTATCACTCAGCACCTGGCAGCAGCATGTGTAACACCATTAATCCTTCATATCCACCAGAGCAAATAGCTGGCAATAATGCTTCTAAGTTTACAATAAAAGTGATTTCTAAAGGAAAAAGATTAAATACAGTGCTGGATGAATTTTTCCACCATGAGGCACATATCAATCAATTGACTATATCCTTGAGCTCTTAAGGTCAGAAGAAGCAAATTGGGTAATTATATTCAATAATTCTGATTTATTGCCTTTCACAACATTATACAAAAAGACAAATACCCTCTGAAGGGGCCAAACACACAAGTACAGAAGAACATACAAATGATTTATCTTCTGATACCCAAATTGAGGAGAAAAAATGGGAGTCTGAAACATACTGGCCCTTTGACGCATCAAGATCACAACAACCATGTTTGTACACTTCTGCTGCATTAGAATGATTGTTGCACAACCTTCCTAGTACGGAGACCTGGTAACTGACTAACTACAACATCTACCTGAACCTTAGCAGCATCAGTAGGGACCCATGTTCTGAACTTATGAAATATGGCTTAATGGTGGATTGTCAGACTTTGTTAAGAAAAGCTAAAGCACAACAAAAGATCACAATTATAACAGCATTTTGCACATTTAGCTTGGATGACTTCCAGTGCTACACGAGTACAGGGATAGGAATGTGTGGCCAAGGATTGGAGTAGGAGGGAGGATTTGTATTTTTGGATTACCTGGACCACTTCTACAATAAGTAGGAGCTGTACAAATTAGATGGACTGCAAATGAACTGGAATGGTCCAGCATTCTGCAGAGATTTTAAACCAATTTGGCAGAAGAATGTGATGTAAAGTGGATATTCAGTTGGGGGAGAGATACAATCAAATGCAGAAGGAAAACTGAGCTAATTCATTAGGTAGAACAGACAGTTGTGGCAGGAATTACGGGAAAGTTACATACATGGATAGAGCATTGGTTGATTGGCAGGAAACAGAGAGTGGGAATAAAGGGATCCCATTCTGGTTGGCTGCTGGTTACCAGTGGTGTTCCACTGGGGTCTGTGTTGGGGCTGCTTCTTTTTACGTTGTATATCAACAATTTGGATTATGGAATAGATGGCTTTGTGGATAAGTTTGCTGATGATACAAAGATAAGTGCACGGGCTGGTAGTGCTGAGGAAACAGAGAGTCTGCAGAGAGACTTGGATAAATTGGGGGAATGGGCAAAGAAGTGGCAAATGAATTACAATGTCGGAAAGTGTACGGTCATGCACTTTGGTAGAAGAAATAAATGGGCAGATTATTATTTAAATGGGGAGAGAATTCAAAGTTCTGAGATGTAACGGGACTTGGGAGTCCTCGTGCAGGATACCCTTAAGGTTAATCTCCAGGTTGAGTCAGTGGTGAAGAAGGTAAATGCAATGTTGGCATTCATTTCCAAAGCAAGAGAGTATAGGAGCAGGGATGTGATGTTGAGGCTCTATAAGGCACTGGTAAGACCTCACTTGGAATACTGTGTGCAGTTTTGGGCTCCTTATTTAAGAAAGGATGTGCTGACATTGGAGAGGGTTCAGAGAAGATTCACTAGAATGATTCCGGGAATGAGAGGGTTAACATATGAGGTACGTTTGACCACTCTGGGACTGTACTCCTTGGAGCTTAGAAGAATGAGAGGGGACCTCATAGAAACATTTTGAATGTTGAAAGGCATGGACAGAATGGATGCGACAAAGTGTTTCCCATGGTGGGGGAGTCTAGTACAAGAGGACATGACTTGAGGATTGCAGGGCACCCATTCAGAACAGAGATGCAAAAAAAATTTTTAGCCAGAGGGTGGTGAATCTATGGAATTTGTTGCCACAGGCAGCAGTGGAGGCCAAGTCATTGGGTGTATTTAAGGCAGAGATTGATAGGTATCTGGGTAGTCAGGGCATCAAAGGTTATGGTGAGAAGACGGGGAATGGGACTAAAGGGGAGATTGGATCAGCTCATGATGAAATGGCGGAACAGACTCAATGTGCCGAATGGCCGACTTCTGCTCCTTTGTCTTACGGTCTTATGGAATGCAACACTTAGATCTGATGAGCAAAGACAGATGAATTTAGAGTACTAGTCAGTAAAAGGGTACATGATAGTGTTGCTATCAAAGTTATATGGCTAAAGTGGCAGTTTAACATCCCAAGATATAGAATCTTCAGAAATTACAGGGAAGGGCTGTAAAAAAATCAGGCAGCATTAAGAATATTATCTTGAACCTTACTACAATAATGAGAGAGATCTTAAAAGGCACTTCAAATGAGATATGGATAGTGTTCGGGAACAAAAAGCTCAATTTCACTAAGAGGGATAGGGATTTCAATATGCAGGTAGATTGGGAAAATCAGGTTGGTGCTGAATCCCACGAGAGAGAATTTGTAGAGTGCCTATGAGATGGCTTTTTAGAGCAGCTTGTGGTTGAGCCCACGAGGAGATCAGTGATTCTGGATTGGGTGTTGTGTAATGAACCAGATTTGATCTAGGAGATTAAGGTAAAGGAACCTTTAGGAGACAGTGATCTTAATATGATAGAATTCACCCTGCAATTTGAGAGAGAGAAGCTCAAGTCAGATGCAACAATATTACAATGGAATAAAGGGAATTACAGAGGCTGAGAGGAGTTGGCCGAAGTTGATTGGAAGTGAACGCTAGTAGGGATAATAACAGAGCAGTAATGGCTGGAGTTTCTGGAAGCAATTCAGAAGGCACAGGATAGATACATCCCAAAGCAGTACTCTAAAAGCAGGATGACACAACTGTAGCTGACAAGGGAAGTCTAAGTCAACATAAAAGCAAAGTGGCTGGTTTCTGTGAGGTGCTAAGCTGTATCCACAACTTTGCAGTTCTTGTGGTCTTGATCAAAGGGGTGCTTTCTCAGCTGTGGACCAGAGCAGGCTACTGGTGATTTCACTCCAAAGCAGTAGAGCTTTCAACCATCTCTACCTCAGAACTGTTGACATAAACAAGAGCCTGCCAACTGTTCTCCTTCCTGAGATCAATAACCAGGTCTTTTGTTTTACTGACACTGAGTGACAGGTTGTTATGATATTAGGTGCTTTATCTTCTTCCCCTACTCTGACTCATTGTTATTTGAGATTCGTCTCACTACGACGGTGTTAACTGCAACTTGTAAATGGAATTACAGCAGGTTCTCACCACACAGTAACAAGTGCATAGGGAGGAGAGTAAGAAGCTGTGAACCAGCCTTGTGGGGCTTGGGTGTTGAGGATAATCATGGCAGAGGTGTTGCTCCCAAACCTTACTGATTTGTATTCTGTTGGTCAACAAGGATCCAGTTACAAAGCATGAGTCCCAGATCTAAGAGTTTGGAAATGAGTTTGCATGGAATTATAGTATTGAAGGTGGAGCTGTAGTCAATAAACAACAGTCTAACATAGGTGTTTTTACTGTCTCAATGCTGCAGAGACAGCGTAGGGCCATGAATCTGTTTTGGTAGTAGGTGAATTGAGAGAATTTGACAGTTGTAGGCAACAAGATAACATTGATCTGGTGGTAAGATGCAGAAAAGAACAACAGATGGAATTTAATCCCAGTAAATGCAAGATAATGCATTTGGGTTTGGATCTGTACAGTGGTAGTGCCCTATGGCGTACAGAGAAACAGAGGGATCTCAATTACAACTCAAGGTAGCAGGACAGGTTGATAAGGTGGTCAAAAAGACTCGGGGGATACTTGCCTTCATTAGCTTGAAGCAGAAAGATTGTGTACAACTTTATAAAGCACTGTCTATGTCACAGCTGGAGTATTGTGCATATTTCTGGTTATGCTGCTACTGTAGGAAAAGTGATTGCAGAGATTAACTAGGATGCTACCTGATATGTAACTATTCAATAAGAGGCAGCATCTATTTTTCTTGAAGCAGAGAAGTACGGAGGAGTGGATGAGGAACACTTGACAGAGATGTACAAAATTATAAGGAGCTTAAATAGGGTAAACACAGTAAACTTCTCTCCATGGTAGAGGCATCTTATACCAGAGAGTTTAGGGAAGGAGTAAGTGGCTTAGAAGGAATCAAAGGAAGAATTTCAGGTTGAAATCTGAAATGCACTGCTTTAGAGTGTGATGAAGGCAGGTACTCTTACAACATTAGTGTCTACATGAGCACATGATTTGCCTAAGCATAAAGGCTGCAGAACAAATATCGGTAAATGGGATTAGTGTACATAGGTACAATGGTTGGCAAGTACACAGTGAGCAAAAGGCCAGGCTTCTGTGCTCTATAACCAGAGGAGAGCTCAAGATCAGATCCTTCAGTGTAATTTGACAAGTCAAAATCTCCAGCCTATTGAACCATTCAAATTTAAAGGCCTAATACATTCTGGGGCTTTATGTAATTTATGAAATAATTCAAGTGTTTCATCTACAATTTATGGAACTATTGAATTTGGTCACCCCATTACAATAAGGGATTTTTAAGAACACAAGGGATATTTACCAGCTATTAATTTTAAGAGATTTCAAATATGGGGGGGGGGGGTAAGAATCAGAAATTGGATTATAAAATTTAGCAGGCCTTGATAGCAAATAGAGAACGTTTACTGCCTCTGGTTGAGAAGTAATCAAAAAGCATCAACTTAACACTCTTTCTAAAAAGCAGCTTAAATGGAGGTATTGCATGTATGGTTATTGAAATTGTGTTCTACTATGTATATTCACAATAACTATGCTGGTCCCCTCAACACTGCCAATGGGTTCCCAGTCTTCATTAGTCACAAATTCAAACATTAGACAAATGGTTGTTGAGTGTACAGATAAAGACATCTGGGATATTGCTATTATTTTTAATTTTCTTGTATTCGCAAATGTTAGTTATTAAATTGAGACATTGGCAGCAAATCAGCCATATTTTCTGACCAAGAAAGAAATTGAAATCTACAGATTTAGATACAAATGAATCTTACACATACATTCATCTATATGTTATAAACATCCTTTTACAATCTAGCACCCATGAAAGAAACTCCAATTCAATAGCAGAAATCAGATTGAATTGTGTGCTTTCCTGAGACTTAGTTAAGAATGGACCTTATCTTAATCACCTGAAAAGCTGCAAGTGTTAATTTGGTTGTTTAATGCAGCTAAGGAGGGGTCTCTAGAAAATTCACATAGTCCTTCAAACTGTACCCAATTAGGCCAAACTCAACATGAGCCAGAGATTTAGCATATTCCTACAGAATTTTCTTCACCTGAAGTATTATTCCTTTTTCAGGGAAGTATCCTTTTTAAGCAAATTCTGGTTAAGCCATAATAGACATGACAAAAATTGACTCCATTTATCAATTGCAAGCATTCTAAAACAGTTGTTGAGTCCTGATCAGCATATTCAGGACTTCTGTTGGATCACTTTCAGTACCGCAAATTCACTTCCAATCCCTCATCTCAATAAGAACATACTTTTGGCAGACAATAACTAGGTGCACACTAAACTTCTCTCAGTGAACTATCCTCAGATTATCCGAGGAGTTATATTTACAAAGGACATAGATAACTAGATTTTCCTTTGGACATATAATATTTATGATTAAATGCAAGAATTTAGTGAACCAGTTCATGGCTACAAAGGGGCTCCGAAAGCTACAAAACCACATCTTACAGCATACCCCTATACTCTGGCACTATACGCCTATACTCAGAAGCTTTATATGCCTGCACTTGTAGACAAACATGGAAAAGCAAGTGGTAGGTGGGGATACATTGATAGGATAGTAAGAATTACATACAAATGAGATTCTATATATTTGTGCGCTAATTCTGTGCAAAGACTGGTGTCTAATTGCCTTGGCTTCTCTTGCCACTGTACAAGACATCATCCTGTCAAAATCATATGGAAGATAGCATGGGCTGTTAGTTCGACACTATTACAGTTCAGAGTGTTCCGGAGTGTGAAGTTCAATTCCGGCATCAGTCTCTAAGGAGTCGCTGCACATCCTCCCCATGGAATTCATGGGTTTACCCCAGGTGCTCAAGTTCCTTCCACAGTCCAAAGTGGGTTAATTGGACATTGCAAACTGTCCTGTGAATAGGTTAAGGTTAAATTGGGGTTGTTGGCAACTGCAGGGCAGTGTGGCTCGAGGGGCCAAAAGAGCCTATTCCATGCTGTAAGAAAATAAACTCCAAATAAGGTAACTTGCACTTCTAGGAACTGTGACATTGGCCAAGAGAGAATGGGGCATGAAGTGTTTTGCTGTCTAGATTGTTAAAATATATAAACCACACATTTTGGGGTGAAACACCCCTTTTCTGTTGTAATCTACTAGGTTCTAAATAAATATAACCATGAGAAAGGCTGCAGTTACTGGAAGTACAAAGCAACACACACAAAATGCTGGAGAAATTTAGCAAGTCAGGCAGCATCTACGGAAATGAATAAACAGTCGACGTTTCCGGCTGAAACTTCCTCAGGACTGGAATGGAAGGGTCTCGGTCCAATATGTTGACTATTTATTAATTTCCATATTTGCTGTCTGACTTGCTGAGTTCCTCTGGCATTTTGCATGCGTGTTCTAAATAAATATAGTTGTCTATACCTGAGATTAAACAAAACTACATGGCTAATAAAACAATACCAGATTGATTCCTGGGATGGCAGGACTTTCATATGAAGAAAGACTGGATCGACTAGGCTTATACTCACTGGAATTTAGAAGATTGAGGGGGGATCTTATTGAAACGTATAAAATTCTAAAAGGATTGGACAGGCTAGATGCAGGAAAATTGTTTCCAATGTTGGGGAAGTCCAGAACGAGGGGTCACAGTTTAAGGATAAAGAGGAAGCCTTTTAGGACCGAGATGAGGAAAAACTTCTTCACAGAGAGAGTGGTGAATCTGTGGAATTCTCTGCCACAGGAAACAGTTGAGGCCGGTTCACTGGCTATATTTAAGAGGAAGTTAGATATGGCCCTTGTGGCTAAAGGGATCAGGGGGTATGGAGAGAAAGCAGGTACAGGGTTCTGAGTTGGATGATCAGCCATGATCATACTGAAAAGCGGTGCAGGCTCGAAGGGCCGAATGGCCTGCTCCTGCACCTATTTTCTATGTTTCTATATTAATAGAGCGGTTTTAAGGCAGGTGAACATGTTGAAAATCTCCTTGGCTGCTTAAATTTTGTGTAACGACGCACGATGAATTAAAACTTTATTTTACTTACTATAAAAATTTGATACTTCCCTGAGTGATTAACTTTTTGCCTGATGATGGTTCAAGTCTGTGTTGAATTGAGGAGCAAGCAGAGAAACAGCGCCGTGTTTTCCATTTCTACTTTATCAGCAGTGCTTGTTAAATACTTCAAATTCCTCTTTACAAGTGTATTTGTTTCTTTATTTCTCGGCCACCAGTCTCTACTCCCTCGGTGCTACTGTATCAAAGCTCCCGCTTCTCCCAAATCCGTCCCTTCATTCAACTTCCGTCCTGAGAGCCGCCCCCCTCAGCAACAGCCGCACACTCCTCGTCCTCGTACCCATTTCCCCACACCTACCCTCAAGGTAAGGAAATTCTTGAAAATATATTTAAAAATTATAACAACCGGAACAACTACTAACCTTGACCCGCCATTCGAGGCGAAGCTGTTCACATCTGAGACGACTCGATCAACTCTGCGCAAGCGCATTTCCTCTCCGGGTCGAGCTGGGCCACAAGGTCAGGTGATTGTAACCATGACCACCGGAGGCAGAGCTGCGTCCCTGCTAACGCTTCTCTGGACTTCCTTGACAGGTATCGGTACCAGGCGCAGTACTCCCGCCAGGCTCTTTTTTAATTAACTGAACAAGTTAATGTTTACCAATATTATTTTGGTGGATTCTAATATTATACACAAAACCTTCGAGACAGATGTCAAATTGATTCCCTCACCACCCCAATCGCTCCTCGAATGGGTCTCTGAAAGAACCAAGGCACTATTTCAAAGGGTAGGGAAGTTCTCACTGGGTGTCCTGTTTGTCAGAAACAAAAATAAGAGATGAAAATAGTTGGTCATTGGTTAATAGGACCTTGGAATGTATATATTTTGTCTGCCTTTGTATATTGACCAGTAATCTCAGCATTTGAGACTGCAGGGATTGAAAGGAAAGTTTTCCCAAGTTTGGACACAAAGAAGTGAAAGTGAGAGGGAAGGGAGAAATAGTCGGAGAACAAAATAAAGACATTTTAAGTGTGTTTTTATTTCGGGCAGGGATAATGTAACAAGGCAATGAAATTCAAAGGCAAGACAATTATTGAGGGTAGGATTTATATTGTCAGAAGTATATGATAAAAATTAGGGGTCGTTGAATTCATAAAAAGAAATAGAGATTGCTATCATCAAGGATAAAAATACTCAGTGCAGCAAACAAGTGATCAAACTTGATTAAATAAAAGCAATGATTCTAAATGAGAAATGTGAAACTATATACGTAGAACGTAGTACAGTACAGCATAGGAACAGGTTCTTCACCCCATGCTGTCGTGCAGAACATGATGCCAAGTTAAACCACACATCTGTCTGCACATTGTCTAAATGCATCTTAATTATTGCTGTTGTATCTGCTTCAACTGCTTCACCAGACATTGTGTTCCAGGCAGCTGTTGCTCTCTATGTAATAAACAGCTTTCCTTGAAAATCATCTTTAAACTTGCTGAGTATGCTGTATAACTTCTTTACCACACTATCTACTTGGGTTGCCAGCATGAGGGAGCTATTGACTTGCACCCCAAGATTCTTCTGTACATTAGTGTATCAGCCCTGATTTTGCTGTCCTCCATCTCCTTCCCCTTGATGAATACTGATGTGAAGTGCTCATTTAGTATCCTGCCTACTTCCTCTATGGCTCTGGCCATAAATTCTTTCCTTTGTTCCTAAGTCGTCCTACCCTCTGCCTTGTTATGCTCTTGATTTTGGGATGTGTAGTGACTTCCAAGGACAATTCAGGAGCCACTGTTTGCCCTCCTGATCACCTGTTTCCTTTTTCCCTTCATGGTCTTCAAGGGCTCTGTCCAATTTCAGCCCCCTAAACCTTTTAGTTGCTTTCTTTTTGATTAAGTTTGTAATATTTATCTTTGTCCAAGGTTTTTAACCTTGCCATTCTTGTGTTTATTTCTCATAGGAACATGTCGGTCTTGAATTCTGATCAGCTGGCCTTTAAATGACTCTCCCATGTCAGATGTGGACTTGCCCAATAACAGCCATTCCCAATCTACTCTCTCCAATTCCTGTCTAATACTTTTAATTAGCTTTTCTCTAATTTAGCACTCCCTTACCCCCTCCGAGGTCCATATCTTTATCTGTATCTATCTGAAAACTTATGGAGTTTTGATTACTGCTTCCAAAAGTCTCTCCCACTTATGATTGCATGGGTCCTGATACAGGATTTCAATAACCCCTTTTCTCTCACAGATGCTGCTCAGCCTGTTGAGTTTCTCCAGTAGATTGTGTGTTGCTCCAGATTCCAGCATCTGTCATCTCTTGTGTCTGCAGAGAAGCAGAGAGTTGACTTACGAGGTGCTAACACCACCACCTTGGCATTTTGCATTGAATCAATGGTGGAAAGTACATCCTGCAATGAAGACAGCATTAAAGGATAGATGTCAAGCTCCTCAGCCTCTGTAAACTAAAATATAATAGAGGCTATGTTCATAAATGAGTGTACCTATGGAGAGGGTTAGTTATAGCCCATTTGTAAATTTTTAAAGGAACGTCATGATTGGAAAATGAAAGAGGTTAGCAAGAATAGCCCAGCAAGGGAGAGCACAAAATCAGGTAAATGGGGTTTTGCTGACTCGAAAACAGTGGCAAGTTCCCCAGTAGTACCTTTGGAGAAAGTACAGACAGAACCTGTAGGATAATCCAGAAAGGTGTCCAGTGATAGTGTGTGAGAGTACATAAGAATGGTGAATGTAGTGAAAAGGAAGTACAGTATAATGGTAGGAGGATTAATAAGAAAGGAGGAGAAATAGAAGTAGAAATGTGAAACAGTGAACTATATATGCATCTTAGCTAAAATGTTTAATTACTCTAACTGCCAGTAAGGCAGTCATCTGTGGGGTATCCAATAGTGCAGTGGTCCAGTACTGCGGACTAAATCTTTCAGCAACAACAACCTTGTCCTGAGACCTCTGAATTTAAAGTTGCCCGAATTAATATATGACAGCATTTACTTGAACTACATCTGACAAAGCAGACAAAACGGCACTATGAAATGAGAATCAAAAGCACAGTTTGGTAACGGAGCCGTATTCACACTGCTGTGAAATGCCAACTGTCCAGCAAAATCCAACACTTCAATGGATACAAGAAACAGCTCCAATGTCATAAAAGATAAAGAGCACCTGTGGAACATTGTAGCCTGCATTTGGGCCTACCTGTTGCACAAAATAAAGTGTTTTTGAGATGTTGTCACCATTTTTCTTCTGTCACACAATCCACAATTTTAAAAGTAATTGATAATGTATTAGTGAGAACCAACTAACTTAATAGTAGGTCACACACATTATATTCCTCTTTCTGAGAGTGTTAATGAGCAATTTAGAAGTATTTGGAATTTTTTGGTATTATTTTCAGGGCCAGTCCACAAATAAACAGATATTTTGAATTCTGTTTCACCTTTTAACCAATTAGGATTTTACTTTTGCAAACACGAGAATATCTGTAGATGCTGGAAATTCAAGCAACACACACAAAATGCTGGTGGAACACAACAGGAA
The DNA here is from genome assembly GCF_030144855.1 of Hypanus sabinus. NCBI lineage: Eukaryota > Metazoa > Chordata > Chondrichthyes > Myliobatiformes > Dasyatidae > Hypanus > Hypanus sabinus. Next base: position 10,066,294 of record NC_082739.1, on the reverse strand, counting down.
GTACAGTCAACATTTCGGGTCAAGACCCTTCATCGGGAATAACAGAAAAAAGAGATAGTAAGAGATTTGAAAGGGGGAGGGGGAGACCCGAAATGATAGGAGAAGATGAGGGGGAGGGATGAAGCTAAGAGCTGGGAAGTTGATTGGCAAAAGGGATACAGGCTAGAGAAGGGGGGAGTATCATAGGATGGAAGGCCTTGGAAGAAAGAAGGGGAGGGGAGCACCAGAGGAAGATGGAGAACAGGCAAGGAGTTATTGTGAGAGGGAAAGAGTGAGAGAAAAAGGGAAAAAATAATAATATAAATAAATAGGGATAGGGTAAGAAGGGGAGGAGGGGCATTAACGGAAGTTAGAGAAATCAATGTTCATGCCATCAGGTTGGAGGCTACTCAGACGGAATATAAGGTGTTGTTCCTCCAACTTGAGTGTGGCTTCATCTTGACAGTAGAGGAGGCCGTGGATTGACATAGCGGAATGGGAATGGTAGGTGGAATAAGATGTTATCTTATGACTTTCTTTTGCTGTTCCATTCCCATAGACAATTTTGCTTCTGTGCTCATCAACTATTTCATCATTAATCCTGCAAGGATCCCAGGAAAAATAGCACTATACTTTTACTTCTCAATCTTTCTGTTAAGTATGGTTGAGCTAACTCAGTGTCGTTAATCTGGTTAGAGACAGAATCGCATTGATCAGGTCATTTGCTTTTATCCCAGTGGAGGCAGCCCTATTTCATTAATATGATCTTCATCCTATTAATTTCAATAGACTGAATTCGAATAATTTAAGAAGGAGGCACATGGGAAGTATGAATGAGTTATGGAATAGATACAACTCCTGGTGGGACAGAATAAGAAATTGCTGCAGAGCATTTTGCAGATGGCGCACATTGTGAACTCTTTGTGCCACCTATGGAAATAATGAATATTCAGATTGGTAAGTGGGTGCAAATGAAACAAGTTGTTGTGCAGTAGATAGTGCCAAGCTTCTTTAGTGTTATAGAAGTTACTTTCATCCTGCCGAGCCGAAATATTACATCATACTCCTGATATGCCTCATGGAAAAGCTTCATAAATCAAGAAATGAATCAGTACCGTCAGGGAGGACGTTCAGGAACCTGAAGACACACTCAATGTTTTAGGAATAGCTTCTTCCCCCTCTGCCACCAAATTTTGGAATGGCCTATGAACCCATGAATACAACTTCACTATTTTGCTCTGCTATTTATGTACTACTTATTTATTGATACCAAGATAATTTTGGCCATATGTAGTTTCAAGGTGCTTTATAAAAAAGTCAATTTAAATTAACTGTAATGCTTTCTTTTAATCAAATTTTCTAGTTCAAAGAAAAATTATTGAAGTTAATAGACTAGAACTGCATTGCAGGTTTTGCACTAATTTCTTATTGTAATCTATGGTAATTTTAAAAGTATTGCACTGTACTGCTGCGCAAAACAGCATATTATGTCAGTGATAATAAACCTGATTCTGATTCTGTTCCCTATCTTTTAGTCCGCACTTGCAACCATGGTATTTATAGTCCATTGATGTTTCTAACCTATTGTAAGTCTCAGGATACTGATGATGGAGGACTTGGCAACAATAATGCTGTTGAATGGCATAGGGAAATTATTAGACTTTGTGTTGTTGGAAATGGTCAAGCCTGGTACCTTGGTTAGCGCAATTGTGTTAGCCTATGCCCAAATGATGCCTATTTCTGGTTATGTGTAAGCTGAGGCTACCTTATTTCCAAAGAGTTTCAAAGATGATGATGGTGAAACTTTCAACTCATTTTTCTTCTCTTTATACTTTGATAAAGGATAACAATGGCATTCACATGATCTGGGTGGAAAAACCATAAGGCCATAAAACATTGGGGCAGAATTATGCCATTCAGCCCATCAAACCAAACTTAGCACCAGTCACTAGTTTGTGAGTAAATGCCACTCGATAACAATGTTGTTGACTCCTTCCATCATTTTGCTGGTGAATGCGAATAGAATGATAAGCCATTAATTAGCTGGAGTGGATTTGTCCTTTTTCTAGGCTGGATGTACATAATTTTTCACAATATCAGGTAGACAACAGTATTCTCCTTGTACTGGAATAAGTTGATTGTATCCAGTGCAGTTAGACATTTCTGGATATGAAGTGCAGTGAACCTTACTATATAAATATTGGCTTCAGACCCTCAGAGAAAGTCCAAAATGAATATAAAACTTAGCTAAAGATGGTTGAAACTCTGCAGCTTTGTCTTCCAAAGAATCATACAGTGGGCTACGTCATCACTGTGGATGGAAATATTTATGGTGTCTTCATCTCAGTTGGTTGTTTAATTCTCCACAACAGTTTTTGACTGCTGTGAGTTTGATGTGATTTGTTTGTGATGAGATTACTTAGCTCTGTGGTATGTTTCTGTTGTTTAGCATGCATATACAGTTGTTCTTTAAAATGGCTTTACCTGTTTAGGGTATGACTGATGCTTCCCCAGCATACACTTTTACTCTGGTTAAAGCAGTAGCTATCCTTGGTTCAATTGTAATGGTAGAATTTGGGATATGCTGAACCATGAGAACATAAATTTTGATTGAGTATAATTCTGGTGCTGTCATGGTGCTTCATAGATGCCACATATTTGGCAGAGCATCACCTCACAAGGAGTGCATGGTAGAAATTTTTCCCATTACCAAATAGATAAGATAAGTTAGTAAGGGCAAAGAAAACATTTTTCCTTTGTATTGGATATCTCGTCAGCATTGAACTTCAAGACATAGCCAACTCATTCAGTATTGCTGAGCCACTCTTGGTGAAAGATGTTTAAATAACTCTGTAAGAGCACATTCTGCACCTTAGCTATTGTAAGCGTTCTCGCAAGAGCTCTTCAATATGGACAGATACTGATTCATTACCTGAGAATTGATAAAAGTAAAAGGCAATGATGCGCAAAATGCTGGAGGAACTCAGCAGGCCAGGCAGCATCTATGGAAAAGAGTACAGTCAACTTTTCAGGCCAAGACCCTTCACAGGTGCTGCTGAAGGGTTTCAATCTGAAATGTCAACTGTACTCTTTTCTATAGATGCTGCCTGGCCTGCTGAGTTCCTCCACCTTTTGTGTGTGTTGCTTGGGTTTCCAGCACCTGCAGATTTTCTCTTGAAAGTAATAGGCAGTAGGTTTCCTTGTTATCATTAAAAGTCTTTGTTACTGAAATATTTCTGTAGGTTCTTTCTCCAAGTTGTAGGCCCACATGCCTTCATTTTGGTCTATCCAGCCAGTGATTCAGGACATAACAAGATCTGAGTATTTTTTGTTGTAATTCTGTGAATATGATTTTGCTGCTTCATAGTCATGTGTGACGTCTTCTTAGTCATATGTCCACAGATGCACGTGAAGAATTTACAGGTTAGACTCCACATGGTGTGTTGCTGTGCTATGTGGTGTCGAATGAATGCCAAGTTACCTGATTGTAACATTTTGGTGTGTCATTTCAGTGAGAATTTAAGAAACAATGGTTGTATAGTCCAGACTTTTTCAAAAGGTAGATTTTTACAGTCTGCTATTTTTATCACTTCTTATTTGAGGCTTATTTGATTAATTGAAGTTAAATTCCCCTGATACAGTTGGATTTGAAGTCATGTATTTGGATCTTTAGATTTGATCTCTGGAATACTAGTCCACTAATTTAACCACTACTTTACCATTCTCTTGTAATCAATGGAAATAAACAAATCCTGTGTCTATTGTACTAATGCTTTGCATTATAGGTACAAATTGGTTAGTTTCATTAACTGAGTTTTATGCATGGTCATCAGCCACAATGAGGCATCATTGCCTCATGCAGATTGGAAGGTTTTTTTTTGTGAGGGGAGGTGATTTATTGAGTTCTCTAAAATTCTGTCAAGATGAAGTTACTGAACCATGAGCTTACTCCTTCCAGCCTGTGGGAGTAAAGTGAAGTTGCAGAGCTTCTTGCAGAGGCAAAGATTAATGAAGCCAGGCACTCCAAGTTATTATACATAGAAGTTTTATATAAAAGAAGCAGGTTGAACACAATATTAATGTACAGAGAAAATGATGCAATTAATACTTAGTAAGAGGGCACTAAAAGCACAGAAACAGCAATACCAAAATCAGGAATCTGACAATTCTATCTTGAAGAAACTAAGATTTCACAAAACCAAGGTGTGTAGCTAAAATTTTGTCTATTGCTTCCATCCATGATCTTTGAGTGTTACAATCAGGTAACTTGGCATTCATTCAACACCACATAGCACAGGGTCTTGTGGCGACCCACTTTCTACACAGGTCAACCGGCTCACAAAATGGCGCGCGCGTCGGCAGAGAGGTCAGCCCCAAGATGGCGCTGGGCCTTCTTCTTCACCAGCAAGGGGAGAAAGCCCGCGTGCAAGAAGAGACCTTTGTAATGCACCTCTGATGTCATTTCCACTCAGAGAGGGTGAGAACGGAACTGCGTAAAAGCCAGTGCCACGAAGTTTTAAAAAAAACAGTCTCGAGTGCAACTTACAGACTGCATGTCATTATTTCAGCGCTGTGCATAGCACATTGCTACATTGGTGACCCCAACGGTCCAAACAGGATTTGGACCAAAGATGACCTTCATCTGTTCATGCAGTTTCGCTAAAACTGCCGACTTTCTGGATGCTGCGACCACGCGTGTGGTTTAGCCAAGCAGACGCCCAGTTCCAGATTTGACAGATATCTTCTGATTCCATGTGTTACTACCACATGGTGAGTGCCCTTGACCAGGAGACAGCCGCCCAGGTTGAGGATTTAATACAGTCACCCCAGAAGAAGGCAAATATGCAGCATTCAAAGCCCTGCTCATAGGGACCTTTGGCCTCTCATGGCGTGAGCGAGGTGCCCGCCTGCTTCACCTGGACGGTTTGGGAGACAGGCTGCCATCAGCATTAATGAACGAGATGCTGTCCCTGGCCGGAGGTCACAAGCCCTGCCTCATGTTTGAGCAAGCGTTCCTAGAGCAGCTACCCGTGGACATACATCTGCAGCCAGCCGACGCAGATTTCAGTGACCCCCCTGAAGGTGGCGGCCCGGGCAGACGTGCTGTGGAAAGCCAAGAGGGAGAGCGTGGCATCTGTCAGTCAGATTACCAGGCCACGCGTCCAACAGCGGACCAGGCCAGGCCCGGCAGGGGGGCGCACACAACACAGAGGCAGGAGTGAGGAGGCCAGTGAACAGTGGTGTTTCTACCACCAGCGGTGGGGCACAAAAGCCCGTCATTGTCGCCCGTCATGCAAGGGCATGGGCCAGGGCCAGCTGCCGCTGATGACTATGGCGGCTGGCCACCAGGACAGCCTCTTGTACGTCTGGGACAAACAGTCGGGACGCTGCTTCTTGGTCAACACCGGAGCGGAAATCAGCGTCTTGCCCCCAAAGGGGTATGACACCCGCAACAGGAAGCCAGGACCCACCCTGAGGGCCGCAAACGACAGCACAATACGGACCTACGGCACCCGCACAGTGCAGCTGCAGTTCGGCGCCAGCTGGTTCACGTGGGACTTCACACTGGCCGCCGTGGTCCAACCACTCCTGGGGGCGGACTTCTTGCGAGCTCACAGCCAGCTGGTCGACTTGCAAGGGAAAAGACTGGTACATGCCAAGACTTTCCAGACATTCTCCCTGGGTGAAGCCAAGTTGCCGGCCCCACACCCGGACTCCATTTCGCTATCTGACAACGAATTTACCAGAATCCTGGCGGACTTTCCATCAGTTCTGGCACCGCAGTTCACAGCAGCCATGCCCAGACACGGGGTACAGCACCACATCCCCACCAAGGGACCAACCCTCCACGCCCGCGCACGAAGGCTCCCCCTGGACAAGCTCCGCCTGGCGAAGGAGGAGTTCAAGAGTATGATGGAATTGGGGATCGTACAGCGGTCCGACAGCCCATGGGCCTCCCCCCTGCACATGGTGCCCAAAGCAGCCGGGGGCTGGAGACCATGCGGCGACAACCGCAGGCTGAACAAGGCTACCACTCCAGACCGCTACCCCGTGCCGCACATACAGGACCTTGCAGCAAACCTGCATGGGACAAGCATCTTTTCCAAAGTAGACCTCGTCCGGGGATACCATCAAATCCCAGTGCACCCTGAAGACATCCCCAAAACTGCACTCATCACCCCGTTTGGCCTGTTCAAATTCCTCTGAATGCCGTTCAGCCTGAAGAATGCCACACAGACGTTCCAGCGGCTAATGGACGCGGTGAGACACGACCTGGACTTTGCGTTCATCTACTTGGATGACATCCTTATAGCCAGCAGTAGTCGTCAGGAGTATCTGTCCCACCTCCGCCAGCTCTACTCCCGCCTGAGTGATTTCGGCCTCATGATCAACCGGGCCAACTGCCAGTTCAGACTCGACACCATCGACTTCCTGGGCCACAGGATTACCAAAGACAGGGCAACACCTCTGCCCACCAAGGTTGACGCGATACGCCACTTCGCCCGCCCAAACACAGTAAAAGGCCTGCAGGAGTTTTTTGGTATGGTGAACTTCTACCACCGTTTCCTCCCCTCAGCAGCCCGTATCATGTGCCCTTTGTACACCCTGATGTCGGGTAAAGACAAGGACATTACTTGGGACACAGAGGCCGCGGCCGCTTTCGTTAAAGCCAGCGAAGCCTTTGCAGACACCACGATGCTGGTGCACCCCAGAACAGACGTTCCAACCGCCCTCACAGTGGACGCATCCAATACAGCAGTTGATGGGGTGCTGGAGCAACTCCTCAAGGAGTGCTGGCAACCCCTGACGTTTTTCAGCTGGCACCTACAGCCACCCGAACTCAAGTATAATGCCTTCAACCGGGAGCCGTTGGCACTGTATCTGGCAATCCGGCATTTCAGGTACTTCTAAGAAGGCAGGCCATTCACCACATTCACAGACCACAAACCATTGACCTTTGCGCTCACGAAGGTGTCTGATCCCTGGTTGGCCCGCCAGCAGCGACATCTGTCCTACATCTCCAAGTACACGACGGACATCCAGCATGTCTCGGGAAAGGATAACGTCATAGCGGACGCACTCTCCAGACCAGCTGTCCGGGCCCTGTCCCTGGGCATGGACTATGCAGCACTGGCGGAAGCACAGCAGGCAGATGACAAGATGCCCAGCTACAGGACCGCAGTCTCGGGTTTGTAGCTGCAAGACTTCCTCGTAGGACCAGGTGAAAGGACCCTCCTGTGTGACGTAGCTACCGGCCAACCTCGCTCCATCGTCCCAGCAGCCTGGCAGCAGCGAGTTTTCATCTCCATACACGGCTTGGCGCACCCATCTATCAGGACAACCGTCCGGATGGTCTCCAGCAAGTTCATGTGGCACGGACTTCGCAAACAGGACAGCGAATGGGTCAAAACGTGCACGCAGTGCCAAACAGCCAAGGTGCAGTGGCACACCAAAGCCCTGCCGCAGCAGTTTGAACCCACTCGCGGGAGGTTCGACCACATTCATGTGGATATCGTGGGGCCCCTGCCAGTGTCGCGAGGAGTGCGGTACCTCCTAATTATGGTAAACCGGTTCACGAGTGACCAGAGTCGGTCCCGCTCACTGACGCCACCGCCGATTCCTGCGCCCGAGCGCTGCTTGTAACCTGGGTAGCACGGCCCACATTACCTCCGACAGAGGCGCCCAGTTCACCTCCAGCCTGTGGTCGACTGTGGCCAGCTTGTTGGGAACAAGCTATACCACACACTGCTTACCACCCACAGTCGAACAGACTAGTGGGACATTTCCACCGTCACTTGAAGTCGGCTCTCATGACCCGCCTGAAATGGCCTAACTGGGTGGACGAGCTTCCCTGGGTCCTGCTTGGAATCTGCACAGTGCCCAAAGAGGATCTGCACACCTCGTCGGCCGAACTGGTGTACGGCGCACCCCTGGCCATCCCAGGAGAGTTCATACTAGCCCCAAGGGGGCAAGAGGAAGAACCCGCAGCAGTCCGGAACAGACTACGTGAAAGGCTTGGCAACCTGGCCCCCATTACCAACTTCACAGCATGGACGGATCCCGACCTGCATACCCAAAGGCCTGCAGAACTATAAGTTTGTATTTGAAATGGCGCGCGCGTCGGCAGAGAGGCCAGCCCCAAAATGGCACTGGGCCTTCTTCACCAGCAAGGGGAGAAAGCCCGCGTGCGAGAAGAGACTTTTGTAATGCACCCCTGACGTCATTTCCACCCAGAGAGGGTGGGAACAGAACTACGTAAAAGCAAGTGCTGCGAAGTTTAAAAAAAACAGTCTCGAGTGCAACTTACAGACTGCGTGTCATTATTTCTAGCTCTGTGTGTAGCACATCGCTATAGTCTCATCGTATCTTTGGCCCCCTGCAGTTTGCGTACCATCCCAACCGCTCAACAGATGTCGCCATTGCCATCACCCTCCATCTGGCCCTAACCCACCTGGACAAAAAAGACACATACGTTTGAATCCTGTTCATATACTTCAGTTCAGCATTCAACACAATCATCCCTCGGAAACTGATTGGAAAACTGAGCCTACTGGGCCTAAACACCTCCCTCTGCAACTGGATGCTAGACTTTCTTACTGGGAGACCTCAGTCAGTCTGGATCAGGAGCAGCATCTCCAACATCATCACACTGAGCACAGGGGCCCCCCCCAGGGCTGTGTGCTCAGTCCACTGCTGTTCACTCTGCTGACCCACGACTGTGCTGCAACACACAGCTCGAACCACATCATCAAGTTCACCGATGACACAACTGTGGTGTGTCTCTTCAGCAAGACCGATGAGTCAGCTTACAGAGAGGAGGTGCAGCGGCCAACAACCTGTCTCTGAATGTGAACAAAACAAAAGAGATGGTTGTTAACTTCAGGAGGGCATGGGGCGACCACTCCTTGCTGAACATCGACAGCTCCTCAGAAGAGATCATTAAGAGCACCAAATTTCTTGGTGTACACCTAGCAGAGAATCTCACCTGGTCCCTCAACTCCAGCTCCATAGCAAAGAAAACCCAGCAGCGTCTACTTTCTGCGAAGGTTGAGGAAAGTCCATCTCCCACCCCCTATCCTCATCACATTTTACAGGGGTTGTATTGAGAGCATCCTGAGAAGCTGCATCACTGCCTGGTTCGGAAATTGCACCATCTCGGATCACAAGACCCTACAGCGTATAGTGAGGTCAGCTGAGAAGATCATCGGGGTCTCTCTTCCCTTATACAAATTCTTCTCCTTCCTGCCGGCTGGGAAAAGACACCGAAGCATTCGGGCTGTCACGACCAGACTATGTAACAGTTTCTTCCCCCAAGCTATCAGACTCCTCAATACCCAGAGCCTGGACTGACACCTTACTGCCCTATTGTCCTGTTCATTATTTATTGTAATGCCTGCACTGTTTTGTGCACTTTATGCAGTTCTGGGTAGGTCTGTAGTCTAGTGTAGTTGTTTTTTTTCTCTGTGTTTTCTTTTTACGTAGTTCAGTCTAGTTTTTGTACTGTTTCATGTAACACCGTGGTCCTGAAAAAACGTTGTCTCATTTTTACTATGTACTGAACTAGCAGTTATGGTCGAAATGACAATAAAGGTGACGACTTAACTATGGACTTGATTTCTTCCTAAACTCTACTTCCCTCTGTTTACAGACATTTTTAATCTCTCCCTCTCCAAGTGTAGAGTACCCTCCTGCTTCAAAACATTGACCATTGTTCTTGTACCTAAAAAGACCAAGGTAACATGTCTGAACAACTGGCATCCTGTCGCACTCTCCTCAATAAAAAGCAAATGCTTTGAGAGGCTGGTCAAGGACTACATCTGCAGCAGGCTGCCACCCACACTGGACCCCCTTCAATTCGCCTACTGACACAACTAATCGACAGATGGCTCAATAGCCACAGCTCTACATATCGTCCTTACACACCTGGAGAAGAAGGATGTTTATGTGAGTTCAGCATTCAACACCATAATTCTCTCCAGGCTTGATAAGAAACTCAGAGACCTCGGCCTTCACCTGCCTTGTGCAGATGGATCCTGAACTTCCTGTCAGATCTCCAGCAGCTGGTAAGAGTGGGCATCCTCACCTCTACCCCTTTGACCCTCAACACAGGAGCACCTCAGGGCTGTGTTCTAAGCCCCCTCCTTTATCGCTGTATACTCATGACTGTGTCGCCACCCACAGCTCCAATCTGCTAATTAAATTTGCTGACAATACTACGTCAATTGGCCTTATCAAAAAATAATAGGAAGAAGTCATCACCCTGACACCCTCTCCCTCAATGTCGCAAAAACAAAGGAGCTGATAGTGTACAGGAGCCATGGAGACAGCCTAACTCCTATGACATCATAGGATCTGGGGTTGAGAGGGTAAACAGCTTTAAGTTCCTCGGCATGCACATCACCGAGGATCTCTCATGGTCTGTACATACCAGCTGTGTGGTGAAAAAAGCACAACAGCGCCTCTTTCACCTCAGGCGGTTGAAGAAGTTTGGTATGAATCCCCAAATCCTAAGGACTTTCTGCAGGGGCACAGTTGAGAGTATCCTAACTGGCTGCATCACTCCCTAGTATGGGAACTGTACCTCCCTCAATCACAGGACCCTGCAGAGAGTGGTACGGACAGCCCAGGGCATCTGTAGATGTGAACTTCCCACTATTCAGGACATTTACAGAGACAGGTACATAAAAATGGCTCAAAGAATCATTGGGGACCCAAGTCACTTTAACCACGAATTGTTCCAGCTGCTACCATCCGGGAACGCTATCGCAGTATAAAAGCCAGATCAACAGGCTCCAGGACAGCTTCTTCCACCAGGCCATCAGACTGATTAATTCATGTTGATAAGATTGTATTTCTATGCTATATTGACTGTCCTATTGTACATACTATTTATTACAAATTACTATGATTGCACATTGCGTATTCAGACGGAGACATAACGTAAAGATTTTTACTCCTCACGCATGTGAAGGATGTAATAAAAATCAATTCAATTCAATTCAATTCTTGCACTAAACACTGTTCAACCTGTCGGGTTTTTGCCTATACTGACCTCTGACAGTACTCATCCTTGTTTTCAATTCCTTTCGTTGTAACAAAACAAGATCTCTTTGATATTCTGATCACTTGAATATTTCCAACCTTAATTACTTTCTACCTGTCGCATGTCTTCAGCTATGTACATCTAACAATTTGGAATTCCACCCCCCCCCACCTCCCAAGTCATTCTACTCTATGTCTCTCCTCCTCCTTTAGGATGCCTCTTAAAATCTACTTCTCTGACCAATCTGTTGGTCAGCTGTTAGAACATTTCCCTACATGGCTCACTGCCAAATTTATTCTTTTAATTGAACTCCAGTGAAGCACCTTGGAATATTTAAGAGTGTTAATGGTACTATAAAAATACAAGCACTTGCAGATGTGATATTGATCAGTCATTGAATTCCTGTCCCTGATTCACTGTTGCTTTAGGCCCTGAAAAGCCTTTTGAACATATGTAACCAATATTGGCTACTCCAGGCTTTCCACATAACTGAGGTCCTTCATCACTGGTCCTATTCTGGTATTTTTCTGTAGTTTTTCAAGGCATACCTCTTAAAATGTGCTGTCCTAAGCAAAACCCAATATTACAACTTAGGTCTGGTAAGTGTTTCCTTTTATAGATTTCTTTCTTTTGTGTTCAATTCTGTATTTATAAAGTTTAGGACCATAACTATTAATTTGTTTAACAGCCTTTATCTTCAAACTTCTCATTGGAGAGATACTTATGAGGAAATTTAAAAGAGGAACTAACTCAAAATGACAAGTGTTATTTTGGTAAAGTAAATAAGGCAAAATTGTTTCCTAGTCCGATTGACTTTTTTCCCAGTACGTTAAGTAGTAACTTCACAAGAGAATTGACTAAATATCGGAAAAGAAACAAAGTTATTGAATGTTTACTGATATCTTTAATCTCTCACTTCAGTAATCTGAAGTTCGAACCTGCTTCAAGTAGGCTTCAATTATATCAGTGCCTAAGAAGAACGTGGGAACCTGCCTCAATGACTATCATCCAGTATCATACTTACATCCACTGTGATGAAGTGCTTTGAGAGTTTGGTGATGAAACATATGAACTCCTCCCTGAGAAGCAACTTGGATTCCCTCCAATTTGCCTGCCATCACAACAGGTCAACAGCAGAAACCATTTCATTGACCCTTCACTCAACCTTGGAATACAGTGAAGATGCATGCATTAGGATGCTCTTCATTAACTACAGCTCAGCATTCAGTACTATCATCCCCTCAAAGCTAATCAATAAGCTTCAAGTCCTAGGCCTCACTGTGTAACTGGATCTTTGATTTCCTCACTTGCAGACCCCAGTAAGTTTGGAATGGCAACAACATCTCCACCACAATCTCATGTGCTTAGTCCCTGCTCTACTTGTTTTATACTTATGACTGTGAGGCTAAGCACAGCTCCAATGCCATATTTAACTTTACCGATGGCACCACTGTCTTCGGCCAAATCAAGAGTGATGACAAATCAACATATACGAGGGAGACTAAACATCTGGCTGCCTGGTTCCACAACAACAATCTCTCACTCAATGTCAGCAAGACTAAGGAGATGATCATTGATTTTAGGAATAGGAAACCGAAGGTTCACAAGCCAGTCCTCATTGAGGGATCAGACATGGAGAGGGTCAGCAACTTTAAATTCATCAATGTTATCATTTCAGAGGATCTGTCCTGGGCCCAGCACATAAGTGCTATTACAAAGAAAGCACAGCAGCATCTCTACTTTCTTAGAAGTTTGTGAAGATTCAGTGTCTCAGCTAAAACTTTGACAAACTTCTATAGATATGTGGCGGAGAGTATATTGACTGGTTGCATCACAGTCTGTATGGAAACACCAATGCCCTTGAATGGAAAATACAACAAAAAGTAGTGGATATGGCCCAGTCCATCATTGGTAAAGCCCTCCCCACCACTGAGCACATCTACACGGAGCGCTGTTGCAGGAAAGCAGTATTATCAAGGTCCCCCATCACCCAGGTTATGCTCTCTTTTCACTGCTGCCATCAAGAAGAAGGTACAGGAACCTTAGGATTCACACCACCGGGTTCAGGAACAGTTATTACCCTTCAACCATCAGGCTCTGCAACCAGAGGGGATAACTTCACTCGCCCCATCACTGAACTGGACTCACTTTCAAGGATTCTTCATCTTATGTTCTTGATATTTATTGTTTATTTATTTATTATTAGTATTATTAATAATAATATTACTTTTTCTTCCCTTTCTTTTTGTATTTGCACAGTTTGTAATATTTTTTTGCATATTGGTTGTTGGCTGTCCTGTTGAGTGTGGTCTTTCATTGATTCTATCCTGTTTATTGTATTTTCAGTGATTGTCAGCAAGAAAATAAATCTCAGGTTTGTCTATGGTGACATATCTGTACTTTGATAATAAATTTACTTTGAACTTTGAAGTTATAGGGCTACAAAGAAAAAGGAGAGAGGGATTAGTTGTATTAAATTATATTAAGTTGTATTAAATTAAATCCCTTTAAATTGTTCCATTTAGTTATTTAGTTAATATTGCTGCAGCTCAATCTTCCTGTAGCAAAATATATCATCTCATTCCAGAAGACATGATTGAAAATTATAGTTAAGGCCATATTCTCACTGATCCCCCCCCCCCCCACTTTAAATTCTTGTGATGGAAACCACCTAGTCTTACATATTTATAATCCTTCTGCAGAATTATTTTCCTCATTTCAGGTATTCAGTTTATATTAATTCTGTTCAGTTCCTTTTTATTTTGTCTTTTTGTGATATTCAGTATTCTATTTTCTTTCACAGATGTAAATGCTGATATACCATATTGTGTAAAAGTCTTAGACACACATATATATATAGCTAGAATGCCCAAGATTTTCACACAGTACTCTATTTATCAATGTGGAGCAGAGAACAGGTTTGTAAATCTGGAGAGAGCAAAGGATGTTGGGAATGGTGAGGGTGGAATGCCGTGGGAGGGGTGTGAGACAGGTGGCAGAGAAGGAGTGGCAGGGTCGGGAGGTGGCATGGGAGTAGACCCAGCCCTGAGACACCAGACACGGTCATTTGATTCCAAGCAACTGGTTTACTGATCATTACAGAATGTGTCTCTGATGCTTCCCACTCCCTCCCCTCTTCCCTTCTCAGCCATATTCCTCTCTCCCTGCCCCCTTCCTACTCTCAGTTCACAATAGATATCAAAATCGGATTTACATACTCACATATGTAATGAAATTTGTTTTTTATGCAATAGCAATACAGTGCAATATATAAAATTACTACAATGCTGTGCAAAAGTCTTAGGCAACCTAGCTATATAGTATATATGTGACTAAGACTTTTATACAGTATTATAACATTATTTAACAGTTGATACTTCCTATTGTTACTATCTTATCACTATTAGTGTTTCTATTGCTTCTGACCACTCTTCTTCCTGATACAGTTATATTTCGTTTTCATTTGACTTTACTGGACCTTCCAGGTTTATTTTAATATTCCCTTTCTGCTGCTGTTAGCATCTGCTTTTCACATTATGTTCTATGTGTAACACCCTGGGAAAGGTGTCACTGCTAATGTAAAGGTTTTTCTGTAGCAGCAGTGTTGGGGTTATGGCTAGAGATAACGGAATGTTAGGTGGAATATGCGCCACCCAATAAAGGGAGTGTTTTTTTCTTGTTGTGTGCCTGAGACCAAGGTCATCTGGGTCTTTTGTTCAGCGGGAAATGAAGAGAGAGAAGATGGCAAAAAGGAGAGGTCATAGAAAGGAGTGGATTTGGAGTGGTGCCAGGAGTCGACGAATCCCAGGGAAATCGATGGAGGACCAACGGAAGAGAAACTGTGAGCTCCAACTTGTGCACATTAGACAGTTTCAGTAAAATGGGCCCTTTTCCTTTTTACTTTACTAACCTTTAGTCAAATTAAGAATTATGAAGCTAAGTTGTTTAATTACATATGGTGTTCTGTCTGTTATTTCATGGTTCTGATTTGTAACAGGGTAACACATCACACAGCATCCACACAAACAGGAGGTTTTGCACCTCAATCTCATATGTTTGGTGGGGCCTGAGATTGTCTTCCCTCGACTTACGTAGCCAACAGAACCTAAGGGTTACATATGTATCCCTCCTAATTCTCAGAAACTGTGCTAGTTACTTGCATTATATGCGCCTTTGTTTTTAGCTTTACGTCCACAAAATCACAAATAGTTACAGTGCGGATGGTAGCCATTTGGTCCATACTGGCTCTCTGTAAAAGCAATCTAGCTAGTCCCTGACCTCCAGTCTCTCCTCATCGCCTATTCTGATTTTTTCATTACAAGTACTTATCCCACTCATTTTTAAACCTCTGTCTTCATCAGCCCAGATCCTAACTACTCACTTTATAAAGAAAAAGTGATTATTTTTCCTATCACCTTCATTCTTCCCCATTCCCACCACTTTTCTTGACTCTTCTGACAATAGAAACAGCTTCATTCTACCTTCCTGCCCATATTTTTTCATTTTTTATATCGCTGTGAGACCCACTTACAATTTTCCCAACACCTCTGTATTCTGCAATCTATCAAACATAACTAAAGATCCTGCTTATCCCACGTATCATTTAAGTAATGTTTTTCTATGAATGGTCTCTAAAACTATTATAACTTTCCTAAAGGGTAGCACCCAAGACTTCAAACAGTACTCCAGTTGTGACTAATACTTTATGATGTTTCATCATGACTTCATTGTTGCTGTGCTCTATTCTTACGTTATAAACTCAGGGTCAAATATGATTTCACCCTGCCCTACCCAGTTGCATATATCCCCATAATCAAGAGAGAATCTGCAGATGCTGGAAATCCAAGCAACACACACAAAATACTGGAGGAACTCAGCAGGTCAGACAGCATCTATGGTAAAGAGTACAGTCAGTGTTTCGGGCCAAGACCCTTCATCAGGACTGGAGAAAAAAGATGAGAAATTGAGTTAAAAGGTGATGGGAGGGGAGAGAGAAACACAAGGTGATAGGTGAAACTGGGAGGGGTAGTGGTGAGGTAAAGAGCCGGGAAATTGATTGGTGAAAGAGGTACAGGGCTAGAGAAAGGGGAGCCTGATAGAAGAGGACAGAAGGCCATGGGATAAAGAAAAGGGGGAGGAGCACCCGAGGGAGGTGATGGGTAGGCAAGGAGATGAGGTGAGAGAGGGAAAAGGGAATGGTGAGGGGAGGGGCATTACTGAAAGCTCAGGAAGTCAATGTTCATACCATCAGGGTGGAGACTACCCAGACATAATATATGGGGTTGTTCCTCCAACCTAAGTGTGGCCTCATCATGACAGTAGAGGAGGCCATGGATAGACATATCAGAATATGAATGGGAAGTGGAATTAAAATGGGTGGCCACTGAGAGATCCCACTTTTTCTGCATATGTGCTCGGTGAAGCAGTCTCCCAATCTACGTCGGGTCTCACCAATACACAGGAGGCCACCCCGGACAATGTATATGATCCCAACAGATTTACAGGTGAAATGTCGCCTCACCAGGGAGGACTGTTTGAGATCCTGAATGGTAGTGAGGGAGGAGATGTAAGGGCAGGTGTTGCACCTGTTCTGCTTGCATGGATAAGTGCTAGGAGGGAGATCAGTGGGGAGGGATGAATCCACCACCAAGCACATCTTTTCTGCTTTCCACAGAGATAACTCCCTATGTGACTCCCTTGTCCTTTTGTTCCTGCCCACTGATCTCACTCCTGACACTTATCCTTGCCTTTGATGCTCCAGAGGAAACAATCCAAATTCGTCCATCCTGTCTTTATAGCTAATACTCCTCTAATCCAGGCAACGTACTGATGAACTTCTTCTGGTCCATCCCTAAAGACTCCACATCCTTTCTCTAATACAGCAATCTGATCCACATATATTATTCTAAAGGGTTATACAGTTGCAGCATGACTCAACAACCTTTTTATTTAACATGCTGACTGATTAAGCCAAGTATGATAGACTTTCTTTACCACCCTATCAACTTGTGGTGACACTTTCAGGGATCTATGGACTTGCACCTGAAGATCCTTCTGTACATCAGTGTTCCTGAGGATTCTACAATTTACTGTATATGGGGGTTCCCAACCTTTTTTATGCATGAACCAATACCATTAAACAAGGGGTCCATGGACCCCTGGCTGGGAACCCTTGCTGAATTCTTTCCTCTTGTGTTTGACTTCCAAAATGCAACTCCTCACATTTGTCCAGCTTAAACTGCATCTATCTTTTTTAGCCCATGTTTCAAACTGGCCTACTGTACATCCTGCTGAATCCTTTGCCACCTTCCTCAATATTCACAACTCCAGCAATTCTTTTGTCATCTGAAAACTTACTAATCAGTCCAACTACTTTCTTGTACATTTAATTTATATTTATACCCAAACAACAGAAGTCAAAGCACTGATCCTTACAGAACACTAATGGTCACAGACTTCCACTCAGGTTATGTCTTCCATGGCCAAGCCATGGGGAGAGGCATAGGGAGGGAACCTCAGTTTATGGTTTTGGTTTCTGCTAGAGGTAGAGTCATGAAATGTGGAGGAGAACACAGATGACATTTAAAGGAAGAGGAGGTTTTGGAAGGTTGAAGAACTGGTGAAAGCTACAGAAAATAGAGGGAAGAGAGCATATAAACCAAAAATTTGGTCCTAGGATTGTAGATTCCACTAATGAAATCTGAGTAATTGGAGATGATGCAGTACCAAGGATTAATGAATATTCTAGGCTGCTGATATTAATGCTAACAATGATCTCAAATCCATGATTAATGATTATTGATGTGAAATATCTGGAGATACCAGCGGTCAGTGTTGAAAACTATTGGTGGTTATTGGTTCAAAGGATCAGCTTCATCAGAGTTACCATTCAATAAATGTAGGATGTACAATTGTGGGATGTTGTTCTGCTGGCCCAGTGGTCCACTATTCTTTGCATTTTTAAGAAGTTGGCAGACAAAATAATGGAGAATCCTGAAAGATTCTATAAGTAATGATGAGTCTAAGTACAGAGAGGAAATTAAGAACCTGGTGGCATGGTGCGAAGACAATAACCTATCCCTCATTGTCAGCAAGATGAAGGAATTGGTTGTTGACTTCAGAAGGAGTAGCGGACGCACAACCCCATCTACATTGGTGGTGCGCAGGTGGAACAAGTCAAAAGCTTTAAGTTCCTCAGGGTGAATATCACAAATGATCTGACTTGGTCTAACCAAGCAGAGTCCACTGCCAAGAAAGCACACCAGCGCCTTTACTTCCTGAGAAAGCTGAAGAAATTTGACCTGTCCCCTAAAATTCTCACTAATTTTTATAGATGCACTGTAGAAAGCATTCTTCTAGGGTGCATCACAACCTGGTATGGAAGTTGTCCTGTCCAAGACCAGAAGAAGCTGCAGAAGATTGTGAACATAGCCCAGCACATCACACAAACCAATCTTCCATCTTAGGATTCACTTTACACCACACGCTGTCAGAGCAGTGCTGCCAGGATAATCAAGGACAAGACCCGCCCAGCCAACACACTTTTTGTCTCACTTCCCTCCAGGAGAAGGTCCAGGAGCATGACAATTTGTACGGCCAGATTTGGGAACAGCTTCTTTCCAACTGTGATAAGACTGCTGAACAGATCCTGACCCAGATCTGGGCCGTACCTTCCAAATATCTGGACCTGAATGGCACTACCTTACTTTCCCTTTTCTATTTTTCTAATTATGATTTATAATTTAAATTTTTATTATATTTTCTTCGATTTGTACTTCAGGGAGTGCAAAACACAGAAACAAATATCACCGTGATGATTGTACGCTCTAGTATCAATTGTTTGGTGACAATAAAGTATAAAGTATATAAAGTATGTTCAGAGCAAATGGTGGCTAGGAACCCCTTAAGAATCAGTGTGGTGATCTACGTGTCAAACCACAGGAACAGGTCAAGGTCTTAAATAAACAGTTGTCATCTGTATTTTCTGTGCTGAAGTACATGGAAACTAGTGAGTTCATGAAAGGGAATGGTGATACCCTGGAGCATATTAATGTTGCAAAAACTGTGGCATTGGAGATCTTGAAATGTATAAAGGTCTATACATCCCTAAGGCTTGACCAACTATATCCTATGTCTAAGGTGTTATGGGAATCAAAAGAAGCGATCACTTGGGCCTTGGCAGAAATGTTTATACCTCTGTTAGTCATAGATTAGGTACCAAAAGACTGGAAGAAAGGTAATGTTTGGCTTTTAATTAAGAAGGGCAGCTGGGGTAAGCGAGGGAACTGCAGGCCTTACATCAGTGATGGGAAAGTTATTGAAAAGGATTCTCAGGGACATGATTTATTTACACTTGGAAAGGCAAGGACTGATCAGTGGTAGTCATTGTGGCCTTAAGCGTGAAAAATTATGTCTCACAAATTTGATTTTCTTTTTCTTTGAAGGGTGAAACAGACAATTGACAAGGGCAGGGTAGTAGACATTGTCTTCATGATCTTTGGCAAGATCCAACATATCAGGGTGTTCTGGAAGATTAAAACACATGAGATCCAGGGTGAACTAGCAAAACTAAGGAGATGATAGGAGGCAGAAGGTGGTAATGGAGGGTTGTCTTTCAGTTTGGAGATATGTGTCCACTGGTGTGCAGAGGAATTGGTGTTTGGTCCTTTGTTGTTGGTCACAAATATTAACGATTTGGATAAGAATGTAGGAGGCATGACCAGTGAGTTTCCAGATGACACCAAAATTAAACTATAGTGGCAAGGGAATGGCAGATGGGATTTAACTTGGGCAAGAGAAAAATGATGCATTTTAGAGCATTAAATCAGGTCAGGACATACACGATAAAAGTCAGGGCTCTGATGATCATTGTTGATCTAAGAGAAGCTTTGGGATACAACCAACACACACACAAAATGCTAAGGAACTCAGCAGGCCAGGCAGCATCTATGAAAAAGAGTACAGTCAATGTTTTGGGCCAAAACCCTTCAGCATCTGCAGATTTTCTCTTATTTGCAATAGGAATACAAGTACAAACGTACATAGTTACCTGAAAAAAGGAATAGAGGGTAGTGAGGAATCACTCTTACCTTCATCTGATGGGAAGTGAGTATAAGAGTTTGGAGCGAAGAAGGCTGAGAGATGACATGATGGAGGTATTTAAAATTCTGAGGGATATGTATAGGGTAGATTGTAAAAGTCTGTTCCCCATGATTAGGTGTATAAAACTAAAGGGCACAGGTTTAAGTTAAGAGGGAGTAGGTTTAAAAGGGACATGAGGGTAAATATTTCACATAAACAGTAGGTTGTATCTGAAATGAGCTGCCAGAGGAGGCAGGAACATTAACAATATTTAACAGGCATTTAGATATGTACTTGAATGAGAAGGGCTTAGAGCAGGGCTTCCCAACTTTTTTATGCTATGGACTAATACCATTAAGCAAGGTGTTCATGGACCCCCGGTTTGGAACCCCTGGCTTAAAAGGATATGGAATTAGTTCAGGCAAATGGGATTAGAATAGAAATAGATGACATTTGGTATAGATGCATTGGGCTGAAGACCCATGCTGCACAGCTCTATGACTTTATGGCTCTAAGAAAAACATTGGGATTTCTGTAAATTAAGGTCCTTTCAGGAGAAGAGGCAATTTCAATTTCCTTTCATACACATGGATTCAAAACTTGATGTGTGCAAAATAACATAGTTCCATAGCCAGTAGGGTGCAGAATATAATGGAACACAATTTCTTGTTATTTCACAAATGCTATCTCTTGTACTGCTCTGTGTCACTGTTCAAATGAATCAAACCATTGTTCTGCCTCTCTACTCTTCCGTGTACCACACACCCCATTACTACCCCATGTCACCAAGCAGGATAGGTATTTTGATTAATAACGATTAATTTTGAAATAACATTTGTTTTCTGATGCATGGAATTAAACACTTCTATAAAATGGAATTGAATCAGGACAGAATGGTGACCAATGAATAAAACAGGCCAAATGCTAACACTCATTCTGAAAGCTATTCTAGTATCTTTGTTCACTGCACAGATCTGAGTCTAAATACTACACCAGTTAGAGTTTTGACGTACTTAAATCACTTTGAGATATGCTACATACTGTTACTGCTGTGAAATAATTGCACATTGAACAGTTGCAGTCTAAACTTTATTTACTAGATGCTGCCATTAACCTTGGGGAGAACATTCAAGCTGCCAAAGCTACTTGTTGCTGATATATCCAAAATCCTCCTCAAGATAATTCTATTTTGAAACCCAATTAAGTATGAACAGTAGCCATATTTTAAATTATTTTCCCATTTTGGACAATTTACAAAGGGCTGGAACTTGCTGGGAAATAGCAATAAATATAAGGAATGTTAGTGCTCCTGTATTTTTCCTGAATCAGAAGCTTTCAAAGTTTTTGATAGCTGTAACCATAGCAAGGTCTGGCGACCATGCCAAGTTATATTTTAGTTGTTTCTCAAGAACTTATTCTTAGCCACCCATCCATTCTGCTCAACAAGTCTTTTCTGGGGCAGCGCTTAACATATTAGGGGGTTAACTTAAAAGAATCCATAATAGGTGAGTTTCTGGTTGGTACGTATATCAGCATTGAAAATCAGGCTCAGAATCAGGCTTTTTATCACTGAAGTGATGTGAAAGTTATTGTTTTGCCACAGCAGTACAGAGCAAGGACATAAAATTACTATAAATTACAAAATAATAATATAGTGCAAAATTGAGCTAATATTTATGGGTTCAAGTACTATTCAAAAATCTGATGAACGAGGGG
This sequence comes from Hypanus sabinus, assembly GCF_030144855.1. Taxonomy (NCBI): domain Eukaryota; kingdom Metazoa; phylum Chordata; class Chondrichthyes; order Myliobatiformes; family Dasyatidae; genus Hypanus; species Hypanus sabinus. The sequence continues at coordinate 10,044,474 of NC_082739.1, read as the reverse complement.
AATAATCTGTTCCTGAATTCTAGAGTGTTGGGAGCAACTTTAATTTCCTCAACATCTCTGAGGAACTGTCCTGGGGCCAACACATTGATGCAAGCAAGGCACATCAGCAGCTCTGCTTCATTAAGAGTTTGAGGAAATTTGGTATGTCACCAAAGCCTCTTGGAAATTTCCACAGATGTGCAGTGGAGAGCTTTCTGACTGGTTGTATCACAGCCTGGTATGGAGGTTCCAATGCATAGGATCCCAAGAGGCTGCAGAGGTTTGCAGACTCAGTCAAACCATCACAGGCACAACCCTCCCCACCACTGAGGACATCTTCAAGAAGCAGTGCAGCAAGCAGATAGAACCATTAGTAAGGAAGCTTACCATCCATTACATGCTCTCTTGTTAACTCCATTAGGGAGACAACTTTGGCACTAGCCATAATTTTGGGCCCACAACATGAACAAAACAGAATCAGGCTATTGAATTGCTACTTTAAGGTATTTCACTGTACATGATGCAACTGTTAAGGAATACAAATAATTGTAAATCGTTGGCCAGTATTATATGATAAATAGCAAATGACAGTTTTCAAGCATCAGTTCAAAAGGACCCCTGCCATCCAGCACAATGCTGTCATTATCTTGGATGAGCAACCAATTTTGTTGCAGAATTCTCACACAATTTTTGTTTCATTGTAAACATTTTATATGCTGCAAAAAATGGAAACATATTCTGATTGAAGTCGAAGTATCAAAGACCCTTATATTTTAAATATTTTTTTGAAAATGATTCACTTTAAAATATTTATCACAGAAGAGTACAGAACACAGTTTTTATTCCAGGCAACTTGAAATGATGTAATTATAGTCTAATGTAACAATAAAAGCATATTATGCTACAAAGCAATATTTTCAAGATATTTTGCAGTGAGAATAATTGTAAGTTCCTGGTTTTCATCAATTCATTGATTTTTCTGGAGATTGTGAGGAAGTAGTGTTCCTTATTGAGGTGGTGGGAATCAATAGCAGGAGCTTTTGGGTTTCCATGTTTAGCTGCTTGTTGACATGCTCCGGGAATTGCTATGAGTTTCCCAGTCTAACAATGGGAACTGCAGACAGTTTTGCTGAGCAGTAAGGTTCAGAAAGATTTATCCCTCATGGAGTTAACCAGTGGTGCTTGTGGAGTACAACAAACTACACATGCTGACAGAAGGGAACAATTAATCAACCCTCGAAGCAGTGGTGAGATTTAAGCAGTGTATCTCAAGAAAGGGGAAACTGATTTGATTAACCAGCTGTTGTTTACACCAGGGAGGGATGTTTATCCAGGACTAAAGCATCATCAGCTCTCTGATAGACAGCTAATCCCAGTTTGAAATCAGCAAACATCTGTAGTCGATCACGACTGGAATATTGTTGTGTACACCGAACATCCTTTACAAAGTACCTGGAGAAACAACAAACTGAAGGTAGCAGAATATTTAATTAAAGTATAATTTATTTGATCGTCTTTTTGTTTCCAGTGCTCAACAAGTTGAGAAAGTTTGCTGCTTAACATATGAGCATCAAACTACTGCAAGCAAAAATAAACCATACAAAGAAACTGATGGTGGATCTTTTGGCAGATCCAGGACAATATAACTGACAGTCACTCCCGGGCACCTCCAGGGCGATGTAAGTAATGGTCATTCTCTGGGCAGCTTCTGAGTGTTATACCTAGTGGTCAGTGTCTGGACAACAACAGAACATTATTGTTAATGGTAACTCAGGACAATGGAACTAATGGTCATTCTCCAATAGCTCAAGAATAATGTAATGGATAGTCTCTGGAGTGCTCCCAAACAATACATTGATTAGTCACTGGGCAGCTGAAGCTTACCCATCAGTCTCTGGGCAGATCCAGGACTACGTCATGCCTAGTCACAGTTCTCCGAAATGACTTTTTATCTTGAAAGGATTCCCAGCAGTGCTCCATTTACCATCAATCGTACTGTTTATATAAAATCTGACATTGTCATTAAAAAATAAATAAAAGGATGAAGCTGACTTCCATTTATTGATATAAAGATAAAGATTAGCTTTATTTGTCACCTGTTCATCAAAACATTGACATATACGGTGAAGTACTTTGTTTTGCATCAACAACCATCATAGCCCAATGATGTGCGGGGGAAAGCCCACAAGTGTTACCATGCTTCTAGCGCCAACATAGCAAGTCACAATTTACCAACCCTAGCCCATATGTCTTTATGCAATGTGGGAGGAAACTGGAGCATTCAGAAGAAACCCACACAGTCACAGGGAGAACACACAAACACCTACAGTGGTGGGAATTGAAAGCCCAATCTTCCAATCGCTGGTGCTATAAAGTGTTACACTATTGTGCTACTGTGCCACCCAACACTGTGCTGAAGCAATAGTAAATTCCTGTATAGAAAACAGACTACAGGCAGTCCCCAAGTCACGAATGTCCAACTTACAAACAACTCATACTTACGAATGGAGGAAGGAGAACACCATTTTAAGTTGGATCACGACGCTGTCCGCCTTTTTAAGTTGTTGCCATTAACACTGTGTTGAGTGTGTAACTTCGTATTTGGCTTAAATTTTTCTTAGCAAAATTCACCCTGACCCCCCTCCCCCTTTTCCAGTCAACACCATCCACACTTGTCTCATTTAACTTGTCTCAGTGCAGGTAGACTTTAGGACCTGGGGGAGCAGAGGACCCGCCGCCCATGGCTGCTGCTGAATCCGCACTGTTTCTGTTCCGTTGACGGAAAACGATCATGATTGAAAATAAAGTGGAAATAATAAAGCGATCGGAAAGAGATGAAACGCGATCGGTCATTGGAAAAGCGTTAGGCTACAGTGGGTCAATGATCGGAACAATTTTAAAGGATAAAGGATAAAGTGAGAATAATGGAGCATGTGAAAGGCCCTGCCCTGATGAAAGCTACAATTATTACTAAGCAACGTAGTGGTTTAATTATTGAAATACATACATTTCTTAAGTGTTTTATATGCATAGAAAAGTAAAATATATACTATATACTAAGACAAACGTTTGACTGATGCTAAATAATACCAGATGTACCTGTTCCAACTTATGTACAAATCCGACTTAAAGACGGACTCAGGAACAGAACTCGTTCATAATCCAGGATCTGCCTGTAGTTTATATTGACTTAAATTTTTACCAGATTGGAAGTAACATAATATCACCACTGAGAGTCAAATAGCCTCTCACTCTCACCACTATGTGAACTATTCTCTCCAATAATCCAAACATCAGCTGATTTGGGAATTCAATAAACATGGCTTTTTGGAGCTAGCTATTCCTATGATTCTGGATCATGCTGAGCATACATTTTTTAAACAATCCTGTAAACTACTGTAAAGCATGTCTAATTTGCAAATCCAATTTAAACCACTTTTCTGGAATTTACTGAATCTGTTTCTGGACCACGTTAAACATGTTCCAGATAGTAAGTGTCCTTAATGATTGATGCTCCCTTCCTGAGGCATTGCGCCTTGAAGATGTCCACAATGGAGAGGAGGGTTGTGCCTGTGATGGAACTGGCTGAGTCCACAACCCTTTGCAGCCTCTTGTGCTCCTGTGCATTGGAGGTGCTGTATCATGCTGTGATGCAACCAGAGAGAATGCTCTCCACCATGCATTTATAGAAATTTGCAAGAGGCATTGTGACATGTCAAATCTGTTCAAACTCCTAATGAAATAGATCCCTCCATCATCAGATTTCTGAGCAGTTCATGAACCCATGAACTGTACCTCAGTATTTCTTTTTTGGTACTTATTTATTTATTTTGTAATTTATATTAACTTTTATTTTAGCATTGTACTGCTGTTGCAAAAAAACAAATTTCATCTCATATGCGACAGTGAAAATAAATCTGATTCTGATGCTACAACACAGCAGTTGTCAGATGTACTAAACCTGTGAAATTGGAGCACTGTAAATTCAGGGATCTTGAACACGCTAAAGATGTGAAGTTAGAATATGCCACAACTATGGTTCTGGAATAAAAACGGGAAATGTCGAAAATATTCTGCAGGTCAGATATGATCTGTGGAAAGAGGAAGAGTCAAATCTTTAGGCCCGAGACCCCTCATCCTCCACTCTACAGTTTTAAAATTTATTAAACTAGTCAAATGGAATTTGCTAATATGCAATTTTGGAGTAGACTGAATCAAGGAAATGTCAACAGAAGGAATGCATTTGAATTATTGTAGGAGGAAAGACAAGGATTTTGTTACAGGTGAATAATTGGAAGGTGCGGTTGAGATTAGTGGAAGATAATCTTTTAGACTGTAGTCTAGAGCGTTGCTTTCACAGTTTCTTATATTCTTCTCTCCCTCCTCTATCCCCACCCCTACACTGACCTAGTTTCTCAGGTAGCAGATGGTGATAAGGGATATTCCTACACAATGGTATGAATGTGTAGCATGCAGCAATTAACCATAAATCTGGATAATTAATGATATACGTTACAGCAGCATAGCCCTCATTATCTTCCTACTGTGTCTAATATGGCATAGATAATGTGGAAACGATAACTTTTCATGTTCTATAGCTAGCCTTGAACTTGGAGGGCTGGACGCAACATTGGAGGCAAAGAGATAGCCTCATGATGAAGGAATTCTTACTGTTGCCAGGGAAGTCACCATGATAGTTGGACATCACCACCAATGTGATTGATTGGAATGCCTTCATTTGATAAATCTTGAAAGCACAATGTGCATGCAATCTCTGACATATTTTCACCATGAAACCTGCCACACATGTGCACCCATATGCTCATTTACACTGTTCTTTGTTGATATAGAGCTATAGTGACTTTCCTGATTCAGTAGTGTACTACCAACAGAGAAAAGATTGAAAGAAGCTCATTCTAAGATTTAAGAATGAAAGTAACATTGGTAGGTACCTGCAGTGCTATTCATGCCCTACTTTGAGGCTGCAGCAGCAGACATTTATTGATATTGTCTTCCTTGGTGAAGTCAAGCCATCTCATATATGCTCTTGCGTATAGAGTGATATAATGAAAGTGCTCCCTGAAACTCCTTTGGACTCAAACCTCCTATATATTTTTGCATCTCACCATGCTTTTTTGGTGTACTGTTAAGTTCTACCTTCACATCCCAAGTCATGCTTTTCTCTGAACAGTGTCCAAGTAATCTGAGATGTTGTCCAAATGCACCATCTCAAATTATTTTAAAGCAACAGAGTAAGAGTTGTTAGACTTTTCCTGTAGATTAAGTCAATTTCTCACAGCTCAAAAAAACAGCCAATTAGCACCAGCATTTAAGCAGCAGCCAAAAGTAATAATCCAGCAGTTTAAGTTGGATCATTTTTTTTTCTGCATGTCCTTTAAATACTGCAATCCGAATGGAAGTAAAAGGTAGATCCATATACCTCTGAGTGAATTCAGTACAGGGCATCCAGTTGATCAAGAACAGCTCCAACATCACCCATTTCAGCATTGTACACTGTGCTACACGAAAGTCTCATTGCTTTGCAGAGAGAGAGGGAGAGAGAGAGAGTTACAAGCTATTCTTTTAACGAAGGGCATTCTGTGCATTTAAAATGTATGTACAATTTCTGGAGGCCATTTTGTTAGACTCAGGTCAGGAAACTGCTGATAATAGATGAAAATCACAGCCACTGGCATCCATGAGCAGCAAGATTCTCTGTATTACATATGTTACAGATGCAATGTTGATTTTTAAAATTAATTTTTATTAGTTTAAGAAGAAATTACTTAGTTCCACCCCTTCCATTCATTCCTAGTGCTGTACTATGACTATATTGTGGTGTGTTCCCAGTGGCGGTGCTATAGCACCAGCAGAAATTACAATAGCACCACCAAGAAATTAACTGAAATTTGACATACAAATTGCAGCTGCTTTCTCTGTATAGTTTTGAATACAGCTTGTTTCTCCAGTTGATCTAGTGAAACAGTGCCCCCAATTACCATTAGCACCCACGCAGCAAAAGTTATAATCTCTGTGCTGGTCTAAGGTCAGATTCTCTCTACACTTGTGTCCATTCGTTCCTTGTCAATGTCTCGCCGTTGCTGTCCTCTCTCAGATCAGTTAAGCTGATCGAAGATCACTTCAGGTCACTCACTCTCACCCACGCGAGGGCTTGATAGTATACATACATTGTGCAGGATCCAGGCGCAGGTCCATGGTTTCGCAAGACTAACGGATGCCGCACACACACATTGTGCTTTTACAAGCTAGCGTGGGCCTGGCACGTGCATTATTTAGGCCGGCGTGTAAAATGGATCGATTTTTAGTGAGAAAACGACCTCATCCAGAGGAATCAGTGGTGTCTCAGCCTGAGCCTGTCTGAATTGAAAGTGACATGCAGAAAGAAGCAAGTGGGGATGAGGACGACGGCAGTTCATCGAAGGAGTGTGAGGGCAAAGTAGAGGAACAAGAAATGGAGGGGTGTTCGGAAGAGAACGTGGATGAAGCTGCTCTTAGTGCTAGTGGGAATACTGTTAGCGATGTTAGCCAGCAGCCTGAGGAAGGACCCCGTCGGCCAGCATTGAAAAAGTACCCTTTGCAACAGTTTGGCAATCAGCAAAGGAGTTTTATTCGTGGCTGGTTTGACCTGTACTCCTGGCTGGAATGTTCGATCACGAAAGATACTACGTTCTGCTTCGCATGCGGGTATTTCCTGTGTGGAGGACGTGGGTTCCATTCTGAGTCCACCTTCACTGTCACCGGTTACCACAACTGGCGGAAAGCTGCAACAGCTTTCAAAACCCACCATGTAAGTGCAGCTCATGAGTTTGCTGTGAGGGCATGGGCCGAGTTCAGATAGAGAAAACAAGACGGTTCAAGGTTGGGAAATGTGCTTGATAAAGGACATGCAAAGATTGTCCAAGAAAATGGTGAGTAGATGAGAGCAGTGGTTGAGTCTCTACACTATACTGCGTGCCAAGGCATTGCCCAGCGAGGACACCGGGAAGATGATGGATCTGGCAACAGGGGAAACTTCGTTGAGTTGCTCAGTGTAACTGGGCAGTTTGATAAGACTGTAGCTAAAAAAATAATAGAGGACAATCCTGAAAATGCAAAAAAAAACACCCATCACGATATCCAAAATGAAATTTTGGGTATTATGGCAGATATGGTCAGACGTCAAATAAGTGCAGAAAACAAGGAGGCTGGACATTTTGCCATCATGGTGGATGAAAGGAAAGACTTGAGTAAAAAGTAACAAATATCAGTGGTGGTGCGGTATTTGAATAACGAAACAGTGCTTGAATAATTCTTGCACTTGCCCAGTGTGTTATTGATAACACGTGTATAGGTCAGTGTTATGACGGGGTGGCAGTGATGTCCGGGTGTAATAACGGGGTACAGGAAAGAGGTCCCGCAGGCAGTATATATACACTGCCATGCTCACAGACATAACCTTGTTTTAGTGGATGTTGTGAGCAATGTACAACAAGCGGGTGAGTTTTTTGAAACTCTGCAGCTACTTTACAACTTCTTTTGCCCACTCTGTTGCCCATGATCTTTTCATGAAGAAACAGAGAGAACTGGAATCAACTGCACAGCCTGTGGAGTTGAAGAAATTGTCAGATATATGATGGACATGGCAGTATACAGCTTTGTGGGCTATAAGGAAATAACTCCCTGCCATTCTAGCTACACTGCAGGATATTCTGGGTCAACCAAGTGCACGGAGGAAAACGGAGGCCAGAGCTGTAAATGGACTGATTGACAAGCAGTTTGCTTTACTTCTCACTCTGTCTGAGGATTTATTCCGAGTCACCAAGTTCATGTCAGACCAGCTACCATCTCCCAGTTTGGAGCTTTAATCCGCTATGGACTTGGCTCAGTCTGTTATCGATGCACTCTCAGCAAAACGGGGAGAGGAATCATGGAGTGAAATTCAGGCAAGAGCTAGGGACCTGTGCGTCAAGGCCCGTATACAGAGCAGACCACATGAAAGGAGACAGGCCCAGCCACCCCACTGTCTACATGATTTTGTTGTTGAGGCCCAAACCGAACGCACACCTGTCACATCCTCTGATCACCTTCGCAAGCACTGTTTCTATCCAGTTATAGACAGATTTCTGACTGAAATGAAAAGACGGTTCTCAATTGAGACTGGGGGTGTTCTGACTGGAGTCTCAGCATTGCGTCCCAAACACAAGCTCTTCCTAGACGAGAACTGTCTTTGGCCAATGGCCCAATACTATGGAGTGACTGAAGTGAACCTGACTGCAGAGCTACTGCTGGGAACAAAACAAAAGGAAGGACAGACAGTGAATGACACAGTGGAACTTCTAGCTCTAATGAGACCCTACCACGATGCATTTATAGATTTCTACAAACTAATCTGCATATCACTGACTCTGCCTGTGACATCTGCCTCATGCGAATGGAGTTTCTCTTGCCTCAAACGCCTCAAAAACTACCTAAGGAATAGCAACTTGACCCTGTTGGCCATAAACAGCCGGAGGACCAAGGCACTTGACATCCAGAAAATCATTGATGCTTTTGCCACCAATCACAATGACAGACGGATTGTGCTTCTCTGAAAACATCAATAGTGAATGTAGTTGATTTTTTAAAAATTTGGGCCTAGACTAATACTGATTATAATTATTCTTTTGTGGTGGATACCCCATAGTCCTTATGTTTCCTGCAACATTACATTTACTGCTATTAAGCCTACTGGTTTTGCTTAGACTTCCAAGCGGTGATTCTGTTGATATTTGTTTTAAATTCAGTAGCCGAATTAATTGAGGTATTGCATGGTCTGTACGATTTGTCCAACTCCTGGTAAGGCCTTGCATCTGTTGTTTGCCTTACTTGACTTTAATAACGGTGTATCTTTTGGCATTGTCTGTTTATGTAATGCGAATAGCAGTGGACATTGTGGGTTAGTGTTATGCTTTTCAGTTGAAAAGCACGCATTTGATGCTGGTTGCAGGATTGGTGCGTGATTCATGTTGTGCGCTGTGGGTCGGATGCTCTGTTGGTTTGTTTATGCTTTGTGTTGTCTCATCGGGTTGTCTCCGATGCTGTTGACACGGTCACAGTTCACTTCTATATTAGACCTATCAATTGCTGTTGCTTGTGAATCAACAGAGGCATTTATAGTAGGCACATAATGCTTGAGACTGACTTTTGAACGCCACACGTCTGGCCTTACGAATACGGATTACCATACAGTACATCCCTCAGCACCATCACTGAATAATTCAGCCCCACTGCAGCATGAGCAAAAAAAATCTCTGGCGCCGCCAATGGGTGTTCCATCTCCAAAATGCATTGCAGATAATTACCTAGTTACCTCCCAAACTTGCAAACTGTGCTACTAAAAGGACAACGGCAGCAAGAAGATGGGAACACTTCCAATGCAGCCGGTTCCTGTCCCTTATACACCCTTATCAATTTATACTGGATTTGTCCCTCTACTTTTCAGTCTGGAAGAAGGGTCTTGACTCAAAATGTCAACTGTCTGTTTTCTTCCACAGATGCTGCCTGATTCACTGAGTTCCTCAAGCCTCTAATTAGTTGTTCTTGATTCCAGCACCTGCAGTCTCTTGTGTCTTGTGTGTGTGTATGTATATATATATATATATATACTGTTGCTCCTTAATTATCCTTTGGTCTAAGTCATGGAACAATCAGCACTTGAGAGTACCTCCCACCAGAAGAGCTATAGTGCTGAAGGAAGGTGGCTCACCACATCTGGACCCAGCTAATAGGGATATTCAGGATCCTGCCACAAACTCTGGCTCAAATGAGAAAATTAGATAACATATTTTCAAGTCAAGATGGTGTGAGGAGTGGTGCTTGGAGGGGACTTTGCCAGTGGTAGTGTTAAGTTATTAAGGGGCAATAGTTGGAGGCCTTATTTGTTTATTTGTTATTTATTTTTTGAGATACATGGATAGGCTCTTCCAGCCCTTTAGCCGCACCACTCAGCAATCCACTGATTTAACCCTAGCCTAATCATGGGAAAATTTATAATGACCAATTAATCTAGTAACCGGTACGTCTTTGGACTGTGGGAGTTAACCGGAGCACCTGGAGGAAACCTGTTCGGTCACGGGGAGAATGTACAAACTCCTTACAGGCAGCAGCGAGAAATGAACCTGGGTTGCTGGTCCTGTAAAGCATTGTGCTAACCACAACGCTTCTGTGCCAGCCCTATCAAGGTTAGGGTCGGGTGGAACTTTTAAAAGCATTTCTCATTCCATCTCTGAAACTTACTGCTTCAAAAAAAGATATTTAAAAGGACAGAACCTCATCTCTATTAGTGCCAGCACTGCCATTCAAAGCCACATTTAATTGCTAAATTGTGTATATGAACTCCATTGCTGCAGGAGGGTTATCAAACATGCATTGTATGCTGACTGATGCTATTGTTGCCTGTCCTGCTGTCTTCATTCACAAAGAGGATTAAGGTATAGCTTAATCCCAAAATTAACAAAAGCCAACCCCATTTAAACTTCAAATCAACTTCATAACCCATCATAAACATGGTATGTTATAGAATTGTTAGACCATTCTTTGTACTTAATGAATAATATTGTGAGATCTCTTAAGACATTGGATGAGGCCTTGGTTTAAGATGATTTTAAGATGGAATCTCTGAATGTACTAATACTAGTGATATTAACATTGAATTTATGAGAATTGGTCATTTAGATTACTTCTCCCTCTTTTCTCTATCTTTGTTCATCTCTGTACAGAGATGTCCTGCTGCCTTTAATGCAGGGATTCCCAGCCTGGGGTTCACAGACCCTTCAATTAATGGTAGTAGTCCATGGTATAAAAGAAGTTAGGAACCCATGCTTTAGTGTGATTATATTGAATGGCCACTACCTCATCAAATTTAGAAATGTTTGCATGTTTTTTCTATAGTACACAAGCCATTGTTGCCAGCATTTTGGCTTCTTGTACTAAACTGCACCATTTGCAGGCTTTAACTTTGAACACAACTCAGATTCATGGCACTTGGTTTTAAAATGGTGAGTGGAGCTCATGTTTCAGAGAAAGAAACTGTTGTTCCATCATTAGTCACTTGAGGGCACTGGTGAGTTATAAATGAAGGTCACAAGCAGAACTTACAGGAAGGATCAGACCTGATGGTTCAATGCAAATTAAATTAGATCAAAATCTTCACTGCATTGAAATTAGGAGCAACACAAATGTTGGACAAATCAAATTACTCAAATCTCATAGAAGTAAATGTGGAGTGAGGGAATTACATTAGACCAACTTGGTATTTGCTAGTCTTCAGTCACCTACAGAATACAGATACAACAAATGCATTACGATTGTTTCCATGTGCCTATCTGCTTGGAAAGCCTCAAAAAACAGTTGTTCTTTGTGAATAGTTCAGGTGGGGGGGGGGGTTGGTTAGGAGTGGAGGTGGAAGTTATTGAGAGGGAGGAGGAAGTTGAGCTCTGATGGCAAGGATACACACAGGAAGTTCCAGCAGGGGATGAAGTGTTGGAGAGGGGGGAGGGTGCTGCATTCCTGTGTGTGTGGTGTGGATTACCCCAAAGGGATGTTCTTCTGCCAAAACAGGCTTCTACTGAGAATGGGGGTTGAGGAGGTTGGGGTGGGCTACCAGCTCTGGGCTGAGAGTAGGTATGGAGAGTTGCATTCCTTAGGTGGTGTAAGGCTCTCCTGGTAGGCTGCCAGCTCTAGGCTGGGAGTGGGTATGCAGAGTCACATTCCTAGGGTGGTGCGACACTCTCCTGGTATGGCAGGACAGGAGGAAGGACCCAACAGACTTTGCAACTGGAAATCAGGTCTTCAGAGGAACTCAGCAGGTCAAGCACCAAGTATAAATAGACATTTTGGCTCAAGATCCTGCATCAGGAGTGAGAGGGAAGGGGGAAGATTGCTAGAGTAAAGAGCAGTGTAGGAGGTGGAGCTGGAGGTGGGATAGAGACAACTGGGCGTTAGGTGGAACCAGGTGTGGGAGGGGGGAAACAAAGGTTGGTAGAGGATCAGTGGAACCAGATGGGTAGATGGAAACTGGAACTGGAACTGAAGAACTGGAAAAGAGAACAAAGGGAGATGATGGATAGGTGAGCGTGTGGGTGGGGGGAGAACACTAACAGTGTGGATTACCTGAAATTAGAAAATTCTTTGTTCATTACCATTCCTAATACATGTAATTCTCTGGTTAAGATATTTACTGCTAACGCTGTAGGGTATTTCATTTAGTAGCTTTCTGTAGAAGCAGTGTGTCCTGCTGGTAGCATGTTTGGCTTTCAGCTAAAGATAAGGGGCTATGATGTTCAATTTATGAATGTTGTGTCAGCTAATCAGGATGGTGGAGTTGGGAGAAGGTTCTAGAGAAAGTTGGGCAGACAGAGATTGGTGATGGACACTGGGGGGGTTCATGGTCTTTTTGGTGGGAGCTGCAGAGAGGACAGGAGGGAAGATGGCTCAGGATGTCATGGGGAAGAGTGTCCCTATTGCACAAGGTGCTTTGTGCAGATGAATGGCTCCGAGAAGGAAGGACAATACTCCTGAGAGAGCACACGTTTGTTCAAGATAGATTTCAAGCGAAGTTCGGAATGTGATGTGTGCTTTCACGCAAACCATGGGCCCAGAGCATGAGTAAAAAGACAACTTCAAGGTGAGCTCCAACGATGTGCACATTTAGACTTGTTTAACTGCAATGGCCATTTTTAATTTTTCCCCTTTATTTTTCCTACTAACTGTTCAATAAAGCTGAAATTTGTAAATATACTTTCATTGTAATTTTATGTGGTGTATGATCTCTTATCTCTTGCCGACTGATAATTGTGTATGGGTAGTATTTATGTAGCATTCACTCAAACTGAGGTTTCTTTAATTGGAATATCACAATGTTCCTATTTGGTTGAACTCCAAATCATACTGACCCTAGATGCCTATTGTTTATGAAAGGTGGCCTTCTCTCGCTGCTGAGTCCCATGGCTGTTAGTGGGGCCAACAACGAGCCAAGTTTCCATCTAGGCCCAGTAAGGGGCTGCATACACTTTAGGTGGGCATGGGTTAGGCTGAGTTCCCAGATGTATTGTGAGGATATACTTGCAAGGATGAAAAATGGACATTTCTTAGATGCAGGCTGTAGTCCAATACTGCCGGAGGCATCAAATAGGTCATGCAACATCTGTGGAGGAAGAGCTGTAAAAAGTTAGCTGTGTAAACACATGAAAAGCGAGGAGACAAAGAAAGAAGAGAAGCACAGAATAATGTGGTGAAGAATAAATGTAATGGCGGAAGCCACAAGTTGGGTTTGGAAGTCATGTCAGTTTGTAGAGCACTAAATTAAGCTGCTACTTCCTTTTAATTCTTGCATCTGCATCAACTTCTGACCCCGATTTCCTTCCATCCATCTACACTTCAGGCAATTTATAGTAGGCATCTAATTTACCAACGAGCACATACTCAACATGTGGGAAGAAACAAAGCACCCAGGGAAACCCAAACAGAAATAGGGAGAACACACAGACAGCAACTTAAGTTAGGAATGACCCCAGATCTTTGGAGTGGTCAGGCTATGGTCGTAATCGCTGTGCTACTGTTGCTTCCTATAAATTGATAGGCATTTGGTGAATTGAAATGACAGGTGTCTAGACTCTTTGGATCAGATGTATGAATGCATTGAATACAGTGCATGAAATTGAATGATATACAAACAAATTACTTTTTCATCTAGGAAGAAGGTTCAATGTCTTGAATAGCAAGACAGAAGAGAGTAAAAGGACAGTTGTTGCATCTCCTGTGTTGCATGGTTTGTTGAAGGTGAATAGTTAATTGAAATGGACCAGGGCATAGTGGAGAATAAGTGTTCATCACTGATAGTGAAGAGGAGAAAAATATGTTTGATGGTGGCATCACACTGAGAGTATCGGACATGGTGTAGACTGATCCTTTGACAATGGAGTCTGGTGGAACTCATTCTTGGCAAAGGCAAACATCAATGGTGAACTTCACCATTGCTGTCAGTGAACTAGCACAGCCCATGGTTGAATGAAGAAAAGGATCTTCAAAGATTAACACTTCTGACTTGGCACTGAACTCATGATCAACTGGACAACAGTGATTCCTGCCTTTCTATATCGTCTGAGGCTTGATCTACTACAGCGGACACCTCAAAGACATTTGGCATCAGAATCAGATTTATTAGCACTAACATATGATTAAAGTTGTTATTTTGTGGCAGCAGTACAATGCAAAGATATAAAAATCTTTAAATTACAAAAGTAAATAAAAGGAATAATGAGGTAGGTTCATGCACCTTTCAGAAATCTGATGACTGAAGGGAAGAAGGTGTTGCTAAATTGTTGAGTGTGCATCTTCAAGCTCCTGTACCTGCTCCCTGATACTAGTAATGTGCAGAGAGCATTCCTAGATGGTGAAGGTCCATCACCAGCAATGCTTCCTCCTTCTTTGAAGAAATAATAATCAGGATAGACAAAGGAGAATCGGTTGATGTTGTGTATTTTGATTTTCAGAAGGCCTTTGACATATATGAGGCTGCTGAACAAGCTAAGAGCCCATGATATTCCAGGAAAGATTTTAGTATGGATAAAGCAGTGGCTGATTGGTAGTGTACTGTGTTGGAACTGATTCTTTTTACGTTATATGTCAATGATTTGGATAATGGAATTGATGGCTTTGTTGCAAAGTTTGCAGATGATATGAAGATAGGTGGACGGGCACGTAATTTTGAGGAAATTGGGAGGCACCAGAAGGACTTAGACAGATTAGGAGAATGGGCAAAGAAGTGGCAGATGAAACACAGTGTAGGGAAGTGTATGGTCGTGCACTTTGGTTGACTATTTTCTAAATGGAGAGAAAATACAAAAATCTGAGGCACAAAAGGACTTGGGAGCCCTTGTGCAGGATTCCTTAAAGGTTAATTTTCAGGTTGAGTCTGTGGTGAGGAAAGTAAATGCATTGTTAGCATTCATTTCAAGAGGACTAGAATATAGAAGCATGGATGTAATGTTGAGACTTTATAAAGCTCTAAAGAGGCCTCACTTGTAGTATTCAGTGCTGTTTTGGGTGCCTTATCTTAGAAAGGATGTGCTGAAACTGGAGAGGGTTCAAAGGAGGTTCACAAAAATGATTCCAGGGTTAAACGGCTTGTCATATGAAGAGTGATCGTTCTGGGCCTTTAATCACTGGAATTTAGAAGAATGACGGATGACTTAATTGAAACCTATTGAATGGTGAAAAGCCTTGATGGAGTGGATGTGGAGAGGATGTTTCCTACGGTGGGACAGTGTAAGACCAGAGAGCACAGCCTCAAATATAGGGGAGTCCTTTTAGAACTCCTTCTGAGAATATTGGGAGAATGAAAAGTGGTGTTTAAATAGCAATGGGAATACACTACTTAACAAACTACCACCTGCCTGCCCTCTTAGTCACCCTTTGCTCAGCTGTGGAAGAGCTTGTTGTTCCCATCACCCACCCAAGAACCCAAAAAAATTAGAGCAAAAGCAAGTCATCCCCAGTCCTGAGGGACTGCCTGAGAAGAAGAGTGAAGACAAGGGCCATTTGCTGTGGTTATGAGAAGAAGGGAAAGAGGTGAGAGAAGAAATGCAGGAAATGGAATCAAGGTAGTTAAAGGCACTGTCAACCATAGTAGAGGGGAATCCTTGCTTTAAGAAAAATGAAGACATATAAGAAGAAATAGTATTGAATGTGGTGACAGAAGGGCCAGAGATAATTGAATAGAACCCTTTGGAAGTCTGTGGGCTTTTTATGGATATTACTTGATAGTTATCCAAAAACAAATGAGGATAAAGGAAAGGAGAGAAGGAGTGAGAAATGGAGCTGTAAAATGGAAATTAAATGACTGCTGACATAACTGAAGTTGAATTAAAAGCTGCAATTAGTAGGCTTAAACTAAGCAAGTCACCAGGATCAGATAGGTATATGGCAGAGTGGTACAAAGAATTTAAAAATTAGCTAATTCCTATTTTACTCCCCATACTGAACTGGGCTCTAAAAAAGGCACAAATGCCACCCAGTTGGAAGGAAGTGATAATCTCAGCTATACCGAACGAAGGCAAGGATAAAATGGAATGCGCGTCATTTAGACCAATATCCGTTCTTAATGTAGATTATAGGTTATTTACCTCCATAATGGCCAAACGATTAGAGGAGTTTCTACCCATACTGATACGTATTGATCAGACAGGTTTTATACAACAACGCCAGACTCAAGACAATATACGAAGGACACTTCACATTTTGGCTCATATACAAAAAAATAAAATCGAAGCAATTGTGATAAGCGTGGACGCTGAAAAAGCATTTGATTCGGTTAATTGGAATTTTCTTTACAGAGTTTTACATAGATTTGGTTTCCAAGACACAATTATTAAAACTATACAGACACTATATGATAATCCTACTGCTCGGATTAAAATCAATGGATATTTATCAAATAGTCTTACCCTAGAAAGGGGCACGAGACAGGGTTGTGCATGATCACCACTACTCTTCGCGCTATATCTGGAACTATTAGCTCAATACATCAGACAAAATGAAGATATCAGGGGAATTACTATTAAAGGGACAGAGCATAAATTGACTTGTTATGCGGATGACGTTTTGATCTATCTAGGGCAACCAACATACTCTTTACCTAAATTGATGCAATCCTTTGAACAATATGGTCAATTATCAGGATACGAGATCAACATAGATAAAACCCAATTACTTTCATATTACTATAGCCCACCAAGAGAAATTGAAAGTCGATACCCCTAGGCACGGCACACAGAGTCTTTCAAATATTTGGGCATCATTATGCCAAAAGATTTGGCAAAATTATCAGAATGTAATTATCAGCCTCTATATAAAAAAATTAAGGAAGATGTGGCAAGATGGAGCCTGATTCTTTTTTTCAGTCTCAGTTCAAGGATTGAGTCTATTAAAATGAATATACTGCCCAGACTGTTATATCTCTTTCAGACCCTACCAATAGAGATTAATCAAAATCAATTCAATGAATGGAACAAGATGCTATCAAGGTATATTTGGCAGGGTAAAAGGCCTAGAGTTTGTCTCAAAACTTTGCAATTAGCGAAGGAAAAGGGGGGATGGGGCTTGCCTTCTCTTAGAGATTATTAATTTGCAGCACAGTTGAGAGCTGTGATATGTTGGTGAGCGTCATCATATGACGCTGAATGGAAAAACATTGAGGAGCGGGTACTTCCCATCCCCATACAAGCAATTTTGGCTGATAACAATCTGCAAAGGTACATAAATACTATTGATAACCCATGGGTGAAATTGACTCTTAAAATATGGAAAAACATTATAAAAGAATATAATCTAGAGGGAGATATTGCAATTCTTAAATGGTGTGCATATGACTCTGATTTTACACCAAATAAATTGGATGCTAGATTTAAGGACTGGACAGCTAAAGGAATAACAGTTCTTTGTAACATAATGAAAGAAGGAATACTGTTCAGTTTTGAAATGCTTAAAGAGAAACACTTATTAGAAAAACAAGATTTTTATTGGTACTTACAGATGTGACAATATGTTAATAAGATGCTTAAAAATGTAACCAAGGCAAATACATGCTCGATAGAGCTCTTTAGAAAAGCATATTATTCAGATAATGGTAGTAGAATCATTTCAAGCATGTATAAGGGGTTGTCAAATCTTAAAACACATTCGACTTCATACATTAAAACAAAATGGGAGAAGGAAGGAGGAATAATTATATCTGAGGAAGAATGGACAACAATATGGAGATATCAATGGAAGTGTACCAGTTCACAGAAATGTAGGGAGTTTGGATGGAAAAATTTGATAAGATATTTTATTACATCCTCTCAGAAATCCTATTATGATGGTAACTTCCCTGTTTGCTGGAGAAATTGGGGAAATCAAAATGCAAATCATTATCATATTTTTTGGGACTGCCCTGTTATCAAAAACTATTGGAGAGGGATACACAATGCCCTACAAGACATCTTTAAATGTGAAATACCCTTAGAGAGTAAGACCATATATTTTGAATATATACCTCAAGAATGGTTGAAAAGAGATAAATATTTAAAGTTAGTGGCTGGTAAAAAGACTCTTACCAGGAAATGGTTATCACAGGAAAGTCCAACTTTAAATACATGGATGGAAATTACAATGGACATTTTCAAAATGGAGAAGATAACAGCATCTGTTAACCATAAGCTGGAACAATTTGATTCATACTGGGAAAATGGTTTAACTACATAATGCTTCATAGGCCTGATTTTATTCTCACAAATCAATGAATCTGTTGTTAAAAAAAAGATCACTCCCTACTTGTACATAGTTCTTTCCTTTTACTTGTTTTTTTCTTTCCACTCTTTTCTATAAGTGTATACCCCAGATAAATACTTTGTGGAGATTTTGTGATATATATGATTATATGATGTATATGTACAATGTCTGAAATACATCTTATGGAAATGTTTGTTTGATGAACTTCAATAAAAAATAAATTACAAAAAAAATGGAAATTAAACTAACAACTTAATTTTCCTTACAGGTCCACGATCAAGAAAGGCACTGCTACACAGATTTACTGTATGTTTCAGAAAACAAAAGAGATGCCCAAGAGGACCTGAGCAGAACTGAAACCAAATTTGCAATAAATCCCACAAAAAAGGTAGGTGGAGTCAGATCCTCTATCTACCCTCATAGAACCTTCCATTCACAGAGTAAATGGAGTAAGAGGATAATTTGTTTAATGTAAGAATGTCAATGAAGCAGAGGAAGTTAAGGTGGATGGGAGCTGATGGGTCTCAATTCAAGGAAGAAGCAGAAGATCTTGTCAACTGTGTCAATCAGTTTGGATAAGCCATTGGTTTCTGTGCAGGGCACAATAAGGTAATTCATATTTGACCCATCAACCTGACTTAGTAATGGATCTCATCTGGTCCAGCACAAATCAGTTAAGCATACACTGAGGCAGTTTCAACAGCAGCATCACATTCAATTTTGGTGGCTAGATGCCCTCCAGTGGGGAGTGATGGTGGAGCAATTTGATTCACTTGAAATTTCTGCTTTACTTAACCGCTATGATCAGTGCAGTTCTGGATGCAATATTATTGGAATGTGAGTAAACGAGAGAGGGTCCAGAAAAAAATTCCTAACAATGTTGCCAGGACTGGAGTGATAAGGAGAAACTAGATAGACTGGGACTGTTTTCCCTGGAATGTAGGAGTCTGGGGGTAAGATTCTAGAGTTTTATAAAATCAAGAGGAGCATAGAAAAGGTGGATCATCACAGTCTTTTTCCCAGGGTGCAAAGTCTAAAACTAGAGGGTGTTGATTTACGAGGAAGTGGGACTTGAGAGGCAAGTTTTTCGCACTGAGGATGGTAGCTATATGTATGAACTACCAGAGAAAGAGATAGAGGTGGGTACAATCACAGTGTTTAAAAACATTTAGACAGACTCATTGGTAGGAAAGATTTTGTGGGACATGAGCCAAATGAAGGCAAATGAGACAAGCTCAGGAGGACACCTTGGTTGGCATGGATGAGTTGGGCCAAAGGATTTCTTTCCATGTGGTATAACTCTGTGACTCTTATTTAAGAACAAACAATTTTGGATGCTGGAGCCTGTAGAAGAAGCTGAAGCTGTCAGAAGCAAGCACAACGAAAAAAGTCTTTGGGCTAGACCTGTTAAAACCTGAAGACAAACACAATCAGATACAATCAGATTAAGGGCAATGTGCCATGCAGAAAACAAAGCCAAAAAAGAAAAGTAGAGAATATTTTAAGTGCATCTACTTGTTGGAGTTCTTACATGAGCAACTGAAGTAAAAAGGTCTAGTCTGAATCTTTCAGTGCAATATTGACGCAAGGCCGCACTACCAGAAATGTTTGTTAGCAGTTAAGATGCTAATACTTAAGTCCACCTTCTCCCTTAATGTGAATGGAAAAATTTCCACTGTGACTACAAATGATAGGAAGTTCTGCCAGTGTTCTGGCTAATGTTTATGTCTTCAATAAATGAAATTATCTGGTTGGTATTGGGATTTTTTATATTAACTGGCACTAAAACCTTAAAACAACAACACACACGAAATGCTGGTGGAACACAGCAGGCCAGGCAGCATCTATAGGGAGAAGCGCTGTTGACATTTTGTATCTTTCCTTTCGTTTAGTCCTGATGAAGGGTCTCAGCCCGAAACGTCGACAGCGCTTCTCCCTATAGATGCTGCCTGGCCTGCTGTGTTTCACCAGCATTTTGTGTGTGTTGTTGTTTGAATTTCCAGCATCTGCAGATTTCCTCATGTTTGCTACTAAAACCTTTATGATGGATGCCAATTTTTTGAGGTATTGCTCCTTGAAGATGTCCTGGATGCTGGGGAGGCTAATGCCCAGGATGGAGCTGACTGAGTTCACAACTCTCTGCAGCTTCTTTTGATCCTGTGCAGTTGCTGCCCCCCCCCCCATACCATATGGTCATGCAGCCAGTTAAAATGTTCTCCACGGTACATCTGTAGAAATTTGCAAGTGTTTTTGGTGACATACCAGATTTTCTGAAACTCCGAATAAAATATTGCCACTGTTGTGCCTTCATTGTAACTGCATCAATATGTTGGGCCCAGAATAGATCCTCAGAGATGTTGGCACCCAGGAACTTGAAATTGCTCACTCTTTCTACTTGTGATCCCTTGATGAGAACCGTTATGCGTTCCTTTATCTTACCCTTTCTGAAGTCCACAATCAATTATTTGGTCTTACTGACACTGAGTGCAAGGTTGTTGCTTCAATCGGCTGATCTATCTCGATCTTATATGCCTTCTGCTTATTTTAAAAGAAAGCAGTGGAATTTGACTCATAATAATTTGTGTTGTAACTTAGTGAATATACATTTATGTCATCTTGCAAAATACAATGTCCTTTGACATTGGTAATGAGTCCTTAAATGCATTTGCTTAATATGTTGGACTAGGTGAGAGTAAGCATTCAGCACGGACTAGGAGGGCCAAGATGGCCTGTTTCTGTGCTGTAATTGTTATATTGTTATATGGTTATATGTTGGAAGTGTTTTTCTGTTCATAGTGTGCTTATTTTGGGAGCACACTTGTAGCTAAACAACTTATATTGATCTTTATGCATTCAGTCACTGAGATTACATAGGTCTGAATCCTTGTCTAAACCTACTGCTTTAAATCTCTTTGACCAAACTAATAGTCACCTATCCTAATGTCTCTCTCTGCAGCAGTATGTCATATTAAATTGGATAAACTTCCTGTAAAGTGCTCTGGGGTTATTTTACTGTTCTACAGATTGATAGAAATGTGTTGAAAAGCTATCTGAGATTTGCTTTCAAACCAATGAAAAGGACTGGGACATGGATGTCATGGCACCTTTCCCCTTAAGTTTTCTTAGCATTGTATTTGAAAAAAGAGTTGGGAATTCTCCCACATCCCTCAAACAGTGCTTGCTTTCAATCAACATAACTTTCATCAGAGGTAGGTTTTTTTACATGGAGAGTGGTAAGTGCATGGAACACAATGTTGGAGATGGTGGTAGAAGCAGGTGCATCAGAGATGTTTAAGAGACTCTTTGATAGGCACAAGGATAAAGGAAAAATGGAGGGCTATGTGGGAGGGAAGGGTTAGATTGATCTTGGAGTCAGGTTAAAAGATTGGCACAACATTGTGGGCTGAATGGCCTGTACTGTGCTGTATTGTTCTATGTTCTATGATGACTACACCTGCAGCAAGTGTTAGTTGTTTGAAGAACTCAGGCACAAAGTTGACGGCCTGGAACCTGAGTCTCAAACACTGAGGTGCAACAGGGATGGGGAGAGAAGGAAGTCACGCCCATCACATTAACTTCTTTGACTTCAGTCTGTGGCCAGGGACAAGAGGGTGTGATTGTGATTGTGGCAAATTGAGAAATCCAAGAGGTAGTGCTGGAGGTGACTGAGCCTGACAGGTCTGAGATTATTGCTCCCTGTGAGGATGAGAGTGAGCCCTGTAAGAAGGTTGAGCAACTGAACTGTGGAACCATTCAGAGGGGAAGAGAAGAAAAATGTAGTTGTAATTGGGGAGACTAGACACAATTCTCCAACACAAGGCTGTGTTGTCTGCCTAGTGCCTGGGTTTGGGGCATTTCATCTGATCTGTAGAGGAATTTGGAGTGAGAGGGGAAAGATCCAGTTGTCATGGCCCACATGGGTACTAACTAGGAAGAACAAGGAAAGTGGTTCTGCTAAGGGAATTTGAACAGCTGGGGACTAAATTAAAATGGAGAGCAAAAAGGTAATAATCTTTGGATTGTTTCCTGAGCCACGTACAATTTGACACAAGATGAATAAAATCAGAGATCTAAATGTCTGGCTCAAAGATTGGTGTGGGTGAAATGGGATTGAATTTGTGGTACAATGGCACCAGTACTGAGGAAGGAGGGAGCTGTTCCAATGGAACAGGTTCCACCTGAACTATGCTGGGACTGGTGAATTACTTAACTAGCACTGTAGATAAGGGTTTAAGCTAAATAGTAGGGAGTGGGTTCAACGGCTTGGAAAAGTATGGACAAAGTAAACGGGAAGGAGAGTGCCATAGAGGTTACAGAGGTCTCCAGAATAAAGAGTAAGATTAAAAGGTTAGAAAGGGGTGAGAATTTAACTTCAGGCAACATGAAAAAAATTGAAAAGAAGGGTGGTGAATACAGAACTGAAGGTGTTATATTTGATTGCATGCATTTTACGAAGTAAGGTAAATGATCTTGTAGCACAGTTAGAAATTGGCAGGTATGACATTGCCATACAGAGTCATTGTTCAGAGAACACAGCTGGAAGCTGAACATCCAAGGATACACATCATATCAAAAGGACAGACAAGTGAGCAGAGGAGGTGGGGTGGCTTTCATCAAATCCTTAGAAGGAAGTGATATAGTATCAGAAGGTGTACAGCCCTTGTGGGTAGAGTTAAGAAACTGCAAGGATAAAAAAATACCCTGGTGGGAATTATATATACATTTGAACAGTAGACAGGATGTGCGGTACAAATCTCAATGGGAGATAGATACGGCATGTATAAAGAGCAGTATGACAATTGTAATAGGGGATTTCAATAACACAAGCAGATTGGGAAAATCAGTTTGGTGCAAGATCCCAAGAGAAGAAATTTGTAGGATGCCTATGAGATGGCTTTTTACAGCAGCTTGTAATCAAGTCCACTAGGGAAAAGGCGGTTATGGATTGGGCGTTGTGTAGTGAGCCAAATTTGATTAGAGTTTAAGGTAAAGCAACCCTTAGGGGAGCATTGGATGTAATATGATAGAATTCATTCTGTGGTTTGAGAGGAAGAAGCTAAAATCAGATATATAGATAGGTATTACAGTTGAGTAAAGGTAATTACAAAGGCATGAGAGATGAACTGGCCAAAGTTGATTGGAAGGAGGCACTAGCAGGGATGATCATAGAGCAGCAATGATTGAAGGTTCTGGGAGTAATTCGAAAGGCACATGATCAGTTCATCCCAAAGAAGAAGAAACATTCTAAAGGGAGGATGAGGTAACCATGGCTGTCAAGGGAAGTTAATATTTCTACAATTAGTGGAAGGCTACAGGTTTAGGAGGCTTTTAAAAACCAACAAGCAACTAAAAAAGAAATAAGGAGAGAAAACATGAAACATGAAGGTCACCTAGCCAATAATATAAAAGATAAAATATGAAGGTAAACTAACCAATAATATAAAAGAGGTAAGGTACCCAATAATATGAAAGAGATTAGGAGGAATTTATTTAGCAAGAGGGTGATGAAATCGTGAAATTCATTGCCACAGATGGTTGTGGAGGCCAAGTCATTGGCTATATTTAAAGCAAGGTTGATAGGTTCTTGATTAGTAAGCGTTTCAAAGTTTATGACAAGAAGGCAGGAGAATGGGGTTGAGAGGGAAAATAAATCAGCCATGATGGAATGACAGAGCAAACTCACTGAGCTGTATGGCCTAATTCTGCTGCTATGTCTTATGGTCACATTGTTCTATGTAACAGGTTAACATGTTGTTAGCCTTGTGCTTGTTTATATGGGTTCTGCAGGATTACTTCTTGTATGTGCTAAAGATACAACGTGCATTTACTAAGCATTTTCCACAACTTCAGGACATTCATAAAGCTCTTTACAGTCAGTGAAGTTTGTTAGGAGACAAGAGCATTCCTGAAATAAGCCAAGCTGCCACATCTACCACCAGGAATAAAAATGGATCAAATTAGTGGTT